>NW_024080800.1:912690-1521158 GCF_003009895.1 Hyaena hyaena | reverse complement strand
TATTTTGTCAAATGCTTTTTCTGCATCTATTGACAGGATCATATGGTTTTTATCTTTTCTTTTATTGATATGATGTATCACATTGTTTGATTTGCGAATGTTGAACCAGCCCTGTAACCCAGGAATGAATCCCACTTGATCTTGGTGGATGATTCTTTTGATATGCTGCTGGATTCGATTTGCAAGGATCTTGTTGAGAATTTTTGCATCCGTGTTCATCAAGGATATTGGCCTGTAGTTCTCTTTTTTTGCTGGAAAATCCTCATTTATTGATGAGAAAACAGAAGCATATTGGGGTTCAGCAACTTGCCCAACATTACACAGCTAACATGTGGCAGAGCTGGGATTTGAATCCAGTGAAACGGGGTGAGAGACTTACCGAAGAGAGACTCCACTCTCAAAAGGGGACAACTGCAAATAACTCCAAGAACCTTGCCAGGAGGACCCTCATGCTTGTGAGCCACTTGAACAGGAGGGAAGCTGAGCCTGAGTCTGTTGGGATATAAACTCCTCAACTGTACTTTGCTGCTTGCATTTAACATTCATTGCTGAAGGAATAGTTAATAGCCTCGTTGTACTTTGTTTCAATTAATCATGGAATAAAAGGCAGATAGAGAAGTGCAGACCAGCTTTTAGAGGCTTCTTAGCCTTTGGTTTGACAGAGCATGTTTTTTACGCTTCCCATTACAAGTAGGTAATCTTTTCCAACTGTAAAGCAAGATGCTGACATGCGATGCCACACTGCTCCACCTGAATTCTTTGTCAGCATCTACAGATGCCATTACAAAGGGGACATTAGATTACACAGTTACCCCACAGGAAGATGATGAAAAAGCAAGCAAGGAGTGGGTTCACTGTAAAGATTCCAGGACATTTGATTAATCTAAGGGACATTAAACCTCCACCAAAATAAACTAAAGAAATATGCATTGCTTCTGCAGAGGCAGGCTGTGATTTCATATGAAAATAATAAAAAGAAGGAAAAAAACCCTCATGGTGAGTGCATTCTATTTCTGTCAAGTATTTTTATGACTCAACATGTAGTCAGTCAGCTAAGAGTTAGACGTCTGGTTGAGCTGGAACTTCCAAACTTAATAATGCATGGCATAGTGTCATTTACTGGAGATACGAGGTTTGTTGTGTTTTCTGTTTTTACCCTTCAGAATAGTTCCCTAGAAGTTTTCCTGTCTGCAAACCACAAAAGAACACCTGAAAGGAAGTAGAATTGCAGAAATGTGGCAGATATTTTGCTTTTTTTTTCCCCCACCTAGACATCAGCTCTGTTTCTGTTAGTGGAAATGGCCTAATAAACAAATTGGCTTTGTATACAATAATTATTAAAAGAAATTAGCTCTTCCTCACTAAATAAACAGAGATAGAAAAATATGAATTTTCAGAGGCATCAAATCATTAGCCTTCCCAGCCTGTCTTGTAGCCCCAGGAGAATAATCACTGTCTCCAATAATGATCACCACTAACATTTGTTTGCGTAGTTACTGTGTGTTAGGTACTGTCCAAAGTGGTCTACACACGTTATCTAATCTTGCAACAACCCCACAAGGTGGACATATCAGTCACCTGTTTTCACAATAATGCTGCCTGACAAGCAACAACAAAATCTCCGTGCATTCAACAATAAGTATCTTTTGCCCAGGTATCTGGGGTCAGCTGGGTGGAAGGGGATGTCTATAGTGGTAGTCAGATGGCTCTGCTGATGGTGACTGGCTCACTCACATGCCAGCCTGTCAAGGCTGGCCTCAGCTGGGACTACCAGGGAGATTCAGCTTGACTCCAATATGCCTCTCTTTTTCCAGCAGAATGGTTTGAGTATATTCCCAGGTGTTGGTAGGGGGTCAAGAAAGCAAGCAGAAAGACACACACAGAGGTCAGAACTGGCTCACTGTCCCTTCCACCTCCTTTTATTAGCCAAAGATCGTCAAAAGGCTGAGCCCAGATTCAGAGTGGGAAGGTACTGCAAGGTTACCTGGCAAAGAGTGTGGACACCAGGAGGGTGAGAAATGGGATACATCAGAGCAATCTATCACAGAAGGGACTGTTGTCACTTTACTCATTTTATAAATGAGAATACAGAAACAGATAAGTACTATACCTAATGTCACTTAGCTAGTTAGCAGTAGAAGCAGAAAATAAGTCTTGCGGTCTGACTCCATGGCCCATGGCTGTTAACCATTATGCACACTGCTTTACTCCTATGTTCATCTTTAGCCTGAGCTCTTCTCAAGTTAATCAGTGCCCTCCTATGGACAGATCCAATAGCCTTGGTTAATTGTCAGCATCTCTACCCACTCTAACACTATTGCAAGCTGCATCCTTGAGGCTCTTGTTCCCTTTGATTCTGCAGGTCCTGTGCCGTTTCTCTTTCCACCACTCCTCTGCCCAGCCCTCTCCACTCATCACCCAGTACACTAGCTTCTCTTGCTTGGCATCTCCCTTCCCAAGCCCACCCACTCTCATAGTTTCCATTACTACCTCTCTGTAGGTAACTCTCCTTCAACTCACATCTCTGGCTCTAAGAAAGCTCACTATAATTTCCAGTTACCTTACTTAGTGGTTTGTCCCTCACAAATAACAACCCAGGAGAATCAGGCTCTTCTCACTAGCATCTGATCATTTCCTGTCACCTAGCAACCATTCCAGAGCTTAAAATTGCATCATAAGAAACTTCTTACAAAAATATTACCACTGGAAAGTGTATTATACCTGAGGTCTTTTATCCTACCTTTTGCTCTGTTCCCATGGCATTTAAAACATGAAATTTCCCCTAGGTGTCTGTTTTTTACCTACAAAAGTAGCAATTTCACAAGTTTCAGCTTAATAGCATTTGTTACATTGTATTGTAATTATTTGTGTACTTGTGTTTCCCCACGAGGCTCAAAGCTCTTCGATTGAGGAAATCATACTTTCTTCTGCTCTAGATAGAGTTGCCTAGTACATGACACCATATAGGGATTGGAATAAGTAGATACTCAGTAACTATGAATGAAAAAATAAAAGAAACTCTCTGCAGTCAGGTCCCAAAGTCTGGAGACAGAGTGCTGGGAAAAGAAGAGGCAGACAGGGGCATCAGAACGGAAGTGGAATCAAAGTCAACGTTTGCAACGTGACTATTCCTGCCTTGCATCACTCGCAAGCACCACACATTATTTAAATAACACTTAAGAGGGGCACCTGGGTGGCTTAGTCGGTTAAGTGTCCGACTTTCGCTTAGGTCATGATCTCGGGGTTCGTGGGTTCGAGCCCCGCGTCGGGCTCTGTGCTGACTGCCAGCTCAGAGCCTGGAGCCTATTTCGGAGTCTGTGACTCCCTCTCTCTCTGACCCTCCCCTGCTCACGCTGTCTCTCTCTCTCTCTCTCTCTCTCTCTCTCTCTTTCTCTCTCCCTCCCTCCCTCCTAGAAATAAAATTTAAAAAAAAGTAAAAAGAAAATAAATAAATAACACTTAAGATTCTTCCAAGTGGCAAATGCACTGCATTCTTACTATAAAATAATGTAGAAAGTTCAGTATGTGTAAAGAGTAAAATCCAAGCCACTCATAATCCTGCCACCTTTTTGAAACTAGCCATTGACATCAATAATAGTGAATTTCCTTTAAGGTTTCACCCACAATATTTCTTTTATATAATTGAAATCATGCTATATACACAAACATTTACTTTTGATCTAAATCTTAATATTATTACATTAGCACTTTCTAATGCTCATGGAGATATTTCTTAATATCACATTATTCTTATTATTATTTTAAGTTTATTTTGAGAGAGAGAGAGTAAGGGGGAGGGAGGGGCAGAGAAAGACTGAGAGAGAATCCCAACCAGGGTTTGCTCTGTCAGCACTGAATGTCACAAACCGTGAGATCATGACCTGAGCTGAAATCTAGAGTCAGCCACTTAACTGACTGAGCCACCCAGGTAGGTGCCCCTAAATTTTACTTTTTTGAATGATGAAGTTTTTTTACATGTAAAGATTTCTCTGTATTTGGGTTATTTCCTTAAGATGTATTCCCAGAGGTAATACCCAAAACGTCATTTTAACTGGACCAAAGAGGACAAATAGTTTTCAGGTACTTCATACACATTTATACAGTGTCTGACAAAAAATTAGTACCATGGTACACTTCCCCATTTCTAAAATGTGAGTGCCTGCCTCACCACATGAAAATCAATGTTGAATACTATTATTTTTACCATTCTTTTATAACTTGATTGGCAAAATTCTAACCTACTATTTTCATTCTGCATGTTGCTGTCCAGTTCTCCCTGCACCATCTGTTAAAGAGGCTGTCTTTTTCCCATTGGATGCTCTTTCCTGCTTTGTCAAAGATTAGTTGGCTGTACACTTTTGGGTCCATATCTGAGCTCTCTATTCTATTCCATTGGTCTATGTGTCTGTTTTTGTGCCAATACCATACTATCTTGATGATGACAGCTTTGAAGTAGAGGCTAAAGTCTGGGATGGTGATGCCTCCCGTTTTGGTTTTCTTCTTCAATATTACTTTGGCTATTCAGGGTCTTTTGTGGTTCCATACAAATTTTAGGATAGTTCTAGTTTTGAGAAGAATGCTGGTGCAATTTTTTTTTTTTTCTAGGAGAGAGAGAGAGACAGCGTGAGCAGGGGAGGGTCAGAGAGAGAGGGAGTCACAGACTGAAACAGGCTCCAGGCTCTGAGCTGGCAGCACAGAGCCCGATGCGGGGCCCGAACCCACGAACCGTGAGATCATGACCTAAGCGAAAGTCGGACGCTTAACCGACTAAGCCACCCAGGCGCCCCAGTGCTGGTGCAATTTTGATTGGGATTGCATTGAATGTGTAGATTGCTTTGGGTAGTGATGACATTTTAATGATATTTACTCTTCTGATCCATGAGCATGGAATGTTTCTCCATTTCTTTGTGTCTTCTTCAATTTCCTTCATAAGTTTTCTATAGTTGTCATCATACAGATCTCTTGTATCCTTGGTTAGGTTTATTCCTAGGTATTTTATGGTTTTTTTGTGCAATTGTGAATGGGATCAGTTTCCTGATTTCTCTTTCTGTTGCTTCATTGTTGGTGTATACAAATGCAACTGATTTCTGTACATTGATTTTGTATCCTGCAATTTTGCTGAATTCATGGATCAGCTCTAGTAGGCTTCTGGTGGACTGTCGGGTTTTCTATGTAGAGTATCATTTTCTCACACCATACACAAAAATAAACTCAAAATGGATAAAGGGTCTGAACGTGAGACAGGAAACCATCAAAACCCTAGAGGAGAAAGCAGGAAACAACCTTCTTGACCTCAACAACAGCAATTTCTTACTTGACACATTCCCAAAGGCAAGGGAATCAAGAGCAAAAAAAGAACTATTGGGACCTCATCAAGATTAAAAGCTTCTGCAGGGCAAAAGAAACAATCAATAAAAACTAATAGGCAACCGACAGAATGAGAAAAGATAGTTGCAAATGACATATCAGATAAAGGACTAGTATCCAAAATCTATAAGGAACTCAACAAACTCCACACCCGAAAAACAAACAACCCAGTGAAGAAACGGGCAGAAGATATGAACAGACACTTCTCCAAAGAGGACATCCAGATCGCCAACAGACACATCAGATGATGCTCAGCGTCCCTCCTCATCAGGGAAATACAAATCAAAGCCACACTGAGATACCATCTCACGCCAGTCAGAGTAGCTAAAATGAGCAAATCAGAGGACTCTAGATGCTGCCGACGATGTGGAGAAATGGGCACCCTCCTACACTGTTGGTGGGAATGTAAACTGGTACAGCCCCTCTGGAAAACAGTGTGGAATTTCCTCAAAAAATTAATAATAGAACTCCCCTATGACCCAGCAATGGCACTGCTAGGAATTTACCCAAGGGATACAGGAGTGCTGATGCATAGGGCACGTGTACCCCAATATTCATAGTAGCCCTGTCAACAATAGCCAAAACATGGAAAGAGCCTAAGTGTCCATCAATAGAAGATCAAGAAGATGTGGTTTATCTATACAATGGAATACTGCATGGCAATAAGAAAGAATGAAATCTGGTCATGTGTAGCAACATGGATGGAATTTGAGGGTGTTATGCTGAATGAAATAAGTCAGGCAGAGAAGGACAAATACCATATGTTTGCACGTATAGGAGGATTAGGAGGAACTTAACAGAGGACCATGGGGGAGAAGAAGGGGAAAAATAGTGGGGAGAGGGAGGGAGGTAAACCATGAGAAACTCTTGAATGCTGAGAACAAACAGGGCAGGTGGGGAGAGGGAAAAGGGGGGATGGGCATGGAGGAGGGCACTTGTGGGGATGAGCACTGGGTGTTATATGGAAACCAACTTGACAATAAACTAAAAAAAACAAAGTTAGGAAATGAAAAAAAATTTTTTAACCTATTTTAAGTTTGCCTTTATTGTAAATTTATTTTCACACATTTATTAGGTATTTTTAATTTCTTGAGAAAATGGTTGGTTCATAATCTTTAATCCCTTGAAGTATTTTCTAATCAGCTGATTTTTAAGACTATTGAGGGGTTTTTTTGCCTGTTATATATTTGAATGCATTTTATTTTTATAAAATAACACCTACGTTTAGTTAAAAACATCTGGGTACTAAAAGCTTTATCACAAAAGGCCTCCTCAGGCTCTAGCCTCAGGTGTCAGAGGTAACCACTTTCAATTTTTTAGGTGTTTCTTCTGTACTTACTTCTGTTTTTAAAAATATTATTCTTACCAGGCCATTTTTTGACTTCTGAGTTTTAGACAGGATCTGCTGTGGACGACAAGAATTTCACTTTCCTTTATAGATAAATCACTTTTCCCTCTGCCATCCTCTTAATGTAATTAAAGTACAGTTTTTTTGTTAAATTACAAATCATTATTTCTTTTTTAAAAAATTTTAATGCTTAATTATTTTGAGACAGAGAGAGACACACACAGAACACAAGTGGGGGAAGGCTAAGGGGGAGGAGCTAAGAAAGAGGGAGGCACAGAATCCATTTTTTTTTTTGAGAATTGTTGAAAATATTTAGAAAACATCTCTAGTAGGAGAACAGCAAAAACAAAAGAACTACCACATTTCATCTAAGCCAACAGAATGCCAGGCTGAGGTTAGTTCCACAATAAAAGCCCTACTAATTTGTGTGTGGCCTGGTATGTTGATGTGGAAAAGGAAAAAGAGAACTGAGATAGAGGTAGAAGGTAACTCTTTTCTTACTGCCTGAAAATCTTACCTGGAGAAGAATCTGGAAAACCATGAGTTAGGATAGCTCTAGTCTACTGGCATGCCAGAGGCAGAACCAATATAATCTCCTGAAATAAGTGTCATTTCTTTGGGTAGCTCCCCAAGGGGGTTTGGTTCCACCAATGAGTAAAGTTCCTAGTTCTACACTAAGCTCATCCTTTGGGACATCAATCTCCTCTCCAGCTTCTTCCCCAAGCTTCTTCCACCAGGGTGCTTGTGTATGTTTCAGAGTGGTGAGATGGGCCTGCTTGGCCTTGGCTGCCACAGGCCTGGATCTACTTAGGAAGAGCTCAGGTTCCTTCTCTTCTGCTTCCTTCAGACTTGGTGCCTTCATCAACTGTTCAATGTTGGTGCTGATCTGAGCCATCAGAGCCTCCCTGTGCTGCTGGGCTCTCTCTTCTAGGGCTCTGCCTGTAAGGTAATGTTGCAGTTGTTCTTGAGCTTGGGAATGGAGCTCTTTGCTAGTCACATCTGACATCTGAGAGCTCGGATGTCTTCGAAGATAGTCATCCACTTGTTGCTTCAGTTCAACTCTGCGTACATCAGTGAGATCTTGGAGTCCTTGCCAAGAAGCAAATGGTTTCTTTTTCTTACGACACTGCTAGAAATTTAAGAGTTGCTCTCTGAAGTATGACAGCTGCTTTATTCTCCGTGAGAGATGGCCTCTGTTGGCGAAAATTTTTCCTTTCGTTGTACCCTCTTCAATGTTTCTGGGTAATCAATGCTGATTTCTCTTCTATTTCCCAATTATATTTCTCCACCTGACCTGGATGAACTATTTCGAGCATACTCAGCCGTAATTCTCGGGATAGTCTCAGGGCTCTCTGTCTTTGAAGGAGCAACTGTAATCTGCGATCCTCTTCTTCGTTCTGCCTACGTAGCTGTAGGCGGCTGGATTCACCCCGCACACCCAGTCCACTCCCTCAGAGACCTTCGCATGCTTCTACAAGGCCGGGGACTCCGCTTGCCTCCTCAGTCACGCAGCTCTGCAGTCCGTGACCCCACCCCCATGTGTTGGTCCCGCCCGCGGTGCAATCCATGACCCCTCCTCCTGACATCCTGGTCCCGCCCCTTGAGGCAGGGAAGCAGCTCCCTGAGGGCATGACTCAGCCTTCGGAAGGCAGGACCCCACCCTCTGAGCACCTCACACTGCCCTCAGAGTCCCTGGCTTCACTCTCAGAGGTTCAGGCTCTGTCCCCAGGGACTCAGGCTCTAAAACCAGAGAGTCTGCCCCGACTACCAGATACCCGCCCCCCCATCTCTGATTTGTAAAGTCAGGTCCCGGAAGTCGAGCCTGCCTGTAGAATACTCAGTAACACTCTCAGCATTCAGCTTTCAGAGGTGTTGCTAGAATTTCAGATTACATTCCTGGGATGCTACATTCTGTTCTTAGAATTCTAGATTGTTCTCTCAGAGTTCTACATTCCATTCCTGAGCCTCTACACAGAGCCTGGAGATCTGGCCCTGAGGCTCAGGCCCTCCGTGTGGTCCCCTTGTTGCCAGAGGTCCCGTTTTAACTGGGGGATAGGGTAGTCTGCTCTCCAGGGCTGGTCAGCACCCACATGGCCCAAGTAAAGAGAGCGGGGTCCTCTTCTCCGTGCGCCCATGTAGCTTTCCTGACCTCAGTCTTGTCTCCAGGGCTGGGAGAGGGGAAGCCCTAGGACGGTCAAGAGGAGACCCACTTCCAAGTAAACTAGAAGTGGGTGTCTCTGTGCTGCTGCCTGTGAGATCTGGGCCACACCTGGATCCTCAAATAAATAAAAATTTGAGTGGCAAAAAAAAAAAAAAAAAAGGCTCTCAGCACAGAGCCTAACATGTGGCTCAAACTCCTGAGCAGTGAGATCATGACCTGAGCTGAAGTCAGATGCTTAACCAACTGAGCCACCCAGGTGTCCCAGAAATCAGTATTTCTAAATGCAGTGTGGAATCCCATACGGGATTCTGGAACAACAACAACAAAACATCAGTGGAAAAAGTAGTAAAATGCAAAAGAGTTTAACACAGTAGTGATGAAGTTCATGGTTATATAAAGTCTTAACATGGGGGAAGCAGGGTGAAAGGTGCACAGGAACTCTCTGTACTATATTTGCAACTTTTCTGTAAATCTAAAATTATTCCAAAATAGTGTTTATTAAAACAACAATGAGATAGCACAACACACCTCTTAGAATGGGCAAAATATGGAACATTGGCAACACTAAATGCTGGCGAGGATGTGGAACAACCACAAGTCTCATTCAATGCTGGTGGGAATGCAAAATGCCACAGTTTGGCTAAAGGAGTTGTCCACACAAAAACCTGCACACAGATGTTGATAGGGTTTTTACTTATAATTGCCCAAACTTGAAAAGCAGCCAAGATGTCCTTCAGTATATGAATGGATAAGTAAACAGTGGTACTTCCTGATGAAGTATTATCCAGAACTAAAAAAGAAATGAGATATGAAGACATGGAAGAAACTTAAATGCATGTTAGTGGATGGAAGAAGCCAATCTGGAAAGGCTACATACTGTATGACTCCAACTATATGACGTTCTGAAAAGGCAAAACTATGGAGTTAAAAGGTCAGTAGTTGTCAGAAGTGGGGTTGTGAAGGGGGGAAATGAATAGGTAGAGCACAGAGAATTTTTAGGGCAGTGAAAATACTCTGTACATTATAATGATGGATGTATGACATTATACTTTTGTCTAAATTCCTAGAACATACGACACTAAGGGTGAATTTTAAGGTAAACTTTGGACTTTGATAATGTGTCAGCATAGGTTCATCCTTGTTAAAAAAAAAAAAAAACATACTATACTGGTGAGTGATGTTGATAACAGGGAGGCTATGCATATGTACAAGTGTGGGATATATAAGAAACCTTTTATCTTCCTCTTGATTTTGTTGTGAACCTAAAATTTCTCTTAAAAATAGTCTTTAAAATAAAATTTCAAAAGCAAGTTAGTGTTTACATTATTATATACATATATTTGCTGTTGAGCCAAGTAGTATGCCATTATTATGTTTCCCTTGGAATACAACATTTAACATTTTTTCTACAGTTAATACTTGTCTCATTTTAAATTTATTTATGTAACTATTTTTCAAATCATCTGTTTTCCAAGTTATCCAATAGGTATGCTTAACAAATATGGTAAATGTCTGTGAATATAATTATGTAAATATTTAAGTATATCTGATAATCTATCAGTTAAATATGTTTTCCTTTGGTATCTCCCTCCCTAAGTCCTTGATTCTACTGCTTTTAATCTAGTTTGGTGGATCTAGGACTTTCCTTTTTCTCTTCCCTGTGTTGAATTTCCTGTATCTTCAACTCCTGTTTTACTTATCCTTGGTTTATTCCTTAATTTTTCTAAAACACATCTTCTGATATTTCTCTGAGAAGGAGTAGATAAAGGATACATATATGAGTTATGTCTAATAACATCCTTATTCTACCCTTACATTTGTTTATAATTTGAAAGGTATAAAGTAATACTTGGAACTAATTTTTCCTCAGGATTTGGAAGGCATTATTCCATAGTCTTTTAGCTTCAAGTGTAACTATTAAACAGTCTAATACATTCTGATTGCACATTTTTTAGGGACCTATTTGTCTTCTCTTCAAGAGTCTTTCTAGAGTCTTCTCTTTATCCCTGAAGTAATAAAATTTTACCATGATTTAGGGTTTCTTTTTCATTCTTCTGGGTATTTTGATGAGACCTCTTGACCTAGAAACATATCATTTGGTTCTGGAAATTTCTCTAATAATTCTCTGCTTTTTATTTTCTCTGATTTCTCTGGAATTCCTATCAAGTGAATCTCCCAAATTGATCCTTTTTCTTTTCACTCCTTTTTTATATCTTTTGGGGTTTGTTGTTGTTTCTCAGTTTCTGAAACATTTTCTTAGTTTTATCTTCACACTCTTCTATTGCTTTTTACAAATGTGGATATCTCTGTTTTTTGTTTTGGTTGTTTGTTCCATTCTGAAAGTTTTTTTAAAAAATGGTGAACTTAAGTTGTCATTTCTTATTTAATATTCTGTATTAAAAAATGTAATTAAGAGAGACCTATTCCAAATGACTTTTAAATACAATAATTTGACTATACAACTCTAGTGGGTTATAGTCCAAAGATAAAATGACTACGTAATATGTTTAAACTGTTTTCATTAATAATATTGTCTGTAGAAATTGATATTTTTATTCTAAGACCATAGTATATGCATTGTGGGGTAAAGCAAATGAGTAATCATGTGAAATTCTAATTCTGTCATCCTCAGTACTATTGAAATCAGGATTATCAGCATTGGATAAAGGACAAGATAGAAAATATTTAGTAAAAGCTCTGTCCTGAGTTTGAACTGAAAGTATCATTTTAAATTCATCCTGTATTTTATTTTATTTTTTAATCCTAGCCCTGTCTACTGTAAAGGTCTAGAAATAATGACCAGTCCAGTAGCAATAAGTATCCCTAGCAGCCAGATTGTAGTCTTATAATATCATTTCCCATTAAAAGCAACCAGGGTTACTTAGAGAAATGGCTCAGTCCTGGCTGGAATAAATAGTCATACAGACAGCAGGGAAAATTATGAGTGACTAATGGTATCATGTCAAAAGGACTCAAGAGTCTACTTTAAAAGGCTCTTATAGCCAAAGATAGGACAAATTGAGCCTCAGAAGGAAAGTAACTGCAACATATTAAAACATATCAAATACTTTTAAAATCACGTGCTCAGAAGCCTAAAAAAATCTCATTAGTCAACATTGGAGAATATTGGGGAATCAACTTATTTTGAAAAGTGGTAAATAAAAAAACAGCACCAACTAATTGATGGGAGAAGTTTCTCTTCATAGAAATGCTTTACCTAATAAATAAACATAAAATAATAGAATTACAATATAGCAATATTATAAAATTTGTGAATTTAGGTGTTGAACATCAGTGACCACTCACATTCAAAAAAGACACAACCAAACAATGTTTCTTCTGATAAAAGAACTCAGTGCCACCTATGAAATAGACTTGCCATAAAAACAAATCTAAATCTGATCAGCCTTAAATCCATCTCTTAATTTAAAGGAAATATACAGGACAAAGAAGCACATTAAATTTAATATGACCAATTGTCCCTGGTTTAAATGCTGAAAAGTCCCATGTCCCAGAAGAGCCCTCAACCTCAGGCAGAGAGGACTATCTCTCTGATAGTCACTATCAAGAAAAGCCATCTGCAAAATCCAGAATATGGGAAGCTCCACCAGTGGGCTAGGGTGCAATGACCTTGACTTTAATCCATTCCTTCTGTGTTCAACCCCAACCTTCACTTCTGGTAGTTGTGTCTGGGCTTTTCTAGAGCCCGTGAAATACACAGCCTGCTTCTCTGGGCTGTCCTCCTCCTGAGGCATTCACATTTTGTGGCCACACTTGGATCTACTTTTTCTTTTTAATTTTTAAAATTGTGGTGAAATATACATATTGTCTACCATTTTAATTATCTTTAAGTGTACTGTTCTGTGGCATTAAGAATATTAAGAATATTTGCATTGTTGTGCAACCATCTCCATCATCCATAGTCCATATCTAGAACTTTTTCACATCATTCCAATCTGAAACTCTGTACCCTTTAAACAATAACTCTCTTTGCTCTGCTATCCTCTCTCCTGCTACCCTCTCCCCTGACAACCACCTTTCACTTTCTGTCTCTAACTTTTACTACTCTAGGTCCCTTGTATAAGTAGAATCATACAGTATTTGTCTTTTTGTGACTATCATAAACACATCATTATTTCACTTAACTATGTGTCTTTAAGTTTCATTAACATGGTACCATGTATCAGAATTTCCTTCCTTTTAAAAGCAGACTGGTGTTTCACTGCATGTGTATCCCTCACATTGTTTATCCATTCATCTGTTGATAGACATTTGATTTATTTTTACCTTCTGGCTTTTGTGAGTAATGTTGTAATGAAGACAGTGTGCAAATATCTGCTTGGGTTCCTGCTTTCAATTCTTTTGGGTATGTGTCCAAAACTGGGATTGCTGGAGTCTTTTTTTCTAATTTTGCATATCTCTTGAGTGAAAATTAGACCTCAGTATTGCTTTGTTTTTTCCCCCAAATTCTTTAACTTTTAATAGTTTTTCATTATTTCAAATTTACAGTTTTACCCATTCTTAAGTGTAGAGATCTTTGACATTACATATATTCGCATTGTTGTGCATTTGTCTACTTTTTGTCTTTTAAAGTTTTGTTGAAATTATATGGTGTCCTCTCCTGTTTTCTTTGTCTTCCTGGCTTTATGAAACCTATACATGTGCTTCTAAAGTACTACTTAAAAGTGGGTTTCCAAGAAGAGGAAGGATAAATGCGTGTAGTTAAGCCGCTGTGGTTAATCATGTCTCTCTGTTATATATTCTGAATATGTGCTCTTTAGTTGTGGTTTGTCTTTTATGTGTAATGGTATATGAAAATTATAAATCTGATGTAATTGCTTTTTCTTTTTCCTCTTTTTTTCCATATCAGATATTATGTTATGTTCTCTATTTAGGGATGGTAATAAAATTCATTTCTCTTTTATTTTTGTTTTTTTTTATGCATTAATATTAGACTGTTTTAAAATCTGAAGTTTACTCTGAAGTTCAGTGGATGACAAGAACCTGAAGTTCTTTTTTCCAATTGATATAATCAACTGTCCCATTGTATGAATCTTTGTTTGTTTTCCTAACTACTACCTGTGTGATCTTAACCAAATCATATAACCTCACTGAGTCAGAGTCTCCTCATAACAGTTCATACTTCACAGGACTGCTGTAGTGATTTAGTGAGTTAATATTGTCTCTCTCTTTGCACAGTGACTAGAAACAATTTATCAGTGAATGTCAACACAGCATTATATTTTCATTTCTGCCTCAACTGTCATTAACTGTACATGTAATAAGATGTTAAAGTGAGATTTTCCCCTTTTTTAGAGGTTTAATTTACCTCTTAAGCCTGGGGAAAATAGGTATTAATTAACCCCTCATTCAGAATCCAGTTCCTCAAATAGCTCTGCAGTAGGAAGACACAAAACTAATTCTGCCATCATTAGTGCCTATCACCTCCAGGGTTTCACCTCCAGGGTATCTAAGGACAAACCAAGGGTTCACCAAGAGGTAGAGGGGGAGTCAGGGTGCTAGGTTATCCCCCACCCACAGAGAAGATGAGAGCTCCTCAGAAAGTCCAAGATAAGAAGTTGGCTAAGTGTTGTGACAGCACAGAGAAGGAGAGAGACTCCTGACTTCCACTGGGAAAGAGAGTGTGTTTCCTGTGGTACACATGGGGACTCTGAGTTTTCCTGGAAGCCAGCAGCTGACAGGAGAATCACAAGTGGCCTATGGAGGAGGCATTGTGCATAGAAGGGAGCTGTAATTAGAGGGGTCCGGCTGGGGGATCTGCAACCCTGGAGGAGCCAAATGCAGAGTCAGTGGGGAAGATGGACAGAACATCAAGATAGAGCAGAACAGTGAAGGACCTTCACAGTCCCTTTCTCTATGGTCAATGTCAGAATCTGATTCAGACAGAGCCTAGAAAGAAGGGAAGTTTTAGATTGAAGATCGAACTTTTCAAAATTTGGCATTAAAGTTTTAGACCTTTGAATATATAGAAAAATTCTATAATTTTCCTGATATTTCATCCAGTGTCACAGAAGGAAGATCATAGAGACCCAGTTAGTAGGAGCAACAAGAAAAACACACACTAGCTTTCTGTTTACACCCTACTTAGTACTATTGAGTTACACATAATAGTATTATTGTTTATTTGTGGATTTTCAATTATATCCTATTGTCTATCTACATTCATGTGCCAGGAGAAGACTGTGATAGCCATTGTAACTTCAAGCAAATTTTTAAATATTTGGTGTACAAAAAATTAGTTTCCATTTGGAGCACATCTACTATGCATGGAATATTATCTTTAACCCTCACAGCAAGCATGCAAAGGTTACTGTGTTCCTTATTTTAAGGCTGAAGTTTAAGGAATTGACTGTAGCTCACAAAACCGTCATGTGGCTCTCAGATTCCAAACTTTCACTCTTGACATTGGAGGCAAGCCTCTAAGTCTTCTTTGTGTCAAAAACTTCATAGGTATTCTTGCCTATTCATTTTCTCCTAAGAAACTAGGGTAATTTTGCCAATGTATTTTTGTTGAAGTGATAGTATACCTGATAAAGTACACCCTTTTCCCAGGTTCTGCCAGAGGAGACAAATCTTCTAAGAGACACTTTACTTTTGTTACATAATTGTCACTCCATACAGGCATATCTTCAAACTACTGTTGAAAATGCTTTGTGGGCATCAGAATTGGCAAAGAGGAAGTCAAACTTTCACTCTTTGCAGATGACATGATACTCTACATCGAAAACCCGACAGACTCCACCAGAAGCCTACTAGAACTGATCCAAGAATTCAGCCAAGTTGCAGGGTACAAAATCAACGTACAGAAATCGGTTGCATTTTTATACACCAACGATGAAGCAACAGAAAGAGAAATCAAGAAACTGATCCCATTCACAATTGCACAAAAAACCATAAAATACCTCGGAATAAACCTAACCAAGGATACAAGAGATCTGTATGATGAAAACTATAGAAAACTTATGAAGGAAATTGAAGAAGACACAAAGAAATGGAAAAACATTCCATGCTCATGGATAGGAAGAATAAATATAGTTAAGATGTCATTACTACCTAAAGCACTCTACACATTCAATGCAATTCCAATCAAAATTGCACCAGCATACTTCTCAAAACTAGAACAAACTATCCAAAAATTTGTATGGAACCACAAAAGACCCCGAATAGCCAAAGTAATACTGAAAAATAAAACCAAAACGGGAGGTATCACCATCCCAGACTTCAGCCTCTACTACAAAGCTGTCATCCTCAAGACAGTATGGTATTGGCACAAAAACAGACACATAGACCAATGGAACAGAATTGAGAACTCAGAAGTGGACCCAAAAGTATACAGCCAACTGATCTTTGACAAAGCAGGAAAGAATATCCAATGGAAAAAAGACAGCCTTTTTAACAGATGGTGTTGGGAGAACTGGACAGCAACATGCAGAAGAATGAAACTAGATCATTTTCTCACACCATGCACAAAAATCAACTCAAAATGGATAAAGGACCTGAACGTGAGACAGGAAACTATCAACACCCTAGAGGAGAAAGCAGGAAACAACCTCCTTGACCTCCACCGCAGCAACTTCTTACTTGACACATCCCCAAAAGCAAGGGAATCAAGAGCAAAAATAAACTGTTGGGACCTCATCAAGATTAAAAGCTTCTGCACAGCCAAGGAAACAACCCAGAAAATTAATAGGCAACCAACGGAATGGGAAAAGATAGTTGCAAATGACATATCAGATAAAGGGTTAATATCCAGAATCTATAAGGAACTCACCAAACTACACGCCCGAAAAACAAACAACCCAGTGAAGAAATGGGCAGAAGACATGAACAGACACTTCTCCAAAGAGGACATCCAGATGGCCAACAGACACATGAAACGATGCTCAGCATCCCTCCTCATCAGGGAAATACAAATCAAAACCACACTGAGATACCACCTCACGCCAGTCAGAGTGGCTAAAATGAGCAAATCAGAGAACTCTAGATGCTGGCGAGGATGTGGAGAAACGGGCACCCTCCTACACTGTTGGTGGGAATGTAAACTGGTACAGCCCCTCTGGAAAACAGTGTGGAGGTTCCTCAGGAAACTAACAATAGAACTCCCTTATGACCCAGCAATAGCACTGCTAGGAATTTACCCAAGGGATACAGAAATGCTGAGGCATAGGAGCACATGTACCCCAATGTTCATAGCAGCACTCTCCACAATAGCTAAAACATGGAAAGAGCCTAAGTGTCCATCAACAGATGAATGGATCAAGAAGATGTGGTTTATCTATACCATGGAATACTACATGGCAATGAGAAACAATGAAATCTGGCCATGTGTAGCAACATGGATGGACCTTGAGGGTGTTATGCTGAGCGAAATAAGTCAGGCAGAGAAGGACAAATATCATATGTTTGCACGTATA
The DNA here is from genome assembly GCF_003009895.1 of Hyaena hyaena. Taxonomy (NCBI): domain Eukaryota; kingdom Metazoa; phylum Chordata; class Mammalia; order Carnivora; family Hyaenidae; genus Hyaena; species Hyaena hyaena. The sequence continues at coordinate 1,503,847 of NW_024080800.1, read as the reverse complement.
GGAGGATTAGGAGGAACTTGATGGAGGAACAAGGGGGAGAAGAAGGGCGGAAATGGTGGGGGAAAAGGAGAGAGGCAAACCATGAGAGACTCTTGAATGCTGACAAAAACTGAAGACTGATGGATGTGGGAGGGAGGGGGGATGGGCATGGAGGAGGGCACTTTGGGGATGAGCACTGAGTGTTATGTGGAAACTAATTTGACAATAAACTATTAAAAAAAATAAATTAAAAAAAATAAAAAAAAAAATAAAATAAAATTTATTAATTTAGGTTTTCTATAAAAAAATGCTTTGTGTGTTTTCATATCTGAGCGTCTTCATCATTCCTTTCTATCTGGGTCATTTTCTTGTATCACTGGCCCTCCAAAGTGTCCAGTGTTTTGTCCCAACTTTCTGCACTGCTCATATTATTTTTCCCACATTAACTATTAGAAATTAATGGCTCCCTTTTCTCTCCCACTTTTACTTCTTCAAATCACCCTTCTTTATTTATTTTATAGTTTATTGTCAAGTTGGTTTCCATTTAACACCCAGTGATCATTCCAAAAAGTGCCCTGCTCTATGCCCATCACCTCCACCCCCATCAACCCTCAGTTTGTTCTCAGTATTCAAGAGTCTCTCATGGTTTGCCTTCCTCCCTCTCCCCAACTATTTTCCCCTTCTCCTCCCCCATGGTCCTCGTTAAGTTTCTCCTGTTCCACATTGAGTGAAAATATATGGCATCTGTCCTTCTCTGCCTGACTTATTTCGCTCAGCATAACACCCTGAAATTCCATCCATGTTGCTACAAATGGCCAGATTTCATTCTTTCCTCTTGCCATGTAATATTCCATTGTATATATAAACCACATCTTATTTATTTATTTATTTATTTATTTTAAAAAATAGTTTATTGTCAAGTTGGTTTCCATATAACACCCAGTGCTCATCCCCACAACTTCTTGATCCATTCACCAGTTGATGGACATTTAGGCTCTTTCCATGATTTGGCTATTGTTGAAAGTGCTGCTATGAACATTGAGGTACATGTGCCCCTATGCATCAGCACTCCTGGATCCCTTGGGTAAATTCCTAGCAGTGCTATTGCTGGGTCATAGGGGAGTTCTATTGTTAATTTTTTTTGAGGAATCTCCACACTGTTTTCCAGAGGGGCTGCACCAGTTTACATTCCCACCAACAATGTAGGAGGGTGCCCGTTTCTCCACATCCTCACCAGCATCTATAGTCTCCTGATTTATTCATTTTAGCCACTCTGACCAGTGTGAGGTAATATCTGAGTGTAGTTTTGATTTGCACTTCCCTGATGAGGAGGGATGCTGAGCATCGTTTCATGTGTCTGTTGGCCATCTGGATGTCCTCTTTGGAGAAGTGTCTATTCATGTCACTGCCCATTTCTTCACTGGATTATTTGTTTTTTGGGCGTGGAGTTTGGTGAGTTCCTTATAGATTTTGGATACTAGACCTTTATCTGATCTGTCCTTTGCAACTATTTGCCAGTCTCAGTTGCCTATTAGTTTTGTGGGTTGTTTCCTTGGCTGTGCAGAAGATTTTAATCTTGGTGAGGTCCCAAATAGTTCATTTTTGCTCTTGATTCCCTTGCCTTTGGGGATGTGTCAAGTAAGAAATTACTGCGGTTAAGGTCAAGGAAGTTGTTTTCTGCTTTCTCCTCTAGGGTTTTGATGGTTTCCTGTCTCACATTTGGGTCCTTCATCCATTTTGAATTTGTTTTTTTGTGTATGGTATAAGAAAGTGGTCTAGTTTCATTCTTCTGCATGTTGCTGTCTAGTTCTCCCAGCACCATCTGTTAAAGAGGCTGTCTTTTTTCCACTGGATACTCTTTCCTGTTTTGTCAAAGATTATTTGGCCTTTTATTTGTGGGTCTAATTCTGTGTTCTCTATTCTATTCCATTGGTCTATGTGTCTGTTTTTGTGCCAATACCATACTTTCTTGATGATGACAGCTTTGTAGTAGAGGCTAAAGTCTGGGATGGTGATGCCTCTCGTTTTGGTTTTCTTCTTCAATATTACTTTGGCTATTCGGGGTCTTTTGTGGTTCCATACAAATTTTAGGATAGTTTGTTTTAGTTTTGAGAAGAATACTGGTGCAATTTTGATTGGGATTGCACTGAATGTGTAGATTGCTTTGGGTAGTATTGACATTTTAATGATATTTATTCTTCTTTTCCATGATCATGGAATGTTTCTCCATTTCTTTGTGTCTTCTTCAATTTCCTTCATAAGCTTTCTACAGTTTTCATCATATGTATCTTTTACATCTTTGTTTAGGTTTATTCCTAGGTATTTTATGGTTTTTTGTACAATTTTGAATGTCACCCTTTTGTTTAAAGTCCAATTCAAGTTTCAAATGCTCCACAATTAGCCAAGTTAGTGGCAGCCATCTTTTGGTCTGAATTTATTATATTCTGCTTTATAATGTTAGGAACCTTGATGTGATTTTATGTTTGTCATTAACAGCTGGGCCCTATCTCAAGGGTTACTCAGAGATCTCAGTTGTCAGGGGAACATAAGCCTGTCCTACGGGGTGGGGGTGGAGAAGTTGGGATAGACAGGCCAACCTGTGTAACAGGCATGACCAAGTAGCTAGCTGCCCAAATGAACAACTTAAAAGACGCTGCCAACCTGAGTCTGATTCGAGGCAGCACCTATCTCCAGGGGTCCTTGACTCACGGTTGGAGGTACTTTGGCATTCAGAAAATAAATATTACATGCCTATTCTATTGGTGAGAGAAAGAAAAGTAAAAGAATCAGAAGCCCATGATCATAGTCATGGACTTTTACCTCAAGGTGGTCTTTTTGAGTTAATGGAGAGAAATAGGGGATAGTCTAGGGCAGTGATTTTGTCACTGAGGGTGATTTTGTCACTGAGGAACATTTGGCAATGCCTGGAGGAGATGCTTTTGATTGCTATAACTGGGAGGGGAGAAGGTAGGTTCTAATGGCATCTAGAGAATAGAGGCCAGGATCTTGCTGAAGTATCCTACGATACACAGGACAGCCGCCCACAAAAAACAAGTATGCTGTTCTAAATGTTGATAGTGTCAAAGGGGAAAGGGGCAAAGGATATCCAGTCTCTCACTGACTGTACCTTGTCAGGGGGTTTCAGGGCTGAGATCCACTAATAATATAAACAAGAACAAACAAACAAAAGCCTAAGAAATAGGGTAGAGGGCCAACTGGACACATAATCGACAAGCAATTGTAGAAAGGAAGGTTGTGTAATACCAATTTAATCTCATGCAGCTGTCACTCAGGATAGTCTGGCCATAGCAATAATTCCCAAAGCACTCTCAGGGAAAAGAGGATCTAATATGTCTATCATAGACTTGGAGTGAAGCTATGGGTGGTAGTAAATATTGGTAGAGTGAGGTGGGGTCAATAGGACTGATAATGGCCTTTCAGTTTTCTACAAAATTTAAGGACAGGGACCAGTTCTTAGCATGTTTATATTACGCATAATGCTAACACAATGTACTGTAGTTATTCAATTAGTGCTTATTAATTAACTGATTGATGATTTTCTTAATTGATCATGCCATTCACATCTATCTATGCTCAGCACCACCAGGACAACTTGGATATATTCCAGTGTACTGAGGAATTAAATCTTCCACTGAGGACCCTGACAATCATATCACCACAAGACTTGGATTCAGCTCTGCATTTAAATAGAAATAAAACAAGCACACTTCAACCCTCTGGGTAGAAAGTAGTATAATCTGCTTACTTACTGCTAAGCCCCCATGAGAGAGGAAAGTAATAGGCAGTAACTTCAGTGATGAATTATAGAACAGCTTCATTTAGCTCACCCCATCTAGGTAAGGCATCCTGCTGGCCTCCAGAGAAATTAATGCACCTTAATTTTAATTAGTGGATGATTTCAGATCAGCTATTTTACATACCTAGCTGTTGCTACTTTTTTCCTAGGTTATCTCTTCCCCTCAATCTGCCTGAATCTAGCTCAGTAACACACTTTGATCCTCGTTCTGGAGGCTGAATACTGAAGCCAAATATTCTAGAAGCTAAATATTGAAGAAGAAATCAGTGGACATGCATTGTGTCCTTACCCTCCCAACAGATGGCAAAATTTGTCCTTTCCCCCCACATCCTTGACTTCTGTTTGTTTTCAATACTCTCATGTAGTTTGTGGAGGAAGTTTTACCTCCTCCCAGAGAAGTTCCATATAAGAGAAGACCCTAAAATTCAAAAGGGCTTTACAATCCAAAGAAAATTACTCTTTAGGGGTAGGATTTCAGGCACCTCAAAGCAAGATAGACAAGGAAAGCCTCCAAATGCCCCTAAAACTCACACCATATCTACAAGTGATTAACAATGCCATCTCTTGACCATTAACTTAGTCATGAAACTGCCTCCTTTTGTGTCTCTATTTCTTTTTTCTTGATGATTCTTGTTCCCATTTACTCATCCATACTGATGAGGAGACATATTTTCATGTGATAAGAATGCACATCTCCCACTGAGGGGAGCCAGATGCAGTAGACCAAACCAGAACCTGTCTCTCTTTCATAGTAGTTTTATCCATGGTGGTTCTGAGTCCCTGCCCCAGACCCTCCTGGGTGCTGAAGGGGTCTCAGATGATAATGGGGACAAAGTTTTCTTTTCTTCTAATGTTGGTGCTCCTTATTGCTGTGGTGACTTTTCTTTTCTTTTTAAATTTTACTTATTTCTGAGAGAGAGAGAGAGAGGGACAGCATAAGCAAGGGAGGGTAAGAGAGAGGGAGACACAGAATCCGAAACGGGCTCCAGGCTCTGAGCTAGCTGTCAGCACAGAGCCCGATTCGGGGCTCGAACCCACGAACTGTTAGGTCATGACCTGAGCCGAAGTCGGACGCCCAACCGACTGAGCCATGTGGTGTCTTTTCTTATAACATGTTTGAATAGACATTTAGACAACCTAGTATTGTGATAGAAAGAAAACAGCTAAACTAGTTTCTTGAGTTGAAAACAGGACTTCGGACAACCCTCAGCATCTCAATAAACTTTGTTTTCCTATACAGTGAAAAGAAATTGCCAAAGAAGCTGCCACTTAATTCTCTTCTGTGAAGTAAAAACAAAGGTAGAGAGCAGTTTCTCATTATAGATAGAGTAAGTAGGAAAAAAGCAATGTTATTTTTACTTTCTTTCGGAACACTCAAGCAGACCTAAAACCATCAACTATTTCAATATATTGGTCTTGGAAAGAAAATCAACTATGGTGTTCAGAAGAAAAAGTAGCTATGTGCAAAGTAAAGTCAGAGAAGGTTTCACATTGGGGTCACTCTACCTGGTAATTGAGTGCTGGGAAAAATAGAACTTTCGTAGACATACCAGAAATAACAGGGCATAAGACTGTTTCTGTGATAAGCAACCAACAAACATTAATATCTTAGAATAGCAAAGGTTTATTTCTTGTTTATACTCTGTGCTCATTATGGGTCAATAAGCACACTACTCATGGTGATCACCCCGGAACCAAGCTCCAAAGTTGCTTGTTGCCCCTGCAGGAGAGGCAAACACAGCAAAACAAACCAGCTCTGAAAGTGACATGGCACCTCCACCCAACTTTCACTGGACAATACAAGTTGCCATCCATGACTCAAGTGGGCAGGAAAGTCGTTCTTCCATGTTCCCAGAGAGTGGGAGCCAGGATATTTGTGACCAGCCTTAATAACTATCATGAATTATGTTTGAGGCACAGCAAAAAGTTCCGTAGGAGGGAAGCTGAAAACTTAGGTTGGAAAACCTTGTATGCCACACTGTTTGGAATTTGTTCTGAAGATGTGGTAGGAGAGAAAATTGTCTTTTGTTATCTCAATGAGGTGACTTTTGGAAAGCCCCTAGGTCACCTAAGAAAGGGACTGGTTGCCAGGGGAAACAACCCCAGTAATTAGAGGGTTAGAACTTTCAGTCCCACCCCTCAGACCTGGGAGTAGGAGAAAGGGGCTAGAATTTGAATGTATCACTAAAGACCAGTGATTTTAATCAGTCATATGAATGTAATGAAGCTTCCATAAAAACCCCAAAAGGACAGGGTTCAGAGAGCTTCCAGGATGATGAACATGTTGAGATTCAGGGAGAATGGTGAGCTTGGAGAGGGTTCAGACGCTCCATGCCCCTTCGCACACACCTTGACCTAGGCATCTCTTCCATCTGGCTGTTCCTGAGTTGTATCCATTTGTAATAAACTGATGATCTAGTAAGTAAAATGTTACTCTGAGTTTTGTGAGCCATACTAGCAAGTTAATTGAAACCCAGGAGGTGGTCATTGGTATCTCTAATCTATAGCCATTAGATCAGACAGAGGTGATAATTTGAACTTGCCACTAGCCTCTGAAGTGAGAGGCCTGTCTTACAGGACTGAGCCCTTAACCTGTGGATCTGATGCTGTCTCCATGTAGATATTATCTAAATTGAGTTGAATTGTAGAACACTTGGCTGGTATCAGAATTTCTTATTGATGTGAGGAATGCCTGCTCCCCACAACACACACAGACACACACAAACACACTGAAATTGGTGATAAGAACTTTAGCCAGGATTCAGTAAGACAATAGCCCAGACAGGACATCTGGTGCTTACAATATATATCAGATAACACTGGTAGATGTGGGGGTAGGGTAGAGGGTCCTATTATAACATAACAGTTGGTAAGGAGAAGACATAGTGCCAAACCAGCCAACAATCCCCCACATGCAGAGCCTGGCCACTGAATGTTTGCCAAAGGCTAACCTGGACTAAAAATGATAAAGGAGAGCATCTGCCCTCAGGTCATCTGAGGGCACATCTCAGAACAGTCCAGTTTGTGTGTTCACAGTCCTAATGGTTTTGGCTTCATGGTGCCATGATTTATTTGAGTTGGATTCAAGTCACTAACAGAATTTTATAGATGGTAGATGAAGCTATGATCAATGGTTCTTCCAATGGGAAGAGGCTGGCTTCACTTATTTTATAAAGTTTTATGTTTAATAACATAAATACCATTTATGTTTAATAAGTTTAAAATTCCAAGTAGAATCTAAATTTGAAAGTTACAGTGGAGAACTTTTTTCCCTAGAGGTAAGGGCCTAACATCAGGGATCACGAAAGACATGAAGTGCAAGAGCATGGCAGATAACTTCAGTTCTTCTAAAAAACATAAAATCTATCTGAAATTAATGAGAAGTATCCATTCCCCCAAAATATGGGACAGAGGTTATGTGAACTAGAAGATCAAAACTGTCACATTGCCATCCTTCTGATTAAAAGAAACTAGTGAGAAGGTTATGTATTACTAAGAATTTAATTTGGCCTAGGGGAAAAACAAGGGTAATTCTAAAACCTAGTCTTTCCATAGCTAAGCTGTAGCCATTAAAAGGTTTAGAATTGGACGAGTAATAATTTTTAAATCATCTTTGAATAAGAGTACTTCAGGCAGAAGGAGTAGCATGTGCAAAGGTCCTGAGAAGGAAAACTTGTTTAGTATGGTTGAGGAGCAGAGAGAAGAGCTAGCTAACTAGATCGTGGGTGATGTGGGAAACAAAGGCAGAAGGAAATTGCAGATAAAATTAAATTTCCTTATCACCTCGGAGCCCATTGACAAATACTTGAGGCAGGTAAGTATAACATTTCTCCAGGAACTCCCTACTGTCTTAATCTTAATGTTTTGCTAGAGGGGAAAAATAACCTTAACTTGACTATAGCTAGGCCTCCAGTATCCAATGAGTCTCTTTAGCATATCAAAAATCCTTTGGAAATTTCCCCTTGCCTTTACTGAATCCCAAGTATTTAAGCAGTCTCTCTTCACAATCCTGAGGCAGTTCTTCCTGCCCATGGGTCCTGTCCCTGTGCTTTAATAAAATCACCTTTTTGCACGGAAGACTTGGCCATCAGATCCGGAGCCCCACTCTCACTCCATGACCACATCAATGGGGACCAGGGGGAGGCTGGGAAGAAAATTTTATGTAATAGCCGAGGGAAGATTGTTTAGGGCTTTATAGGACATGTAAGGACTTTGGATTTTTTTAAGCAGAGAAGTGACAGGATTTTATTTCTGTGCCACATATGGCAGATGGACTGGGTGGGCGGGGTAAGACAAGCAAAAAGACTGCTTAAGAAGCTATTGCTTTTGTTCAGGTGGGAGAAGAGGTAGTTTGGACCAAAGTCATAACAGTGCAGTGGTATTAAAGGGTCATATTTGTGATGTATTTTGGAAGTGATCTTGATGAGGCTTACTGCTGTATTAGATTTGAGATGTGAAGAAGAAAAAGGAATCAAGCTTCTGGAAAGCTTCTAGGAAACCCTAGGCTTTTGAGAGCTGACTGGGCAAAAGATGCCCAAAGGAGATGATAATGCAGAGTGCCACCTCCAAAGAAAATGGGGCTGAAGACCATGGCCACTGGGCAAATTGTAGAGCAATTAGAAAAATAGTCCTCTTTTTTCAGGGCACCTGGGTAGCTTAGGCAGTTAAGAGTCTGATTATTGATTTTGGCTCAGGTCATAATGTTATGGTTCATGAATTCGAGACCCACATTGGGCTCTGCACTGACAGCATGGAGCCTGCCTAGGTTTATCTCTCTCTGCCCCTCCTTTGGGTACATTCTCTCTCTCTCTCTCTCTCTCTCTCTCTCTCTCTGTCTTATTTATTAAATAAACATGAAAATTAAAAAAAAAAAGAAAAATAGTCCTCTTTCTCAATATGGAATTAGAATGTGATTTTCCCATTATATGTTATTCTTGGATGGAAGGAGACTGACTATGGGGATAAATTGGATTACATCCTCCATAGCCATGCAGCAATTGTATATTTAACCCCAGCAAGACATATGACATGATCTCCTGTGATAACCTAGTAGATAAAATGGAAAAGTAGGGGGTAGATAATAAAAGGATTTATGATTCATTGAGAGAATGTGGCCCAAATGTTGAAAGGCTCAACTTCAGCTTGGAGGAATATTTCTTATAACTCTAGAAATCTGCTCAGAGCTGAGATAAAGAAATAGAGGGCTTACTGATTAAATTTGTATACAACATAAAGCTGCAAAGAAACATGAATATATAAAAGACAGAATCAAGATCCAAAACCATTTATATTTGTATCTAACAAGATTCACTTAATGAAGGTTCACATAAGGTCTTACACCTCCAAAAAGAACAGATGAACAAATGCAGTGTGGAGGGTCAGGAATGGGCAGACACATCTATAAAAAGACACTAAGGTTTTAGCATCCAGAAAGATCGATATTAGCCCTCAGTGTGGTATGACTGCCAAAGAAATTAATGAGATTCCAAGGATATTCATGATGTATTATCCAGAGAGAGTTATTAGACCACATCTGGTCTCGTATAAGCCACAATTTAATGGATACTGAAAGTCAAAATAAAAGAGTTTAACCACTAGAGAGACTAAAAAACCACATCTAAGATATGGAAGACCTGGGTTATGTTTAATTTATTCAACATAGATTTGTCCTGTAATTAGTCTGTATCAGGCACCATCATAGGCATTGGAGTTACACTAGGAGATAAATCCTAAATCTTAAGAGGATGAGATTCCAGAAAGAGTAATAGCTAACAACTGTCATTTGGGAGAGATAAAAGATACACTCTGAATGGCCCAAAGGAGCAGAAGTTATAATGATTAGGAGTGTTAGGGAAACCTACTTTTCTTCAAAATTAAAAAAAGAAAATTAACAATCAGCTTTTTGAGAAAGATGAATTGTCCTGACATTATCAAGTTCTCTGTTACTAGAATCATTAAGACAAATAAAAAGTTATGCATTCAGTTCTTCTTTAAAGGCATTTTATGTGCACATTCCAGAAAATGTGAACAATAGAGTATTAAAAAAAAGAAAAGAAAAAGAAAAATTGCCCTTAATCTGATAACTTGGTATGGCTTCTTTCTCTAGGTATTAGATATCTCTCTATGTCCTTACACACACACAGACACACACACCATTAATCCTATCTACATATTAAATGGTTAAGATCATAAATGGAAGACAGCTTCATGTGGTTTTTTTTAATCAGTCAGACAATATTTTATTATATGGATGCACTATGACTTTTTTAACCATTCCTCTGATACTGGAAGCCTTAGGTTTTTCCTCCCCCCCCCCTTTTTTTTTCTTTTTTCTTCTGGGTATAAATGATTCTGTGGTGAGTATCTTTGTGCTGTGTGTGCTCCCATCTGACTATTTCCTTGGGATAGAGTTCTGACAGTGTAATTACTATGCAGGAAGCTATGGAAATTTTTAAGATTTTGGATGCATATTATAAAATTAATTTCAGGAAGATTAACCTCACTTACATGCCCATTAGCATGAGAATACCAATCTCACCTCACTTCTAGCCAATATTATTATTTTTTAAATCTTTCCTAATTTTATGCAAAAATTAGTGTTGTATTTTAATTTGCTTTTCTTAGATGACTAATGAGGTTGAACATTTTTTTTTTAATATGTTATTTATTTCTGAGAGAGAGAGAGAGAGAGAGAGACAGCGTGAGCAGGGGAGGGTCAGAAAGAGAGGGAGATACAGAATCTGAAACAGGCTCCAGGCTCTGAGCTAGCTGTCAGCACAGAGCCTGACGCGGGGCTCAAACCCACAAACCATGAGATCATGACTTGAGCCAAAGTCTGATGCTGAACCAACTGAGCCACCCAGGCGCCCCAAGGTTGAATATTTTTCAAATGCTTATTAACTACTTGTCTTTTCTAGAAGTTGGGATTTCTTACATTCTAGTAGATTTTCCAATGGTATTGTAAAGTTTCCCTTATTGCTTTGAACATGCTTTTAAGACATTAAGGATATTACTTTATAATATTTAGTATGCTCTTATGGTAATCTTTCCTCGTTGTCTCTGTTACTTGGTTTTGTCGACTTTTTATATAGCAGAGAAAGATATTGATAAATTTGATTGTACAAAATTTAATTTGGGTCAATTATAATAATATCAAAATAAAATCCATTACCTAAAAATATTTCCAACAAAATATTAATATGCTTAACTTTGACACCTAAAAAATCCATTAAAAAATCTGAAAATGCAATAAATAAATAGAAAAGGACAAAAACTCAATAGCCCAAGAAACAGTTTAATTTCACTAGCAATAAAATAAACTGAAATAAAACATCAATGTTTAAATTTTATCTATCATACTAGCCAATATTAAATGATAATATTGCCCTCTGTGTGGTCATAAGATGCACAAAAACTGCTAGGAAGCAATTTGGTAATATGCTATGTATTAGAAAGTTTAAAATATTTATATTCTTTGTCCCAGTAAGTCCACTCTCACTCTTGGAAAATTGTATTGAATCCATTAGGGAATGTGTTTACAGATATATGCACAGGTATGTTTACTAAATCATTACTTATTAAAAAAATTGTAAGCCATCTAAGAGTCCAATATCAGAAGATTTAAGTAAATTATATTCTATTCATATGGTGAATTATGCTGCTAATTAATGGAGCTGTCATCTTGGAAATTAAAACTCTGATAGCTAAAAAAAATCTAATAAAATGGTTAGAAGACAAAATGAGGCTATCTCCTGGAAAGTAGAAAAAAAGATAAAAATGAGAATGATAAGATCAGAGAATCTATTTGGGATAGCCAACTTCCAAGAAATGCAAGTTCCCAAAAGGGAGAAAAAGTAAATCAGCTGTAAAGAAAATAATCGAGAAAAAAAATGCAAAGAAATTTTCAGAACTAAAAGATACTTGTTTCCAGATTGCACAATACAACCAGTGTCCAGCGCAATGTAAAGAGGGAAAATAAACCATTATAATCATGAATGTTCAGAACACTCTGGAGATCAAAAGAAAATTATAATGTTTCCAGACAGGAGACCTAGGTCTCAGACAAAGTACTGAAATGAGAATGGCAGAAAGCTTTCTCAGCTGCAACAGTGGAGGCTAGAAAACAAAAATGTCTGTAAAAATCTGAAGGAGAAAAAAATATCCGAAGGTAAATGATTTTAAACCTAGAGTTCCCTAACCAGCCAACTCTCAGTCAAGTAGAAGAATTAACTAAGGGCATATTTTGGCAAACAAAATCTCAAAAAATATGCCTGTGTTTACCCTTACTCAAATCTTAAGAAACTGAAGAAGGATGTTTTCTACCAAAGTTACAGTGAGAAAGAGGAAAGGCAAAGGCTCATTAAGTATCTCAAATAAGAGGGAAGCAAGAGAAATCCAAGATGGTGGCCAGAGAAGCTCCAGAGACAACTGTGCAGCAGCACAAAAAAGAAACCCATCTTAACAAAACCAGGTGGACAAAGGAGCTCTTGATGGATATATCCTTCAGTTTACCATAGTCTCCACCACTTCTCATAAGTCCTCCAGCCCAGAAAGGCTACCTGATAGACAAGAATGTGTGAAAAATTAAGAGGTGTTTTATAGAACTATTGAAGGTTTGAAAAACTAAGAGATTCAAAGAAAATGAAGGAAAAATTTTAATGAAACAATATTAACTATAAAGTAAAGACAAAGTTGAGTAATAATTATAGCTGTTTACTGAGTATTCCTGGTATGCCACTTAATAACCTAAGTCCTTTTATACATATTTACTCCTTTAATTTTCACAACCACCATTGCAAGTAGGTATCATTGATATCTCCATTATATATTAGGAAAATATGGAGTGGTGATTTGTCTAGGGCACCAGAGTGGGATTCAAGCTCATCTTGTAAGTCTCAAACCCACCTCTCTAAGAAAAGAGATGAAATCACAATACTCCATTTGGCTCAGCAGTGAACAATAAATGCATACTGGAAATGATAAAACCACTGAATCCAGATTGACCCCAGCATGGTTATATAACCATATTGAGAGGATGGAAAAATGGGAATAAAAAGGAACACACAAATAACCAAAGGACAAGAAATAACTTCACCTGCAATAATAGGAAGTCAGTAAATAATTTCTACACACATATATATGTATACATCTGTATATGTTTAGATATGTATTAACTTGCTGTTATTATAGGTCGAGTGTGCATGTGGATGAGTGAATATGTTTGAAATATAGAGATAAATAGCAGAATAAAAGAAAAATGGTTGAGTGGTAGCTTCTAGGAGCCACTCAGTAGCATTTAAGTTTTAATTTAAAACTATGTATATTACACACACACACCTATATCTGTAGTATATCTATATGTATAGTTGATGCTGACAAATATTTTTAAAGGTACTGGTCATTGTCAATAGCCTGTGCACACAAGAGATACTTACATATTTGTTAATAGTTACTATCCAGGGCCTGAGTGCACCTTTATTCTCCTGCCTGCTCTGGAACATCCCTATATCCTCCAAACCTCCCTACGATGCAGCAACTAAGGGCAAAAGTGTGACAGAGGGCTCCTGGACCCTACTTCTACCCCAGAGCCAGCTGAGCATCAGTTTCACCTGCATTGGGTCTGTGCCTATGTTCTCTCAGCTGTTTAATACTTTTTAATGTCCTCCTTGCTTATGAAATGACATTAAGTGAGAGAACAATACAAATTATGTGTCTATAAAATCAGTAAAAATGAGTTTATCTACATGGGGAGTAATAGATTATTTTTTCATTATACTTGTCTGGATCTTTTATATTTTCCATGAAAAGCATATTAATTTTATGACAAAAAATATAAGAACATTAAAAAAAGCCATAGGTGGGCACAGTCTGGGGTTGTATTATGCCTAACTCTATGACTGGATCATATAGGCTGGTAAAGGCCAATCTCCACTTTCATAAACAATAGACCTCAAAAACCTTCGAAAGGCAAATGTCTAAGTGTGATGCTATAAATGTGATGAAGGGAGTCTTGATCTCAAAGAATTGTAATGGTTTTAAAGTCTCTGTTTACAGTCCTATGATCACAGATGAAGCTACCTCCCTTGGGTCCAGGAGGCCAGGTATACAGTGAGTGTCCAGTTAGGCAGGAGGTAGACATAGACAATCCCAAGCTAAGTTAGATGGTTGGCCATCCCCAGCCATTAATTCCTTGTCCATCTGCATTAAATATATGGAGAAGGAATAGGAAGCAGTCTGATTTGTCTAATTTTCCCTTTCCTAGAGACAGTACATCCTAAACCACTTCTCCCCTGCCAGCATAAGCAAGTTCTTATGATAGGTTGCTTATTTCTTCACCTACAACCCTTTGAGTTTTCTAAGGCAGGGCAAGAGGATCCCAAGGGTGTGCTTCTGGTGCCCATACCCCCCAATTCCAAAGTCCTTTTGGTCTGCTGGAGATAGGTTGACCAACCATCTCAGGTTGCCCAGGACTGAGGAGTTTTTCAGACTCCTGAAGCCAGACTTTCAGTGCAAAAATGGGGAGTATCTTAGGCAAACCAGGATGAGTCAGCCACCCTTTGATGGAGGTCTAGCTATAGATCATTACTAGAGCAGTGTGGGAGGGGATTGATGGGCATGATGCTAGGCAAGTAAGGGCTGACCTGGGAATACTCTTAGTGCCCCTGGCCTTTTCCACAGGGACAGTGGCTGGAAGACAGGAACCTCATTATAAGAAAGTGTAAATCATACCCCCTCAGATAACTTGTAAGGAGAAATCAGCATATATAAGAAGCAGCTTTTAAGTATCATATGTAAGGCCAAAAGCGACTGGTCGGGGGTAGTGTCTGGGTGGCTCAGTTGGTTAATGGTCCAACTCTTGATTTCAGCTCAGGTCACAATCCCATATGATTTGTGGGTTTGAGCCCTATGTCAGGCTCAGTGCTGACAGCATGGAGCCTGCTTGAGGTTCTCTCTCTCTCTCTCTCTCTCTCTCACCCTCCCCTGTTCATTCTTGCACTCTCTCTCTCTCTCAAATAAATAAACTTTAAAGAGAGAGAGAGAGAGAGACTGGTAGGTAAAGCAGTGGTTGGGGAATCCAGATAGAGTGGGTGGGGACCTTATTACCCTGAAAAGCCTCTCTTGCTTCCCTTAACTTCCTTTGCAACCCATTGAGGTTGCCAGGGGAGGATTAGGACCTAGTGTGGTCAGATCTTCCCATTTTACAGAAACCTGTGAAAAAAATATGAAATCTCAACCTTTCAACGTGGACAACTAATTCCAAAAACATGTAAATAATGCAGTCTTTCCAAACTAGTGCCTGTGAGTAGGTATGATGTATGATCTCTGTAACAGTAAGACCTATGTCTCTGTGACACTAAACTTTCACTATGTGGTATAGAGGATGCCTGGCGGGTGGGCATGGGCATCAGAGAACTTCCACAGGATTCACCATTCAGTCTCAACTGCTTTGTAATTGTGGATCTCTTTCTCTCTTTACTTCTCCAGATGTGTAGGTGACCCCACCCTCCACCCAGGTGGACATAGGAAATGGGGAGACTTACCTGATTTATTTCTTTGCCCCTATTTTATCTCCCCACTCCTCCAACCAAGTTTGAATGTTCAACTGGCCATTCATCTCTAAGATGGCACATGGCTTTAGAGCAACTAGAAAGTCCAAACTTATGGGTTGGTTTCAGTATCTTGTATTTTAGAAATTTCTGCTGCAGAGTCAAATTCCCTGGGCTCCTTTTGGCCTTTGAAACCAATATCCCATGCAGGCACACTGAAGGGACACATCCTGGGCCAGAGCTGGCTAATGGGGATGAGCAGATCCATTTGGCCATTGGTGTCTGACAAAACGTACATGCTGGGGCTCCTAATTAGCATTTCAGAAATTGACTTTTTTGCAGATTAAGGTTGTCCTTGTTAATTAGGCTTTAGGAGATCCAGTGTAGGGGAAGTCACCCTGCACTCAGCTGCCAAGTTTGGCAGCCTCACAATCCTATAGATAGTGCTTCTCAATGTGTCATCTAAAGACCACTTGTATCAAAATCACTTGGAGGTCCTTTAAAATATAGATATCAAGGTCCAACTTTCAACCTACTGAACCAGATTCTATAACAGAAGCCCTACGTTCTGAATTTTAACAAGCTCCTTGGGTTCTTCTTAAGCACAGTAAATTATAAGACCCACTGCTACAAAGACTTGCTTCTGCTTTCTTGGCAGCCAACAAGGCCTCTTTCCAGGTTGGGAAAGCAGGGGGAGATTAGCCATGTCTCACCCTTTGATCAGATAAAAGGGCCTAATTACTAGGATAAAACAATATGAGGGAAAAGGAATTACTCATTCACAGATTAGGAAATCAAATTCAAAATGAGCGTGATTTTTTTCAAAGAGTCAATTATGAAAGGGAACAGCCCAGTCTCCTGATGGAAAGGGCTCCCCAAAAGGCAGGCAGGATTTATATTCAATGTACCTCATGCCAGGGGCTCAGTTAGTATGTTACTCATTTCTTCAACATTTACTGGATTTATACGTGTGTGTGTATGTATATACATATTATATGTGTATACACACACACACGTAACAAGAATTCAAGTCCAAACACATTAAATGAAATACATAATTTAAATACATTTAATATTAATAGCATGTATAGGACAAATGAAGGTGTAACAATCATTATACTTGCTGTTCAACTAGTATACACCGTTAGTAAGATAAACTTAAGCTGTAAGACAATAGTGGGATATTTTTACATACCACCAGTCAATCTAGTAAACCAAATAGATAAAACTTAGTGTTAAGAGAATTTTCATCATGTGATCAATAAGTAGATGTACAGCAAAGTGTACAACCTAAAAGAGATCATCCTTAGCTGTACTTGAAGATTCGAATAGACACTTTTTCAAAGAAGACATCCAGATGGCCAACAGACACATGAAAAGATGTTCAACACTGCTAATCATCAGGGAAAAACAAATCAAAACCACACTGAGATACTACCTTATAGCAGTCAGAGTGGCTAAAATTCACAACTCAGGAAAAAACAGATGTTAGCAAGGATGTGGAGAAACGGGAACATTCTTGCACTGTTGGTGGGAATGCATACTGGTGCAGCTACTCTTGAAAACAGTGTGGAGGTTTCTCAAAAAATTAAAAATAGAAATACCCTAAACCCAGCAATAGCACTGCTAGGAACTTACCCAAAAGACACAGGAGTGCTGATTCATAGGGGCACATGTACCCCAACAGCAGCACTTTCAACAACAGCCAAATTGTGGAAAGAGCTCAAATTTCCATCAACTGATGAATGGATAAAGAATATGTGGTTTAATTATGCAATGGAATACTACTTGGCAATGAGAAAGAATAAACTCTTAACCATTTGCAACAATGTGGATGGAACTGAAGGGCATTATGCTAAGTGCAATAAATCAGTCAGAGAAAGACAGATATCATATGTTTTCACTCATATATGGAATATCATATGTCTTCACTCATATGTGGAATTTGAGAAACTTTACAGAAGACCATGGGGGAAGAGAAAGGGAAAAAACAGTTTCTGAGAGGGAGGCAAACCATAAGAGACTCTTAAATACAGAGAACAAATTGAGGCTTGATGGGGGGCCAGTGGGGAGGGGAAAATGGGTGATGGGCATTGAGGAGGACACTTGTTGGGACGAGCACTGGATGTTGTATGTAAGTGATGAATCAAAGGAATCTACTCCCAAAGCTTACTGTATATACTGTATGTTAGCTAACTTGACAATAAACTATATTTTAAAAAAATCCTTAGCTGTCTTCAAACATTGATTACTTCCATAGGCACAATTTTTCCAGGGAGCAATTTGGTAATACATACCAAAATTCTTTGAAGTATGTATATTCTTTAATCTTGTAATTTTATAAGTAGGAATTTATACTGTGGACCAAGTTGTATGTACAGAGATGGCAACTGAAGTATATACATGTCCAAGAATGGATGCCAGTTAAATAAATGAGGACCTTTCGTATATTTTTATTGAAGCAAATATTTCTCCAGATGAAATTGCAAAGCACAATTTCTGAAACTCTGTTTGAATTGGAGTATCAGCCTCCAGAGCCTTGTGCATCCCCAAGAGAAGTTCTTGTTTTCAGTGAGGAATGGTGGGGAGCCCTAGGGCCTGCAAAGGCTCATGGCCAGCAGAGGGCACACCTAAACCTGGCTGGGGCTGGTAGGAGATACAGGAATCTCAAGATCCTTTACAGGAGGTAGCCAGGTGCAAGAATCAGGTGAGACACCTTAGAAGCCAGGTATTTCACTGTAAATCAAAACCATATACCTCATTCCTTGACATGATACAGATCTACACAGAAACCAGGCACCATGGGGGAAAGGGGACCAGGAAACAATCCCAACTTCAACTATCTGAAAGTAAGTAGATCAAGGAACATAAGAAAGGAAATGCATATCACTAAAATCAGAATAGCAGAGGTGCCTGGATGGTTCAGTTGGTTAAGTGTCTGACTCTTGATTTTGGATTAAGTCATGATCCCAGGGGTGTGGGATTGAGCCCCATGCCAGGCTCTTCAATGAGCATGGAGCGTGCTTAAGATTCTCTCTCTCTTTCCCTCTGCCCTTCTCCCCTGCTTTCATTCTCTCTGTATATAAAATAAAAAAATAAAATCAGAATAGTAGTTTCTTCTGGTGGAGAGGAAAATTTAATACAGAAGGATACAGTGGTCTTCAAATGAGTTGGTAATATTTTACATCTGAAGTCAAATAGATGGTAGATACTTATCTGTCTGCTATATCATTCTTTATACCTCTCTATGTGTCTGGAATATTTCATAATATATATTTTTAAAAGATATCTGTTACTCTCCTGGGATGAAGAGATAAGCTGTGTAAGGACTATGACATCTTGGGCTCATGAGATAGAAGTGTGGAGAGATTTCTGTTGTGTTTTTAAAGTTTTTCTTTCATGCAAAGCGAAAACAAAGCTTTAAAGCAAAACCAAACAAATGTAATGTAGCAAGAGTAATGGTGGGGCCATCAGTAAATATCAGCATGGGTTAGCTGGAAGCAGGGAATAGACTGATTTTAAATAGCAGATTGGAAGTTATCTGTGCCCCAGATGCAGAGGCAGCACCTCCTACTGTCACTCAACAGCTCTGCTCTGGCGTTGGTGGCATACAAGATCTCAAAATTATCAGCTCCCATAGTTTATGTGTGTCCTTCTGTGAATTCTGGGCCATTGCACAGGGTGTGTGTGTGTGTGTGTGTGTGTGTGTGTGTGTCCATTGGAAGGCAGGTATGGGTTCAGAGGAGCACAGAGGCTCCCAAGTATATAAGTGGATGAATGATTGCTATTCTTTGTCCCTGGTCTGGGAGACAGGTCCTCTCAGCATTTTCTTGCCCTATAATACCTTGGCTCCATGTCCTTGTGAACATGTGAAGGACATGTGGACATGGACAGAAAAAAATAGAAAAATATAGTGAGGATTTGGCACTCTGCCAGAGGGGGCAGAGGTGGGCAAGTGTCCAGATCCAAGTAAGAGTACCCTCATTCTAAGGGGCACAGCTATAGCCTAGGGTGCACCCTGCCCAATGACACTTTCAAGGGTGAGGGGTCTGGAGGCAGAGTGGCAGATTGATCAAAGCAAAAGAAGGAACACAGGAGACAGCAATGTGCGATATCTAGGCACAGCCACAAGGGTTCCCTGTGTGGTTAATTGGAAGTCAGAAGGCAGATGTAGAATGTGCTCATATGAGGGAGGCCTCTCCCAGGGTACTGGGGCCAAGGTGACAAAAATAAGATCATGTCCCAGAAAGGACACCTGATGGCACTGTTGGAGGATCCCAGGTAGCCACGTGCATTGGAATAACTTTTGTCTATTTCTCCTACCACATGTCCAATCAACATACTGAGCTGAATTTATTGTCACAGTGGAAGGAAAATACTACCTAGACATGTAAATACAAAGAGACCTTTACTAAAATTATTATGAGATGAAGATTAATATTTTCAGACCTTTCTGTACTGACTCTATGAATGAGTAAATTAAGAGGTATTAAAATGGCATGATAAATGAAACTAAAATTAGGGAAGAGCTCATTTATGCATCTATTTTTCCTAAACAATGAGGTCTAAACATGTTATTTATGCTCAGTCATGAATATAATGCAGCTTTCAATTTCTCCACGATTGAAGGATGATTGTTTCCACAGGCTTATTTAATGTTGGTCTGACATCATTTAGTATCATATAATAAACTGAATTGAAATTTCATTTACAGAAATTAATAGGGTCATGATCCCACACAACATTTTGTAGCCAATATGCATATTTATTGAGAAAAGGAAGATTCTCACAGCGTAAACCACCAATAGGACTGAATCTCTCCTGTTGTGTCTTAAAGAAATCAAGTTTTTCAATCATCGATGTTAGGACCCCTCTAGGAAAGCATTATTTTATGAAGTTGTACTAAAAAAAAAATGAGATTTTCCCCCAAGCTTGTTGTTGAAAAAGTAAAACTGGATCATTTTCAGTATCAAGATTTGGCTGTAAACTAGTCACACCCCAGAAACTAAGACAAATTGGATGAAAGTGGAAAAAGATGCCCATATTCAAGGGCATCTCTTGGGGATGGACAGTCTTAGGGCTGTATAAGCCATCTGTAAAATTCCAGCAGTCAAAAGAAGACAGCACTTACCTGGGAGAAGAGCCAAAATGGAATGGATTATATGCCAATCAGATCTCACGGTTCATGAGTTTGAGCCTCATGATGGGCTCTATGCTGACAGTGTGGAGCCTGCTTGGGATTTTCTCCCTCTTTCCCTGCTCCTCCTCCTCTTGTACTCTCTGTCTCTCTCTCAATCAGAAGAGATGAGGCAAAGATGTGGGTGGCAGAAGCTGTTCCAGAATGAGTGGTTGAGTTAGGTAGCTCAGATCCAACTTCACAGACACTACGTCGTGGGGGGTGTTTCTTTTACATGTGGCCTAACACCTTGATGGAACAGGAGCTGGTCTGAAAGCTGGTCCTGGGAGCTTGTCCTGAGGAGCTGCTAGTCTAAGGAGCTGGTCTGAGGTCCCCAGAAGTGGGTTATGGTACACAGCTGTAACAGATGAATAGCAGATCAGGGCACCTCCTCCTGGTGTACCTTCCTCTGCCACAGAAGCTGAGAAGTTAAAAGCTGTGTCCCATACTTCCCTGAACTAGGATGGTCAGATGCACTCATGTGAGACCTGAATTTAGAACTGAGTTCTTTGGGGAGGGAGGTGGTGGCATGTGAGCATTCATTCTGCTGGTGTGGCTCTAACTGGCATATAAAGCTGGTGGCAGCTTTTTGATCCCTATTTAGAACCACAATGCTGTGTGACCCTGAGGCCAGCATGGGGTACAGTGGCTTTCTGATCCTCCAACTTTCGAGTCATAGCACAGGTAGCAGTTCTTTCAGTCAGTATTGTCCTAAAAGTCATCCCTAGAGACCTAGCCTAGAACCTGCTTTTCTAACCCTTCCAAAAACTGGGAAGCAACTACTTTCCCGCATTAAATTCTATTTATGTGCAATGGGACCTTTACTGAGATCACAGCACTTCCATTTGACTAATTATTTTGGCTAATATTTCTGGTACTTGGAAGCCCATACCAATACTTCCCAGAGCAGATACGTATGTTGAGATATTAATAGGTTGCTTTTCCCTGTTCTATACTCCACCATCTCTGCTTCAGGCTTTAGAAGTAGTTTTTTCTCAAACAACATTCAGAGGAAGCAAACATATACACAGTGAAGAGTCATTTTCTTGACTTTCAGATTCTTTATTTTTAATGTTTATTTATTTTGAGAGAGAGAGAGAAAGAGTGGGAGTTGGGGAGGGACAGAGAGAGAGAGAGAGAGAGAGAGAGAGAGAGAGAGAATCCCAAGCAGATTCCATGCTGTCAGCATGTGAGATCATGACCTGAGCCAAAATCAAGAGTTGGAAGCTTAACTGACTGAGACACCCAGGTGCCCCTTGACTTTTGGATTCTTAAACAGACTTGCAAATATTTGATTAAGAGCATAGTCTTAAAAAATTTTTTTTTAATTTTTCTTATTTAGAGAGAGACAGAGAGTACATGAGGAGGAGGAGCAGGGAAAGAGGGAGAAAATCCCAAGCAGGCTCCACCCTGTCAGCATAGAGCCCATCATGAGGCTCAAACTCATGAACCGTGAGATCATGACCTGAGCCAAAATCAAGAGTTGGACACTTAACCGACTGAGCCACCCAGGCTCCCCAGACCATAGTCTTAAAAGTCAATGTATGGGGCGCCCGGGTGGCTTAGTCGGTTAAGCGTCCGGCTTTCACTCAGGTCATGATCTCGTGGTTCGTGGGTTCGAGCCCCGCGTCGGGCTCGGTGCTGACTGCCAGCTCAGAGCCTGGAGCCTCTTTCAGAGTCTGTGACTCCCTCTCTCTCTGACCCTCCCCTGCTCACGCTGTCTCTCTCTCTCTCTCTCCTAGAAATAAAAAAAAAAAAAAAAAGTCAATGTACTATTGACTGAGTACATGAGAGAGAAATAGTATTTATTTTGAATTCTAAAAAAATAATGTCTTGGCTCAAAAGGAACATGCCTGGAGAGCCAAAGGTATAGACTATATACCATAAAATACAGAGTTTGAAAAAAAATGTATAATGTAATACAATTTTTCTTCTTCAAATGAGCTGAGAGTTCCATCAGTCAACAGTAAGGGAAAGCTAGAGGGGATTTCATGAGAACCTAGTTGCTGTCAGGGTCCCTAAGAATGGACTCAGGCCCTTGTGTCAAGTTGCAGGTGCTGCACATGTGATGGGAACCTGAGATGTATATTTAGGAGTAATATGACAGCAGAACATGCGTCCTTGGGATTCAATTGTCAGGGTACAGCCCAGGAGTTACAAGCCTCACCCCATATTGCTCCTAAATGGCAGAGAGGCAGTGTCCCATGGAGGCATTGAGGTAGATGTGCCTGTGGACAGCCTCACACAATCAGCACTTCCCCGCAGAGGGGATTTACCATGAAGCAGAGGAAGCTTAGGTTCAGGGACTTCCCATTCACAAAGCCCTGGACATGCTCAACAGTGTGTTCACAAGTAAGATATCTTAACTGCAAGCAGTTAAGACCACTGTCTCCCTTCTTCACCTGCCCCTTCATCATAATTCTCTTCTAGGGGATGGCCATAGACTGGGATCTGTGTAAAGAAAGCTGTGTTGAGAGTACATTCCAGATACTTATGTCTGGATATACTTATGTGGCTAGCAGGCACTTCACTGTACACCCATTCTGGTGCAGGAAAAGTTTCCAGGAATTCTCCTATTAACTTAAACTGTACCATCTCATCTGGCATCATGATAGGATGCAGTGTCTAAGAAAATATTGTAATATGGATATGCCTTCTGGTGCCTGAAACTACTGAAAACATACAGGTAGTGGAAGAGAAAACACATCTGAAATGTATGGGACCAGAAATTAATCTGTAGGAAATTTTTCCAAACAACAGTTGTGTAAAACTATAAAGTGAGGATTTAGTTCTCTTTACCATCTTGCCAAAAAGAAAGTCCCTCCCATTGGGAACAAACTCAAATTGTTTGTTTATTTCTAAGTGGGAATCATACAAAATATAATTTATCAGAACTTATTTGTTGGTAAGGCACAAGCTTGTAATAAACCTACCAACAGAGAGTGTGTCTATGTGTGAAGCCACATGTTTTACCAAACATACTAGAGGAAAGACTGAATCATTCTATTATTCTATTCAAAGAAACAATATTCTAAAACTATTGTCATGAAAGAGACGATTGAGAAATGTGCCAAAAATTTGTAAGACAAAAGTATTCCTGAGCTGACAGTGATAATTAAAAGTATTTTTCTAGATTTTGTGATGGCTATGATATGCTGGCTTCTTAAATGTGTAACTTATGATCTCCCATTCTAAGTAAAAAGTTACTTTTGTCTCTAATTTTGTATGTTTTTTTCTTAAAAGAGGCCCCACAAATTGCACAAAGTGCAGGCTCCGTAAAACCAGGATACATATTTAATTTCCAGCCTAGTATTCCTGAGTCCCCAGAGGGTCTTCAGAAATTCTGAGACAGCCATGTTCCAAAGGGGTCTGTGCTCCGACTGAGGAAGATGCAACATGCATGGTACCTATGGCCTGAGGGCATGGTAGGGACATGTGTAGAAATGAGCATGGACCAGCAAGGAGAGAAGATGGCTTTCAAAGCAGAGTTTCTCTCCCCACAGTGACTGGAGGGAGCTCAGCTGCCCTACCCGCTACCTCGCCCCAAGGAGGAAGACAAAAATAAAAGAGGGGATAAAATCTCGAATTGCCTTAAAACTAGAATTAATCTGAGTTACCTTGAACTGGCAAGATTAAGTTTTCAACCATTAGTGGAAATATAGTCTTGACAGCTAACTTAAGTTCACTTACAGGAAAACAATGAAAAGTATGCATTTGAATTCTGGAATCAGTGACTTGAAAAACTCACCCAGCTCCATGAATATATTGGCTTCCTTTCACAATCACCAAGGCAAGCTCCAGGGGTAAACACTGCACAGTAGGGCCCTCTAGTGAGATATGCTGAGAACTCGTGGGTTGGGGTGCATTTGAACAAGGGAAGGGCATTGGGGAGAGCCATGTATGGGGCCAGCTGCCCCAGATACCCCAAATTGGCCCAGGAGCCTGCCCTCCTTATTTCAGGATGAGGGCCAGAGCACAGAACAGGTTGTAGATTCCCCATCATTCATTCAGCAAATATTTACTGGAAGCGTCCTACCAAGTGTAGTGCTGAAACTATAGCAGTGACACAAGGAAGTCCCTGCTCTTGTGAAGGCCCTCAGAGAGAAACAGTACCCAAGTAAATTAAAACCTCATGTATTAGGTTGTATGCAGAAAAGTAAGGCAGAAAGTAGGGAGAGAGCACAAAATGACAGGGAGAGGGTGCTACTTCACACAGAGGGATTAGTAAAGTCCTTCCAGAGAAGGTGAAAAACGTGGAGCTATCTAAAGGAATGAAAAAGTCACCCCTGAGGGATATGGTGGGAGAACTTCCCGAACAGGTGGAACAAATGCAAACACCCAAGATAGGGGTCTGGTTGGCTGTCTGAGGAAGGGGAAGGAAACCAGGGAGGCTGCAGCAGAGGGAGGAAAAGAACTCATAGATATGGCCAGAGGCTGGACCTTGGGGGCCTGGGCAAAGACTTTGGATTTTATTCTCAGTGAGATGAGAAGCCACTGGTGGGTTTGGGGCAGAGGAGTGATTTTGTCAGACTTTGTTTAAAGTTAATCCCTCCAGCTATTATATGGAAAATTGATTGAGAAAAAGACAGGGGTAGAAGCTAGGAGAACTGTCAGGAGATTACTGCAATAATCTAAAAAATAATGGTGGCTTGAGCCACCACATAGAGGTAGTGAGAAGTGGTCTCATTCTGTGTATGTCCTGAAGGAAGAACCAACTGGATTTACCAATGTACTGCGTATATGTAGGAGAAACAGAGCAGAGTTAAGTACAACTCCAAGATTTTTATACTAACCAATTCTTAAAATGGAATGGCCATTTACTGAGGTAGGGAAAACTCGAGGAGGGGGAGACTTGGCACAAGGAAATCAAGAGTTCAGATGGAGAAAGATAGTCAAAAGTACAAGCATCCAGTTGTAAGAGCAATAAGTCACTAGGGTTGTAATATACAACATGGCGACTATAGTCAACACTGCTGAATGTGCATATAGAAGTTAAGAGAATAAATCTTGAAAGTTCTTATCAAAAGGAAAAAACCCCACTCTTTTTCTTTTCATCCCTCTCTCACCCTTTCTTTTTATATCTACAGTCGCCTCTTGAACAACATGGATTTGAACAGCATGAATCCACTTACATATGTGGATTTTTTAAATAAATACAGTACAGTATTGTAAGCATATTTTCCTTACGATTTTATCAATAATACTTTCTTCTCTCTTGCTTACTTTATTGTAAATATATGGTATCTAACACATATAATATACAAAATATGTGTTAGTTGTTTATGTTATTGGTGAGACTTCCAGTCAACAGTAGGATATTAGCAGTTAAGTTTTGGGAGAATCAAAAGTCATATATGGATTTTCAATTGCATAAGAGGCCAGTGCTCTTAATAAAACTGGTAAAAAATGTTCATTTTTGGACATGTTTTGAGATATCTATTCGAGATCAAGGTGAAGAGGTCAAGATTGTAGTTGGGCATAAGAGGTATGAGTGTAAGGGAGAGAGGTAAAAATTTGAGAATCACTGATATATAAATGGCATGTAAACCATGGGTCTGAACGAGAGCATCTCGAGAGTGAGGATAAGTAGGAAACAAATAGGGGGAGAGAAGGAGAGAGGGAGCTAAAGCCTGGGACACTTGGATATTTAGAGATTGGGGAGATGACAAGGGCACTTCTACCACCTCCTCACTGGTCATCTCAGAGCTTACCCTCTATCGAGTGGAGCCACTTCATACATGAATGTCCAGGCTAAGTAATGTCAGAAAAACCAACATCTGGAAGTGACAAGGAAATAGGAAACCATAAAGAATTAACTTCCAATAAAAAGCAAGGGGTTTTCTGGCTGTCTTTTGAACTGAAAATAACAGTCACCTGACTCTAGATTTACACCAGGTGGATTTCAAGACAGCAGATATCTTTGAAGGTAAGATCCTGATCCAGATCCTGATCCTTCCACATGCTAACCTGGACCAAATGGATATTTATTGGAGATGAGTGTCAGTACTGATGGGCCTATTAATCAAAGGACCATTTCCAAACAATTCAGCAAGGCAAGGCACGTTGTGTATCAAGTCTACATTAATAAAATTCAAAATCTTGATGAATCATAATATTTAATTAGAAATTACAATAATTAGCTAAGAAGTGGTTGAAACTTGAGTTATGTAAGGAATAATGATAGAAGAAATGTTTAAAGTTTGAGAACCATATCCAAAAAATACTGAGCCCAGATAATTGTATTATTTTATCCTTTCAACCTTTTCAAGGAACAGGCAATTCCCATGCTATATATAAAATATCCTGGAACATATAATATGAAAGCTACTTAATTCATTATATTAAGACAGCATAACTTCTGGTAAAACTTGCGAAATATAACACACACACCACATACAAGAAATACATAAACTACATCCCCTATGTTGATACATTTTAAAATATCAATAAAATAGTGACCTGCTATCACTAAAGTAGCCTCTACTGGACCAAAGTCATCAGTAACCACCTTGGTCCCTGGCACCCTAGACCCATGGACTACCATGGGTGAACCCATTTGTTATAAGTCTTTGGGCCTCCCACAAGTCTTTGGGCCAACCAATACCACTCCCATTTATGCTGAGTCATTTTCTAGTAGCTGCTAACTATGGAAAGTTGAGTATCATGGGGGGGGGGTAAAGGGTGGAAAGGACAAAAGTGTTCAAAGCTACCTCAAAATCCATGTCCATGTGTTACAAACTCTGGTTCTGAGACCAGAGACAGATAGTGAGGGTGATACAGAGTGTCTGCTTACCTATCTTCAGGATGTACCTCTATAATGAAACAAAGTCCTTGTTTTTGCTTTGTTTTCAAAACTAATTTAGGGGGCACCTGGGTGACTCAGTTAAGTGTCCAACTCTTGATTTCAGCTTAGGTCATGATCTCATGGTTCATGAGGTGGAACCCCACATCAGGCTCTCTCCTGACAGTGTGGAGCCTGCTTGGGATTCTCTCTTCTCTCTCTCTGTCCCTTCCCTGCTCATTCTATCTTTTTCAAAATAAATAAAAACACATAAAAAAATACTTAGTGTAATATGCTTTGTAGTTTGTAAAAATTCCTCCAAGATTCTGGCACTAATCTGCTTGTTGCTGAATTTCCTGGTGTGTATTTCTCTAAATTTACTTCTTGCAAAGTTTGAAAGAACCATAGAAACACTGTGGTTCCTTGCCATTTTGAACTGGAAGTCGAGGCCACTGGATTCTTTAACTGAACGGACTTATCAATACTCGTCAAAGCCCCTCATTTCTTGGGGCTCAGTGCTGACGTCAGAGGATACAAACGGGACATGAGAGACTTGGTTGGGTCTGACAAAGTGTGATTTCCCTCTGGTTTACCAGTCTCTCTCCCTAATCTTGTCCAGAACCTGACATTGCACATTCCTTCTTATTTCTGACTTGGTCATGTTTCCTGAGCTCAGCTTATTGAATCAGTATTTTCATTCCCTTCCTAGATGTGTGTTACTAATTCTCCAAAGGGTACGGCTAATAACACGGTTTGAGCTGGAAATGTGTCTTCAAGCAAGAATGTCACAAAGGATCCTTTTGTATCAACTGCAAAATAAATATATCTCTAGCCTGTGAAAGGAAAAACATGTCAAAGTTTTCCTTTATTTCCTAGAGAGACCAGAAACCCTGGGGGAAACAAGTCCAATTCAAGCAGACATTTTTCATTAGGTAAAAATAATTAGCCAAAGTGCATCTTGTTTCTAAAAGCAAGATTTGGAAAAGATGCCAAGTGCCTTAATAACACTCTGGATGTAATCCAGAAGAAAGGAGAACTCTTATCTTGGGGGCCCTGATTTCCCCAGGCTTTGGGATGTGATCAGGCTGGCAAATATATAAGTAAAAGTCAATGTTAGTTCCCAGATTAGTTTTGAGCAGGAACAGAGAGCAGAGCAGTGCAAGTATGGAAACCAGCAAAGAATTTGCATCTCCCCTAAGCCTAAGGCATTTGCATTTCTGGTTAAAAGGAGGCTGTGCCCACTATGAATGGAAGAGGAAAGCCGCCTTCCTCCCTCAGCCTCCCTGCAGCCTTCCTTTCACTCTGCAACCGGGAAGACCACTCAGCAGATAATCAATAGCAGCCGGCAGTCCTCATGGGGGTCCTCCAGCCCCTGTGAGCATTTGGCAGCACTGATCAATGCAGTGCTCCTGCTAACGATGGGTGGCATCTGTCCTTGATTGTCCCAGTCCAGCGTGGCTGCGCTGTCCCCTCCTGCCACCTGCCCCGGGAAGCTGCTGCTCCCTGACAGCACATGCTTGTGTTCATGCGCTGCCCCCTCCCTGGCCCTCACCAGAGAGTTTTTCTTTTTCTTGATTTCTAGAGAAAACTCTTTGCTGTTCACATTCTGTTGTCAGATGCCTTTGTACTGAGGCATTACAGAAAAGTCATGCAAACGGAACAGCCGTACCATTGCAGGGATCCATGAACGTTACCTGAGGACGTGCAATCTTTCTACTGTCTTGCGTTCTGTCTCAGCCACCTTCTCTTTCCAGATCTCTCTGTTTCTAGGATGCTGGGTCCAACAGGTCAAGTAGTTACTCTTGCTTGTTTGAAATATGAGATCCCAGTATGTAGGAGGAAATCCCATGTGGTATGAGGTAAAGCATGCAAGTTTTGGAAGCATCAGATTTGGACTTCAGACCTTGCTGTGCTGCCCACTGACTGAACTTGGTAAAATTACTGAACCCCTCTGAACCTCAGTTCCCTATTTGTGAAGTGGGACACAAATCCTTACAATGCAGAGCCACTGTATTAGAGATAATTCATGCAAAGTGCCTATATAAACACCTGGCACTTAGTAGGCGCTTAAGAAATAATTGCTATTATCATCACTAGCTGACCTATTATGTTCCTTTTTTGGTGAAGGTTAATTGAGATGTGAGGTGCTTTGAATAAATTGCTAAATAAATTCTAAAATATTGTCCTACTTTTTACATTATAGAAAAGTCACATCCATTATATCAGCGTTTATTCTCTCATGGCATTCTGTAACTTTTCTAAACATAATGGCAGGTTTATTTAAATAATACATATTATAAGAAGGTTGTATATTTCAAGGGTCATTTTGATCATTCAGTTGCTAGTTACAGAATTCAAGTTGATATAACATGGTACTTTGGTTGCAAGTGAAAGAAACTAAATTAATATGTTTTATATATTATATGGAGAATTATAGTTAATAGATGTATAACTATGGATATCCGAATACATAGAATATATATATATATATAATATAAAGATATAGCAGTAGCTCACAAAAACTTTGGAAAAGTTATGAAAACTAAGAACTGGGGCCTAAGGATCTGACACTGGGTACTCAGCACCACTAGTATTGTCACTGTCCAGCTCCTATCTCTTCTCCATGTGTCAGTGACCTTGGTCAGCAAACCACCATCAGCAGGGAAATCTTGTTTCTCCCCA
Organism: Hyaena hyaena; assembly: GCF_003009895.1. NCBI lineage: Eukaryota > Metazoa > Chordata > Mammalia > Carnivora > Hyaenidae > Hyaena > Hyaena hyaena. The sequence goes on along the minus strand of NW_024080800.1, from coordinate 1,473,866 downwards.
TGTTTGTTTGGGTCATGTGACCACACTAGAACACATCACATCACAGGGCAATGGAGGCTTATGATTGGCCAGGACTGGTTTCACTGGTCACTATCTGAGCCAGCAGAGCAGAAGCTCTTAATACAAAAAGGGGAAAGGAAAGTTTGCTGGGCTAAGTCTATTTGCCTTGTAATTTGTACCATAATCTCTTATATTCTAACCACCAGAATCTATTACATTCCACCTTATGGCTGCCCCAGGATTACACTAACCTTTATTCCCACACTTCCAATTCCAGAATTCCCAGTGTAACACAATTGTCCCATGTGAAATCATACATGCGTTCACCACCACTTCCTGAAAGGAAGATCACCCCAAATCATATCCAGTTATCCACTCCAGCTTCAAGACCAGGGCTCCTGGGTGGTAGGTATAGTCTGGTTATGGCCTCTTTTAGTTTGTCAGTTTATGGCTAATTGATAAATTTAAGCATCCCCAACATACGGAAGAATCAGTAGTAGAGGGAAAGCAGGAAAACCGTAACAGGAGCACCCATCTGTAAAGGGGGAAGCTGAAAATGCATGAGACATGCCATCCTCTGTAGCATGTCCTCTGCTTCTGTGTCTGGTTGGCCAGTGTGGCTTCCTCATTCTCCTCCTGGTGAGATTTCCTGTTTGACCCCCAGGACCATGGTTAAAAAGCATGTAGGGATAACTCCTCTTCAGGGAGCTGCTTTGGCTGGTTCCCAGGATTTTCAAGCCTGGGAACTGTTCTAGGAGTTCAGTATCATAGACTTTTTTTTCTAAGCTTTGTTAGTTTAACTTCCTTAAAACCCTAATAGACTGCTAGTCTATTCGATCCCTGGGGAAATTTATAACTAGTAAACAAAGCAATAAATTTAAAAATCATGATCCTTCATTCTAGGACATACCCCACTAGCTTACAGTTTCATACTCTTTGCAACAGGCCTGAGGGCTCTGCCCACTGGACCAAACTTCAGCCCTCACTGGCATGGCACAGCCCAATGCAACAGGCCTGCAGGGAGGCAGAGTTATCTCCTCCCCATCCCAGCCTATAACCTGCTGGGGAGTGTTCAACAGTGGGAAAATGATCGCTTTTGATGCGCATCACATGCACCGCAGGACATGTTTAGGGGGTTGGGGTTAAGTTCTCTCTTTTTTGTAGATCAGCCAGATTTCAGTCTTACAGCAGGTATCAGAAAGGAAAGGTACAGAGGAGCCCTATGTGGTGAGAGAGGTGCCAGGGGGCACACGCTCCCCATTTGTGAGGACGATCCTGTGCTCTGTTTCATGTTCACCCTGTTTCCATCATTGCCCTGTTTTTACTCACACTAATTCAACTCACCTTCATAGGTCCTGGATTGCTGGTGACAGGAGAAAAGTCAGCTTCATTTGGCTCTCTTTCTGCTTCTATCTCATGGTTCAGCTTGGACAAAGACTTGTTTCTTGCAGGAGCTTCCTGAAGGCCAGAGTGATATTTAACCATTCACTGTAGGACCCAGACTGAAAGAGCTATAGCCTTAAGGCTCTTTCTAGTCCCTTCGCTACCCTCCTCCCTTCCCTGGTGCCCTGACTCCTCCCTGGGGCATCCTAGAGGACCCCACAACCAAAAACTATAGGGTCAGCATGGGCCCAGCAGCGCCCCAGGACCCAGCTCCACGAACCTGGCATCCATTCTCCTTGGAGGGCCCAGGGCTGTACCAGTTGTTAAGCATGTTTTGAATATCATCCTTGCTGAAAGCCACAAGAGGTAACTGATATCCTTGAATAATCTGACATTCTCTGCCAACTCCCCAAAGTTTCACGTGAGACATATGATCTCAATCCCAATAAACAGCTAACAGTTTAACTGGTTTTTTTCTGTAGTGCATTAAATGGATCTGAGCCAGGATGGAATGAACCACAGAGCATGCTTCCTCCCATACCATGAGCAAACCAAATTTTATATTTAAGATCATATTTTAAGTTCTATTATTTGAACACCTCACTTTAGGCTTGAAATTTTGTATTAATTAGTATTTTAAAGTGTAAATAGCACAAACCAACTCTGTCCAACTTATGCATAAAACAGTATTTATTGGAGAGATAACGATAGTTCTGAGGGAATGAAAGAATAAGAAAATGACTAAGTTTTAGTAACATACAGAAAATCTGTATGCAAAAGAATGTTTACTTCCGAAGTGTTCCCTTCGAAAAACTTCATATTTATTCCAACCATACCATCACTGCTCAGGCTTTATTTTTGGACTTTGAATTGCCTCCAGAACCCACATCTCATTCTTTTGAATATCTGAATTATGCCAAATTTTTGCCATTTGAAAGTAGATTTGATTTTCTTAGAAAATCATTTGAAATCACAGCTAGTGAACAAGGTGATTTATCAAGGTGAGTATTACTGGTTTGGGTAATGATTTCTTTCTTTTTTTTTTTTTTTTAAGTTTCTTTTGTGACAGAGACTGAAAAGTAGTGGCAAATTATTCTCTCCTTAATATTATCTAAGGTTCTTTCTCTCTCTGACTAGTGAATTGCTAGGCGATAATTAGCCAATAATTGCCCGACAACTGCTAGCCAATTGTTACTAGCCCCAAAGAGAGAATGTGTGCCAAGGAGAAAGTAAATTTCAGATTCCAGGCAGGCTCAAATAGGCACAGCAAACTGACCCAAAGGATTTAGAGAAGGAAGCCATTAAGGGAAATAACTGAGGACTGTAATTCAGCCTGAGAGACCAATTAAACCAGAAGATAGGAAAGCTATAGAGAAAATCATGGACTCCTAGCAGTGTGTCATTTTGAGAGAGTATGGTTATGGCATAAACGCCTTTGGAGTAATGTAGACCTGAGTTCAAATCCTGACTTCATGTGACCTTGAGCAAGGTACATAACCCTGCTGGGTGCCAGGTGCCCAAGCTACATGGTAGGGATTTTCACATCTAACTTGTGGGTTGTTGTGAGAACTACATGCGAATCCTTATTTTATTTTATTTATTTTAACTTTAATTTAATTTAATTTTTTTAATGTTTAGTTTTATTTTTGAGAGGGGGAGAGAGAGAGAGAGAGAGTGCCAGCAGGGAAGGGGCAGAGAGAGAGAGGGAGTCTCAGAATCCAAAGCAGCCTCCATGCTCTGATGAGGGGCTCAAACTGTGAGATCACGACCTAAGCCAAAGTCAGATGGTTAAGCAACTGAGCCACCCAGGCACCCCTGAATCCTTATTTTAAAAACCTAATGCGGGGCACCTGGGTGGCTCAATTGTTAAGCGCCCGGCTTCAGCTCAGGTCATGATCTCTCAATTTGTAAGTTCGAGCCCCGTGTCAGGCTCCATGCTGACAGCTTGGAGACTGGAGCCTGCTTTGGATTCTGTGTCTCCCTTCATCTCTGCCCTTCTCCTGCTCATGCTCTGTTTCTCTCTCTCCCCAAAATAAGTAAACACTAGAAAAAAAACACCTAGTGCAATGCTTAATACATCATAAAAAAATAGTTATACTATTGTCTCACCCTCAATGCCAGAAATTAGTATATGTTAATTTATTCTTAAATTCATCCCTGAGAAAAGAAGGATTGAAGAAATGCTACATTACATACCAATGTAGTAACATAAGGAATCTCCAGATAGGAAGCTATTCAAAAATAAGTTTAGGAAGTTTAGTATTCTGTGTGGTTCAAGGTCAATAAAAACGTGTCAAAAAGCATGACAAGTGTGAGGAGATAAGAAAAGAAATTGCTTCCTGGGTAAACATCTTGGAGTCCCTTCCTTTGCTTTTCCTTTCCCTGGCTTCCAGCAGCTTCATCTGATTTCTCTGCTGGCTGCTGTCTTATCTCGGCCAGCCTCTGGAGCGGACGCGTCCATTCACAGGAGCCCAGCAGGAGCCTCTGGGTTCCCACAGAGTGTTAAATCTACATAATGTTAAGAGAATTGAGCACAGTGTTCAACCTCTGACTCCTGGAGCTTCTGGTTTGTCAATGAACACTCAAACGGGTGTCTTGTCTTTTTTAATTCTGTTTCCTATAGCAACTAATTTGCAAATGTTTACTCCTTCTGAGTCTTCAAATAATTTGCTTTACTTGAATTTTTCCTTAGAGCCTTTGTTAATTTTATTATATTATTATTTTTTAGTTAACTAATACTTCAGAAAGGAGCTATACAGGCCTAATATCTAGCCACAGAATTTTAGGAAGAATCACTTAGGGGGTACCTAGCCCCTGGGTACCACTAGGTCCCCTTTTCCAATTTGTACTGAGAGGCGTTTCTGACTGCTCCTGCCTCAAGTTCTTGGGCTTGGCCAGAAATCTCCTGAAGGAGATCTTTATCTGTTCTCTGAAGGTAGGAGAGAGTCAGCTCGAATCTGCAGCTCTCCTGATGATATATGTGGTACCGTGAACCTTCACAAGTTCCCAGGCTTTTCCTAGGGTGACCACGGATCGCATAACACAGTGTGGCTCAGCCAGTTTTCACTCACACCTGTGCCTTTTCTCACAGTTGGGTTTGAACGGGAAACATGTTGCTGTGTGGTGGGCACAGGGAAGCGGCAAGCCAGACCACTTATCACATAGTTCCCATCACATAGTCTGCTTTTGGCTCCTTGGGTATCGTTGTGGGGATGAGGTAGGGCAAGGCATGTGTGGTCCGATTGTGTGTTTCTCAATCTAATACCAGCTGATATGTCAGTCATTAGAAATTCTTCAGACTGTTTTTCTTACCTCCATATTCAGTGTCTTTGCTAAGTTTTTCCCTTGTTATAGATCTCCTTGGGTATTAAAATACAGTGGTGAAACAAAGCAAAGCGGCATTAATCTACTACTATGGGATAATGAAAGACTTTCATCTAAAATTTGTTTTTGGGGCACTTGGGTGGATCAGTTGGTTATGCGTCTGACGTTGGCTCAGGTCATGATCTCAGGGTTTGTGAGTTTGAGCCTCACGTTGGGCTCTATGCTGACAGCTCAGAACCTGGAGCCTGCTTCAGATTCTGTATCTCCCTGTCTCTCTGCCCCTCTCTTGTTCTTGCTCTGTCTCTCTCTCTCTCTCTCAAAAATAAACATTAAAAAGAATTTTTAAAAATATTTATTTGGTTCTCTGGGGTGTCTCTATCACCATCTGCTATACATTTATATAAAGTTCAGCCAATCTGTTATCCATTTCATCTTTTAGACCTCTCTACACCTTTGAACTTACATCAATTTTATTGTTAAAATAAGGTGCATGGTATATTGTATATTTTATATGTTATAAATATATGTTATATACATTATATTATACAATGTACGTGACACATATCCAATAACTCATGTCTATTAGGCCCACCACTGCCTATCAGAGCTATCAAGAGCTATCTTATTCCTTCAAAACCAGATGTGCACTTGTCTGTAGATGATAAAGAATTTTTTTTCCCCATGGGCATTCTTCTGCCTTCCCCTGCTAATCTGAAAACCTCTGCCTGGGTATTAGGGCATTGCATCACTAATAATTACAAAGAGCCTCTGGCTCTAACATGGCCCATGCTTCAGATGTCTGAATATTTCTTAGAGATACCTTTTGTTTATATCCTAAGACATGCTTGAAAACAACACCCATTCATTACCTGGAGAATGGTTTTCTATGGATAATTACAGAGCATAGGCAGATTGAAATGTTTATCAGCCAGGATAATTTTATGATTGATTTATTATGATGCATTTTAGTTAGATGGTTTTTAAAAACTTGTGTCCCTGACCTCATGATAAAATGGTTCCAGGCCCGTTATTACAATTTTGCTCAATTCTGCTAGCATCCTTGCTTGCCTGAAACCCACATAGTCCTTGAGTATGAGGTAGTTTTCTTCTGGAATAGCTCCCTTAGATTTTATTATGCACCAGGTTATTTATCTGCTAAGAAAAACAAGCCAAGCATCCAAGGATCTCATAATCACCTTCACATTCGTCCATTCAAATCCACAGGCTTTCAGGCATTAACCCATCCCCACACAGTCTTCATGAAATAGCTCATCAAATGCTTGGCAACAGGACGAAGCCATCTGGTAAAGAGTAAATTGTGATTATAACCCATCCAAATCTGCCTTCTCATCAACAGCAACACTGTCTTCGCCCTTACCCTTATAATCAGTCATGAAACCCTTGGAAAGAAAGGTGAAAAATAAGCAGATCTGACCACCCAGAGTTTTAGGTGTTTTGTTTTTTTTTTTCTTTTTTCTTTAGTTGGTGGAGCCCTATCACATTCATCTCTGAGTCAAAAACAAATTTACATTATGGTAATTACCTTGGTCACTGAAGACCAATATCTCTCAGCATCTGCTTCTCTAGCTGCTGGGCACATGGGATATTCTGGGTCATTGTCATACCTACCCCTCAGCAGGAGGCCCCTGAAAGCTGACAACAAGGTGATTCAACAGGAGCTCCATGGAACAAGCTCTCTTCAGTGCATTTGGTGGGCTTCTAGGCATCTTCAGGCCCACAGCAAAGTGCAAGAGCCACAAAACCATTCTGAGGAGTGAGCGATGTGCCATGGCCAATTTCAGCAGGGTTCCAATCAAATTGCTTATGCCACCATTCCTGTAAAAAACACTGTTCCAATCATATGTCTAAGCAGTGGGCTGAGGAACCAGTGATGTTGGTCATGTGATGAGATTTCCTGGTGCCTAAGTCTCACCCCTGAAGCTGTTTTCCCACTTGGTTTTAGTGTGCAGTCAACATTAAGTGCTTCAAGTGTCATTAGCAGACCAACCACAGAAGCATCCTATGGGAAGCTGGTTAAACATGCCCTACTTCAGACCACTGAGTCAGAACCTGCATTTTCATAATATCTCCAGAGACTCCAGGACTTTGTATGCACATTGCTGTTCGGGGTAGAGCACTGCTTCCCACAACATGCTACCCATCAAAATCTCTGGGAGAGCCCAGACTAACATCAGAATCTCCAAGATGGAGCCTAGAAATGTGATTTATAATAAGCTTTCTAGGTACTTCGTATTCTGCCAACCTGACACAAACCTGTGAACAGTAGTTCATATAATTCAGTAGCTCCCAAATGCCTTTGATGATAAGAATCACCTGGAAGAGGAGGCTTATTTAAAAAAAAAAAATCTGAACCCACTTCCCAGACTGTTTTATTTGGGGCTGAGGTGGGACATGAGAATCTGTGTCCTCTCCCTACACACAAGTGATTTTTGTAAATTCTGGGAAACATAAGTGTGGTCCCTAGCAACGGCTCTCAAATGTTAGTGTGCAACAGAATCATCTGGAGAGCCTACTGACAATATTGTTTCCTGGAACCGGTAAAAATAAATAAACACCACCCAAATGAAAATACACTAAGTCTATTTATTCAGAATTTGCCATAGCAGGAGAGCCAGAACCATCACTTGCGTTTGACAGAAACACAAAGGTGGGAAGTGGGATGTAAATGGTTATGGTGAGGAAGGGAAGGACTTTGGTATGCCTTGATTGGAGGTTGCTGACATGGGGATGCTGGAGGAACTAACTGGAAGTAGAACATCATATATGATTAGTTAGGAGAATACATTTAGCTTTCTCTTGTTAGTGCTATGTTGGGAGCAGGGACAAAAATTAGGGAAGCTGGCGGTTAATTGATCAAATCATGGCTGTTTAGGGCTGATTGCTGTGGAGGCTGTGGGTCAGAGTTCTATTTTTATATATAGCCTGGTCATGGTCAGTTTGTCAGTTTGAGTCTCTCAACATCCACACCAGAATTACTAAATAGAAACAATGACGTAGGCCTGGATAATGATATTTTGATAAGCTCCCCAGGTTTTCAAATTTGTGAACCACCCATCTGGAGACATCCTGGCTTTTAACTAACTGTCCTAACACGTTTTCAAAGGTATCAGGTAGGCTTTTACCCAACTCTGACCCCCACACACTATTTGAAGCACCCTTTTGTCCTCTTTGGTTCATAAATCCCAGTGGTGAAGCGGACTTTGTAGCAGAAAGTATGGGATTGGAAAGCAACTAGTCTCTTCTTGGTACTTGCTGAGGTAGTTAAGTTGTTTGTATCTTAATTTTAATTTAAAATAGATGCAGAATCAGCAGTTTCTAAGTCTTTGTTGGGCTAAAGAAAAAAAAGATTTTCCGTTTTCAAAAGTTTTCAGCTTTATTTGAGATTTCTGGACTCACATGTGGGTAAGGATTGGGAAACTGTTGATTTGGAGGGTCAGAAAGGAAGAGTGGAGAAATTCTTAAATATTTTAACAAAATCTTTCTACAAGTGATGTTGAAATTGCTAAAGATTTCTAGTATTTTCAGAATCAACCAGAGTCAAGCAGATGTGGGCTGTAACACTTCGAAGTGGGTGGCTTAATGAGACTAATATTTTTTGCTAGAGCATTTGATTAAAATTGATGTTTTAGTTAAAACAATTGACTCACTTAAGCAATACTTTGACAGGTAATGTCTTTTTTTAAAAACAAAATCACTGATTCAAATCTGAATAATGACATTGATTAGTTAAGATTCTCAAGTAGTGAAATGTAAATTGGAATTCCAGCCTTCATGGAAAGTTTTGGAAAAGTGTTCCTCACCAGCATCTTCTCATTTCTTACCTATTTCTCTAATGTACGTATGTAAGTTGCATGGTGCAGCCCAAGGTTGGACCATGAACTCAGACCAGGAAAGCCAGAAGTCAGGTGAGCTGCCGTTCTGAATCTAAGTGAAGCATAACAAATGGCTGGCTACGTGACAAAGGTAATAAGTTGTATTAGCTAAAATCATTTTTTTACATTTATTTATTTATTGGGGGGGGGGCAGGTAGAGAGAGAGAGAGAGAGAGAGAGAATCCCAAGCAGGCTCTGTGTTGTCAGCACCAAGCCTGATGTGGGGCTCAGACTCACGAACTGTGAGATCATGACTTGAGCCAAAATCAAGAGTTGGATGCTTACCTGATTGAGCCACCCAGGTGCCCCTAGCTAAAATCTTAACTGACTTAATATGTGTCATGCAGGAGTTGTCTGGTTTGAAAAATGACATGAAAGAAAGTAAGGAAGGGAAGGAAGGAGAGGAAGAAAGAAAGATGACATGTAGGAAATTCTTTATTCTAAAAATAAATAATTATTTATTCTAAAAATAAAAAGTATAAAATCTTTATAAGTAGTAAATTAGCTTATTCTCATCTTCATTTTTAAAAATGAATGAATAGCTATATATAGGAAATTGGTTTGCTTCCTCAAAGTTTAATTGGACATGGGTTCACATGACCACTTGAGCCAATAATCATACAAGCTCATGCCTGTTCATTACGAAGCATTGAAAATGGTGAGCCAGTGAAGAAGAGGAGGTGGTAATTTTTAGAGTTAAATGTTTATGAGCATTGACTTACCAAACAAAGACTTAAAATTTAATAGGCCTAAAAATGAAGACTATGTGTAAGAACTTTTAGAAACTGTGAAGGAAAAATAATGAGACTGTAGGGAAGAGACCAAATAGATTAGAATAAAAGGACACTCTGAGATAGTTAAGATGGACTGAAGCCCTTAAAGAACAATTGGAGCTGAGAACTATACACACACACACACACAATACCCATATAAAAATATATATATACACAATGAAATTATATGTCAATAATTATATATAATTACACACATATATGTGCCTGAGTATAATTTGTTGAAGTATTATGAATAGCTGGTAAGTCCAGTCAGAATGAATTCTGTTACATCACAGAGAGCTAATGCAAGCACATCTGTTTTAAGGCGTGCCAAATTATTAGCCCACCTGCAGCACCCTGTGCATTGTTTCACTGTGGTCTGGGCTAATATGAGATAATAAGAAATAAACATATTCTTTTCTTCCCTCAGTTCCTGGAACAAAGGTCCAAACACCCTTGTAAATTCCTAAGTGATAAAATCACTGGGAGCATCTTTTGTTCTAATGAGGTGACACTGGTGAGCTTCTGGATGGCTACTAGATGGAATGGTCACCAGAAAAATGAAGTCATAGTTAGAAGCTTGAAATTTTCAGCTCCATCCTCCGTCTTCTGGTTGGGGAGAGAGGTTGGAAATAGAGTCAATACTTGATAAGGCCTATGTGAGGAAGCCTCCATAAAATCCCAATTAGTATGGGGTTTGGAGAGCTTCCAGGTGGGAACACATCCAGAATGGTGACACACCCTCAGCCCCGGGAAGATAGAGCTCCTGCCCTTGAGACCCTCCCAGACCTCATCCTATGTATCTTTCCATCTGACTGTTCATCTGTATCCTCTATCACATCCTTTAGTGAACTAGTAAATATAAGTGTTTCCCTGAGTTCTGTGAGCTGCTCTAGAAAATTAATCAGACCCGAGGAGGGGGTCTTTGGAACCTCTAATTTGTAGTCAAATCAGATGGAAGTGTGGGAAATGCTGGAGGGTGGCACCTATTACTTGTATCTGAGGTGGGCACAGTCTTGTGCGACTGTGGAGTCCGGTAGGGTCTGGTGCTATCTCCGGGTAGACGGTGTCAAGATTGAGTTAAGTAGTGTTGGAGAATTGGTTGGCAGGGGAATCCTCCCCACATCTGGTGCCAGAAGTGCATTTGGTAGTGTGTGGGAGTGAAGGAGACACGCAGGAGGACTGGGATTCCCCATTATAGCTAACTTTTCCTCCCAATTCCTTCTTCCTTTTGTGCATCTCCTTTCATCCCAATTCTACTGGGTTTTAAAGCTTTAGACCTCCATTCTCTGTGTGCCTTTTCCTCACTCCTGTGTCATGTTTGGTATCTCCCCTCCTCTAGCAAGCACTTGGACTCATTAACCTAATGGCCTACTTCCTGCTTCCTGCAGCACTCTGTGGCAGGGAGATGGAGCAGGAGCAAGAGAGAAAGGAAAAAAACTTTGAACACAAGTCTCTTTTGTGTCTCTGAGGAGCTCTATGACCAAAGAGACTGGGGTATTTATGACACTAGGGTAAGGTGTTTATTACTGATTTATTATTTAACCTGATGTTTCCTTTATTTAATTAAGCTCACCTCCCTCCCCCCTCCCCCTTCCCCCCTCCTCCCACCATTAAGTTGTATTCCTTGCCTATAAGGATGGGATGTAGCAGAGACTTACTAGAAAGTTTCATCAGAGATAGTTTCCCAAGTCTCTGGGCTTGGGCAGGAATTAAGTACAAACTCCTAAAACTTCAAGGTCCCAGGATATCTCTGAGCAAAGGTCACAACTTTTTTCTACCATCTTCAGACTCAGTCATAGGCTGCCTCACGCACTTTTGTTATAGTGCAAGCATGTTTTCTAAGCATGTCTGTGTTTGCCCTTTTGAATTTTTGAAGCTCCATTAAAAAAAAGTGCTGATCCATTGTGGAGCCTCTTTTTAAATTTTTAATTACTCTTCCATATAGGAAATAACATTCAAGATACAGCTACTGTCTTACATTTCCTGTAGCTTCTAGCTGCCTAGTATTTGTGCCGCTTTTTATGGAGGTTTGCAACCATTTTCAGTGGACTAATTTTTCAATCTTAAGTAGAGCCATTAATAGTAATAAAACTTTATACTTAAACAGGCTTTCCTTAGGAATTTGAAAATGGATTCCAAACTCATGTTTTGGTTCTTTGCTCTCAGTTGTACAGATGGGACCAATTATTTCTGCTAGCAAATTTTCCTTTACTCCAAATACTTCTCATTTAAGTTAGGTTTGAAATTGCCAATTCTGCCAGCTGCTCTAACTTCCAGGTCACTTTTCCACTGACACCGGAATCACATAAAAAGCAACCTAATTCTGTGCGTCCACTTATTCAGTGTAAAGGATTAGCCCAAGACACAGTGGTTATTCATGCTTGTTTTTGAGGTCCTTCCTGATCACTGCCTTTGGCTTTTGCTTCTGTCCTAGAAAACTACTACTTGATGATGTTCTTAGGCCACTTCTGTTTGGGTTAAGCATCCTGCCCAGACCTGCTCCATTGTGAAGCAGAGTTCTTCTATCTTTTGTGGGGAGAATAGTATTCCTAAAAGAAAGTTATCTGATATAGTGATTATTTATAAAATGCTGATGCCTGAAGTCTCCCAATGAGCTTTCAATTTTAATAACAAAGATATGCTTACTCCAAAGGAGTTTAAGGCCAATTGAGGAGATACTTTTTTCAGGGAGGTAGAAGGATCCTTTATAATACCTTCTAATATAAAACCTCTATAATACAGTTATTATTACTGTAATATACAATATATATTACTGTATATATACTGTAAATATACAGTATATATTACTGAAGATAATACAGTATATTCAACTGTATATACACACAGTTGAAAGTATATTCCACCTACACCAATTCCTTGGTCAATGCCCTTTCATCTAGACTGGATATAAAGTCCTCCTACCAACAACTAGTGGTACCACCCCTCTGGTCTGGAGGTGGCCATGTCCCATGCTCACCAACTCACTCACTTCCTGAGCACCCACCTCGTGTCAGGACCATGTAAGACCCTAGGAATGGAATGTGATAAGAATAGTTCTTGTCTCTGGAGAGCTCACCCGCTTGTGAATGAAGCAAATGTGCAAAGAATCATTGCAGTGTACAAGTATTTTAGTAGAGCTTTGACGGGGCTTCTTCATTCTGCCAGGAGAGGTCAGCGAAGTCTTCCCTGAAGAGCCTTCACTAACTGCTTCATCACTGTCAGTTTATGTCAGTGTTGTCTTCTCAAAAGCATTATCAACCGTCCTTATGTCCCTCATAGTCCCTAGCACAACACTTCACATGTACTAGGCACCCAGTAAGTGTTTGTCAACTTACTGAGTAACCATAAATAAGCACAGCTTTGCCCAACTTTTCATTTACCTCCCCATTACCTCTGGAGGATCAGGTACCATAATGGAAGACATCATCCAGTGGGCAATCTAGCTATTACTTTCAACGAAGCCTTTACTTGATTAGTGCCTCGATGTTGTCAACTCTCCAAACTGCCCCACATTATCTCACTCGCACTAGCTACCCTACACATCCATAGACAATGAACATACATTGTTCTGATGTGCTGGAGTTTTAAACAGTCTGAAAATGAGGAAATTGCATCTCAAGACTAAATAAAACAAGCTCATCTGCCCCCCTGCAATTCCCCCAGGGGGTGGCTCTCCAGCATTTGTCATAAACAGAATGGAGGTCATTAAAGCCTGGCAAAACCTAGCAGCATATCTAATTATAGGTTTGAAATCATAGAGCTGAGCATTAACGACAGGACGTGCTGAGTTTAGTTACTTGTGAACACACTTTACTGCTTTGCTCGGGTAAATCATTCCCCATACTTAAAAAGAAGTGAAGATTTGTAGCATCATCTCCAAAGGGGCAGTCACCAGGACAGCATCCTCCGGCAGCAATAGAGTTCTTGAAATTGTCTAAATGGACTTTTTATCAGAGTTGAATGTAAAGTGCAACCCTTAGCAGCAGGCAAAACAAAGCTTAAGGTCCTCTGGAAAGAGTATCTCATAACTTACATTTATCTCCTAAATGTGTCCCCTTCAAGTTCTTACTGGCCATGAGAGAGTTGCCAGTTTCTTTAAATTGCAAGGGGAAACTAGGTAATTTGGTCAACAGAAAGGAAAATGAACAAAATCATTGTGGTTTCTGTTTGTACTTTATTTCTGGAGAAAATATTACATAATATGTTTGTATACATATATGCATGTATATTATATATACTCTTCTAAACCTTTAATGTAGCTCAGAAATAATATATGTATATATATATTATGTTTTGTTCTATGTCTTTTTAATGTAGCCCAGATATAATATATATATACATTTACATATGTGTGTATACATGCATATATACTGTATCTATGTTTTGTGCTATGTTTTTTAAGTAGTTCAGGGGTGCTTGGGTGGCTCAGTTGGTTGAGTATCAGACTCTTGATCTCACTCAGGTCTTTATCGCAGGGTTGTGAGTTCAAGTCCCACAATGGGCTCTGTGCTGGGTGTGAATCCTACTTTAAAAAAAACTAATTGATTAATTAAAATTAATTTAAATAAGTAAATAAAAGTAGTCAGAATAGGAAAATCTTATAATAATTCCTATGTTGCTGTTAATGTGATATAAAGTATGAAAATTTAAACATATTTTCATGACTTACTGATTGACCCATTTTATTAATAAGAACATGTCACTTAAAATAATCATACAGTATAAATATAAAAATGTATAATATGCTATTTTTTATATCATAAGAGGATTAGATGATATTTTATAGATAAGAGTGGCACAGATGGTTAAGGTCGTGCTTTGGCTCAGGTCATGATCTCATAGTCCGTGGGTTCAAGCCCCGCATTGGGCTCTGTGCTGACAGCTCAGAGCCTGGAGCCTGCTTTAGATCCTGTGTCTCCCTCTCTCTCTCTGGTCCTCCCCCTGCTCATGCTCTGTCTGTCTGTCTCTTGCGCGTGCTCTCTCTCTCTCTCTCAAAAATAAACTTTAAAAAAATAGTTTTTAAGTACATGAAATAAAAATAATTATTTTCAAATTATTTTATCTTGTTAAATAAATCATTTTATTAGTTTTCTTTTCAAAATGTTATTGCATACTCATGGGATGCCTGGGTGGCTCAGTCGGTTTTACTTGGGCTCAGGTCAGGTCATCATCTCCTGGTTTGTGAGTTCGAGCCCCAGCTGTGCTGACAGCTGGAGCCTGAAGCCAGCTTCCCTGCTCTCTCTGCCCCTCCCCTTCTTGTGCTTTGCCTCTCTCTCTCAAAAATAAATAACATTAAAAAATGTTACTGGATATTCTTGCCCTTTTATTCCTTCAGAAAAACCTAAGTATGTATGTCCAGTTTCTAAAATCTCCCTTTAGAATTTTGACTGAAAAATACTATAGGTATGAGTTAATTTGGGAGATATTGTCAACTTTATAAAATTAAATCTTTTTTATTCACTTCTATGCTGCACTTTTAATTACAAGCTCTTTTGCACTTTTGCTTTTAGTTTTATTCATATAGGGTTCACACAATTCTGATTATGTTTATTTCTAAGTATTATGACTATTGTATTTGGTTATTTTATTTTAATAAACACTCTACTAGTATTGCTAATATAGATGCTTAGGGGAGGCATCAATCATGGTGAGTAAATCTTGCTGCCCTTTGCATTTGATGACTATATAGAATTGGAATGTGAGAAGCAGTTTGATCACAAATTAGGGTCTGCAGTTTGGAAAGTTTCCCCTATAAGTTCTGACATAGAGTTATTTATTTGAAACCACCATTTGATCTATTGTTTTCGTGTGTGTGTGTGTGTGTGTGTGTGTGTGTGTTTTGCTCCTCTTTTCCTGTCACTTTATTACCCATGGTATTTTTCTTCTATTTGACATTCACATGTCACATTTGCCTCCCATGCCTCTGTTTAGGCAGAAAATGCTGCCCATCTCTTCAAGAGGCCTTCTTGTGAGACCCAAACAAATATTTTTGTCTCCTAGCCTGTTTAAAATCAGATAACCCAGCCTCCCAAACATAGCGCCCCAATTAGTAGAAATTATACCATTCATTTCATGAGCTAGAATTACAAACATATTATGTTTATACAGTTTATTTAATATATATTCATAAGCAAGGTCTGTTTGGGATTTTGTTTTTCACAGCCTATAGATTTTGTTCTCAGATAATACTTGCTTCTTTTCTTTTTTTTTTCCTAGATAATATTTAATATATACTGCAAACATTGCTGTCATTTTCTGAACTCTGAAATAATTTCCATAGAGTGATTGATCTTAAGTGTTTGGAAATTTGAAATGATACTTATGAAAAGTCACCTAAATGTTGTGCTTTGACACCTGTTCCAATTCTTCTCTGTACATTCATTCAGTTTGTTGAATGTCTACTCTTTGCCGGAAGCTCTATTAGGTAAATTTGAATTTCTACTTATTCTCGATTCAATTTGGAGTAATTATTTTGTCCTGGTGATTCATCCATTTCATCGAGCTATTCAAATTAGTTGAATGGCATGATGTACATTTTTATAATTTTTGAATCTCCTTTAATTTCAAGTTTATAATTGTGTTTTCTCTGTTTTTGATTAAACTTGTCACATTTGTGTACTCTATTGCTTATATTTAAAGAATTTGTTCTGAGTATCTTAATTCTGCTTTTCAAGTATATAATCTTCTGATCTCATTATTTATTTATATTTTTTGATCTTTAAACTTTTTTAAATGTGTTAATCCATATTAGTTCTTATCTTTAAGAATGAAGGTATAGTCGTGAATTTTTTTTTTTTTTTTTTTTTGGTAACTGCTCTGGATACCTCCCCATACATATTTCTGTATACTACTTTATGTTTTTATTTTATAAAAAGTCTGTAATTATGGGTTTTATTATATTTTGATTACAAACAATATATGTTCAGTCATTTTGCATTTCTCAAAAGTAACAGACATATTTAAGCAAGCAGCAAACTCTTCGTCCAGAGCCTGTATGTCTTCTGGATCATAATTTCAAATTTGATGCTTTTATTAAAAAGCTTATATAAATAAAATTAAGATACAGATATTAGTTAATGGACTACATCTAACTTAAATTTCATTTTTAAGAAACTTATCCTCTTGTACTGACTTTTAGTTAATTGGGTACTCCACTGGTGGGGTTCAGGACAGGCTACCCCAAAATACAGCACCTTGGCATACTGAATATTTTAACCTAAGGGAGTTTGAGAAAGCAAAAGAAGCAGGAAGATCACTCTGACCTCCCCCTTCACCCCACCTCTCAAGAAGTAAGTCAAAAAAACCCTCATGTGAAAGGGTCCTCCCTATACCAGTAAGAAAGGAGCATCTGTATATCTGAAGACAAAGAGACATAGGAAAATTCCAAGCAGGTTCTCCCCAGCTTACCACACTTACCTCACACTCTTGACCTATACTGTGTCTCCATATCTGTCCACTCTTCATCAAACCCAGCATAAAAGTACTGAGGTTCAGTCATTTCTTTGGGTCTTCATTTCCTTATGATAAGGCTCCTCTGTTGTGTAAAACTTAGATTTTTTAAATTGTATGTTTTTCTTTTGTTAATCTGTCTCTGTCCATTTAATGTTCAGACCCAGCCAGGGATGCTCATAGAGTCAAGGAAAACATTTTCCTTCCTTATACCATGAAGGCAAAAATGAAGCTTTGTTCGTCTTTTTTTTTTTATTCTCCAAGACTTGCATAATTACAACCTCATAAGTTTAAATAGATTTTAATTAGACACAAAAGCAGCCGATAGTCAATATAGTCATCAACTTCAAGAACCTAAGTAACCTTTTGAAAACTATGTCATTTTAGAGCAGCTGCTGTGAGAAGTAGTGGAAACTCAACCTAAATTGGTTTGAGAAAATAGAGATAGGTTTATGGTAGGATCTGTGGGTCTGATGGGTCACAGGCAGACATGCTAGGATCACAATAATATTATCAGGGCTCTGTCACCCTCGTCCCATCTTTGAATCTGCTTCCTTGTGTTTTTGTCGGTTTTGTTCTTCTTAAGCCTCACTCCACATACTTGGAAAGATGCCAGTAAGCATACATGACCTACTGGCTAGCAATCCTAGGGGAAAAAAAAAAATCAAGATTTCTTTTTAAATGTATCTCCAAGTAAACCCACCAGAGTGCTCAGACCAGGCCATTTTGGACTCAGTTCCTGAGGCTGGGAGGGTGAAATGTTCTGAGATTCCAGTCCTGGGCCATGTCCACACCCTAAGGATGAAGGTGAAGATGGGGCAGCCGTCCTTCACCATCACCCAGGTTCCTGCCCAGCAGACAGAGGAGCCTGCTGCAAAAGACAGGAGGATGAATTCCATGGCAGGCAAATAGTAAGTGTATTCCTAAGTCATTTATTTTATACTTTTGAATGTCCTGTGATTTCTGTTAAGACCTGTTTGCCTGACATTAATCCACAGCTCTGAGCTCCCTGAAGAGTTCCCTGGTCCTAAATCTCTACTTTTCTTTACTCATAGTGCTTCAGCTAGATCTCAGCTCAAATTACACAGCTTCTCTCTTTCTCTTTATGGTGGAGTTGGCGGAGGTGGGGGGAGTTACATTCAACTCGAGACTTCTTAGGGAAAGTTAGAAGCTAAATGCTGTTTGATGGTCCATTTTTAATCAGAGGAGAGCAATTTTCCCCTCTCAAAGGAAGACTTTTCACATCAGGTATTTGGCTTGAGAGGCGCTTGCTGATTAATTACTTACATTTACATAATATTAATCTCTTTTCTAACATTTTAGCAAGCTTCCAACTGGTGCCCCCATATCAGTCTGGTAGAACACCCTTGCTCTTAAAAGGTCAGAACTATTTTTCTAGTGGAGTTGGCAGTATTGTTCTTAGGTGAGGCAGGAGGGGCTCCTGCCTGGTGCCCCATTCTTTCAGGGTTCTGCCCTGGCCCTTCCCCACCTATGCACTGCCCCATGCCCCCCCACTATCTAGACCAAGTTATAAGTAGTCAATACTTTGAGTTCCCTGCCTAAACATCCCCAACTCCCTTTTGCCACCTGTGCTGACCTCTTCCCCAAGTCCAGCCTCTTGAAGACAGAATGTATTGGCAGTATGTGCACCCCTAGTCCTAGGGAGTGGCCGGGGGGCTCTGGGAAATGTGGCAGGAGCTTAGACCTGCAGACTAAGCTGTCCATACACATGTGTGTGAAGCCCCTTGTTGTAAGAGTGAGGGAAGAAGCGGGGTAGGCTGAAGGTCCAGGACCCAGGCACAGGTGTTGACTCTTTTATACCCTAGGGTCCAGCATGGAAATCCAAAGGATCTAAAAATTCCAAGTTTGAGCCTAGTCTTCAGGTCATTATGAAGGTACGTTTGTCAAGGTAGAAGGATAGAATACATTTCATATAACAGTTTTTTGACTTGATCTGTTTCAAATATGCACATATGTGATAGATTTGCCTCCACTTATACTCTTGCCCAGGGCCTCAGAAATGTTGGAGCAGTTCTGGGAGTCAGAGAGGCTGCAGAGGCTGTTCTGAGCAGAGAAAGAAGGCAGAAAGGCCCAGAGATGGGATTCAGGGAACCCAACCACAAATGGGTTGATGTAATGTCAAGATGGTGTGGAGAATAGTTAGTTAAGCACGTGTTCACCTTTCCCACCAGGTTGTCAACTCTTTGAAGTGAAATTCTATGGAACATTCATTCCTGTGCTTGGCAGAGCATTTCGCACAAACTAAACTCTCAGTTCACGGTAGATAGACTTGTTCACGTTGAACAAACGAGGTAATATACATCACCCAGAGGGAACCGCAAATACACTTGTCATCATTCACTCATCATAAAGACAACTACAGATAAATGGATAGTAGTCTACAATTTTATTAATTGATGTCCTCAGTGAACCAGTTTCATGCTATGTTAGTCTCAAATAACAGGTAATAAGCAGAAAAATAAGAAAAACAAAAGATGGCTAGCATAAAACAGTTGAATTGCAATGTACTTTTCTAAAAAACTGGGGCCTATTGTACTTATTTGGGCCCCCACTGGCAAGGATGCGGGAGCGCAGACATTGCATGTGATATTTTGTCAGTGACAGATCAGCACAACCACCCCTCTGACTTGTCCACAAGGCTTGAGCATGTTCACTCTTAAATGTGCCATCTCTCCAAGGCAACTTAAACGCGTGACTTAAAAAAACTTTAAGGCACTTTTTCCCACAGGCCCAAGGCAGCCAAAAAAGATATGCCAGTGACCTCTCGTGTCTGCCCATGGGACCTCACACAATCTTACCCCTTGTTGTAGGAGAGGGTTTTGTAAAAACCCTCATAGATGGATATACAGTTTTGTTGTTGAAATGTTTCTTTCTGTGTGCCAGGAGAGGGGCAAAGGAGAGAGAAGGGAGGTAGAAAATAAGGGGATGTAAGTAAATGGTAGTAAGTAAATGGTAAATAAATAGCAGATGTGTGTAGAGGTAAGAATCTCCCTGGAACTCACATCTTACCTTTTTCTTCACAGCCTTCTGGGATCTCCTCTGTGCACATGTACGTTGAGCTTACCGCCTTGCCTCTGCTGGTGCTCAGTAGTCTCCCCTACCGTGGAATCCTTCCGCCTCCTTGCACACAACTAACCCCTTTCAGCTCTGCACCTTTGCACATGGGGCTCCCTCTACCTGGTCCTCTCCTCCCACCTACCTTCCCAGACAGCTTTAAGTTACACTCTTCAACCCCATCACAAACCAGGGAGGCTGCCCTTGACCCTCCAGCTCTGGGTAGCTGCCCCTCCATCTGCCCCCATTGTTCCCTATGTTTTCCCCACTGTAGTGTTACTACATGATATTGTAAGTGTCTATCTACTTTCTTGTATCTTTCACTCAACTACAAGCTCTATGCAGGTAAGGAACAGTGTCCTCACAGCCTTGCTTATGATCTCTATAGATATTTGTTGAACAAATGATTGGAAGAATGAATGAATGAATGAATGAGTGAATGAATGAATACTATCCAGGTTGGCAGGTAGGCTTATGGCAGAGCCTCAACTTCCCATTGATTTCTCACATGAAAGCTGGGCCAGGACTCTGCCACAGGTAGAGCTACATTTCAAACAGAAACAGGCAGAAGATGAAGTAGGCACAAGTCTGTAGAAAGTGAGGACAACTCACTACTGTGCCAACCACGGGCAGGAATGTAGGAATGCACTGAACAACCTGCAAAAGGTGAGAATGTTATTGGCCCAGCTGTATATATGAAGGGAGAAAAGATATCCCATACCTATTGAGTATCTACTACTGATAGGCACTCTGCCAATTATTTATATGTGTGATCTCATTAAATCGTTACAGCAAGTCCATGGAGACATTAACTAGTATCTCCATTTTACCCAAGAAGACACTGAGGCCCAGAGAGATCAGGCACTTTGGCTGAAGTCACTGAGCAGTGGATTTTGGATCTAGGATTTAAATCCAAGTCTGACTCTTACCACTGTTTCATGCTGCTTCCAGAAGTGGGGTGAGGAATCTTAGAAGCACCATATGACTCCCACTTCTAACACTTGGGAGCTTATTGGCAACTTCAGGTGGGAAATGAGGAGGATCTAAGCTAAAATAATATGGACAGCTTTGGGAGGAGAAAGAGATAGATGTAAGAGCTCTCTGTGAGGTAAGAACTGGATTAGTGCACCTTATACAACACTTATTCATTTACTTATTCATCCAATATTCATTGGGCTTTTTAATGTGCCAGACACTATGTTAGGTTGGCCCAGGGAACGTAAATAAGAGTAAGACTTGGTTTTGACACTCAGCGAGCTCAGATTCTAAAAGAAGCAGTAGATGAAAATAAATAATGATACTACAGGGTCACTAAATCTTTTGATTCTATCTTTTAATATCTCCGTCCATTTCTTCTTTTCTCCTCACCGATTTGTGGCTCACAGGCCTCCGTGAATTGTATCCATTGCTGCCAGGGTCTCACACACAGTCTTCCTGGCTTGCGTACAGCACCAGCTCTCACTACATTTTAACATGAAGGCCTGCCAGGAACCACTTTCTCAGTTCATTGGCAACATAATCACAGCTAAAACTGCTTACCTTAAAAAGTGACTGATGGATGTGGGGGGGAGGGGGGGATGGGCATGAAGGAGGGCACTTTGGGGATGAGCACTGAGTGTTATGTAAAAACTAATTTGACAATAAACTATTTGTAAAAAAAAAAAAAAAAATGTTGCTAACATTGTAAAGACTGGTGGGGTTCCCTGAACATGTTTATATTATAACTAGAAAAATAAAAATATCTGAACGAAAAAAAAAAAAAAAGTGATGCATGAAAATATTAAAATATTAGTAATCACTTATTCAAAACCTTCTATATGTCAAGCTCTTGAGCAGACACCAAGTACAACACTATGACTTCAAGAGATGTGGCTGTCCTTGAGATTACATTTAAAGGGAAACACGGGAAAGTAAATGGGCAGATGCCCATTAAGTGGGTAAGCATAACTGAGTAAGTCATGACAAAATATAGAAAGGACATCTCATTTGACCTAAAGGAGTCAGAATGAAGCAGTGATGTTCAAACATAAAAAAAAGAGAAATATGTATATCAGGAGAGTCTATTCAAAATAGGGCCCTTTTCCTCACTCAAAATAATTATTCTGAATGTATCTTTTGAGATATAGGGAGCAAAAGACATTAAAGAAAAAAAGTGGGTTATTTGTCCTGGAATCTAAAAAAACTAAATTGAAAGATAGAGAATGTACCCTCACTAATGACGTTAATCAAAAACTCAATCTATGTATCATCTTTAATACTCAGAGGCATGTTATCAGGGCCACCAACCAGACTCTGTCTTTCTAATCCTTTTTCTGAGTCATCTTTTATCTTTTCCATTGTTCCTGCTGAAAGAACTGTCAAACCTCTATTTCCCTGCCCTGGAATTTAAGTTGATAAATGGAAAGACTGTTTCCATTGGGAATATTGACAACCTCCAGACGTTGGCTCTTGGGTTTTGAAAGAGGATTCTGCTTTTGTTGATGGAAATTCGTGAGTATTTGGAACACACTGATGCAATAGTTCCATAGTCTGGGGTCAAAGGGGGCCTGTGTGTATTAGCAGGAGGCACTGGCTCAAATCTAATCAGCAGTAACCTTAGGACCATTAGAGATCAAGCAGCACTTGCAGTGGGGCCATAGCAGAGTTCGCCGCACAGCTGTGAGTGGTGCTGCTGCTGAAAGTCGCAGAATCTCTCTGTGCTGCTTTGACAATTCTGCTTGCCTCATGTGAACCCAGCTGCGGACCACCTATGCTTGATAGTGTTTCCAGTTCCCTAAGAGGACCCATGCCAAGGACTCTAGTCTACCACGACAGAACCCTGAGGCTTGCCTGACCTCCCACAACTCTTGTGGCTTTGGGGAGAATGTGTATAATAGTCAATTTGAGAGGAGGAAGGAAAAGGAAGAGATCTATAAAGACATATTATTTCTCTCTCCCTCTTCCTCTCCCTCTCTGTCTCTTTCTAATTTCCTCTATCTTCTGTGTGTGTGTGTGTGTGTGTGTGTGCGTGTGTGTGTGTGTGTGCGCACAGACTTGAAAATCCAGCTCATTTTCATGGTTACAAAACCATTCTGGAGAGTGACATTTCATTTTAAATGCATCTCAGCAGAAGTTGGCCAGACACATGTGGACTTGTCATCTCACAGCTCTTTCCATGGTGACTCCTGGAGACAGCATTTCTCAAAATCATGACTATAAAAGGAGCATTTAAGCACCCATAAGGAGAAGCAAAATAAAACAATAACCACAACCCAAAAGCCTTCAGGGTATTGTTTTAAGGACAATTTTTTAAAGTTTTTAGATTTTCCCCCCATATCTAATTAGGAAACATTTTATTTTATTTTTTTATTTTTATTTTTTTTACAAATAGTTTATTGTCAAATTAGTTTCCACATAACACCCAGTGCTCATCCCCACAAGTGCCCTCCTCCATGCCCATCCCCCCTCCCCCCCACATCCATCAGTCCTCAGTTTTTGTCAGCATTCAAGAGTCTCTCATGGTTTGCCTCTCTCCCTTTCCCCCACCATTTCCGCCCTTCTTCTCCCCCTTGTTCCTCCGTCAAGTTCCTCCTAATCCTCCTATACGTGCAAACATATGATATTTGTCCTTCTCTGCCTGACTTATTTCGCTCAGCATAACACCCTCAAGGTCCATCCATGTTGCTACACATGGCCAGATTTCATTGTTTCTCATTGCCATGTAGTATTCCATGGTATAGATAAACCACATCTTCTTGATCCATTCATCTGTTGATGGACACTTAGGCTCTTTCCATGTTTTAGCTATTGTGGAGAGTGCTGCTATGAACATTGGGGTACATGTGCTCCTATGCCTCAGCATTTCTGTATTAATTAGGAAACATTTTAAACAGCCTATTCCCAAAGTAACTGCTGAAAGCGTGTACTGGGCTTGCCCTGGGGTCATGGATTGAATTTGCACAGAATGGGAAGGAGCTCCCCTGATGCAGAAGGCTGAGCTGGCTGAGGTTGACTTAATAAAAACCCATGGAGACAGGCCCCAGGAGATCATCCCAATGCAACTCCTGTTAGCAAAGATGAGCAACACAAAGGGAGTGAGACCCATGCCTGTTAATGGCATTGGTCCCATCAAGGATTACACAAGATGGTAATGAGGCAGGCTCTGGAATTTTCACCTGAGATGGGGACAGGACTGACATTGACTTAACTGGCAAAGTAGTTTATGTGTGTAGTACCACTCTTCTTTCTGGGTACTTTGGATGGCTGCCTGGGGTGGTGCCTCTCTTAAGTAGACAGATACACAAGATATATATGGTGTTTCAAGTGCTCCCATTCAATGAAGTTTGTTGCCATAGCATCCCCAGGAGCCTCTTGTCCCGGATGACAGAGTTCCTGTCCAAGAATTCTCTTGCCCTGGATAACATTTGTCTTTCACCTTAGGAAGGATCTTCAGCATGAAAACTAAGACCATGAGCTTTGAATATGGATCATGGTCAATACTGTGCCCCACCCCCTTTGCTAACTGTATCACAGAAGGAAGTTCCTCGTTTTCTCTGGACCTCTTTCTACTCATCCATAAAATATTGGTGCTTTACTAACTGCACCCACTTCAAGGTTGTGAGAATATGAAAGTGATTAAAAACAGAGAATGCACACTGAGCCTGACACATCGAAAATCTCAACAAATGGCAGCCATGGTTGCTCGTGGTGTTAAGATGCCACAGTTTTGGTTGTTTTTAAATCCAGGGAGAGTCACCAGGCATTTCTCTGCGCTGGGCCAGGCCGTCTCCCAGACTCCTGCCCATGTCAGCTGAGACACCTATTGGGAGAGACTGGCTCATGCAGCTCCCTGTGCACTAACCTCTCAGCACTGCCACTTCTAGGCTTCTGCGTGGTATTTTGTCCTCCTTGTCTCCCTATACCAACCACTGCTGAGGCTTCAAAGAGAGGAAGATTTTCTCTTCCTCAGGAAGAGGTTAGGACCTCTCTCCCCAGGTTTCTTCACTTCATACCAGGAACTTCCACCTATTGGCCCAACCTAATGTTTATCTGTGCGATTCTTTTTTTTTTAATTTTTTAAATGTTTATTTATTTTTGAGAGAGACAGAGACAGAGCACTAGTGGGTAAGGGACAGAGAGGGAGACAAAGAATATGAAGCAGGCTTGAGGCTCTGAGCTGTCAGCACAGAGCCCAGTGCAGGGCTTGAACTCACAAACTGTGAGATCATGACCTGAGCTGAAGTTGGCCACTTAACAGACTGAGCCACCCAGGCTCCACTTAGCTGTGCAATTCTAATCCAAGAAGACAAACATTTGAGATCCTGACCCTTACACTGAATACTGGACACTCTTGTGGATGATTGCCCAGTGTGTGTATTCCCCACTGCGAGGCTTTCTCGTTCTTCCTTTTTTACTTTCATATCTGGGTGCTTCTGGCTGATTTTCTAGCTGTTGGCCTTTTCAGAATAGGCTATTCCAAGGATAATTGAGATGCAATCCAAAGTGAGCTCATTTTTTAACCTAATTTATACCAATAATAGCAGCTTTATGAGCCACCCTTCCCAAATATGGCTGCTTTTAAACATAGAATTCTGACACATGGTGATAACAAAATTCAAAAGAATATTTGAGTTGTGTTGAGTTGAGTTGAGTACCAGGTGCCATGACATATTGTGAAGGGATGTGTTTAATCAGAGAATACTCTTCCTAGCCCTGACTTTTCTACTGCATCTCCCCAAACTCATAACTTCTCGCGAACTGCTGGGCATGGAACCAAGTGGCTAAAAATATGCCCCCATTTATTAAGAAAACTAGAACTTTTTTAGAATACTGTTTTCCTCCTCTATTCAATTCTTTTAATCATTGCAGCAATTTGGCATTTAAAATCGGGTAAGGACAAATCTATTTATCTCTTATTCTGGATAAATACTGTCCAGCTGTACCAGACAATCAATGGTGTTTGGCTTTTCATTTTTTAAACACACAAAAATATTTATTGGAAGGATTTCTGGGACCTCACAAAATTGACAGGAAGCCTGAAGCTCCAGACATGACAAATATGCAGGAGTGGAGACATCAGTCAGCTGACAACACAGCTAAGATCAGGCCCCAGGAGCAGTCTGCACAGGAAACCACTCCACTCCACTGCCACCAAGGTGAAGAATCTCCAGTTATTTCAGACAATTGGGTCACCAGCACAAGGTTCAGGTCCCGGGTGGGACCATCCAGTGGGCTAAACCTAGACCATTCCCACAACCAGGGAGAAGGGGAAGGGAAGACATTTCCTCTTTAGCTTCTTTAATGGGAAGTGGAGTCTCGCTACCCACCTAATTTGTGACTTCTTTCAAGTAGCACAAGTGTTCATATGCCAGGTCATCCCTCTCCCCCCACCCCACACACTCCAAAAACAGAGAGGGAGAATCAAATATTTACTCCATCAGGGATTCAACAAATTTGATCTTAGCTATGTGATTTTATCTAATACCTTAAGCCAAACCATTGTCTTTTTCTTCTTAAAACTGCTTGGGGAACAGATTTGGCCATTATTTTTGCCTTTTAGCTCACTTTGACTTCCATTTTACATGAATAATCTTAGTAAAATATAAATTTCTCCTCGTAAACTTATTTGGGTAAATAAACTTGCTCATTTTCCTCATCGTCTATGACATTGTGCTTCCCTCAGAAAACGTGCCTGTGACATCCTGTTAGAATCCCTCTTCACACTTTGAAACTGATGCTGATGCTAAGTTTTTGCTGGTATTTATAACTACCTTCTTCTACTACCCATTCTTTATTCCCTTTGCTTTCAGCAAACACCTCAGCTTGTTGTGTTTCCTTACCTGGTGGGATGACCCGAACCTTCTTTCCTGAAGGGTCTGGGCTATTAGAAATCCTACCCGGATTGGATTGTGGTTATCTACTGACTTTCATCACCGGTCATGGTAATACTAACAGACATAGTCCAGACAATTTCCAGACATATTCCCTCTTACCTCCATTTTTGTAGTAGTAGTGCGATTTCCCCTTGATAGTCATGATCAATTACCCTAACAAACACTGTAACTCTCTTCGTTGCCTGTTTATTCAGAGCCATGAGGAGTCCAAAGTTACCATGTGGTCATTTTAACTTCTAGTCCAATGACATCATGGTTGTATTACCTGGAAGAAGTATTCCTTCCTCTGGAACTAAGACCTCTAGTCCAGCAGAGCATAAAGTCATGGAAATAAAAAGCAACAATTGTACTAGTGCATCACCAGGACTAATAATGAGGGTTCTCTTTCTCCTTTCTACCCCTTGGTTTCTGGACTCATGAATCCTGGCTACTGGAGAAATGGCACCATATATTGAACACTGATTCAGAGCATATATAGCTTTCTGGAGAACCTTGCCCAGCCTTGCACTTAGTTGGTGCTATAACTGAGTCTTCAAAAGGTCATTCTATCAGGTCAGCTGCTTCAGGAGAGTAGGGAACATGGTAAAACCAGTAAATTACATGAACATGGTCCCATTGTGACACTTCTTTTGCTATGAAGTGAGTTTCTTGACCCAAAGTAATGCTGTATGGAATGTCATATTAGTGAATAAGGCATTCAGTAAATCCATGGTGGCAGTTTTGGGAGAAGCTTTTGGTGCAGGAAAAGCAAATCTGTATCCAGAGTTAAGTGTCTGATCCAATAAAGAAAAAACACTTATTTCATGTTGAGCACAATCTAGTGTAATCCACTTACCACCAGGTAGCTGGTTGATCACTATAGGAAATGGTGCCATATCAAGAGTTCAGTGTTGATCTCTGCTGGTAGATGGGGCACTTTATGGTGACCATAGCCTGATCAGACTTGGTGAGTAGAAGTCCATGTTGCTGAGCCCATGCATACCTTCCATCACTGCCTATATGGCCACTTTGTTCATGAGCCCATTGAGCAATGACAGAGGTGGCTGGAGAAGGAGGATGAATGGTATGTACACAATGGTTCATTTGAACCACCTGATTATCAAAATCCTCCTCTGTTGAGATCATCCTGTGATGAGCATTCATATAGGACACAAGTATCTTTATATTTTTCACCCATTAAAAGAGGTTTATCCACATACCTCTTTTTCAAATGTCCTTATCACCAGTTTTCCAGTGATGTTCCTTCCAAGTCCCTGACCATCCAGCCACACTATTGGCCACAGCCCATGAATCAGTATATAATTGCACATCTGGTTACTTTTCCTTCTGAACAAAGTACACAACCAGGGGCACTCCCTGAAGTTCTGCCTACTGCAAGGATTTCCTTCAGGAATGTCCCAGAGAGGGGCTATAGTGCTGCATACAGTGCAGGTAGTGGCTGCAGATAGTGCAGAACCATCTATAAGTCAGACCTGAGTCTTCTCTGTAAACTGATCATGGGGAATCCACCGTGAAGCCATAGGTACAGACTGGGAGTGAGAAAGCAGTGTAGCAGGTATGGGGACCAATGGTACTTGGACAACTTCCTGTAACTTACTTGTGCTTTCAGCTCCTGCTCAAGCCTGATCACATATTTACCATTTCAGTTTGATTCAACTAAATGGCTTGGTGGAACATATGACACCCATTCCATATGGGCAGCTCAGGTCACATGGCAACCTGGTGGCCCGTGGTCAAGTGTTCAGTCTCTACTAAGGCCTCATGGCAGGCCAGGAGCTGTTTCCGAAAAGAAGAGTAGTTATCTATGAATGATGGCAGGGCTCTGCTCCACAGTCCTAAGTCCACCTATAAGAGCTTGCCAAAGACTCCAAGCAGGGATACTGAGTGGCTCAGTGCATTAAGCATCTGACTCTTGATTTCAGCTGAGTTCATATTCTTATGGTTCATGAGTTCAAGTCCTCCATCAGGCTCTGCACTGACAATGTGGAGCCTGCTTGGAATTCTCTCTCTCTCTCTCTCTCTCTCTCTCATTGACTCTCTGTCAAAAATAAATAAATAAACATTTTTTTAAGAAGGCTCCAAACAGCATCCCTATCTACCAATGATACTTAAGCACCATTGGATCTGCTGGATCATACAACCCAAGTGGCAGAACAGCTTGCACAGCAGTCTGGACCTGTTGCAGAGTCTTCTTTTGTTCTGGCCCCCACTCAAGACTAGAAACTTTTGGGGTCACTCAGTAAATGGGTCATAGAAACACACCCAAATGAGAAATACGTCGCTTCCAAAATCCAGAGACACTGTGTCTCTTTCTTGGTTGCAGGAGAGGCCAAATGCAACAACTTATTCTCCTCCTTAGAAAGGGCATCTCACCATGCCCCATACCACTGACACCTAGAAATTTCACTGTCATAAAAGACACCTGAATTTCAGTTGGGTTTATTTCCCACCCTCTGTCATACAAATGCCTTACCAATAAGTCTAAAGTAATTGCTACTTCTTGCTCACTAGATCCAATCAGCATATTACTAGTAGACTAATGAATTAGTGTGATACCTTATGGAAGGGAAAGGCAATCAAGATCCCTATGAACTAAATTATGACACAGGGCTACAGAGTTTGATATATCCCTGAGGTAGGATGGTGAAGGTGTATTGTTAGCCTTGTAAGCTGAAAGCAAATGAATTCTGATGGGCCTTATGGACAGGTGGGGAGAAAAAGGGATTGCCAGATCAATAGCTGCATACCAAGTACCAAGGGATGTGTTAATTTGCTTAAGCAATGAAACCACAACTGGTACAGCAGCTGCAATTGGAGTCATCACCTGATTTAGCTTATGATAATCCACTGTCCTTCTCCAAGATCTGTCTGTCTTCTGCCCAAGCCAAATAGGGGAGCAGAATAGAAATGTGGTGGTAATCAGCACCCCTGCATCTTTCAAGTCCTTGATGGTGGCACTAATCTCTGTAATTCCTCCCAGGATGCAGTATTGCTTTGATTTACTATTTTCTTGGGAGAGGCCATTCTACTGGCTTCCATTTGACCTTTCCTACCATATTAGCACTTACTTCATAGGCCAGGGAACTAATGTGGGAATTCTGCCAGCTGCTAAGTATGTCTATCCCAATTATGCATTCTGGAACTGGGAGAAATACCACAGGATGGATTTGTGGACCCAATGGATCCCCAGGAGACAGACCTGAACTGAAAGTCCATTCATCACCTGACCTCCATAAGCCCCTACTCTGACTGCAGGGCCACAGTGATGTTTCAGGTCTCCTGTAATTAGTGTGCTTTCAGAGCCAGTGTGCAATAGTCTCTGAAAGTTCTAATTATTTCCTCTTCCCAAATGACCAGGTACCCTGATAAATATCATAATCCCTTTGAGGAAGTCTGGGAGAAAGATTAACAGTATAAAGTTTCAGTAGTGTACCCACATCCTTCCTTAAGGTGGCCCAGCCTCCTAATTATAAAAAAGAAAAGAGGCAAATCAATAGAAAACCAGGCAAAAAGCCTAAATAAACACTGTATTAAAAAAGAGCATCCAAACATCCAACAAAAAAATGTAAAGTGCACAACATCATCAGATAAATACAAATTAAAGCCACAATGAGATACCTGAATGCATCCATTGGAATGGCTAAAATTAAAAATAACCGAACACAGTGTGTGTGTGTGTGTGTGTGTGTGTGTGTGTGTGTGTGTTCACAACAGCACCATTTTAATATTTGAAAGCTGGAAATAACCCAAATAACATAAAAATAAAGTTAGTAAATAAAATGTGATAAATTTCCTAAAATGAAATACTACACAACAATGAAAAAGAACCAACTATTGCTATTTGTAATAAGGGTGAATCTCACAGACTCACTCTTAAGCAATAGAAGGCAGTACTATTGAGTACACGCTATTATTCTTTTTATTTAAAATTTAAAAAGCAAAATATAATGATGAGTGTTTAAAAATAGTAGTTAACTTTGCAGAAGGTGTAATAAAGGAGTATCTGATGTGGTGTTAATATTCCAGTTAATGCAGTGGTTACAAGGGCATGTTAAAATTTGTAAAATTCATGGAGCTGTACACTTACAAATTTTGCATTTTACTGTCTATATATATGTTATACTTCAGTTAAAATTTTACTCAAGAAAAACATAGGGGAATATATATGGTAATAAGTTTTAAGGGTATTTGGACAGGAGGAATTTAATTTCAGATTCAGTTTTATCAATATAGCTGCACATACCATATAGTCTGGATTTAATGTGTTAGCCTGAGTAGGTGGAACAGTTTAAATTATTTGCTCAGTTGACGACTATATTAATATCAGACAAAGGAAGCTTCAAACCAAAAAATAATTCAAAGACTAAATCCCTCAATGCAGCACATAATCCCTGACACTAGCATTAAGAATGGGATAAAAGAAAGAATGTGCATTGCTGTAAGTTTATTTTATGTGAAGTAGTATAATATTATTTGAAAAAAAAGTGATAAATTAAGATGTATACTGTAATATTTGTAATAACTAACATATAACATTTAATAAGCCAATAGAGAAGATAAAATGGATTTAATAAAACAATAAAATAAGCCAATAAAAAATTAACCTATAAAAAATAAA
This sequence comes from Hyaena hyaena, assembly GCF_003009895.1. Taxonomy (NCBI): domain Eukaryota; kingdom Metazoa; phylum Chordata; class Mammalia; order Carnivora; family Hyaenidae; genus Hyaena; species Hyaena hyaena. The sequence continues at coordinate 1,442,476 of NW_024080800.1, read as the reverse complement.
TTATTTGCTCATTTGAGTGCTGAAAGTTAGACTCAACAGTGGCTTACATTTAATAAAGTTGGGATTATATAAATTCATTTTGTAATTGCAATGTGTAAGTAGACAATGAATTTTAAAAAATACTATGCCTGTGTCCCACTTCTAGATAGTCTTGGACAGAGGTGCAGACTGGGCAACAGGAATTTCAAGAACTCTCCATCTGGTTCTAATGAGCTGTCATGTTGAGATGTACAGAAAGAAACCCCAAAACTTATGAAAATGGGAATGTAGGATAAGTAAGACCCATTCTCCTTCTAGGATCCATTTTCACTTTTAAATGGTCCCTGAAGATGCTTACTTCACAAATTCATAGAGAAATACACTGATGAAGGGATCATCCATATAAAAAAACATAGAAAAAATTTTTTAATGTTTTTCAAATTTTGAGAGAGAGGGACAGAGCATGAATGGGGGAAGGGGCAGAGAGAGAGGGAGACACAGAATCCAAAACAGGCTCCAGGCTCTAAGCTTTCAGCACAGAGCCTGACATGGAGCTAGAACCCACAAACCATGAGATCATGACCTGAGCCAAAGTCAGATGCTCAACTGACTAAGCCACCCAGGCATCCCCAAAACAAAACAAAACAAAACAAAAAACAACTTCAGTGTCTGCTTCCTCTTGAACAAATATGTGAGTAGTACATGCCATCATTGAACTAAGCTGCATAATTTCAGTGGGATGAATAGGAACCTGGAAAAGAAAGAGGCCAACTAGAGGCACTTACCCAACCAAGGCAAGATGGACCTGGTTATCATAATAGATCCCCGTACTGGGTTGATAACCAAATAACCCAACCCACACAGGTCTCTGGTAATGCTTAATTAATCATGAGGTCTAAGACTAAACTACATGGAAAATAGACTAAGGTACTAATTAATCTGCATAATACAATTTAAAAAAAAAAGACCTCTAGACCTGGCCAACAGATGTCTGACTTGAACCATGATAATAGGGAAATATAGTTTCTCACTGAATTCTCAGACCTGTGATTAGTTCAGATAACCAGAGTTCCTTGACTGAATGGAAGTCTAGTGTACTTGAGGTCATAACACAAACTGTATCATATTTTTCTCTCTGTCCTTCCCTAAGGGATCTGTGGTCATTCACCAGGAACCTATATATGGGCAAAGGAAAATACATAGATATTTGACAGTCTTTGAATTCTGATTCTGAGCTAATTGATTGATTCCAAGGGACCCAGAATGCCACTGTGGTCTAAGTCAGATGATAAATATATGAGTTTTGTCCAGGGCCCATACTATAATGTGCATCTATTTGTCTAGATCTGAATGTTTACTCCAAAACAGGTTTAGTCAGTAATTGGCAGAAGTGCCATATTAGCTCTCTGATCCATGCCAAAATTATAAACCAAAAGTAATTAATAATACTATCAGTGGTCTGAAAGATTTAAGGGTGCTTATTTCTTTTTTTCCCCCTTAAATAGTTTATTGTCAAGTTGGTTTATATACAACACCCAGTGCTCATCCCAACAAGGGCCCTCCTCCATGCCCATCACCCTCCCTTCCCCTTTCCCCCACCCCCATCAGCCCTCAGTTTGTTTTCAGCATTCAAGAGTCTCTCATGGTTTGCCTCCCTCTCTCTCCCCAACTATTTTTCCCCTTCTTCTCCCTTATGGTCCTCCATTAAGTTCCTCCTAATCCTCCTATATGTGCAAACATATGGTATTTGTCCTTCTCTGCCTGACTTATTTTGCTCAGCATAACACCCTCTAGTTCCATCCATGTTGCTACAAATGGCCAGATTTCATTCTTTCTCATTGCCATGTAGTATTCCATTGTATAAATATACCACATCTTCTTGATCCATTCATCGGTTGATAGACACTTAGGTTCTTTCCATGTTTTGGCTATTGTTGAAAGTGCTATGAACATTGGGGTCCATGTGCCCCTATGCATCAGCACTCCTGGATCCCTTGGGTAAATTCCTAGCAGTGCTACTGCTGGGTCATAGGGGAGTTCTATTGTTAATATTTTGAGGAACCTCCATACTGTTTTCCAGAGGGGTGCACCAGCTTACATTCCCACCAACAGTGTAGGAGGGTGCCCATTTCTTAAGGGTGCTGATTTCTATGACATCCCTATTTAAAATGTATTTTTAAATTTTTTTTCTTTTTTGAGACAGAGCATGAGCAGCAGAGGGGGAGAGAGAGAGGGAGACACAGCATTCATAGCAGGCTCCAGGCTCTGTGCTGTCAGTGCAGAGACCAATGCGGGGCTCAAATCCACAAACTGTGAGCTCATGACTTGAGCTGAAGTTGGACGCTTAACCAACTGAGCCACCCAGATGCCCATAACATATCCCTATTTAATCTGGACCTCCTAAATCAAAAACTCTGGAAGTGTTGTCTAGCAGCCTGTGCTTTAATGAACCCTCTATGTAACTCTGATATACATTTAAAGGTAAAGAATCACAGATATAAAAAGAGTGTTTTTTCCTCTTTCCCAAAAAAGGAGAGAACTACAGAAGCACATTGCTATAACTTACAAAGGGCAGGAATACATTTACCATCTAGCCTGAGAACTATACCAGTTCTTCCTATTTACGCTACTGTTTAGTCCCAGATACCTTGTTTGTCTCAACATCCCCACAGTATATCAGCTGGTTCCTCCATTAATGACATCATGTTTGTAGGAACTATAGCAAGATATAATAGCACTCTAGGTAATGTTATGAGATACACGTGTACCAGAAGACAAGATATTTCCCATGAAAATAAAGACTTGAGCCACTACAGTGAAGTTTGTAGGAATCAGTGGTCTGGGGCATTATGGGACATCCTTTCCAAATGGAAAGACAACTTGCTGTACTCTTTATCTTCACCTCCTCAAATCCCAAATATAAAGGCATATTGTTACTGTGTTTTAGGTTTTGAAGTTAACAGTGTAGTTGGTGTATGGTTCTAATCTATTTACCAAGGCTCAGAGGAAGAGGTGGGTCTACAACTGATCCAGGTGGATTCTTTATGTGAAGAACCCAGCAGATAATCTGCATAAAATCAGTGTGTTAAATGGAGTCTGGTGCAAGCACAAATAGAAAAATGAGAGCAGAGTGTCCTGATAGGTTAGCATATCCTTCTTAGACAAATAAATAAGTCCCTTTTAAGAAACAGCTATTAGCTTGCTACTGAACCCTGGTAGACCAAATGCTGAACCATGAAACATTTGGTGATTATACAATCTGAGATTCCCATAATGTACAGGGTTTTATGTGACTCATCAAGTCAGTAAAATGTTCATGTTCCATAACACCCAATGAATAAGCAGAGGCGTTATATAAAGAAATAGGCTCAAGCAAATCCTGAAGGCTCAAGTAAGTTACATCAACAGCTGGATCATATCCTCAATGCACCTGCTCCACCACACTGCCATCTCTTCCTCAACCCAAATCAATGAAGGGTGTTCCAAAGAATTTCTTGTGATCACTTAAGAGAGAAGAAAATACTTTAAGCCTAACTGACAATGCTCTGAATGACAAGACTGTGGTGATAGAGATCCATAAGAACATTGGCTAAAAGTAATCATCCCATGAGGTAGAATTCCATCCATGAAAAGGAAAGATGGCCTGAAGTATGCATCTATAGTGATTCATGGGAAGTGGCTGATGACTTGGCTAGATTTTCAGAGATATTAAAGGGAAAAGATTGGTGGCAAAGAGATTTGAAGATGAGTTATATGAATGAAACTCAGAATTGGCCCTCATTGGATCCCATGTGAATGTACAACAAAAGGTCCCACTGTGCTGGAGACTGTCAGTAATCATGGGAGTGAAATCATGGGAGTCTTGTGGATGTCAGTCACCGTCTTTCCCCAGTTCTCTCAGTGCTAATCCAGGGCACTCAATAACAAAACCTCCATCCTGGCAGAGAGGGATGCTAAGCACAGGCCCAGTCACAAGACGTTCCCGCACCAAGGCTGACCTGGCCATCACCACAACTGAGTCCTCATTATGCCAGCAGCACGGACCAGCTTTTAGACTTGGATTGGCTGCCACAGACTGAGAGATCAGCCAGCCACCTGGTGATAAGTTGATTGTATTGTACTCTTTCCATCATGGGGTGGAAAATGATTTTTTCTCACTGGAATAAACACTCATTCTTGACGTTTATTTCTTTCTGCCTGCCACTCTCATATGCCAGATATACCATCTGTGAACTTACTGATCATCTTATTCATCATTGTGAGATTCCACACATTACTTCTAATAAAAGAACTCACATTTCAATCAGAAAGTGCTGGTTTGAAACCTTAGGAATCCCCCAGGTGAAATTCAAAATTGGCCATGATACACATAGGACAAGGAGAGACCAAAGAAAGAGGCAGACCACTCCAGATTGGTAGGTGGCAGTTTAATAAACAAGGAAAGTTTCTTTTGAGGCTTTTCTTGAGTGGGTGTAAGATGAGCAACTCTCCACACAGTGTACCAGAATCTTAAAAGTTCACATAAAGGCCTTAACTAGATTCAGTCATGTACACAGTCCAGATAGTCTCAACAACACCTTACTCTCTCAGGATTATGTCCTTGAAATGGCTCCAGCTATGAGAACAGCAGGTGCAATGTACATTTCAAGGACAGGGGAGTAAGTAAGGATCCTGCAATTGCTTGGGGCAAGCTTATGGACCAACCATTGGTCACATCTTCTTGTTGACCTCCTCTGACCAAAAGGAAATCAGTGGACTAATAACCAACAGCATTCACTGGTTTTACCATTGACCCCATATCCCATTAAGACAGCTGGTCTTAATGAATGGTGGAATGGTCTAATAAAGGCTCAGAGTGCCGGGGGGAGACCACACTCAATGAGGTTGGAACACTGTTCTATATGATATTTACTTTGCCATAGTCAGAAAGCATGGTTCCAAAGGCAAAGAAGAGAAAGAAAAAGGAGTATCTCTCACCATTATAACTGAATGGGACATTTAGCAAGCCTTTCATTCTACTCCCCCTATGATTCTGGGCTCTAGAAATCTTAGCACCCAAGGAAGGAAACCAATCTGGTAAGCCAATATTACTTCAGGCTTGTTCTTAGATATCACTAGGCAAAAAGATAAAAGAAAGTCATAAATAATCCTGATTATTACTAAAGAGGCTAGGAAGAATATGGAAGAACATAGAACCCTTGGGAATTCTCTAAAAAGTAAATTTTAAATGATCAAAGGCTTGAAAAGATACTTCATGAAAAGAGACCTTTTTAAAATGATCAATAAGCAGATGAAAAAAATGGTCTACACTTTTAGTCATACAACGTAAATTAAAATGACAGTGAGTTACTCTACATACCCACTAAAACTATTAGCATTCAAAGTACAAAGTATTGAGGATTTGGATCAACTGAAACTCTCATACATTGTTGGTAACAATGTTGTATGGTACAACAACCTTGGAAGATAGTCTAGTGGTTTCTTATGACCTTGCAATTCAACTCCTATGCAATTATCTAAGATAAGTGAAAACATATGGCCATGTAAAGAATTTGTACATGACCCTCAAGAAGCTTTATTTATAATAGCCAAAAACCTATATGTCCGATTAACAGGTGAATGAATAAACAAGTCATGACATATTCAGCAAATGGAATGCTAATCAGCAATAGATATGAACTAATGAAATATGCAACATAAATGAATCTCAAAGACATAGTGATCCAAAGAAGTCGAGCATAAAAGAATACACATTACATGATACTACTTATATGAAGTTCTAGAACAAGCAGAACTGATCAGATAGAAACCAGATCAGTAGTTGCTTGAGGGAGGGAATGGAATTATAAAGGAAAAAGCCCAAGGAAACTTTCTGAGTTAATGAACATGCTCTACGTTCTCCTGACTGAGGTTTATATTAGTCAAATCTCATTGAATGGTTCACTTAAAATGTGGCTAAATAAATAATAAATAAAGTGTGCATTTCAATATATATAAATACTATATTGATTTTAATTTAATTGTTTGGCTTTTTGGTGTTGAGCTATATAAGTTCTTTTTTTAAAAAATGTTTATTTATTTTTGAGAAAGAGAGGGTAGGAGAGGGGCAGTGAGGGAGGGGAACAGACAGAAGATCCAAAGTGGGCTCTGTGCTGACAGCAGAGAGCTGGATGTGGGGCTTGAACCCAGGAACCATGCAATCATGACCTCATCTAAAGTCAGACACTTAAGTAACTGACCCAACCAGGAACCCTAGGCTGTATAAGCTCTTTATACATTTTGGATATATCACTTGATTTTAAAACTCAAAAATAAGATAATTTTTCCTTTTGCCTTATAATTTTATATTTTTTAGGATAACTTTAGTAGTGGTTAACACTCTGATCCATTGCTTATGAAATATTAAAGCAAGGATTGTGACAAGCCTAAGGAAGTAACAAACACAACCAGAGATCCTGGACTTGAAACCAAATGCAAATGGGTTAACCCCATTGAGTGAAATGGCAAGGTTTTTTAAAAATATAATGAGAGATTATTGGACTATGCTAGATGGGAGCATTTTTTAAATGTTAAGAATGGGACAAAAGGTGTAGATTGTTGTTGAAAAGCCAAATAAGCATAGTGGATATTTGAAAAATCCTTTTGATCACTCAGCATTTGGACCCCTTCTTATGTTTGGGGAATTCTTCTAACTTATAAGTATGGATTTACTAGAGTTATATGTTATTTTCCCAGCCTGCTTTGCAGCTAGGAGATGAACATACAATTTAGGCTCATCCATTTGGTTGCACTCTACTCAGAGTTGGAATATGGAGGTAATGATGAGAAGAAAAGAGTCCTACAAGGATTTTCTCTGGGGAAGGAGCAATACTGAGCATAGAAACTTAAAGTCCCCTTGTCAGGAGGGACAGACATGACAGTGATGGACGCTGGGTCCGGCAGCAGTGGATTTGGCAGTGCTGCCTCCAGCATATAGCCCCTTACTGCATGCTATGGGCTGAATTGTATCTCCCCAAAATTCATATGTTGAAGCCCTAACCCCCAAAGTGATGCTATTTGGAGATGGATCCTTTGGAAGATAATTAGGTTTAGATGAAGTCTTGAGGATGGGGCCTTCATGATGAGCTCTTATAAGAAGAGACACCAGAGAGTTTGCTTTTTCTCTCCACCATGTGAGGACACATGAGAAGGTGGTTGTCTACAAGTAGGAAAAGAGTTCTCACCATGAAGCAAATCAGTGGCACCTTGGACCTTCCAGCCTCCAGAACTATGAGAATAAATGTCTGTTGTTTTGGCCACCAAGTCTGGCATTTGGTTTGGGCAGCTTGAGCAAATCAAGACACTTCAGTAGCAGTGTTTTCCTCAGTGGGACAGTTTTGTGATTTTTAGCTATTTTTCCTGACTGTTTAGTCTTGGATCTGTTTTTGTTTTTCTTAGAATTCTGAAGATTCCACAGGACACTAAATATTTCTTCTTAAATAAGTCATATTTGATTTCCATTGATTGCACCTAAAATCCTGGCTGATAAAAAGGGATTTGGAAAAGCTTCTAAAAGAAGGTATAGCATAGCCTGAACTGTGTCCAAAAAAGATTAAATTCTCTCTCTTTCTCTTTCTCTCTCTCTCTCTCTCTCTCTCTCACACACACACACACACATACACACACACACGAGATAAAGCACAGAAAAAGGTACTAGATTAAAAGAATTACAAGCATTTGGGTGTGGATGTAACATGAATTTCAAAGTAGAGAGTCACCAAGGTTTAAGTTGGAAAGATCAGTAGAAAACAGGTAATTTGGGATCTTACATGTTATCTTATGGAGCTTGAACTTTGTCCCATAGAAGATGGAATGCCATGAAATGGCCTTCAGCAGGGGGATGACATGGTCTTATTTGCATTTTAAATAGATCACACTAGCAGCTGTGTGGAGAATGGATTTGACCAGGATATAATTGGAATCAGCTAGAGCTGTTAGCAAGTTCTGTCAGTAGTCTACATGAGATATGATGAGGTCCTCAACAAAGAAATGTTCATCTGGATAGGACTTAGAGACAACTTTAAGAGATTTTTAAAGGATAAAATCACCAACTCTAGGGGTTTGAAAGTAAGAGAGTCAAGAATATGCAGACATAAAGGAAAATAGCAAGTTCCCCCCAAAAGTCATGTTGAAATGAGGTATCCTATGGTACATCCAGGGTAAATGTTCAACAATAATCTGGATAGATGCGTCTGACGCAGGATAGATGACTGGGATTCATCTGTTGACCTGCAAATAATGAATTGATACAAAGTAATTCATCCTATAATGGTAGATTAAATTACAAAGAGAGGTGGGTAGGGAGTAGGGCCACCACATCTGAACATGAAAGTTGTGCACGCAATCATACCAGGTGGTAAAAAGGCCTGTGGACTGTGGACAAAACCCTATGACATCCACTTTTAAAAAGTAGATGTAGTAGAGCTCTCGAAAAAAACCCCACAAAACAAAACAAAACAAAAAACAGGGAAGAAATGGTTAGAGAGGCATGAGAACAATAAGAAAGTTGAAATGTCTTGCCTGATAGATTTTGGAGAAATATTTGTTATTTGCAAAAATATTAACATCTGCTACAATAGCTTAAATAGATAAGGGTTTGTTGATCTTAAGCAACAAGATGTCTAGGGGAGGGCAGTTCCAGGCTGACACACCATTCCTCTACCCTCTTTTTCATGGGGTTTTTGTTCCTTATGGTCATACTATGGCTGCTGCATTCTCAGGCATTGTATCCTCATTCTAGTTAGGAAAGGAAGAAAATTGAGTCCCTTGGCTCAGTTGTAAATATTTCTGTTACAGCTGGATATTTTCCTCTCAAATACAGTAGAAAATTATTTCTTGTTTTTTCTGCTTAATGAGGATATTTCAGGTTAGTGGCAATAAGGGGAGGGACCTCTCTCTGCTTAAGGACCTAGGGTGACAGTAGCTCTGCCATGTTCAACACATAGTTTCCAAGATTTCTCTGTTGGGTATCCCAGTTAGATGCAAAGTGAAAAGAGGCCATCATGCTTTTCAGCTAGTTGTTATTTGACTGTGGAAAAGCTATTGACTTTAGAATATTAATTTGTGCCCAACTTCCTTAACATCTACATTGTTTTTCAGCCAATTCCTAGATTTATAATTATATTAGCTGTAAATAGTGATTATTTTATCTTTTTCTTTCTAGCTTTCATACATCTTACATCATACTTTCTAATGCGTAGGGTAGTATCTCCAGAACTATGTGAAACAATAGAGAAAAATAGTGAAATGGGAAATAATTTATGATTGATTAAAAAGAAGCAGAAAGAAATTTGGGGGGATAATGGAAACATTGGAGGGCTGTGGTTACCTAGATGTACACATTTGTCAAACTTTATCAAAGTATAAATTTTAAATATGAGCATTTTATTGTGTGTAAATCCTCTCACCTATGTTGATTAAAAAAATAATAAAAGTGACATTAAAAATTCTTTTTCTGTTCCTAGCTGCAGTAGAAATTCTGTTATTGTTTCTCCATTACACATGATGGCAACTTATGTTTTGAGATAAATACACTTGGTTATCTTAAGGAAACAATTAGCTATTTATATTTATTAAAGAGTGTATGTTGGGGCACCTGGGTGGCTCAGTTGGTTAAATGTCTGACTTTGGCTCAGGTCATAATCTCATGGTTCACAGTTCATGAGTTCAGGCCCTACATTAAGCTCTGTGCTGACAGCTCAGACCCTGCAGCCTGCTTCAGATTATAGGTCTCCCTCTCTCTCTGTCCCTCCCCCATCCATTCTCTCTGTCTCTGTCTGTCTGTCTGTCTCTCTCTCTCTCTCTCAAAAATAAAAAAAAAAAAACATTAAAACTTTTTTAAAAGAGTGTATCCTGAGCTTTGCAAAATACATTTTCAACATTAGTATGGACTGAATTATGTCTCCCCCAGATTTCATATGTTGACATCCTAACCCCTAATGTGATGGTATTTGAGCCTTTGGGAACTAATTAGGTCTAGGTGAGGTTATGAGGGTGGGATTAGTACCCTTCTATGAAGAGACACTAGAGAGCTTGCTCTCTCTCCCCTTCCAGACCTCCTTGCCATGTGAGGACACAGGGAGGAGGTGGCTGAGGAAGAGTCCTCACCCAAAACCAAAGATGCTGGCACCTTGATTTCAGACATCTAGCTTCCAGAACTGTGAGAAAATAAAGTTCTTGTTTAAGCCAGTCAGTCTATGATATTTTGTTATAGCAGCTCAAGCTAAAACCAACAGCTATTAAGCTAATTATTTAAGGATGCAACCTAATTTGGATGTGGTTGTAACCTAATTAACCTATAACACTGTTAACCTATAACACTGTTAACCTATAACCTATAACAATGCTTTCAGCATTGTCCTTTGTGCTGCTTCCCAGTTAGCCCTTAACCTATGACACTCATTTTTCTCTTCTACTTTTCCCCTGAGCTCTGCCCTTAGTTTTAATCTTATTTGGTTGTCTCCTTATCTCTTTCTTGAGCTCTTTTATTTCTACTTTTAGCTCTTGTTTTAGAAAGATAATATTTTGTTAATATTTTTTATCATAATTTCATTTACAACATGGGAATGTTTTTCTCATGTGTTCTTTATCTACCATTCCTCTGTTTTCTCCTACTATTTTGTAATATTTTTGTATAGCTCTGATACTGGTTTATTATTATTATTATTATTATTACTCATCTTTACATGAGGTGGTATTCATCCTGGAACAATTATTAGGGAGTTCACGTGAGAGACAACTAAGTCAGTGTTTTGGCTTAATTAATACTGTTGGGGTTGTACGGTTAGGTTTCTTTTTCCTCATTCCAGAGAAATTAGCAGCTGCAAAGCATGACATTTCCATTTTTGTTCCATGCCACATGACTGAAAGTTCACTTCTTGCAACTATGGTATATATTTATGTCTCAGTATCCAACCAGGTGTTCTCTACCATTTTGTTTTAGAAAGCAAATCCTTGGAAGGGGGCCTGGATGGCTCAGTCAGTTAGGTGTTGGACTCTTGATTTCAGCTCAGGTTATGATCTCATAGTTGGTGAGATTGAGCCCCAGTTGGGCTCTGTGGGCTCTCTGCTCTTATAAATTCTATTACTATACTCCAGTGGTTCTAAAGTTTTTATTCACATATTAATATATATGAAATTAGATTATATTTTATAACCAATGGAACCATACACTTGCGATCAGGATTGTGACGTGGTTTTCATTGCCTCTGTATGCATGAACTTCAACATGGTTGTTCACAGCGTCATTAATTCAGTAGAATTATGTACATTGTTGGGGCTTTATTGAGTCTAATGGACATGTAAAATTAATTCAAAAAGAATACACTTCAGGGCTGCCTGGGTGGCTCAGTTGATTAAGCGTCTGATTTTGGCTTGGGACATGATCTCATGGTCTATGGGTCTGAGCCCTGAGTCAGGTTCTGTGCTGACAGCTCAGAGCCTGGAGCCTGCTTTGGAATCTGTGTCTTCTCTCTCTTCCCCTCCCTCATTCATGCTCTGTCTCCCTTTCTCAAAAATAAGTAAACATTAAAAAAAATTTTTAAAAATACACTTCAATTTGGCATTGAAACAAAATGTTATTAAGCACACGGAAAGGCATGGAAACAGTATATCAGGATATAAATTTAATATTAGTACAGCAGATACTCATTATTGTAAGGATTACTGGATTTCTATAATTTCATACAAAGCAACAACTAAATACTGTATAGGACCTAAAGAAGGATGATAACCCCAAGTATGTGAGTCTCTGTTACATTTTATTATTAAGATCTGTGCAAAAGGATTGTCTATCACCTGCTAAGCAGTGCCTCTGAAGGCAGGAGAAATTGCCTGAATAGATGAGAGAAATTTCTGAGAAAGGAGAAGCTGTGTGGCCCATTCAAGCTTTGCATAGGACTATCATTAAGGCATCACATATCAGTTTGTCATAAGCTTCCTATTTTCACATCTGATAGCACAATTTCACTGTACTGGACAGGTAAAAAGCTTCCATCTATCATGAGTCTTTCTGTGTGTCTCTCTATTTCTGTCTCTCATTTGAAACATCAGCTCCTTCTCTTTTTGCTAGGCTAAGACATACTCTTCAGTCTTCTCACTTGGTTCAGGACCCTTTCTCTTCAGTATGTCTATCTAACAAACTACCTCTTTTCTTCCTTTCCTAAAATCTCCCTTTGTCTTGATTCAAGTTATTTTCCATTGGCTACTTACCCTGCCTTGAGTTTTCCAAATGTTACTATTAACATATAATGTAATTATAGAGAATTGTTATTAAAATATAATGTAGTAAACTATATAAACAAAGAGCTGTGAGGATTCCACCCACTCATCTTCCATTTAGTTCCAAGGATTTTAACACCATCTTAAGGCAAACTTAATTGGAGTGTTCATCTGCATGTAGATTTTCCTTCTATGTTTTGCAATTTTTCTAGAGAATTGTTTTTAGAATACCCCTGTTAATTACCTCATCTCTCTTACTTGTGTACATTTGCTCCTCTGAACACTCATATCACATTTCATCTTATGAAAAAGTTAAACACATTGGGATCTTCAAAGAAGATGATCATCTTGGCTCCAGAAAAGCTACAGTATGTCTTTGAGACTTTGTATCTATGTAAACCCAGGTCAAATGAAATACATTGAGATGAACTTAAGATTTTTCATCATCCATTCCTCTGGAGTCTCTTGTCCTTGCCATAACAATATAATGACTAAGTTGCTGTATTCGAGCTTTGTCTTTTCAAATTCATCTAGAATCCTAAAGGCATTCTACATTATAGGAGAGGTCTGAGTGTTGTCAAGGTTACTAAAGGTTCCAGTGGTATTCCCTGAGTATTTATTGCCCACTCCCACCCATGTGAGGTTTCTCTTCTGAACCTGGCATTTTATTCCACTCGGGTCTTCGCAAAACACATCTGCCTTTTTACTCTTACCATGTGGGATGTCAACCTGAATTCACAATAGTGTGACACCCGTAAAAGGTGGCTCAGGCTTTTATGCTATAGGCAGCCTTTGAAAAAGATTCTACAGGCAAAGAGTTAAGCAGCAGTGTACAAAATCTCCCTGACTCTCACCCATTCATTTTATCACTTTCAGAGTATAGAGTAAACCCTTTCACATTTCAGAAGTTAGATTTGCGTAACTGTGCATATACCATTTCAGCTTCTGCCTTTTTGCTTCTTCATCTCTTTCCTGTACCAACAATTCATTACTACCTGCCCTTTCATCATAAAGAAAGATTCATATATTTTTTTTTTTTACAAATAGTTTATTGTCAAATTAGTTTCTACATAACACTCAGTGCTCATCCCCAAAGTGCCCTCCTCCATGCCCATCCCCCCCTCCCCCCCACATCCATCAGTCCTCAGTTTTTGTCAGCATTCAAGAGTCTCTCATGGTTTGCCTCTCTCCCTTTCCCCCACCATTTCCGCCCTTCTTCTCCCCCTTGGTCCTCCGTCAAGTTCCTCCTAATCCTCCTATACGTGCAAACATATGATATTTGTCCTTCTCTGCCTGACTTATTTCGCTCAGCATAACACCCTCAAGGTCCATCCATGTTGCTACACATGGCCAGATTTCATTGTTTCTCATTGCCATGTAGTATTCCATGGTATAGATAAACCACATCTTCTTGATCCATTCATCTGTTGATGGACACTTAGGCTCTTTCCATGTTTTAGCTATTGTGGAGAGTGCTGCTATGAACATTGGGGTACATGTGCTCCTATGCCTCAGCATTTCTGTATCCCTTGGGTAAATTCCTAGCAGTGCTATTGCTGGGTCATAAGGGAGTTCTATTGTTAGTTTCCTGAGGAACCTCCACACTGTTTTCCAGAGGGGCTGTACCAGTTTACATTCCCACCAACAGTGTAGGAGGGTGCCCGTTTCTCCACATCCTCGCCAGCATCTAGAGTTCTCTGATTTGCTCATTTTAGCCACTCTGACTGGCGTGAGGTGGTATCTCAGTGTGGTTTTGATTTGTATTTCCCTGATGAGGAGGGATGCTGAGCATCGTTTCATGTGTCTGTTGGCCATCTGGATGTCCTCTTTGGAGAAGTGTCTGTTCATGTCTTCTGCCCATTTCTTCACTGGGTTGTTTGTTTTTCGGGCGTGTAGTTTGGTGAGTTCCTTATAGATTCTGGATATTAACCCTTTATCTGATATGTCATTTGCAACTATCTTTTCCCATTCCGTTGGTTGCCTATTAATTTTCTGGGTTGTTTCCTTGGCTGTGCAGAAGCTTTTAATCTTGATGAGGTCCCAACAGTTTATTTTTGCTCTTGATTCCCTTGCTTTTGGGGATGTGTCAAGTAAGAAGTTGCTGCGGTGGAGGTCAAGGAGGTTGTTTCCTGCTTTCTCCTCTAGGGTGTTGATAGTTTCCTGTCTCACGTTCAGGTCCTTTATCCATTTTGAGTTGATTTTTGTGCATGGTGTGAGAAAATGATCTAGTTTCATTCTTCTGCATGTTGCTGTCCAGTTCTCCCAACACCATCTGTTAAAAAGGCTGTCTTTTTTCCATTGGATATTCTTTCCTGCTTTGTCAAAGATCAGTTGGCTGTATACTTTTGGGTCCACTTCTGAGTTCTCAATTCTGTTCCATTGGTCTATGTGTCTGTTTTTGTGCCAATACCATACTGTCTTGAGGATGACAGCTTTGTAGTAGAGGCTGAAGTCTGGGATGGTGATACCTCCCGTTTTGGTTTTATTTTTCAGTATTACTTTGGCTATTCGGGGTCTTTTGTGGTTCCATACAAATTTTTGGATAGTTTGTTCTAGTTTTGAGAAGTATGCTGGTGCAATTTTGATTGGAATTGCATTGAATGTGTAGAGTGCTTTAGGTAGTAATGACATCTTAACTATATTTATTCTTCCTATCCATGAGCATGGAATGTTTTTCCATTTCTTTGTGTCTTCTTCAATTTCCTTCATAAGTTTTCTATAGTTTTCATCATACAGATCTCTTGTATCCTTGGTTAGGTTTATTCCGAGGTATTTTATGGTTTTTTGTGCAATTGTGAAGGGGATCAGTTTCTTGATTTCTCTTTCTGTTGCTTCATTGTTGGTGTATAAAAATGCAACCGATTTCTGTACGTTGATTTTGTACCCTGCAACTTGGCTGAATTCTTGTATCAGTTCTAGTAGGCTTCTGGTGGAGTCTGTCGGGTTGAAAGATTCATATTTTGAGAGACTCACACAAGAATAGTCACATGGTTCATTTCTCTGGTATTAACATGCTTTCAAAGTATGAGGGCTCTTCCTTCCTTATCTCTGGGTGCAGAAAGCTCCTTCCCATGGTGGCGCTCTGCCCCCTCACCCCACATCCTCCTTCACACAGTGTCTTCTGTTTTCTTTCTCTCATTAAATTGATAAGAAAACTGAAACTTCTGACTACATTTAAATGTAGATTAAAAATATCTCAGTTTAGGTTAACATTCTACCTATATTTTTTGTAACAAAAAATATATAAAAAGTAAATGAGAATGTTTTGAAGTTTGTGGAAGGTTTCTTTTTCTCTTAAACCCTAGAATAGGTACAAATTTATTTGCTTTGCTGAACGTTTAAAAATTATATAACCATTTTATTTGCCAAATAAATTTGCTTACCATTTTATTTACCCACTCTCTTCGCTACTATATTGCATCCAGAAGTAAACTACTGACATGAAATTTCAAGTCTTCCTGACCTAAATAGAAGGTGTCAGTTGCTAAGACATCGTGACTGACTATAGTCCCTATGAAATAAAATAAGCAAAATACATCCAGCTATAAAAATAGGTTAGAGATTTGATTTATTTTAAACTTCAAAATACTTATTTTCTTCTCACAAAAAAAACAGTTTATGTACATGTATATGTATATGTATGTATATCAGTAAGCTGACACAATAGAATACAATGTGAGAGAAACAAAAATATCAGCTCACTAAAATACCTGATGAAATAACTAAGCTGAAGTCAAGCCACAAACAGCAAGAGTTGGGTCTGTCATAAACCAAGAAGTAATTTTTTGAAGGCTCTATGAATGTCAAAATGAAAAAAAAAAAAACCTTATCATTTGGGAGGCTTGAGGAGGACAGGGAGAGAAGGACTGGTTTGCAGAAGGAATGCAAGTATTTTTAAGGGACTAAAGACTGAGGCTTTCCACCAGAGCAACAATAATCTCACTCAAATGTGGTTTGTTCTTTTTTTGGTTTTTTTGCTTGTTTGTTTGTTTGTTTTTTTACAAATAGTTTATTGTCAAGTTGGTTTCCATATAACACCCGGTGCTCATCCCCACAAGTGCCCTCCTCCATGCCCATCACCTCCCCTTCCCCCCACACCCATGAGTCCTCAGTTTGCTCTCAGCATTCAAGAGTCTCTCATGGTTTGCCTCTCTCCCTTTCCCCCACCATTTCTCCCCTTCTTCTCCCCCTTGTTCCTCAGTTAAGTTCCTCCTAATCCTCCTATATGTGCAAACATTTGTTATTTGTCCTTCTCTGCCTGACTTATTTCTCTCAGCATAACACCCTCAAGGTCCATCCATGTTGCTACACATGGCCAGATTTCATTTTTTCTCATTGCCATTTAGTACTCCATTGTATAGATAAACCACATCTTCTTGATCCATTCATCTGTTGATGGACACTTAGGCTCTTTCCATGTTTTGGCTATTGTTGAGAGTGCTGCTATGAACATTGGGGTACATGTGCTCCTATGCATCAGCATTTCTGTATCCCTTGGGTAAATTCCTAGCAGTGCTATTGCTGGGTCATAGGGGAGTTCTATTGTTATTTTCCTGAGGAAACTCCACACTGTTTTCCAGCTCACTCAAATGTTTTGAGTGGGCCTTTATAAGACAAAAGATGACTCATAGCAAAAATGTTGCTTTTATCATGGCGTTTTTCAATAAAAAGAAAAAATATATAGATCATATAAGGATTTTCTCACAAATTTGACAATCATTGGCTCTCCATTCAATTTTAAGAGTGAAGTAGGCAGAGTCGACCAAGAAGGTGCTACCACTGGAGGTTCCTGAGTGCCCCTCTTCTGGCAAATGCATCAAACGTACAGCCACCCATGGAGAAATCCCCTCTGAAAGAGATCTGGAAAAGAGCTGAGTGACTCCTACACATCAGATGATGAGAAAATGCCCGCATTGAAATGTGTAAGAAAGGTGGAGACACACTCTTGCCATCGACCCCATCCCAACAAAATGCCTTACAGTCAGGAGATAATCCCCCACTCCTAGCTGCTCCCTGAGAAGCAAAGGGTTTAGATTTCACACCTAGTGCCCCAATTTTTAAGACACCCACTGAGGAATGGGATCCCAAAACACCTAGCCAGTGGGGCGTGAGTCTGTAAGACCCACAGGACTATAGTAAACAAAAAAGCAATTCCTAACAGATGCACAAACTCTCATAGCAACTATGCTGCAGGGGTCAACACAGAGGAAGTGAGCAAAATTGCCCATCTCCCAGTCTTTCCCAGAAAGTGGTTTATTTACATACTTTAAAAGCTGCTCTTTATTAACAATAGCCAAGAGATGGAAGCAACTTAAGTGTCCATCTGTGAATGAAGGAATAAAAAAATTTGACTGGGGCACCTGGGTGGCTCAGTCAGTTAAGCATCCAACTCTTGAATTTGGCTCAGGTCATGAGATTGAGCCCCACATCGAGTTCTGCACTGACAGCATGAAGCCTACTTAGGATTCTCTCTCTTTCTGCCCACCCCCCACCCCGACTCATGCACCTGCACTCTTTTTCTCCCAAAATAATAAAACTTTAAAAAAAGAAAACATGAGATAGATAGATATAATCTTCTATATCTATATGTAATATAATCTATCTATCTCTATTATATGTCATTACTCAGCCATAAAAAAGAAGAAAATCTAGCCTATGTGACAACCTAGATGGAACCTCATGGTATAATACTTAGTGAAATAAGTAAGACAGAGAAAGACAAAATACCATACAGTCTCACTTATATGTGGAATCTAAAAAAAAAAGAAAGAAAGAACAAAACAGATACAGAGAATATATTGGTGCTTGTAATGTACAACATGATGAACATATAGTTTACAATATTGTTTTGTATATTTGAAAGTTGCTAAGAGAATAGATCTTAAAAGTTCTCATCTAAGAAAAAAAATGTGTGACCATATGTGGTAATAGATGTTAACTAAACTTATTGTGGTGATCATTTGGCAATATAAACATATACCAAATCATTATGCTGTGTGCCTGAAACTAATATAATGTTTTACATCAATTATATCTCAGTTAAAAAAAAAAAAAAAAGCTGCTGCCTGAGTGCCAGCCTTCTAATTTAGCATGCATCTAGGGACTGACTGCAATCTCCCCCAGAGACTGAAGAAGCTGGTAAACACCTCTACTGTTTTCTCCCTCCAGCCTGCTCCAATAATAAAACCAAATCCAATATCTCCCTAGAAAAAGCTGTACACACATCTGGCACCCCCGCTTTTGCAGGGATGGGTCTGCAGATCACCTGGCTGTAAGAGCCCACAGTACTATAGCAAACAAGGAAGCAGTTTTTAGCAGGTGCACACCCCCCTGCAGCTGCACACCTGGCCCCAGCACAGAGGTAGCAAGCAAAGATGCCCATCTCCTAGGTTCTCCCTAGAAGCTGGTTAACTTCATACTATCCCAGTGGCTTCCTGAAACTCCAACTTGTAATCTAATAGGTACTGACTGCAAACTTCCTCTTTGGAACATTGATGGTTCTTGGAATGCTACTGGGAGTCACTAAGAGCAACGAAGGAGACTGGACAAGCACAGAGGTTTGAGAGACAACTAGGAGCTCAAGCCAGGCTGATCAACCAGGTTCATTTCTCACATGAGATCACACTGTCAGGAGTGGGAAAGGGGTGTTCTCTCACCTGCACAGAAATCACAGAGTCAAGGAAAAAGTACAAGAATATATCCTAAACAAAAGAACGTGGTTAAAACTCCAGAAGCAAAGCTTAATGAAATGGAAATGAATGATTTACCTAATAGTTCAAAATAATGGTCATAAAAATGCCCAATGAGGTCAGAAGAGCATTGCGTGAAAAATGGAAAATTTCAACACCACTTCCTGCATGCTTGGGGATACTTGCTCAGACATTCCAATCTATGGACAAGCCTAGAAATGAGCAGTAGTTAATACTTCATGGGGCATTGACCAATGCAATAGAAGTTGCTTGATAAATATCCCCCTCTTTTATTGCTGGAGTGAATAATTCTAAGGTGAATTATAAATGGTTCTTTAGATGTTCCCAAATGGAGAGAGCCTTAGCTGTCTGTAGTGGTGAAAGTTTGATAACACACCAATGGATTATTTTTCCTTTCTTCCTTGTCCTTTACCTCTATCCTTGGGGTCATTTCCCAAATAAACTATTGACATACATGATCTTGTCTTGGGCTTGACATATTGGGGAAATCTAGACTAAGACAATCTTTACTTATGAGAGACTTTACCCATTCTTAAAAATTTATTATTTATTTTTGATATGGGGTGGAGGGGCAGAGAGAGAGGGAGACACAGAATCCGAAGCAGGTTCCAGGCTCTGAGCTGTCAGCACAAAGTCCGACAAGGGGCTGAAATTCACAAACCGTGAGATCATGACAGGAGCCAGAAGTCAGAAGCTTAACCAACTGAGCCACCCAGGTGCCCCTACTCATTTTTTTAAGAAAAGAATTTCAGACATTAATTTGGCTGCTTATTCTCTCTGTTTATAAGACCAATCCAGCTACAGAGTCAAGATTCACAGATACATTGTTAGTAAGAACTCAGCATTGTCCTCTTCCCTCAGCTATGTTCCATTATAAGAACTATCTGTACAATATCAATGCGTCTGTGAGCAATGGAGCACTTTTTCTTGGCAGAATCTGAAAGCACATGACGCAATCTCCCTTAGAAATACTTGTAGCACAGGGGAGAAAGTTAGTGGAAGAGCCAAAAAATAAAGCTGATTGAGGTTGAAAAGAAAGTGATCTCGTCAGGGAGCCACATAGTCCCTGAATTTTTAAAAGCAAAAGATCTATTTGTTTGTCTTAAAACTCTCATATCATAAGCCCTGAGTAATTTATGCAATTATAATATTCTACATCCTAAATGAGATTCCACAGCCCCTCATCCAAGAGAAATAAGCCTTGATATAATTTTACTCTGAAGTCCCTAAATAACATAAAATTCAATTCACAGAATCACATTATTACTGGGAGAATCGATAATTTTTTCAACAAATGAGTTTAACAAAAAGATTTAATTTAATCTCCAAGTTTATGAGGGTAATTCTTGCTTGTTTCCTGCAACTATTACCATACTTATTTCAGTTAACTGCATGAATAATATCATCGAGGCTGTTTTCTAATGATTGATCTGTGTAATAAAAAAATTCCTGTATATGCCATTCCTTGGAAGAATTAAAGAACTTTGCCAGCATTAGTCAATGTCCTGCAATTGGCACCAAGAAATGCTCAGAGCAGTAGACTGGATCCCCCTGAGAACACACAGTTTGTGCAAATCCCCAACTTTCTACAGTAGGCAAAGATATGGAGTAGCAGGATTTCTCACTGGGACCTTCTCACTTCCCCTTTCCCTTTCCGATGGTTCTTCCATCACCCAGTGCTCTCCCTTCTTCCCGGCTGTTCTGGTGTCACTACCTCACCTCTCTCCCCTGACTCCTCTCCTCTACCTTCTTCCCTCCTCCCCACCCTACCCAACAGCAGCACTTGTTTTTGCTGAAAACTCTCCCTCATCAAGTGCTGTTGGGTGGGAGGGTGTGTAAATAAAGGCACCAATTTCCCCCTTCCAATAGAGAATTATTAAGGAGAATGTCGATAATCCAAAGGTCAGCATTTTTTTTTTTAAATTTTTTAAATGTTTTTATTTATTTCTAGGAGAGAGAGAGAGAGACAGCGTGAGCAGGGGAGGGTCAGAGAGAGAGGGAGTCATAGACTGAAACAGGCTCCAGGCTCTGAGCTGGCAGTCAGCACAGAGCCCGACGCGGGGCCCGAACCCACGAACCGCGAGATCATGACCTAAGCGAAAGTCGGACGCTTTAACCGACTAAGCCACCCAGGCGCCCCCAAAGGTCAGCATTTTTGAAGGAGCCACTGTTCTTCGGCAAAAAAAAAAAAAAAAAAAAAAAAACAACTCCAAAGTGTCAGAATTTTTTGTGACATCTTCTGTTTAGGACTACTGTGTGTGAGTCTGTGGTGTAACCAGTGTAAGATGCACTTACATTTTTTTGTCAGTCTACTTCTTGTTTAAGAAGCTGTAAGAGTGCATGGGGGCCTCAGGGCAATTGCAAAGCATGAGGTTATAGATTAACAAAGCTGACATCTTCTATCATTTACTTCTTGACATCACAGCCTATGGCTGTGGAAGAAAAGTGGCTGCAATTTACCAATTCTCTCTCCCTCTCTCTTTCTCTCTCTCTCTCTCTCTCTCTCTCACTCACTCACTCACTCTCTTTCTCTAGCTCTCACTCTCGCTCTCCCTCTTTCTCTTTCTCTCTTTCTCCTTCTCTCCCCCAACCTCTTTGGTAAACACCAAATCAAACACTCCCAGAGCAAGATAAGAAAGCCAGATCCATGTCTCAAATATTGGGAAGACAAACCTATTTAACTTATTTGACTTGACAACTGTCTGACAGTATGAGGAGCAAACAATAATTTTTCTTCCTGACAGGCATAAAGTCTTGACATTTGGGGAGTGAATTGAGTTTCTGTTGCTTTCAGTAGACATTTCCTGCTCATGGGATGCTTAAAACTGGTCAGTGGCTTGGCAATCTCCAATTCACTTTTATTACTTTAAAAACATACGATTTGATTTTTTATTTTATTTTTAATGTGTATTTGTTTATTCTGAGAGAGAAGGGAGAGAGCTAACGGGAGAGGCAGAGAGAGAGAGAGAGAGAGAGAGAGAGAGAGAATCCCAAGCAGGCAAGATGGGAGGTGGGGCTCAATCTTACGAATCTCAAGATTATGACCTGACCTGAAATCAAGAGTCAGATGCTTAATAGACTTAGCCACCCAGGTGCCCCATGATCTGATTTTTCATTATATGTATATATCTCTCTTTCAAAAAACCACCTGCTTGTTTTTCATTCATCTTGGGATCATAACATGTGAAGTGTAAAAGAAACACTCAAAAAGCCCTACTTACCCTCATATGTTACAGCCAGGAAGACAGAGGTCCAGAAAAGCCAGAGTTTCAGCTCACTTGAGCTCATGGAGCTAAATGGGAACACATAGCTGTACAGGTCACTGTGAGTCAAACAACATCTGCATGAAAACTGACTGCCTTTTTCCTTGCTAAGAAATCTTAGCAGAAGCTTTGGGTACATTTTAATAGATGCTTATCCACTGGTGAAAGCCCTTGACATTTCCAGGTCCTTTTCCTTTTACCCTTATCTTTAAACCATCTTTATGCCCCTATAAAAGCCACCCAGGTGTCCCACTTATTTGGGTCTCCTGAAAAAAAAATTTTTAATGTTTTAGTTTATTTTTGAGAGAGAGAAACAGAGCACAAGCTGGGGAGGGGCAGAGAGAGAGGGAGACACAGAATCAGAAACAGGCTCCAGGCTCTGAGCTGTCAGCACGGAGCCTGACATGGAGCTCGAATTCGTGAACTGTGAGATCATGACCTAAGCCTAAGCTGAACGTTTAGCCAACTGAGCCACCCAGGTGTCCCACTTATTTGGGTCCCTAATTGGGACATTCGAACAGTAAGAATTGGCTTTTAGATTGAGATGTGTCTTCTATGGCCCCATCATTTCTTCATATAATAAAAATTTATAGAGAACTGTACATACTGAGAGCTGCACTAGGACATACAGAAAGAGACTTGGTTAAAAAGAAAAAAAGTCCGCTATTTGCAACTACATAGATGGAGCTAGAAGGTATTATGCTAAGTGAAATTAGTCAGAGAAAGACAAATACCATATGACTTCACTCATATGAGTAATTTAAGATACAAAACAGATGCACAAAAGGGAAGCGAAGCAAAAATAATATAAAAACATTGAGGGGGACAAAACATAAGAGACTCTTAAATATGGAGAACAAACAGGATTGCTGGAGGGGTTGTGGGGAGGGGGGAATGGGCTAAACGGGTAAGGGGAATTAAGGAATCTACTCCTGAAAACATTGTTGCACTATATGCTAAGTAACTTGGATGTAAATTAAAAAAATAAATTATTTTAAAAAGAGATTATTTCACAATCAAAAAAATCATCATTGCTCTTAAGGGTTTTGTGGGCTAGTGGGAATTATCTATATGTAAATAAATCATTTTAATTCAATGTGGTAAATGCTATAAGAAAGCATTTACCATGCCATGGGAATCCCAACTTTCTCCCTAGTGGGACTTCTCTATTTCTCCCTTCCTAAGGAGTTATCATTATTATGCCTTAGAACTCCATTCACAAGCACTGAGCAAAAGCCACCAAGATTAACTTCTAAGAACATAGGGTTTTTTAAGGGCTAGAGGACTCAGTAATTTCAACTAAATTATCTTTAAAGTCCTTTCTTTTTTGGGGAGTGGGGTAGGGAAGATAGAGACTATTTATTTATTTTTAAAGAAAAGAATGTCCTTTCAAGATATATTAATAAAATGCTTTGGTTTTGTCTAGGTCCTATTCCTGCCCTCACTGATAACAGTGTGTGAAAACTGCCTAGTTTTTT
The DNA here is from genome assembly GCF_003009895.1 of Hyaena hyaena. NCBI lineage: Eukaryota > Metazoa > Chordata > Mammalia > Carnivora > Hyaenidae > Hyaena > Hyaena hyaena. The sequence goes on along the minus strand of NW_024080800.1, from coordinate 1,418,788 downwards.
CTTTTCCCTTTGGTTTAAATTGTTCCACACTTTCAAAAAACATCTTATATTAACAACTACAGAGCATATAAAAATATAAAATAATCAAAAACTAAAAAATGGTGGAAACAAAATAATAACCCAGCCTCACTTTCAATAAAACACTAAATAAAGTAGCAGCAATTTAAATCCAAGTAAGCTTAAATGATTGCCTACCTCCATCTAGTATATTTTGCTTTAAATATGCAAGATACTTTGCTATTAGAATATCTTGAAACATAAAGTATGGTGCAAATAGGTCTAATATGGAAATGTGTATGAAATTTTCAAGAGATGCTGAAAAGCATATGAAAACTTTTAGCATGCACTTTTGAGGGGGAAAACATGTTAGAAAACTAGGAATAAATATGTAATTCTTCAACCTGATTTCTTGTTTTGTTTTTTGTTTTTTTTATTGTCAAGTTGGTTTCCATATAACACTCAGTGCTCATTCCAACAATTGCCCTCCTTCATGCCCATCACCTCTTTTCTCCTCTCCCCCAACCCCCTTAATCCTCAGTTTGTTCTCAATATTTAAGAGTTTCTTATGGTTTGCCTCCCTCCCTCCCCTTATCTATTTTTTCCCCTTCCTCTTGGTCCTCTGTTAAGTTTCTCCTGTTTCACATAGGAGTGAAAACATATGGTATCTGTCCTTCTCTGCCTGACTTATTTCACTTAGCATAACACCCTCAAGTTCCATCCACGTTGCTACAAATGGCCAGATTTCATTCTTTCTCATTGCCATTCAACATGATTTCTAAAAAAATCTATCTTAGTGGCTACACATCAAAGGCATTTCTATTGAAATCAGGACCAAAAGAATGATACACATCATCACCATTACTAAGAAAGCTTTTGTAGAAGTTATGACTGATTCAATGAAACATAAAAACAAAGGTATAAGTGCTTTTCCTTTGTAGCATTCACTACATTTGCAACTAAACAATACATTATGTAGTCACTTGTTATCTTCCCTGCTAAAATATAAGCTGTAAAAGACAGGAACTAGACTTGTATTGTTTATGTAGGTATCCTCAATGCCCAGAAAAATATCTTTCATAAGAAAATGTTACATAGATATTTATTGAATGCATGAAGCAGCAGTTCAAAATATAACTAGGTTAGAAGGTCAGCAAATCCCCTCCTCAAAAAGCAACTATAAAGTTGGGACCAAAAAATGACAGAAACAACTATTCCTATGCTCTGGAAGTCTACAAAAGGCAAACCTTAATTTGAGAAGTGTTTATGTTTGAAAAGCTTCAGAGATTTTAAGACGCATGGGAGTCTATGGAATTCATTCCTGGCACTGCTCCCATCCTCCACCCAGTGTGGTTGACATGGAAGCTATGACAGCCTGTGATGACTAGTGGTTTGGCTGCTGTGGCATATTGGCACACTTGATGTGGAGGGATGGGCCACACCCAGGCAATATTGTCTGTGGAAATGACAATTTCGAGCACTGGACCAATGGAGAGGGCCGGTGCCTCAGCTAGCTGGAGGGTGTGCTTGGGACAAGCATATCAGTTGAGACTGCACACATCCACACTCAGACCAGAGAGGGCCCAAGCCCTCCACATACTCCTGGCCAACACCGAGTCCACACCTGCACAGAAGAGATGAAAAATAGGCCAGGAGAAAAAAACAATTGAGAGAAGAACTTAAAACATTTTGAACTTTGAATGTGGTGCCTTCTCCATACAGAGATCCATCAACAGAGAACAGAGAACAGGTTGGAGTACAGCCTGTGTCCAGACCCTGCTGACCACTAAGCTACAGGGGAGGAGGGGTGACACTTAGTAAGTCAGGCTTAAAAATAGAAGCAACAATAATAATAATGTTTTAAAGGAGCAGACATACACAGTCATTGAGGAGAAGTTATTAAACAAAGGCAAGTTACTAAACAAAGCAAAAAAAAAAAAAAAACAACAACAACAAGCATTAGGAGAGAAAAATGATCACCCAGAGCTACTACAATATATTATAAAATGTCTTATAGTATTATAATGTATTCCAAAATATCTAGTTATCAATAAGAAATTATGAAATCTACAAAGAAAAGGAAAGTGTAACCGTATTCAGGAGTAGGGAATTGGGGAGTTTCTCCAACAGAAACCATCTGACTGCCTGAATTGCATTCTCTGCCCTCCACCTGTTTTCCTCTGGCCAACCCCTGCAAACCCAGGCTTTCTTGATAACTGGCTTCAGTCAGGTTCAGCCAGGGTAGACCCATTGGGAAGCCCCAGCTGATAATGTCATCTTTTCTCTTTGTCCCATTAGCAGTGGACATGGTAGTAGTTGCTGTTGCATATCTCTGGGTTTCCTACCATCCCATTTGCCCTTTTAGCAATTCCTCTGTAACAATTTCCCCATGTTAATTTCCTCTCAAGACATTTGTGTTATTTCCAGTCTTTTGTTCTTAAAAAATGCTGTAGGGGCACCTGGGTGGCTCCAACTCTTGATTTTAGCTCAGGTCATGATTCCAGGGTCATGGGATCGAGCCCTGCACTGGACTATATCCTGAGCTCTGCACTGAGGGTAGAGCCTGCACAAAATTTCTTGCTCTCTGCCCCTCCACCACTTATGCTCTCTCTTTAAGAAATAAATAAGCAAACAAACAAATAAGTAAGAAACACTATAAAGAATAGCCTTATGCATGTATGTTTTTATATTTTTGCAATTATGGGATAGATTGGGATAGATTCCTAGAATTGGGATTTATTATTCAAAGGGTAAATGCATATGTTCAAGCAGGCAGAAGAAGCCAGAAGAAGCACTATCATTTCAAGCCAAGTGTTTTTTCCCAGACATTAACTTTTTTGAAGAAATCAAATTAAAAAGAGAGCTTCGAAATATGCTGGACTTTTCAATTGATTCTCTTTGTGGGGAAAGTCTTCTTCCATTGAGGTGGCTTATTCTTCAATCATCCTTAGTTTGAGGAATGGGGAAGGGACCAGAGAAGGGATCTGGAGGTCACTTTTGAGAGAAGCAGCCCATGTGGAGCATTTCATAGTGCTGGCACTGTATAATTAGGGCCGTAAGGTCATTCGGTGCATATGTATCACTTGGTCTGTAACCATGGCTGGTCATGGTCACTGACCCTTATTCAAGATGGAAAGAATACTAAATGAATACCTAATGTCAGAAGTGGGTCAAGATAAATCATGCCCTCTACTGACCTCTTTTTAAAATGGTAGTGGGGGAGGTGATTCCACAGACTTTGAGTTACTGAAGTACTCATGCTATTGACCCCAGGAGACGTGAAGAAGCAGAGACAAGAACTCAGGAAGTAGACACATGATCCAGCAGGATTTTCCTGATTATCTTTTGATATCCCAACATAAGGGCATGGCCACAACCTAAGGACTATAGTCTTCAAAGTAAAGTATTTGGTATTAACTAGAGAAAGTACAGAAACAGAGATAAATGTTGGCTTCTATAGGGGAGATGTAGAGATATTCAGGCTTCCCCTGCTCATCTCCCTCTTTACCCCATGCTGAGGATGAGTCTTGTAAAAGGTTTAATCCTAACGCCCTAGGCATCATGGTCAGGGGAGCCTTCAAGTCGATTGAAAGATCTCAGGCTTCTAGTCAGCTGTATGGAAGATCTGCTTAGTTCAGTTCTTGTAGTCAGCACTGTTAATTATTTTCTCCAGTATAGAAATCTATTTTTTTCCAACATGTGAGATGCCATTTTATTATCTTCCCTGCCTTTGCGCTTTGCCTATGCCTTCAAATGGACATTTTTGGTATTTTATCTGGTTTTTCCTGTTTTCTTGTCAGCAATGGTCACAGCAAGGCTCCTCCACCATTGCTGAAAGTCAAAGCCTCTACTATTAATTATTAAAAACTTTGGGGTGCCTGGGTGGCTCAGTCGGTTAAGCGAACAACTTCGGCTCAGGTCATGATCTCACGGTTCATGGGTTTGAGCCCCGCGTCGGGCTCTGTGCTGACAGCTAGCTCAGAGCCTGGAACCTGCTTTGGATTCTGTGTCTCCCTCTTTCTCTGACCATCCCCAGCTCACGCTGCCTCTCTCTCCCAGAAATAAAGAAAACATTTAAAAAATTATAAAAAAGAAACATCTATTTTAATATCTCATATTATGGATATTTTGTACCAGAATTAGTTTTGAAATTTTATTAACCCTTACTGTTTATTTACCACATAAGCTTTAGAAGGTCAGTATCATGTACTCTCCCCCATGTTACTAATTTCACCAAATATATCAATTTATTTGGAGACATTTGAATATTGAGTATTCTTTATCCAGAAACATGATATCTTTCTTCTGAATTACCTTTTTGGGCTTTTTTTTTTTTGCTTTATTTTAGTAGGATCTGAATATTTCTATATTTCTTATTAAGTTTAATCCTATATATTCTAATTGCTATTGTCAATGGTCTCTTTTTACAAATCTGTGTTCTGCATTGTTGAATATGTACAAAGTCTTGAATGTTGTATACATTTTTAACTGATCATCTAAGTAAACTTTTTTGAATTAATTAATTATTTAATGTTTATTTTTGAGAGAGACAGAGACAGAGCATGAGTGGAGGAGGGGCAGAGAGAGACGACTTACAGAATCTGAAGCAGGCTCCAGGCTCTGAGTAGTCAGCATAGAACCTGACATGCTACTTGAACTCATAAACCATGAGATCATGATCTGAGCTGAAGTCAGATGCTCAACCAACTGAGCCTACCCAAGTGCCCTTAAATTTATTTATTTTTTAATTTGCATCCAAGTTAGTTAGCATATACTGCAACAGTGATTTCAGGAGAAGATTCCTTAATGCCTCTTACCCATTTAGCCCATACTCCCACCCACAACTCCTCCAGCAACCCTCTATTTGTTCTCTATATTTAAGAATCTTTTATGGTTTGTCCTGCTCCCTGTTTTTATATTATTTTTGCTTCCCTTCCCTTATATTCATCTGTTTTGTATCTTAAATTCCTCATATGAGTGAAGTCATATGATATTTGTCTTTCTCTGACTAATTTCGCTTAGCATAATACCCTCTAGTTCCATCCACATAGTGGCAAATAACAAGATTTCATTCTTTTTGACTACTGAGTAATACTCTGTTGTATATATATGCTACATCTTCTTTATCCATCCATCTGTCAATGGACATTTGGGCTCTTTCCATACTTTGGCTTTTGTTGATAGTACTTGTATAAACATTGGGGTGCATGTGCCCCTTCAAAAGTGCACACCTGTATCCCTTGGATAAATACCTAGTAGTGCAATTGCTGAGTCATAGGGGAGTTTTGTTGTTAATTTTTTGAGGAACCTCCATACTGTTTTCCAGAGTGGCTGCACCAGTTTGCATTCCCACCAGCAGTGCAAAAGGGTCTCCTCATCCTTGCTAACATCTGATGTTACCTGAATCATTAATGTTAGCTTTTCTGATAGGTGTGAGATGTTATCTCATTGTGGTTTTGATTTGTATTTACCTGATGAGGAGTTATGTTGGGCATTTTTTCATGTGTCAGTTGGACATCTCAATGTCTTCTTTGGAGAAGTGTCTATTCATGTCTTTTGCCCATTTCTTCGCTGGATTCTTTGTTTTTTGGGTGTTGAGTTTGATAAGTTCTTCATAGATTTTGGATACTAACCCTTTATCTGACATGTCATTAGCAAACATCTTCTCCTATTCTATCTGTTGCGTTTTAGTTTTGCTGCTTGTTTCCTTCACTGTTCAGAAGCTTTTTATTTTGATGAGATCCCAATAGTTCATTTTTGTTTCCCTTGCCTCTGGAGACATGTTGAGTAAGAAGTTGCTGCAGCCAAGGCCAAAGAGGTTTTTGCCTGCTTTCTCCTCAAGGATTTTGATGGCTTCCTGTCTTACATTTAGGTCTGTCATCCTTTTTGAGTTTATTTATGTGTATGGTGTAAGAAAGTGGTCCAGGTTCATTTTTCTGCATGTTGCTCTCCAATTTTCCCAGCACCACTTGCTGAAAAGACTGTCTTTATTCCATTGGATATTCTTTCCTGCTTTGTCAAAGATAAGTTGGCCATGTTTGTGGATCCATTTCTGGGTTTTCTATTCTGTTCCATTGATCTGAGTGTCAATTTTTATGCCAGTACCGTACTGTTTTGATGATTACAGCTTTGTAATACACCTTGAAGTTTGAGATTGTGATGCCTCCAGCTTTGTTTTTTTTTTTCAAAATTGCTTTGGCTATTCGGGGTCTTTTCTGGTCCCATACAAATTTTATGATTGTTCTACCTCTGTAAAGAATGCTGATGTTATTTTGATAGGGATTGCATTGAACATGTAGATTGCTTTGAGTAGTATTGACATTTTAATAATATTTGTTCTTCCTATCCAGGAGCATGGAATATTATTCCTTTTTTTTTTTTTTTGGTGTCTTCAGTTTCTGTCACAAGCTTTCTATAGTTTTCAGGGTATAGATTTTTCACCTCTTTGGTTAGATTTATTCCTAGATATTTTATGGTTTTTGGTGCAATTGTAAATGGGATTGATTCCATGATTTCTCTATCTGTTGCTTCATTTTTGATGTCTAGGAATGCAACTGATTTCTGTGCATTGACTTTATATCCTGTGATTTTGCTGAATTCATGGATCAGTTCTAGCAGTTTTTTGGTGGAATCTTTTGGGTTTGCCATAACGAATATCATGTCATCTGTGAAGACTGAAAGTTTGACCTCCTCCTAGCCAATTAGGATGTCTTTTATTTTTTTGTGTTGTGTGATTACTGAGGCTAAGGCTTCTAATACTATGTTGAATAACAGTGGCAAGAGTGGACATCTCTGCTTGTTCCTGACCTTAGGGGGAAAGCTTTCAGTTTTTCGAGGATGATATTAGTGGTGGGTCTTTCATATATGGCTTTTATGATCTTGAGGTATGATCCTTCTATCTCTACTTTCTTGAGAGTTTTTATTAAGAAAAGATGCTGTATTTTGTCAAATGCTTTCTCTGCATCTATTGAGAGAATCATGTGTTTCTTGTCCTTTCTTTTATTGATGTGAGTATCACGTTGGTTGTTTTGTGGATATTGAACAAGCCCTGCATCCCAGGTATAAATCCCACTTGGTCATGGTGAAAAGTTCTTTTAATGTATTGTTGGATCTGGTTGGCTAGTATCTTGTTGAAGATTTTTGCATCCATATTCATCAGGACAATTGGTCTGTAGTTCCCCCTTTTTAAAAGTGGGGTCTTTGTCTGGTTTTGGAATCAAGGTAATTCTGGATTCATAGAAAGAGTTTGGAAGTTTTCCTTCCATTTATATTTTTTGAAACAGCTTCAAAAGAATAGGTGTTAACTCTTCTGTAAATGTTTGGTAGAATTCCCTGGAAAGTCATCTGGCTCTGGACTCTTGTTTTTTGGGAGATTTTTGATTACTAATTCAATTTCTTTACTGGTTATGGGTCTGTTCAAATTTTCTATTTCTTCCTGTTTCAGTTTTAGTAGTTTATATGTGTCTAGGAATTTGTCCATTTCTTCCAGATTGCCCATTTTATTGGCATATAGTTGCTCTTAATATTCTCTTATTATTGTTTGTATTTCTGCTGTGTTGATTGTGATCTCTCCTCTGTCATTCGTGATTTTATTTACTTGTGTCCTTTACTTTTTCTTTTTGATCAAACTGGTGTTTAAGTCCCCTACTATTATGATATTATTATCAATGAGTTCTTTATGTTTGTGATTAATTGATTTATATATTTGTGTGCTCTCACATCTGGAGCATAAATGTCTACAATTATTACATCTTCTTCGTGGATAGACCTCTTAATTATTAATTATTATATAATACCCTTCTTCATCTCTTATTACAGTCTTTATTTTAAAATCTACATTGTCTGATGTAAGTATGGCTACTCTGGTTTTCTTTTGGTGACCATTAGCATGATAGATGGTTCTCTATCTCATTATTTTCAATCTGAAGGTGACTTTAGGTCTAAAATGGGTCTCTTGCAAACAGCATGTAGATGGATCTTGTTTTCTTATCCATTCTGTTACCCTATGTCTTTTGATTGGAGCAGTTAGTCCTTTGACATTTAGAGTGAGTACTGAAAGATATGAATTTATTAACATTATGTTGCTGGTAGAGGTGGAGTGTCTGGTGTTGTTCTCTTGTCCTTTCTAGTCTTTGTTGCTTTTTGTCTTTTTTATTTTTTCATCTATTCTTCCCTCAGAGAGTCCCCCTTAAAATTTTTTGCAGGGTGGATTTAATGGTCACTGACTTCTTTAATTTTTGTTTGTCTGGGAAACTTTTTATTTCTTCTTCTATTTTGAATGACAGCCTTGCAGGATAAAGAATTCTTGGCTGCATATTTTTCTGATCAGCACATTGAATATATCTTGCCACTCCTTTCTGGCCTGCCAAGTTTTTGTAGATAAGTCTGCTGTGAACCTGATCTGTTTTCTCTTGTAGGTTAAGGACTTTTTTTCCCTTGCTGCTTTCATGATTCTTTCCATGCCTGAGTATTTTGTGAATTTCACTGTGTTATGCCTTGTTGTTGTTTGGTTTTTGTTGAATCTAATGGGAGTCCTCTGTACTTCCTGGATTATGATGTCTGTGTCTTTCCCCAGGTTAGGAAAGTTTTCCGTTATGATTTGCTCACATAAACCTTCTACCCCTTTTTCTCTCTCTTCATCTTCTAGTACCCCTATGATTCTGATGTTATTCCTTTTTAATGAGTCACTGAGTTCCCTAATTCTTTTTTTTTAAATATTTTTATTTATTTCTAGTAGAGAGAGAAAGACAGCATGAGCAGGGGAGGGTCAGAGAGAGAGGCAGACACAGACTCTGAAATAGGCTCCAGGCTCTGAGCTGGCAGTCAGCACATAGCCCGAGGCGGGGCTCGAACCCACCAACCGCAAGATCATGACCTAAGCGAAAGTCGGACGCTTAACGACTAAGCCACCCAGGCGCCCCTGAGTTCCCTAATTCTTATATCATGCTCTTTTGCCTTAGTCTCCCTCTTTTTTTTCTCCTTCATTATTCTCCATAAGTTTGTCCTCTATATCGCTGATTCACACTCTGCATTATCCATCCTTGCTGCCTTGACATCCATTTGGGACTGCATCTCAGTTATAGTGTTTTTAATTTCATCCTGACTACCTTTTACTTCTTTTATCTCCACAGAAGGGGATTCTAATCTAATTTCAACCCCTGCTAGTATTCTTATTATCGTGATTCTAAATTCTGGTTCAGACATCTTCCTTGTATCTGTGTTGATTAAGTCCCAGGCTGTCATTTCTTCTTGTTCTTTCTTTTGGTGTGAATTCCTTCATTTCATCATTTTGAAGGAATAAAGTGATTTAATAAAGTAAAACAATTAAAATTAAACAATTAAAAACAACACAAAAAAATCTAATAAAGAATGCTAGATCCTAGGTGTGTTTTGGTCTGGTTGTTGAAAGAACCTTGATAGATTAGAGAAAAAAGGAAAGATAAGAAAAGAAAAAAAGGGAAAAAAATAGGAAGACGTTTGAAAATTTGGAAAAAATGAATACAATAAGATAGAATGAAATGAAACGATTTAAGAAAAATAGGGGCGGCTGGGTGACTCAGTTGGTTGAGTATCCAACTTTCACTCAGGTCATGATCGCATAGTTTGTGAGTTTGAGCCCTGTATCAGGCTCTGTGCTGATAGCTCAGAGTCTGGAGCTTGCTTCAGATTCTGTGTTTTCCTCTCTCTCTGCCTCTCCTCCACTCACCTCTCCCTCTCTCTAAAAAATAAATAAACATGAAAAATAACTAAAAAAGAAAATAGAATATAAAAAATTTACAAATATAATATAAAAAAGAATATATTAGAAAAAGAGTAAAGAAAACCTTTTTAATAAAAATGGAAAATAAAATAAATTCTTTCTCTTTCTGTATTCAAGAATAATATGGTACACCTGGGTGGCTCAGTTGGTTAAGTGTCCGACTTCAGCTCAGGTCATGATCTCACAGTTTGTGGGTTCGAGTCCCACATCAGGCTCTGTGCTGACAGCTAGCTCAGAGCCTGGAGCCTGCTTTGGATTCTGTGTCTCCCTCTCTCTCTGACCCTCCCCTGCTCATGCTGTCTCTCTCTCTCTCAGAAATAAATAAAAAACATTAAAATTAAAAAAAAATTTTTTTTAAAAATAAATGAAAAAAAAATTGAATAGATGGATCAGCAAACTGAATCGAATATGATTGAAATTATATCCAGTTTCCCCTAGAAGTCAAACTAATAAGCACTTTATAGTCTGTAAACTAAGCAAGCGGAGAGACTTGTGTTCTTCAAGAGCCAGTTGGCCTTTGGGGCTTAGTGTAATGGCTCTGTTCTGCACTAAGTGGCACTGCTTAGCTTATTGGGGTGGATTTTTGTGGCACCTGTAGGTGTCTATGAGCATGCGTGGAAGGGGTGAAATGGTGTCACCCATCTAACCAATCTCTGCTATCAGAACTCTGTGCTGTCCACAACTGGCAATCAAGCACCCCTCCTTTGCCTCTAACCTGCGTCCACTCCCTGCTTCTACACTGTCTGTAACCAAGCCATCAGGATGTCAGGTTGCACCTTCCTCCTGAGTTTTATCTCAGATGGAGCTGTGTTTCCCAACCCCTTACTTTGGAGGGACTGTGGCTTTGACCCATTCTGACCCCCTGGGGGAGAGTACCTCATTGAACAATTGCTGGGTGCCAGCTGCACCTAGGAATGTTCATGGGACCATGATGCTGCCAATACCCAGAGACTGCAGCCGGTGCCAGCCCTCCCCAGAAAAAGTTCGTGTGATTGTGTAGTAGCAGTGTTTCAGGGACTATGGCAAATCACAACACACATTTGGCACCAGGCTTCACCCTTAACGTCCTCACTCTAACACCAGTGAATATGGCTGTTCCCCAGGATCCGCTTTGACCTGTGCCTATGGGGATGCCAAACAGCTTCTACCAAATGTCCTTCCAGCAGGGGATCCACCTTTTCTGGTGTGGTCAGAATGGTCCTCCCTTTCTGCTCCCAGAGATTTGCCCTTCCCACCAGAGCATCGCCAGGTATTGAGCTGCAGAATTTCAGACTCTGTGCTCCCCCTGTTTATAGAGTTTTAATGGAATTTAAACCTTCTCCTTTCTCCCTGTTTTGTTCAGTCCCTGCAGCTATTTCCACTCTTCTTCTCTCCAGTTACTTTGGGGGGGCGGTGCTTTTTCCATACTCTCCCCCCCGCCCATCTCCATCCTCTCTCTGTAAGCAGAGACAGAGTCCTTGCTTTCCTCATCTTCTTTCTCCCCCAGTTCACCTCTCCACACTATATACCTGCCATGTTCTGTGTTTCAGGTTGTGCGGATTGTTGTGTTAATCCTCAAATCAATTTTCTAGGTGTCCAAGATGGTTTACTGTTGATCTGGCTGCATTTCAGGGAAGAGAGATAAAAACCAAGAAAACAAAACAAAAAAAAAAAACAAGAAAAAAAACCAAAACCTTTCATGCTGTCCTGCTATCTTGGCTCCTCCTAAGTAAACTTTTATTAGTTCATTTCCTTTGGTTGTCTAGGCAAATATCACATGGAAATTATAATGTTGTGTCATTTCCAATAGTTGCCCACCTTAATTATTTTCCATGGCCTATTGTTTTCCCTGAAATTTCCAGCAAAGTGGTAAACAGTACTGGTCGCAGTAGCCATTCTCCTTCTGTGCATGTCCTGATTCTACCTTAAAAAATAAAAGCAAACACCTATCATCTTATTTTTAAAAAGAATTTTAGAAGTCAGAAATTAATGTTAAATTATATAGATGCCTATTCATTTGGGGGTTTTATTTCTTTTTTAAATTTGTTTATTTTAATTCTACTATAGCTAACAAGCAGTGTTATATTAGTTCCAGGTGTACAATATAGTGATTGAACAATTTTATACATTACTCAGTGCTCATGACGATGTGCACTCTTAATCCCCTTCACCTGGTTCACCCATCCCCCACCCACCTTTCAGACAACCATCAGTTTGTTCCCTAAAGTTAAGACTCTGGTTTTTAGTTTGCCTCTTTCTCTCTTTTTTTTCTTCTTTACTTTGTTCATTTGTTTTCTTTCTTAAATTACACATACGAAGTCATATGTATTTGTCTTTCTCTGGCTTGCTTATTTCATTTAATATTATACTCTCTAGATTCATCCATGTCCTTGCCAAATAGCAAGATTTCATTCTTTTGTATGACTGAATAACATTCCATTTTGTGTGTATGGGTGTATGTCACATCTTTATTTGTTAAAATTTTAATTTAAATTCCAGTTAGCTAACATAGAGTGTAATATTAGTTTCAGGTGTGCAATATAGTGATTCAGCACTTCCATCCATTTTCCAGTGCTCATCAGAAGTGCATTCCTTAACCTCCATTAACTATTTAACCCATCTCCACACCCACCTCTCCTCTGGTAACCATCAGCTGTTCTCTATACTTAAGAGTTTGTTTCCTAGTTTGCCTCTGTCCCTTCCCCCCCCCTTTTTTCATTTGTTTTGTTTCTTAAATTCCACATATGAGTAAAACCATATGGTATTTGTCTTTCTCTGACTGACTTGTTTTACTTAGCATTATACTCTTTAGCTCCCCTGAAATGATCAGATATGTCATTTACAAATATCTTCTCCCATTTTGTCTATTGCCTTTTAGTTTTATTGATTGTTTCCTTTATTGTGCAAACCTTTTTATTTTGATGTAGTCCCTATAGTTTATTTTTTATTTTGCTTCCCTTGCCTCAGGGAACATAATTAGAAAGGAGTTGCTATGGCTTATGTCAAAGAAGTTACTGCCTGTGTTCTCTTCTAGGATTAAAAAAAACTTTTTTAAATGTTTATTTTTGAGAGAAAGATAGTGCACATGGGGAGGTTGCAGGGAAAGGGGGACAGAGGATCAAAAACAGTCTGTGCTGACAGCAGACAGCCTTATGTGGGACTCAAACTCAAAAATCATGAGATCATGACCTGATCTGAAGTCAGATGCTTAACCGGCTGAGATACCTAGGCACCCCTCTTCAAGGATTTTTATGATTTCAGGTTTCATATTTAGGTCTTTAATCCATTTTGAACATATTTTTGTATACAGTGTAGGAAAGTGGTTCAGCTTCATTCTTTTAAATGCAGCTGACCAGTTTTCTCAACACCATTTGTTGAAGAGACTGTCCTTTTCCCATTGGATATTTTTTCCTGCTTTGTTGAAGATTAATTTATCAAATAATTATGAGTTTATTTCTGTGTATTCTATTCTGTTCTGTTGATCTATGTGTCTAGTTTTGTGTCAGTACCATACTGTTTTGATTACTATAGCTCTGTAGTGTAACTTGAAATCCAGGATTATGATAGCTCAAGTTTTATTTTTCTTTTTCAATATTGTTTTGGCCATTCAGGGTCTCATAAGATTACATACAAATCTTAGGATTATTTATTCTAGTTGTGTGAAAAATGCTATTGCTATTTTGATAAGGATCGCATTACATCTGTAGATTCCTTCGGGTAGTATAGATATTTTAACAATATTTGTTCTTCCAGTCCATGAGCATGGAATATCTTTCCATTCGTTTGTGTCATCTTCAATTTTTTCATCAGTGTTTTGTAGTTTTCAGAGTACAGATCTTTCACCTCTTTGGTTAAGTTTATTCCTAGGTGTTTTATTATTTTTGGTGCAATTGTAATAGAATTACTTTCTTAATTTCTCTTTCTGTTCTTCATGTTTAGTGTATAGAAGTTCAATGAGTTATCTATACATTGATGTATCCTGTGACGTTATGGAAATAATTTATCAGTTCTAACAGTTTTTTGGTAGAGCCTTTAGGGTTTTCTATATATAGTTTCATGTCATCAGCAAACAGTGAAAGTTTTATTTCTTTCTTACCAATTTTGATGGTGATTTTTATTTTTTTTAATGTTTTTTTTTTTTTTGAGAAAGAAATAGTACAACTGGGGGCAGGCTAGAGAGGGGGGAGGGCCAGAGGATCTGAAATGGGCTTTGTGCCGGACAGCAGAGAGCCCAATGTGGGGCTCGACCTCATGAACCTAATTGTGAGATCAACTTGAGCTGAAGTTGGATGCTTAACTGACTAAGCCACCCAGGCACCCCAGGATAGCTTTTATTTTTTTTTTTGTTGTCTGATTTCTATGGCTAGGACTTCCAGTACTATGTTGAATAAAAGTGGTGAGAGTGGACATCTTTGTCTTGTTCCTGACCTTACTGGAAAGCCTCTCAGTTTTTCACCATTGGGGATGATGTTAGCTGTGGGTTTTTCATGTAAGGCATTAATTATGTTGAGGTATGTTCCCTCTAAACCCACTTTGTTTAGGGTTTTTATCATGAATGGATATTTACTTGTCAAATGCAATTTCTGCATTTTTTTATATAGTCACATGGTTTTCATCTTTTCTCTTACTGATGTCATGGATCACATTGATTGGTTTGTGAATATTGAAACATATTTGCATCCCAGAAATAAATCCCACTTGATCATGGGATTTTTAATGTATTGCTTTTTAATGTATTAGTTTGCTAATATTTTGTTGAAGATTTTTGCATCTATGTTCACTTGGGATATTGACCTGTAGTTCTCTCTCTCTCTCTCTTTCTCTCTTTCTGGAGAATCTTTATCTGGTTGTGTTATCAGAATAATGCAGGCCTCATAGAATGAATGTGGAAGTTTTCCTTCCTCTTCTATTTTTTGGATTAGTTTGAGAAGAATAGGTATAAAATCTTCCCTAAATGTTTGGTAGAATTCACCTGTGAAGCCAACTGGTCCTGGACTTTTGTTTTTTGGAATTTTTTTGATTACTGATTCAATTTCATTACTGGTAATTGGTCTGTTCAGATTTTCTATTTATTCCTGATTCAACTTTGAGGAGTTATATGTTTCTTTTTTTAATGTTTATTTATTTAGTTCTGAGAGAGTGAGAGAGAGAGAGTAAGCAGGAGAGGGGTCTGTACTGTCAGCACAGAGCCAGATGTGGGGCTTGAACTCACGAACCATGAGATCACGACCTGAGCTGAAACCAAGAGGTGGATGGTTAACCAACTGAGCCACCCAGGAGCCCTGAGAAGTTTTATGTGTCTAGGAATTAACCATTTCTTCTAGGTTGTCCAGTTTGTTGGCATATAATTTTAATAATATTCTCCTACAATCCTTTGTATTTCTTTGGTGCCAGTTATTATTTCTCTTCTTCCGTTTCTGATTTTGTTTGAGTCCTCTCTCTCTCTCTCTCTCTCTCTTTCTTTCTTATGAATCTGGCTAAAGGTTTATCAATTTTGTTGATCTTTTCAAAGAACTATCTCCTGGTTTCATAGATATGTTCTATTGTTTCTTTTAGTTTCTATTTTGTTTATTTCTGCTCTAATCTTTATTATTTTCTTCCTTCTACTAGTTTTAGGTTTTGCTTTTTATTTTTTTTATTTAAAAAACAATTTTTTTAATGTTTTATTTATTTCTGAGACAGAGAGAGACAGCGTGAGCAGGGAAGGGTCAGAGAAAGAGGGAGACACAGAATCGGAAACAGGCTCCAGGCTCTGAGCTGGCAGTCAGCACAGAGCCGGACGCGGGGCTCTAACCCATGAACCGTGAGATCATGACCTGGGCCGAAGTCAGACGCTTAACTGACTGAGCCACACAGGCGCCCCTAGGTTTTGCTTTTTAAAAAGATTTTTCTTTTAGGCTTTTTTTTTTTTAGTTGCTTTTATGCTTTTTATGACCTATGTTTATTTTGCCCTCTTTTATTGAGATGTATTTGACATACAACATCGTGTATGCTTAAGGTTACAAAGTGATGATTCAGTAAATGTATGTATTGCAAAATAACTACAATAGGGTTAGTTAACACCTCCATTACATTACATAATTTCCATTTATATTTTTGTGATGAAAATATTTAAGATTTAATCTCTTAGCAACTTTTAAGTATCTAACACAGTATTGTTCACTATAGCCCCTAATTTGTTTAGCCACTGTATACACTCAGCTGAACAGAATCTCAACTGATACAATAAATTTGCTAGATTTTGGAAGCAGTTTGTTTTTTAAATATTATATAGGAGGGGCACCTTGATGGAGCAGTCTGTTAAATGTCCAACTTCAGCTCAGGTCATGATCTCACGGTTTGTGTGTTCAAGCTTGATGTCAGGCTCTGTGCTGACAGCCCAGAGATTGGAGCCTGCTTCAGATTCTGTGTCTCCTTCTCTCTGCTCCTCCCCTACTCATGTTCTTTCTCTCTCTCAAAAATAAACAAACATTAAAAAAATTTAAAAAATAAAATTATAAAATTATATGCGAGACTTTCTACTCTTTTCAATAGTGTGAAATGAGAATTTAATTAACAATAATGTTCAGTTCACTAATAACAAACATATCATAATGATTAACATGTTAAAAATAGGAGAAACTGGGTGCAGAGCATATTGGAACTCTCTGTACTATTTTCTCAATTTTTCTTCAAATCCGAAACCAACTAAAAACTAAAGTCTATTTTAAAAACTAAATCTAGGGACACATGAGTGGCTCAGTAGTTGGGCATCCAACTCTTGATTTTGGCTCATTCATGGTCTCCCAGTTCGTGGGATTCTATCTCTCCTCTCTCTCTGCTCCTCCTCCTGCTCATGTACTCTCTCCTGCCCCTCAAAATAAATAAATAAACATTAAAAAAAACCCTAACAGATAAATAAGTGTGTATGTATACACACACACATATGTATTTACATACCCTTACATACATTTACACACATATGTATATATATAGTGTAGACACACACATAACCTCACACACAGAACTTTCTACTTAACAGAGAATATACATTCTGTACAAACACACTGACTATTCACAAAAATGACCAATTATTAGGCATAAGGAAATCTCAGTAAATCCCAAAAGGGCCAAATTTTCTGACCATGTTAGAACAATTAACAACAAAGCAAATATACATTTATACAGATATATATAGCATATTGTATGTTGCATCAGAAAAAGAAAAAAAAAATCCAAAATCTTAAAGCCTTTCAAAGAAATTCCTATATAAAAGAGTAAATCAAAGTTGAAATTACAAACTGTTAAGATGTGAAGAACAATAATGTGAGAATATTACAAGTGAAATTTGTGCAAATAAGGCCAACGTGTACACACAGGGTATAGTGCACTAGATCAGAAAACACAAAAGATTAAAAGTGAAAAAATAAGGCATTCAACTCAAGAAGTTAAAGAACCACAAAAGAAAACAAAGTAAAATAAATGAATCAATGAAGATAAAAGCAAATATTAAACCAAATAACAGAAATAGAAAAGATGATCAATAAAATAAAAATGGTTATTTAAAACAACCAATAATACATTCAAACTTTTGACAAATATGATCAACATCAAGGAAGAGAGAAAAAAGCTAACAATATTAGCAATGCGAGAGATGTAATTTCATATTTGAAGAATATTAGCAAAAAAGAACGAGTAACACTTTATACCAGTTAACTTAAAAATATCTGTAAAAAGACTACATTTCTAGAATAATAATTCTCAAACTTGATGGTGTATGTAAATCTCCTGGAGAGATTCTTAAACAGATTATTGGGACTCCTTCCCAGTTTCTGATTCAGTGGTCTGGGGTTGAGACCTGAGACATTGCATTTCTAACAAGTTCCTGAAGGTACTGGTACTGCTTGTCTGGGGACAATACAGAGCCACTGTCTAGGAAAATATAAATTCCCAAATTTGACTTAAGAATAAATTGAAACCAAAAACCTGAATGTAGAAGCTGAAACTATTAAACTCTTAGAAGAAAACATAAGGGTAAATCACTGTGACATGCAAAATGACAAATAAAACATTAGCAAAATTTAATTTTAAAAATCTCCAAGAATCACATGAGGAAAAAAAAAACCCTATAGTAATTACATTATAGCCCCCAAAAAAATTATTTGAAACTTTTAAGAGAAAACAATAGATGAGAATCTGGAGATTGCAAATGGAAACTCCTTATATCAACCAGTTAATTGGTTGTTCAAGAGAAGACACATGATGAGGTGTCTGGGTGGCTCAGCTGGTTAAGCATCTGACTTCGGCTCAGGTCATGATCATGTAGTTTGTGAGTTCGAGCCCTGCGTCTGGCTCCGTGCAGTAGCTCAGAGCCTGGAGCCTGGTTTGGATTCTATGTCTCCCCCTCTCTCTGCCCCTCCCATGCCCTTCCTTTTTTCTTTTAAAAAAAGAAAAGACACATGGTCTAGTAATTGAAGGAGAATAGAGGATCAAGGATGAAGTGTGTATGTGTGTGTGTGTGTGTGTGTGTGTGTGTGTATGATGGCACACACTTGAACATGTTCTTAAGTTGATTTGTAAGCAGCCAGTAGATAGAGAAACACTGATATATAAGAAAGGAGTTATTGACTGAGTAACATTGAGATGAAATAGAAAGGACTAGTGTCCAGAATGGAACTTTGAACAAAACATTGACTTAAATTTAAGATAGCAAGTTGAGAAAGTTCAGGCTGGTTCACATATATTTTCCCTATGAAGTAGGACATGAAAGCAGATGTTACAATCAGGTGAACAAAGGGATGAAATTTTTGAAGGTCAAATTGACCATTAGGAATTCAATGGTGACCTTTGAGATGAGCTGCCATGGGTTGTCAGTGGCTCAGAATCCAGTGAGTGAAGGAGTGACTGGGGTGTGGGAATGTGGCAGCAAGTACAGATTTTTATTTCAAAGATCAAGAGTGAAGAGGAATGGAAAAATAGACTGGTATCTAGATTTCAAAAGAAAACATTTCAAATTTTAAAACAATTTCTCAGTATTCAAGAATTGGCATACACTATGGGAGAGGATATGTCACTAGTTTTACGTGTGATGCAATTTATTGTTTTGTTTGCTAATGAGACATCAGACACTGCATTGTGAATGCACAATCAACTACAAATTACCTATCACACATCCAAAGGAAAGAAAAATTGGCACCAAAACTCCAGCAAGTATGTAAATATAAAAGCTAAAGGTTTTTGAGCTTCCCACTCAAATTAATTCTTTTCTTAAAAAAAAAAAGTACTGAATGAAGCTCCTCATTCTCCATCATAATAACCACTTCCACGTAGCTCTATTCTACAAGCCATAACGTGGGCTTGTCTAAATAGACAAACACTGGAGTAATAAGTCAGAACAAAATAGCCTTTTGAAAGTTACATCTAGGAGTTTCAATTTAGCATTATATGACCCAAATGCAGTCCATTTCAACTTTCCACTTAAAGGCCTATGAGGACAGAGGGGGAAAAAGACAAAATTTCATCAACTAGAATTGAAAATCAATCTACCACAAAGATCTTAGAGGAATAGAATTGGATGGGGCAGCCCACACAAGCTCTCTTATCAGAAATATAGCAAACCTGCTGCCAGCATAAAAAATAAATAAATAAAGGGAGGAAAACATGATCTCTTTCCTCCACTGTCTATGTCTTGATTGGAAAGCTCCAGGTGAGTGTCAGAAAATCCATGCTGCTTTATCTCTGCAAAGGAAGGGGTGATTTTTGAGGCGCTTGTAGTGATGTATTTCTCACCACCCCCACATCTCCACATATCCTTAGACAGAATCTTTCCACTTAGAGTCCACAATCCCCACAAAACAACAGGCTAAATGTGTGTCAAGGGCTAATTATGGTGAAGAAATCCTGTAAGGTAGGTCCTTAGAAGTTGACTGAATGGCTGTCAAAACACCAAACAGTATAGTGTTACAAGACTTTCCCCAGTCCCTCAGAGACACACTAGGTGAACTGCCATCTTAAAATGCTTCACCTAAAATGCTAGGTAGCTGTTAGAGGGGCTGCCCCCAACACACAAACTGAGCAGAGAACAGTGACAACATTAAGTCAGGTCTCTGATAGCCACCTTCCTCACCAATGCAGTGCTGTGGGAAGAGGTCCCACAGAAGACCCAGGCTTGTAAGGAAAGCTGTGTTGTACTGGGATGGGCCATACCTAACGGTTATATAAATAGGAATTGTTGGGGTGGGGTTGGTAGAGAGCCTCAGATGGCATTTTGGCCTATGTAAAAGGAAGCTATCTGGGGTAGTGAGGGGACATCTGATCTGAAAGTGAAAATGTGGCAGTAGAGGTCATCCTGTAGAATGCTGGGTACTGGTCACAGGGTCGATTTGTGTTCTCTCTAAGCGTGTGCAGTCCATACCATACCTAAAGACTAGCAAATTGTTGCAGGGGCCTCAGCAATATTAACAGGTCATACTGGCGATGTTGTTATCTTGGAAAACAAATTAGCTCAACAGACTGGCAATGAGTCCAGCCAAGACTGACTATATAATGGTGCTCAGCAGTCCAGGAACAGCCCATTCATGCAGGCAGGTGGAGGAAGGTCCTCCCATTTTCTTAGTTGGATGTAGATGTGGGTGCTGTCAGGTGGAGAAATTCTGTCTGTTTCACAGCAGATAGCCACTTCGTATTGAGCCTGGCAGTTGTACAGGTAAAACTAAAACAGGCTGATTGCAGTCCCAACTCTATTTTAAATTAACATTATATTTTAAGTATAAATTCATGACATGCTTGATACTAAACCGTAGGAAGCACAGAAAGGTACAAAGAAGCTGTCTCTGGGAAGCCCCACCATTGGCCACCTTTTCATTTGCCATGCTCATGCTTGCCTTTACATCTTCCACCATATGGACTCCCCAGGGCAGCTGCTCTACAATGCTAAAAGGACTTCCATGTCAATAGTTCCCATTCTCTTCCACAATATGCTTTCACCTCCAGCAATAATTCTTCCAAATTAGGGTATATAATTGGACCTAATAAGCTCTACTTTCTCTCAAGTAAGAAACTTTTTTTAATGTTTATTTATTTTTGAGAGAAACAGACAGAGAGATGGAGACACAAAATCTGAAGCAGGCTCCAGACCCTGAGCTGTCAGCACAGAACCTGATGTGGGTCTTGAACTCACAAGTTATGAGATCATGACCTGAGCTGAATTTGGAGGCTTAACCAACTGAGCCAGCCAGGCGCCCCTCAAGTAGGAAGCTTAATGAAAGATCTTTGATGTCTTCCACCAACCTCAGCTTGTTTATAATATACGTGGAAGAAATTCCTTTACCAGTTACTAATACTAAGGAAGCCTTCCCCCCTTTCTCTTCTGGAAGCTTGACAGAAAGGGGAGAATGGGGTTTTAGGTAAAAAGAATGACAAAAAGACATCGGGGTGTGAAAACATGGTGTCCTGGGAAACAATGAATACTTTGGTGTGGAGAAACTCTAGACTGTATAGAGAATGAAGCAGAGAAGAGGAAATGAGAATTAAGTGTAGGGCTGAAGTCCGGTACTGAACAAAGTTGAATGCTGTATGCATTAATTTCCTATTGCTGCTCTAACAAATTAGCACAAACTTGGTGGATTGAAACAATACATATATTGTTATCTTACCATTCTGAATGTCAGAAGTCCAAAATGGATCTTATAGGCTAAAATCAAGGTATCAGCAGAGCTGTGTTCCTTCCTAAAGGAGAATCTGTTTCCTTGCTTCTTCCAGCTTTTAAAGGCCAACTACATCCTTGACCCATGGTCTCTCTCTTCATCTACAAAGTGCACCACTCCAGCGTCTGCTTCTGTCCACATCTCCTCTCTGACTCTGATCCTTCTGCCTGCATCTTACAAGGACTCCTGTGATTACAATGGGCCCACCCACTTAATCATATCTCCAAAGCCCCTCTTGCCATGTAAATTAGCATAGTCAAATGTTCCAGAGATTAGAACAAGAACATCTTTGGGGAACCATTATTCAGCTCACCATCTCATGCAAAGGAATTTGGGGAGTATCATGTCAGCCAGGGACATGGTTTAATGCCTACCAATGTCAGACAGGAAAGTAGATAAGTGAAGTGGGTATTACACAGTAGGGAAGAGTGGAGAAATAACAAACTGGAGACTTCATGCTCTCTCTACAGGGAGTGCCAGTTACTCAGCTCTGAATGTCACCAGAATAAATACAAGCCAGTGGTGCTTTATCACATATTCTTATGGATATGTCATGGTTTATTGAACCATCACTGTTAGAAATTAATGTTGTTCCCTATGTTACACTACTGTAAATACTGCCATAATGGCCACCTTTGTATATAAATAATTTTCTGTAACTCTGATTATTTTTCTAGGATAGATATCTCAAAATAGAATTAAACCAAAGAGCACTGAGATGCCTTTAAAAAGCATGAGCAGAATGTGCCTGGACCACATGGGCTAGGAATGCAGTGTACAGTATATAAATCATTGCCTCTCAAAGCATGCTCCTGAAAACAAGCGACATTCCTTGAGCTAAAATTTTTTTTAAAAATCAGCTTTTGCTCAATTCATCAAAAATTAAATGGATAGAATTTCAATCTTAATTTACTATCCAATAAATATTTCTTAATCTCAGGAACCTGTCTTTGATTGCTAAAAATGAGTCCTAGCAAGTATCAAAGGAGTAATTAAGCAACCAGTATTTGTGGCAGACATAAGATGTGTTTTTACTAAATAAGCAAATACACATACAAACACACATTTTGTGGATCATGACCTTAACTGATAAAATCTAAAGCATCCTGAAAAGAGTATCCTGACTTCCAGTTGTTCCTAACATTGGAACAATTATATAAATCTTTTGATTTAGTATCCATTTTCTCAATGTCATGGTATATACTTTAAAAAGTAGGACTACATCTCTCTGGAAAAATACAAGAAACAGACCATTGGGAAGGTCAATACAAGGCAAGAAACCTCCTGCACTAGCCAACGATGGGGTAATCAAAGGTTAATGCTACTACCCCCATGTGAATCACAGCAAATTCTGCCAGTGGGTGCACGTAAATGGCATTTTTGGTATGTGTTTGGTCTTTAGTGCAATTGTGTGGGTTGTAACCAGAATTCTCTTTTTAAAAAAAAAATGACAGGGACACCTGGATGGCTCAGTCAGTTAAGTATCCGACTCCTGATTTTGACTCAGGTCATCATCTCGCACTTGTGAGATGGAGTCCCATGTCCAGCTCTGTGCTGAAGCATGGAGCCTGCTTGAGATTCTCTCTCCCTCTCTCTCTGTCCCTCCCCTGCTCACGATCTCTCTCTGTTTCCCTCAAAATAAATAAGTAAAACTTTAAAAATAAATAAATAAAAATTAAAATGACATAGAATAGAATCATACATTACATATAGTTAAGATATTGTTCTTGAACATTTTTTCCATATATACATGATGTATATTTGCATATATATGGATACACACACACACTGTGACGGGATGAAACATTTTTTTTAAATAATTTTTATTTATTTCTAGGAGAGAGAGAGAGACAGCGTGAGCAGGGGAGGGTCAGAGAGAGAGGGAGTCACAGACTGAAAAAGGCTCCAGGCTCTGAGCTGGCAGTCAGCACAGAGCCCGACGCGGGGCTCGAACCCACGAACCGCGAGATCATGACCTAAGCGAAAGTCGGACGCTTAACCGACTAAGCCACCCAGGCGCCCCGGGATGAAACATTTTTTTCCTTACTGTGGGTCTCAGTCAAAAGTATTCCAAAGTTACTGCTGTAGAAGAGAGAGATGTGATATGTCAGTCCAGATTCTCCAAGAAGTAGACACCAAGATAGAATTAGCTGTGCCGGAATAATTTAATTCACTTATTGGTGGAACCAATGTGAATAAGGAAGAAAGAGGGAGCAGGAGAAGACAGAAAGAGCTTCTTCATTTCTTATGTTGGGCAGGAATAGTCCAGGACAAATGAGCCCCCAACCCAGGGAGAACATTGCCTTGTCATGAGAGCAATGGTGAATACTAAAATACAGCTTTGGCTACTGTCCACCAGCTGTACTCCGTAAAGGGAGATCCTTGGCCGTCACCCAGAGGTCATGGGGAGACCTCTCCATTGTTAGATCCTTCTCTGTGGCATTTGCATGTACTACAGGTTAGGAGCCTGTGCTCTGAAGGGAGACTCCTTGGGTTCAAGCCCAGCTCTAAGGCCAAGTCTCAAGTGAGGCAAGTGGAGCCTTCAGGCCACAAAGGTTAAGGAGGACCTTACTTCCTGAGAGGCACTTGCATAGTCCCGACAGTGACTGCTTTCTTCAGTAGTGTGCCCATGACTCCCCAGCGTCCCCACCTTACCCAGATGGATCATTTATTTACTAGCTATGTGACCTCAAGTCAGTTACTTGCCTTCTGTTTCCTCATCTGCTGCTGGAAATGAGAATAATGTACCTTATGTGCAGGATTGCTGTGGATATTAATAGAGTTAGTGAATATGAACACTTTGGACAATGCTTGCCACATAGTAATGAATGCAAGAGTTGAATGCTTCTATTATCCTCAGTGTTACATTTATGTTTAAAATTCAGATTTTCAGGCACCATCCTGTGCCCCAAACAATTTTTGATGCAGCAGGTATGGGGTGGGGTGGATGAGTGTGTCTCTGTAATATGC
This sequence comes from Hyaena hyaena, assembly GCF_003009895.1. NCBI lineage: Eukaryota > Metazoa > Chordata > Mammalia > Carnivora > Hyaenidae > Hyaena > Hyaena hyaena. The sequence continues at coordinate 1,394,398 of NW_024080800.1, read as the reverse complement.
CCTTTTATTCTTACAAGTACCCATGCCTGAGAACCACTGACCAGGTTGTCCTTGATGAGCCCTCCTTTCTTACTACTCAGCCCCTTGCTACTCATCTCATTCTTGCTCCAACTACCATAACTTGGGCAATGAAGCGAAACTATGCCAAGTATGCTTTCAATCTAAAGAAAGATGCAGGGGAAGAGCCCAAAGGTGCTGAGTAGTCTCATCACGATGTGGCCTTTAGCAGATGAAAACGTTACTCCACCTTTATAAAGGCTTTAGAAGTAGATGCCTACATTCTGCATTACTGTAGAACTGAACTCCTCTGCCTTCCTTTCCTCGTGTATTTCTCACCCTCCCTGTCGGACTTTGAAACAATCCTGCTGGAACCACCCCGAGAATGCATTCAACTATTCATGGGGCCCCACATCACAACAAGGAGTGATTTTGTGAGCAGTACCTTCCTTTCATACAGAGAGATGCTTCAGGGATGTGGTTGTGAATGCCTCCAAGCCCACAGACGTCAGACCCCCGACAGTGCCCTCACCCACAGCTTTGAAGTCTCTCAGCCTCGAGATGCAGCCCGTGAGAAGCACACAGGTGCACATTCAATTGGGGTTTGTGGGGGACAATAGCTTCTGATTGGGATGCGATCCCACCCATGGCAGAAATCGGCAGCAGCATAATCAACTTTGTATTAAATGACAGCACCACTCTGCCATTACCTTACACTCTGAAGGGATCTGTTTAATATGCAAAACATAAGCCAAAAAGCTTGAGAAGCTGAAATGTTTTGCCTGACTCTCAAAGAAGGGCTGAAGTCAGAATAACAGCCATGGTTTCAAACATAGCCTGAAGAGGAAGTCACGGAGGCAGGGAATGCATCTCAACCTGGTCAGCAATTCAAGCTGTCAGCCTGCATTCATTACATGTCACGGTGTGCCCAGCATGAAGAGCCTTGCTGATCACCCAATGCAGTGGGCTGGTGCCAAGCATGGCAGGCAATGCTGAGACCACAAGCAAGTGTTGCTATGATTTATTGAGCACTGACTATATGTGAAGCAGAGCCTTTTGCAAGCACATTATCTCATTTAACCATCATGACAGCTTTATAAAGTGGGTATTATTATCCTTATAAAGATGTAAACATGTCCCAAATCACAAAGTTAGAAAATAGAGATTCTGGGTCATTCTGGCTGCAGAATCACTACTCTGCTTTAAGGAGATGACTTTGAATGGAATGAAACAAAAAAACATGACATGGCTCTGCCATATATATTATGGGATATAGGTGGAGAAAGCATCAAACAAACAAGATACAAATTAGGGAGAGTCAGATTTGAAAAGAGCAGGGCCCAAATTCTGCAGAAAGAGGATCATCAAAGTGAGGGTGTAATTTGTACAGGCAGGAGTAGGTTAGAGAGTGCATCTTGTTGCCGATCCACCTGTTATCTAAGCACAACTAGGAAGACTATAAAACCCAGGACCTGAAACTCAACCTGTCTCAAGGGATGGGTAGGCATCAGGGGCCAGACTCAGCTGCGTATCACCAGGCAGTAAGTAGTCCTTTGATTGAATGTATCCAGGCAGTGTCCCCTCAAAAAGGTACAATCCAAGAAAGCAGAGTATTCTGGTAGAAGGGCAGGGAGTTCAATGTGAAAAGAATAGAGAAGAGAATTTCTTTGCCATACTGGAGAGGAAAAATCTTGAAGAGGATCAGACGACAGGCTGGGTTTATTCAAGTTTCTATCAGTCACAAGCTATGTGATCTTGGACAAGTCACTTAGTCCCTGGTTCTGTTTCTTCATCTGCAAACTGGAAATAATGATGGTACCTCAATCATAAGGTTGTGAGGAAGATTAAGAGGATTCATGGAAAACACTTAGAAAAGTGTCTAAAACAAGTTAAATGCTCTGTAAAGTCTTGCTGTTGTTTTAATCATACACGGGACATAATAAAACTTGTTAGAAGGGGAAATTTATCAGAACTGGACAGATTAACAAGGAGAAAAGGGAAGCAGACAGGGAAGTCTGGGAAAAGTTGGTGGCAATGGGGTGTACCTGGGATAATGTACCACAGGCATGTGGTTGGTGACCTTAAGACAGTCTCTGTTCTTAACACGTGTCCTAACTCATTTATAGCTCACCACAGTGTCTATGATGTAGGCTACTTTATAGCCCCACTTTACAGATATGGAAACTGTGGCTCAGAAATAACTTGTCCAAGGTCATACAGGTAATAAGGTATGAAACTGGTATCAAATGAGACATCAAATGTCAAATGACTTGTTGTCCTCAGGTTTCTATTAAATCCTTGGTTCAGAATTAGCTTAGTGACTCTAACAGGTGTTAGGGAGGATTTTGGTCATCTGGAAACTACACTAGGTTCTTCTTAACCACTAAGATTCCAGCTACCCGATGAAACAACCTTTTGTGTATTAGGATATGTGTGATCTAATCTCATATAATGTATCTAGGTTATGAGCACTTTCACACACTTTACCCATTCCAACCATTATTCAGACAATCCTTTATTCAACCTATGCCTGTAGTTAAGTTCTTTCCTCCATTCTAGGTATTATTTAGGCCTTAGGGACTCAAGTGAATAAAATACAGAGGCAGAGAAGCAGTTATATAAACAACCTCAGAACATTCTTACAAATGCTATGGCAGAGACATTCAAAGGTTTGTGTATTGGGGTAGACAGCATCATAGGGGGCAGTCAAGAGCCCAACTGCCTCACTTAAGAGATGTAACTGTTGAAATCTAGGATTAGATTCACTCATGGACACTCTCATTCTTGTCTCCTGTCTCTGCTCTGTGCCCAACCCCTGCTTCATATCCCCAGCCTCACATTGACTTCAGCCCCATCCCAGTCCCTGGAATTCCTATTTACATTTCTTTGATCATATAATGTTCAAATTAACCAATCAGTATTGAAGGTGAGACTTACTCCTTTCCCAAAAGTCAGATGTTGAACCACAGAGAGACAGAAAAGAATTTCTAATCTCTGAAGGGAGAAGAAGGAAGAATTTTATGGCAGTCTGTATATCTCCTTCTAAGCTAACAGGGATTGGTGGAGACAAATTATATTGATGATCAAAATAAATTTATGATATTAAATTAAATATTGATATAAAATTGATATTAAATAATCTGATATAAATATCTGATGATTATTTGTAGTCCTAGTACTAATATTATCAAAGTGCTTTAAAGCTATTCTAATAAGGGGATCTCGGGAGTTGCTAATATTCTCGAACTGTTTTTCAGTGTTTCATTTTATTAGAGCAATGAGTTCTCTGCTATTGGTCTTGAAACTTAGCAGCTCTTGAACAAAGAAGATAGCAAAGAACTACTGAAAGCTGTTAGTTCAAATTCTTTTTTTTTTTTTTTTGTGAGAGAGAGAGACACACACAGCATGAGCAGGGGAGGGCAGAGAGAGAGGGAGATACAGTATCTGAAGCAGGCTTCAGGCTCTGAGCTAGCTGCCAGCACAGAGCCCGACGCAGGGCTCAAACCCAAGAACCGTGAGATCATGACCTGAGCTGAAGTCGGTGCTTAGCTGAGTGAGGCACCCAGGCGCCCCTCAAATTCTTTAAAATGTGGGAAGACAGAACTCAATTTCTGACATCTTAATGTTTTCTATAACCTGATCAGCAGCAATAAGCCATCTCACCCACTGGTGATCAATATAACACTTGGTGAAACACTATATTCTGGTAACAAACAAACAAACAAACAAAAAGATGAGAGGAAGCTGATATGCACATCCATGATGGAGATGATTCCCCTAGCTAGTTCATACAGCCTGTAACCAAAATCAGAGAGAGCATTGACTAAGTTTAGTGGGGGGGAAATCTCCCTCCTTTATGTAAGGGCCTTATTTATGGGTCATACAGACAATCATTAGGAAGACTGCTTTGCTATCAAATATCTTCTGAACAGCTGCTAGAAATTTCACTGTTAGCAATTTTCCCCCTTTATATCTTTCCTCTTCCTCTGTTAAATTCAGGACTTTGAGAGCTGCAGGCAGTAAGCTATAATCAATTCAGTTTGGGTCAATAAACATGTATGGAGTGCCTCCTGTAGACCAATGCTATGCTAAACTTAAGATACAAAGCTGAGGAAAATGCATTTCTTTATTAAGGACCATATAGCCTAAGCAAAGATTTTCTAAAGCCAGCCCAAAGGATTGCAAAAGATGGCAACTCAGGTCCTTGTTAAATAAAAATAAAAATAAAGGTCTCCAGGCTCCATCCCATAGATTCTAATTATGTAAAATTCTCCAGGGGATTTTGTCATGTATCCTAAGTTATGTTTCGCTAGCCTAGGAAAAAGGCAAACATCCATGGACTACAATCCATTCTACAGTGGAAGCATCTATAAAGTTAACTGGAAGCAAGCAATTAATACTGGCTGGGAGGATGAGTGGAAAATCCACAGGTTAGACGGGTACTCAGACTGGATGGATGGATGAATGAAGTTCTCTAGCAGACAAGGGTGTGGGAGAAAAGGCGTTCCAAACAGAGGGAAAAGCTTGAGTATGAATTATTCAGTGGGCAATTCATTGCTTGCTGTGATTTCAACTCAAACAAGTGGATTTGGAGCAGATGTAGACAAAGGGAATGAAACTAAGGGAGAATTGAGTGAGAAGCCCCAGGCAAGAAGGAAAATGCATCAAACAGTTAACTTAAATGTAGAAATATTCATGTCTTGGGGATCCTGGGCGGCTCAGTGGGTTAAGTGTCCGACTTCAGCTCAGGTTACAATCTCTTGGTTCACGCGTTCAAGCCCCATGTCAGGCTCTGTGTGGACAGCTAAGAGCCTGGAGCCTGCTTAGGATTCTGTATCTCCCTCTGTCTCTGCCCCTTCCCCACTTGCTCACCCTCTCTCACTCTCTCTCTCTTACTCAAAAATAAACATTACAAAATTTAAAGAAAAAGAAATATTCATGTATTTGGTCATTCACTTATTCACTCAACAAATATTTATCAACCCACTGCACTCAAACTGAGCATTTTGTCAGATAAAGGCCACAGGTCAGCATAGGGGAGAGTGGGATCTTGGGACATGAGAAAGTAGGAGGCTCAGAGGTGAGCCCATTTCATCATTTAAATTCAAATCATTGAAAATACTGAAATTAGAGACCCAAGACTGGAGATTCCTGAGATATGGCTAATTTGCACTTGAATATAGGAATCGGAATTAGGTAATACATGTGAAAATCATTTGCAACTATATATATGGCTATACAAATGTTGACATTGCTACATATTCATACAAAAGTAGAGTGATGTGTGAAGTGTGAGAGAAGACTGGTCCCAAGACAGATTGCTTATCAAAAGGTTAGTTCATTCTTTGTCAGGCAGTTTAGAACCATGAATTTATAGAGGCAGGAGTTGCCAGTAAATTTTGTCAGAAAAGGAAGAAGCTTCAGGTATGACTTTTGGTTCCTTAATAATTCATCATAAAAGTCTTCCATTGGGGGTCCTAATTAATAGACCCTGATTCTGCTCAGAAAAATCTCATTTGCCCACAACTAAGAGAGTTCAGCCAGGGGATTTATGCTGCTAATCATTTACCATTCTTTTTTTTTTTTTTTCTTTTATTGTGTTCAGTTTTCTGATTTGAACTGTTGGGGAGTACTCTGTTTTGTGTCTTTTGTATTGTTGTTTTACTTTTGTTTTGTGTTAGTTTGCTTCATTTAACTTTTTTTCTTTGTGAGGAGACAATGTATAGACTTGATTAATATAACTGATGATGCATGACGAGCTAAGTCTCTATAAGCCCCTCCTCTTCTCCAGGAGACTTGAGATGGAAATGTATTAAGGAGGAGAGATTCTCAGGGATGAAGGAATAGAGCTAGGCCAGTGTCTGTCATCTTGGGCTACCAAAATAAAATAACAGGGACTGAGTGGCTTAAACAATAGAAATTTATTTTTTTATAGATCTGGAGCTAGAAGCCCAAGGTCAAGGTACCATCTTGGTTGGTTTCTGGTGAGAGCACTCTCCCTGGCTTGTAAACAGCTGCCTTCTCTTTTACGTATTTTCTTTTAAGGACATTAATCCCATCATGGGAACCCCACCCTTATGACCTCATCTAAACCTAATTATCTCCCAAAGGCCCAATCTCCAAATAACATCACATTAGAGTTAAGGCTTCAGTGTAAGAATTTGCAGGGGATGCGTGCGTAATTCAGTCCATAATAGCCAGTGAAACCCACCCACCCAAAGGCCAACTCTTCTGATGCTTTTGCTGGGGCTGATGGTCCAGGGTGCTTATTAAGTAGAGGCCACATGGACTGTGAAGTCTACCACAGAGATACTAAGGCCAAACTCATCATTATGCTAGAAAATAAGCCTATAACATGGTTGGGAGGGCAATAACAGACCCAATATCAGAGGTGGAGGAGTGGGTATCACTGTAAAACCTCATTGTCACCCTGGATACCCCTCTGATGCTTGCTTTAGCACTTCTTAAATGTTGTCATGTTTTGCAACTTTCTTCAGAGGTCAGGTCAAATCCATGGCGGATAGGGAATAGGAACTTGAAAGACCATGCCAGTGAGTTTCCTGTTAAACTCAGAGACGCCCTTCCCACAGCCTTGACAGTACCAGTGGGTGTAAGGATGGTGTTCTGGGCAGCATCCCAGCCATCACGTCAGTTTTCCAAAGGAGCTATCTAAAGCTTTCTACATGGCAGCAATAGTGTAAACATGGTTATCTACCTTCCACAATGCCAATGTTGTCATAATCACCTGGGCCAGGGAGGCCAAGAGTTGGTGCAGGTGGCATTGCTGACAATCTTGAGGGAGTGGTCATACCTCTCATGGTTTACTGCCAGCACTACCACGGCAGCATCAGCAGAAGGGGCAGAGATGATAGCCCTTTGAAGTCTACCACACTAGTAAACTGGTAAAGACGCTAGTGGACTCTAAAACATGTTTAGCCCCAGAATCATCCCCCTTTGATGTTATAAGACAGAGTCATGCTTCCCATTGATCACAAGCCTCCCAGTCTCACTTGAGACAGTGTCATTGGATTTGCATGCATACAACCGATCATGTGGTTGAGGTAAAAAATGGTAACAATGTTGCTTTGCCAAAGTTGAAGGCAGCTCTCTCTGGTCATCAGGCATGCAGTTTGGCCAAATCTGTTTATTCTGACCTTCATCACCATCTTAGGGACGCAGTTGTCACTTCATAGAAAGGCACAGCTGATTGTTGAGTGAGAATGAGTTTTTTCTTAAGGAGGCAGGATGGCAACATGATTCCATGTACCTAATCTCTCCTTTCTCACAGTCTTGAGGAAATAACAGGAGAGGAAATCCTCTGTATAGCAGTGAAACCCAGGGGTGTGTGCAAACACATGCTAGACACCTGAAGGAATCTCTCAGATTTATTGTGCAGTTGGAGTCCTTGAAGACTGACATGAGACCTTCAGAGCACATGTAGTAGAGTTCACTGGGGAAAGAAGTTCCAAGAGTCAGAGCAAGCAGCCCCTTGTGGCTCACAGGAAGAGGGTTTCACTTGTCCACTGAGGCCACTGAAAGATCTTAACCAAAGTGAAAAGTTGGATTCCTATTTTTAACAGATTAAGATTCTGGTTAAGGAACTAAACTAGGATGGTGGCATTAGAAATGGAATAAAGAGATAGATTTTCCAAATACATTAAAGGTACAATTACAGGATTTGGTGTTGGACTAGATATTAAAAGTAGCTGTCTCTGCGTGGTGGCACTGAAGGGTAATTTTTAGTCCCCTCCCCCCCTTTCTTTCTTTCACATATTTTGTAATTTTGTACAGTGAACATTGATTATATCAGAACTCTTTAAGGACTTAAAAACTGAAAATCAATCTTTCTGAATACAGCAAAAAAGGACAACTAGATTATGTACTAGGAGTATCCTGGAGAATCAACTTCAAAATAAGAAAAGTTCTCAAAAGACTAGCACAACAGATGAAACAGAGGCAAGACTCCAGGCATGTGCAAGCATAGGATTTTCGGTGTCTCTGTTTGGCTGGGGCAGTGGTTGTCAGATTTTTTTTTCAGCGTTGGGATTCTTTCTTCTAATAAAGTCTACACAGAGGGCTTGCATATCGCAGAGATCACAGGAGCAAGGCTCTGGATGAAGGAAAAGAGGTTGAATTTATGCCTGAGGTCACCCTCCTCTGTCTCTCCCCTTCCTCAGGAATAAAGGCCGAGGCACCTGAGAGAGAGAGAGAAAGCAACTATGGTTTGGCTTTTTCTTTTCATTTCCCTGGCTTTAGGGATTTAAGCAGAGGCAGCTCTGCTTGATGCACACGATATGTGAGTGATGGACAAAGCTGAGCAGAAGCCCGCTTTCAACCCAAAGCCAATCACAGCCATTATTGTGCACTGGCTAGAATAAATGTATCTGAAGGCAGTGAAGAACTGATTGGAAAGACGCCTTAAATGGGAAAACAAGAAAAAGAAGCCCTTTATCTTTCAAGGAAAGAAAAGACTAATGGGAGATGAGAACATGACTTGCAAGAAAAATGCCTGCCCCAGTTTGGGGCTTAAACTGTGTTTCTTTAATCTTCTGCTTGAATCCTCACTATTCCTAAGGACATCCAGGCGAGTCACAGTGCTGGGAGAGGAGGGCCAGTGCAGAGAAGGTGAATGGGCTGGGCCATGCAACCCATGGGGAATCACTACCCATCTGTCGCCATTCAGACAATGAAGGGACATAATTGTTCCCACCAAATGGAGTTCGCAGTACACTCGGAGAGGTTATGAATGAGGGTTGGAGAACCATACCTTTTAGACTGTTGTATCAGAGGAGAGGGGAAGAAGAGTTTATGGGAGAACAGGCTGGGAATGCACTGTTTCTCCACCGCTCACTCCTCTCCCTCTCCATTCCCAGGGTTTCCATGGTGGCTGTCCTGCTCTCCATGACTACTCTCCTAGCTAGAGATGCACCGGGTGGCTGAGCGCAGACCCAAGGTGGACAGATCCTCACTCCTTATCCCCACTCTTAGCTGATTTCTCCAGGGATGGCAATCTAACCTATGCTGAGTCTCTGAGCATCTTGCAGGGGTTTCTGGATTTGAAACCAAGAACATCAGCTAATCTTTTTCCGCCAGCCAAAAAGATAAGTGTTAAGACTATCACACTCTAGATGGATAGATAAACTCTGGTATCTCTGTGCAATGGAATACTGTGCAACTATAAAAAGGAAGAAACTACTGATAAACATATCCACTTGAGTTAATCTCAAAGACACCAAACTGATTGAAGGAAGCCAGGCCCAACAAGTTGCATCGTATATGATTCTATTTATACAACATTCACAAAAAAACAAACTCTCATGATGGGGAACATAGAAGAGGTTGCCGGGGTTATTACGGGAGGTGGGAGGGGATGACTGCAAAGCAGTAGCATGAGGCAATTCTGAGAGCCATGTAAATGTTTGTCTTCTGGTTGTGCTGTGGTCACATAAACTTATACTTGTGTTAAAATTCACAAAATTCATAAATATATTTCAAAATAAAAAAGTCAATTCTTATGGTTTTTTTCTTTCAGAGAGAGAGAGAAAGTATGTGAGTGAGCAGGAGAGGGGTACATAAAGAGAAAGAGAGAGAGAGAGAATCTTAAGCAGGCTCCATGCTCAGTGTGGAGCCTGTCGTGGGGCTCAAATCCCCACAGACCCTGGGATTGCGACCTGAGTCGAAATTAGAGTTGAACGCTCAGCCAACTGAGCCATCCAGGTGCCCCTGACAATGGTACCTTTTTTCCCCTTAAATAGTTTATTGACAAGTTGGTGCTCATCGGAACGGGTACCCTACTCCATTCCCATCACCCCCTTTCCCCTCTCCCCCATCAGCCCTCAGTTTGTTCTCAGCATTCAAGAGTCTCTCACGGTTTGCCTCCCTCCCTCTCCCCAACTATTTTCCCCCTTCTCTTCCCGCTTCGTCCTCTGTTAACTTCCTCCTAATCCACCTGTATGTGCAAACATATGGTATTTGTCCTTCTCTGCCTGACTTATTTTGCTCAGAATAACACCCTCTAGTTCCATCCATGTTGCTACAAATGGCCAGATTTCATTCTTTCTCATTGCCATGCAGTATTCCATTGTACAGATAAACCACATCTTCTTGATCCATTCGTCAGTTGGTGGGCACTTAGGTTCTTTCCATCTTTTGGCTATTGTTGAGAGGGCTGTTATGAACATTGGGGTCCATGTGCCCCCATGCATCAGCACCCCTGTATCCCTTGGGTAAATTCCTAGCAGTGCTATTTCTGGGTCATAGGAGAGTTCTATTGTTAATTTTTTGAGGAATCTCCACACTGTTTTCCAGAGGGGCTGCACCAGTTGACATTCCCACCAACAGTGTAGGAGCGTGTCTGTTTCTCCACATCCTCGCCAGCATCTAGAGTCTCCTGATTTGTTCATTTTAGCCACTCTGACTGGTGTGAGGTGGTATCTCAGTGTGGTTTTGATTTGTATTTCCCTGATGAGGAGGGATGCGGAGCATCGTTTCATGTGTCTGTTGGCCATCTGGATGTCCTTTTTGGAGAAGTATCTGTTCATGTCTTCTGCTCATGTCTTCATTGGATTATTTGTTTTTCAGGGTGGAGCTTGATGAGTTCCTTATAGATTTTGGATACTAGCCCTTTATCTGACATGTCATTTGTAACTATCTTTTCCCATTCCATCAGTTTCCTGTTAGTTTTATGGATTGTTTCCTTTGCTGTGCAGAAGTTTTTTTTTTAATCTTGATGAGGTACCAATAGTTCATTTTTGCTCTTGATTCCCTTCCTTTGGGGAGGTGTCAAGTAAGAAATTGCTGTGGTTGAGGTCAAGGAGGTTGTTATCTGCTTTCTTCTCTAGGGTTTTGATGGTTTCCTGTCTCACATTCAGGTCCTTTATCCATTTTGAGTTTATTTTTGTGCATGGTGTGAGAAAATGATCTAGTTTCATTCTTCTGCATGTTGCTGTCCAGTTCTCCCAGCACCTCCTGTGAAAGAGGCTGTCTTTTTCCCGTTGGATACTCTTTCCTACTTTGTCAAAGATTAATTGTCCATACATTTGTGGGTCCAATTCTGAGATCTCTATTCTATTCCATTGGTCTAGGTGTCTGTTTTTGTGCCAATACCATACTGTCTTGATGGCTAAAGTCTGGGATGGTGATGCCTCCTGTTTTGGCTTTCTTCTTCAATATCACTTTGGCTATTCGGGGTCTTTTGTGGTTCCGTACACATTTTAGGATAGTTTGTTCTAGTTCTGAGAAGAATGCTAGTGCAATTTTGATTGGGATTGCATTGAATGTGTAGATTGCTTTGGGCAGTAATGACATTTTAACTATATTTATTCTTCTGATCCATGAGCATGGAATGTTTTTCTATTTCTTTGTGTCTTCTTCAATTTCCTTCATAATTTTTCTATAGTTTTCAGCATACAGATCTATATCTTGTGGTTAGGTTTATTCCTTGGTATTTTATGGGTTTTTGTGCAATTGTGAATGGGATCAGTTTCTTGACTTCTCTTTCTGTTGCTTCATTATTGGTGTATAAAAATGCAACCGATTTCTCTATGTTGATTTTGTATGCTGCAACCTTGCTAAATACATGGATCAGTTCTAATAGGCTTCTGGTGGAGTCTGTCAGGTTTTCGATGTAGAGTATCATGTCGTCTGCAAAAAGTGAAAGTTTGACTTCTTCTTTGCCAATTCTGATGACTTTTATTTTCTTTTGTTGTCTGATGGCTAATGCTAGGACTTCCAGCACTATGTTAAACAACAGTGGTGAGAGTGAACATCCCTGTCGTGTTGCTGATCTCAGGGGGAAAGCTCTCAGTTTTTCCCTATTGAGAATGATGTTAGCTGAGAGCTTCTCATAGATGGCTTTTATGTAAATTCCTTCTATCCCGACTTTCTCGAGGGTCTTTATTAAGAAGAGATGCTGTATTTTGTCAAATGCTTTTTCTATATCTATCAACAGGATCATATGGTTTTTGTCTTTTGTTAATGTGATGTATCACATTGATTTACAAATACTGAACTAGCCCTGTAACCCTGATCATGGTGTATAATTCCTTTTATGTGCTGTTGAATTCGATTTACAAGTATCTTGTTGAGGATTTTTGCATCTGTATTCATCAAGGATATTGGCCTGTAGTTCCCTTTTTTTGCTGGGTCTCTGTCTGGCTTGGGAATCAAAGTGTTGCTGGCTTTGTAGAATGAGTCTGGAAGTTTTCCTTCCATTTCTATTTTTTGGAATAGCTTGAGAAGAATGGTTATTAACTCCGATTTAAATGTCTGGTTGAATTCCCCAGGAAAGCCATCTGGCCCAGGGCTCTTATTTTTTGGGAGATTTTTGATAACTGATTTAATTTCTTCACTAGCTATGGGTCTGTTCAGATATTTTGTCTCTTCCCATGTGAATTTTGGTAGTGAGTGTGTGTTTAGGAATTTGTCCATTTCTTCTAAGGTGTCCAATTTGTTGGCATATAATTTTTCATATTGATCCTTGATAATTGCTTTTATTTCTGAGGGGTTGGTTGTAATAAGTCATGATTTGGTCTATTTGAATGCACTCTCTTTTCTTTTTCAGAAGCCTGGCTAGATGTTTGTCAATTTTGTTTGTTTTTTAAAAAAACCAACTCTTGGTTTCATTGATCTGTTCAGCTGTGTTTTTTTTATTCTATATTGTTTATTTCTGCCCTGATTTTTATTATTTCTCTTCTCCTACTGTGTTTGGGGTGCTCTTGTTGCTCTCCTTCTAGTTCCTTTAGGTGCACTGTTAGATTTTGTACTTGTGCTTTTGCTAATGTCTTGAAATAGGCCTGGAGTGCAATGTACTTTCCTCTTAGGACTGCCTTTGCCGCATCTCATCTAGTTTGGATTGTTGTATTTTCATTTTCATTTGTTTCCATATATTTTTAAATTTCTTCTCCAATTGCCTGATTGGCCCATTCATTCTTTAGTAGGTTGTTCTTTAACCTCCATGTTTTTGGAGGTTTTCCAGACTTCTTCCTGTGGTTGATTTCAAGTTTCACAGCATTGTGATCTGAAAGCATGCGTGGTATGATCCCTATTCTTTTATATATATTGAGGGCTGCTTTATGTCCCAATATATGATCTGTCTTGGAAATGTACCATGAACACTTGAGAAAGTGAATTCCATGGCCTCAGGATGTAGAGTTCTAAATATATCTGTCAAATCCATCTGGTCTAGTTGATTTATCCATTGCTGTAAATGGAGTATTAAAGTCCCCGGCTATTAGCATGTTCTTGTCCATAAGATTGTTTCTGTTTGTGATTAATTGTTTTATGTATTTGGGTGCTTCCATATTCGGTGTGTAGACATTTATAATTGTTAGCTCTTCCTGATGGATAGACCTTTTAATTATTATATAATGCCCTTCTTCATCCCTTGTTACTGTTTTTACTTTAAAGTCCAGTTTGTCTGATATAAGTATAGCTACTCCAGCTTTGTTTTGACTTTCAGTAGCATGATAGATATTTCTCCATCCCCTTACTTTCAATCCGAAGGTGTCCTCAGGTCTAAAATGAGTTTCTTGTAGACAGCAAATAGATGGATTTTGTTTTTTTTTTAATCCATTCTGCTACCCTATATCTTTTGATTGGAGCTTTTAGCCCATTTACATTCAGTGTTATCATTGAAAAATATGGGTTTAGAGTCATTGTGTTCTTTGTAGGATTCATGTTTGTGGTGGTGTCTCTGGTACCTTGCGTTCCTTGCAATATTTCCCTCATAGAGTCCCCCCTCAGGGTTTCTTGTAGGGCTGGTTTAGTGGTGATGAATTCTTTCCATTTTTGTTTATTTGGGAAAACTTGTATCTCTCCTTCTATTCTGAATGACAGACTTACTGGATAGAGGATTCTTGGCTGCATATTTTTTCTGTTCATCACATTGAAGATCTCCTGCTATACCTTTCTGGCCTGCCAAGTTTCAGTAGACAGGTCTGTCACCACTCTGATAGCTTTCCCTTTATATGTTAGGGCCCTTTTCTCCCTAGCTGCTTTCAGAATTCTCTCTTTGTCCTTATATTTTACCAGTTTCACTATGATATGTCATGCAGAAGATCGATTCAAGTTACATCTGAGGGGAGTTCTCTGTGCCTCTTGGATTTCAGTGTCTGTTTCCTTCCCTAGATTGGGGAAGTTCTCTGCTATAATTTGTTCAAGGATTCCTCCAGCACCTTTCCCTCTCTCTTCCTCTTCTGGAATTCTTATGATATGGATTTGTATCCGTTTGATTGTATCGCTCAGCTCTCGAGCTCTCCTTTCGTTGTTTCTGGATCAGTTTATCTTTTTTTCTCGGCTTCCTCTTTTTCTGTAATTGTGTCTTCTAATTCACCTATTCTCCTCTCTCCATCTTCAGTCTGTGCATTGGACGCCTCCATTTTATTATGTCCTTATTTATAGTATTTTTTAAAATTCATCACAACTATTTTTAAGCTCTATCATCTTTGTAGCAATAGTTTCTCTGATGTCTCCTATGCCTTTTTCACATCCAGCAATTAATTTTATTACTATTGTTCTAAATTCTTGTTCAGTTATGTTGCTTATATCTGTTTTGAGCAGTTCTTTAGCTGTTATTTCTTCCTGGAATTTCTTTAGAGGAGAGTTCTTCCGTTTCATCATTTTGGCTAGCTTTCCGTCTCTTGTTAGTTTTAAAAGCTTGTTATGCGCTCTGCACCTGCAAGTACTGGTGTATTAAAGAAGGCTCTTTAACTGCCCAGGGCCTGTCTCTTCAATAAGTGTTCTTTGAATGGTATCTCTTGGTTTCTCTTGTTGAAACTTTGGTTATTTTATTTCCCTACTCATAGTGGTATTTGGGACTGTCCACCGTGTGTACTTTGGCTTGCTTCTTGAGGTAGCACTCTTGAGCACCCACGGGGGCTTGCCGCTTTCTTAGCTATAGGTCCCTCCTGGATCTCCGTTCTGCAGCTTCTGCATAAGGCTCTTTCACACTGTGGGCATTTCCTCTCCTGGACTCGGGCTGTGGTCAGACACTGAGGGAGTCTGAGGTTTGGTGGCAGCTGACCTAGAAACTGGAAGAACTTTGGTCCGACTCAGATATGGGACCAGGTTCGTGATTAGAAACCCGACTGTATGCAGTACAGACTGGGTCCAACTTAAAAACCGCTATATGGTACCTTTTAAAATAAAAATTTTAACCTTTAAAGAAAAAAACTTTCTCATTTGCAAGGAGAGATGGCTGATCTACAAAAGATAGGAAGTAGAAAAACTTAAAATTGCTCAGATGCAAAAAGGTATAAGAGACAAACCATAGTCCCTTTCGGTCCAGTTCTGGCAATTGTGTTCTTATTCTTGGCTTCCCTGAGACATACTTATATTCTCATGATAAATTCCCTTTTGGGACTTAAGCTAATTGAGCTCAGATATTTCATCAGCAATCCAGAATCCTAACTAATGTAGTAAGAATCATTGGTTCAATGTTGCCTTAGTTCTTCAGGAGCTGGAAGGTAACTTCCCTCTACAAGCCTAACAGTAAACAGAGGCCTACTTTATAGATGATGTCACCTCAGCAACTATAGGTTTTACTGCACTGATATAATAAATGCACATTCCAAATTGCTGACTCATTAAGCCCTAACCCTTGCCCAAAATCCTCTCTCCCTAAGGTTACCACACAACGCATGAGTGCTCATTAAATCTCAGAGATTTTTAAGTGACATTTACTGTTATACACAGTTCAGCTGACCTTATGCGGGCAGTTTCCACAAAGCACGCCAGGAAAAGCCCCATGTCACCAGCCTGCTGGTGGAGTTTCCTTGCAGGGTGAGGGAAGCCCCATGTACATAGAGACCAGCTGTTCTTCTTTTCTAATCCTCACAAGGGACAGATATCTGGGGTATCCAGCCGGCTTATTTCATTCCTCACGGAGATCTATTCTATCCTGCTTGTAATTCCCCTAGAGCCAGATGCGGTGAACATATCACTTAGTCAGAGCTACAGTTTTCCCCAGTAGTACAAAGGATAACAGGGAACTCTGCTAGGAACATTCATTCGCATGTTTATTAAATAATTTATACACCAACTATTAATACATTTTTGTTTTCTTCAGTGCAGCCAGCACTTTGCTAGGAAACTGAGATAAGTGAAATAGTGGCCAAGGAGTTCATGGCCACATGGGGAAATACACTTTCTGATAATATCTGCACCCTGGAGGCAGACCAATACCCCAGAGTGACACCCAGGAAGGAGGGAGGAACAGAGGTGGCTTGGGCAGCTGCTGGGAGAAAGTGACACATGGGTTTTAAAGGATGAGTAGGAGTTTGCCATGCTTCCATGTGGAGAAGGGCCCTCTAGATGGAGGAGACACATGCAGGGCAAGAGGAGTGAAACTATGCTGTGGAGTTGGCCACCTTAAGGAGTCTGGAACGTGTAGAGGTGTGGGAGAGGTAGGAGCCCCAGCACGAGCTGGGACTTTGTCCTGCAGGGAGTGCGTGGCTATGTGGGATTTCACAGAGAGAGATGACATACATATTTTTGCACTTGTAGAAAATATCACTTTGGCAGCAATGTGGGTGACTGATGAAAGATGGACTGAACTGAATGGGAAAAAGGTAAACTAGGAGCCTGAGACTGTAATCCAGGTGAACGAATCAAGTGGAGACAAAGTTGAGAGGATATATTTGGTAGGAAGATTTTTTTTAAGTTTGTTTGTTTGTTTAGAGCATGAGTGGGAGGGGGCAGAGAGAGGGGGAGAGAGAGTATCCTAAGCAGGCTCTGTGCTGAGCCACCCAGGTGCCTCTGGGAGGATAACATTTGGAAGACAGAATTGATAATAGGTGGTGACCAGTAGAGTATGGGGTTTAAAGAAGAGAGACTAGGATGCCACTCACATTTATGATTTGGGATCACAGGCAGATGGGAGATGACAGTGTCAAAGAACGAGAGGGAAGACTGGAGGAGGAATAGGGTTGGGTAAGGACAGGTGAAGATGAGAAATACTGAATTCAAAAGGGAAGCTGTTTTTCTCCTCCATCGAGACAAAATGAATAAATCAGTAGGGAGGCCTGTCTTTGGGATAGGAATTTTATTTTGTCCACATAGTAATGCTCTGCACATCTTTTTTTATGTCTTCTATTCATGTAGAAGAAACAAAGAAAGAGGCAGAATAAGGAACCTGGGGAAATTTTAGACTGGGACATAAAGCTTTCTCATCTGAAACACTTCTAGCGAGCCAGTAAGCGAGAGAGACAAAGCCACTTTGATGATATGCAGTCTACCAGGTCCAACACAAACTGCTAAAAGAGACTGATGATGTGAAGCTCAAAGGAACATTTTAAAATGCAGCAATCAAATCACTATCTGTGCATAAGATTAGGTTTGGGAAAAGTTCAAAACATTTCAGAAACAGTAAGAAAGACAAGTTCCTATTGACTATGAAATTTGTTCTCGGTGATCAAGAGATAGTGTAATGTTAGGATCACTGTTTTAATATGGAATTCTATATTTTTTATTTGGAAAATAAAAAGAGATGAACTGTGTATGTCTTCTTGCTCCTCTAATAGATGGAGAGGCAAATGTTTCATTTTAAAGGCTGATTTTGCAATCAGAATTTAGGGCTTAAAAACAAATATTACTATATTTATACTCATAAGATTTATATTATAGTAGAAGCTCTCTTAAACCATCTCAATGAATCAATAGATAGAGCAGCATTCCCCATTCTCTTTGTAAAACACTCTGGCCCATGCTCAGGCTGTCCCATTATTTTGTAAAATGTCCCCACCCATTGAGTTGTGAACTTACCGTGCATATGGGTTCCTCACCTAACTCCAGTCATTCTTGTATATCCACTGTAAACAATTACTCCATAATCTGATGAAATGTGATTTCAAAAAGAAAAAGTTGAGTGCTTTCGAAAGACTCAATAAAGAAAAATGGCTTTAAAAATGAATTAGGGGACACCTGGGTGGCTCAGTCAGTTAAGCGTCCAACTTTGGCTCAGGTCACGATCTCACAGTTCGTGGGTTCGAGCCCCGTGTCAGGCTCTGTGCTTATAGCTCAGAGCCTGGAGCCTGTTTCAGGTTCTGTGTCTCCCTCTCTCTCTGACCCTCCACTACTCACATTCTCTCTCTCTCTCTGTCTCTCTCTGTCTCTCTCTCTAATAAATAAGCATTTAAAAAATGAATTAGGTTAACTGAGACAACTGTAAATAACTAAAGAGAAAAGTAAACATCTAGAGATGACACATACAGAGTTTTTTGCAAGTGCCTCTTGGTTCTCGTCCCACCTTATAGAAACTGAAACTAGCAATCCCAGGTGGTGCATTCTAAGTGTGATCTAAGCAAAAAGATCACATAGAATTCTAATCACAGGACCAAAGTTTTTTAAAAGCCATAATTCTGTATCAAAGACTGACATGTGAGTATATTTACATCTTAAGTTAACCTAAAATGTTTGATCATTTTACATACAAATGTGACCTTTGGTCCTTTATGTTAACAAACATTTTTTAAAAAATTTTTAAGTTTATTTATTTTTTGGAGACAGAGAGAGACAGAGCATGAGTGGGGGAAGGACAGAGAGAGAGGGAGTCACACACTATAAAGCCGGCTTCAGGCTCTGAGCTGTCAGCACAGAGCCCGACATGAGATCACAGAGGGTGAGATCATGACCTGAGCCAAAGTCAGCCACTTAACCATCTGAACCACCTAGGCGCCCACCCCTTGGTTACCTGTCCACCTGCTGGTTTCCATGACAACACAGGAGCGAGCATTTCCTCATACAGCTTCAGTTATCAAAATGTCGAAGTGTTAAAAATCTCCCACTTTACAATCTGTTTATGAGAATTTTTACTGAATATATTCACTTCCCACCACACAGCCTGCTCCCTCTTGTGTGTCTCTTCTCAATGGGCCCGATACAGCAGCCCTCATCCCTGATTTCCTCCTAGGCCCCCATCACTCATCAGTTCCTGAGGGACATGTGTGTGTATGAGAGAGAGAAGACTCTAATCTCTTAAGAAATCTTCACATGTACATAGTTTTCTCTAACCACACTGCCATTCTTCTACTCCAGGCTGCTGTCAGCTCTCTCCTGGATTATGGCTATGAGAGCCTAATTGATCCCTCCGCTTCAAGTCTACTCCAATTCAATCCTTCTCCTTCCCACAAAGTGACCTTTCTAAAATGTAAGCGTGATTATGTGAATCCCTTGATGAGTTTCTTGATTAAAATTCTACGGTTTCCCTTTGTTTTTAAGTTAAAGTCCAAAGTCCTCAACATGGTTACAAGGCCCCATGGGGTCTATCCTCTAATTATAGCTCCAGACTGAGATATTACCACTTCACTTTCACATGCTAAACTCCAGCTAGAATAAACTTCGTTCCCTTCTAGAGGCATATGAAGCTTGCTCTCACCTCTTGGGCTTTGAGTAAATTCTTCCTTCTCCTTGGTACACTCCCCTACCCATCCCACCCCAACCTCCAAAGAAGTATCTTCTCCTGGATTAGTTCCACTCATCTTATAATTATCCACACAGGCATATGTCCACAAAACTCCCTTAGGACTCCCATCCCATCTTCCTAAGAGTTCTTCAAATACCCTGCACCTTCCCTTCCATGCACTTGTCTTCCTGTGTTGTGATTATCTCCTTATGAGGGCCAGAGCAATGTCTTCTTCACTGCTCTACTCCCAGGACCTGGTAAAGAAGACGTTCTTAGTAAAAGATGTTGAATGAGTGATTGAAGAAAAGTGTCCCCACAAGTGTCCCTGGTCTAACAATGGAATCTCCTTTTTTTGGCAGGTTATCTCCCTTACCTTCTTTGGAAGTTTTACTTTCTTTATTGCTTTTAGTACTTATGACACTAGAACTTCATACTCTAGCACTGAAACTCTATTCCCAAGGGCCTGCAAAGGCAACATATCCTGACATTTCTCTTCATCATTTACTCTTTTCATTGCATAAAAATAGTAGGTTTTGGCACCCTCTTTTGGCATATAATTAAGTCAACCATGAGCTGGAAATGACAAGTTTATTTTATAGCCCTATAATAAAGCTATCTTACATCACTTATCTGCATAGGATTTCGCCTAGTCCAAGGGATTGTATTTTCTGTGAGAGGAAAGGAAGCATTCTAGTATTTATTTATTTGGTTATTTGAACTAAGCACCTTCTATGTGTAGAGTCACTGGCACACAGTCAGCTAAAAAATGGGTCTGTCATAAACAGTAGACTTACTTCTATGGGTTAGACAAAGCATATTGTGGAGAAGCTGGGTAACGTTTTTCCAGACTAGGAACTCAACCGTCATCATTCTGAGAATTTGTTGTAGACAGAACTAACCAGATAGTGACGACTCCAGGAACAGAACAGCAGGGATGAGTTCGTTCTCATTGACCAAATCTTGGTCCAGGCCCTCATTACTTGTCTGTTCCATGATCTTACTAACTTGTTTCACAAGGTAGCCTAAACTAAGGGTTTGGTTTTATTTAATTGCCAAAATTCTCAAGTACAGATTAATTTGGGAGGAGGGGGATCACTTGCACATGGCAACCATAAGCTGGAAAAATTGTGGTTGTATTCTTTGAATGGGTCAATTTCTCTCCTGTCCCCACTCAACTATTTCAGTCACTTTCAGGTCTACCTATACCCTGAAGGCTTTTAAGATTATGTCCAAGTCCAAAGTCAGCATCACAGGCTCATTCAACCTGTCCCCAGCTCACCTCTCCCGCATTATTACATCTGCATCTCAGTGTCCTAGTTTCTCTGAGTTAATAGAAAACAGTCACAATAGATCCCGCTTACTCCTTTCTCCCAATGCACAAACATGCTGCTCCATCTTCCCAGACAGCATCTGTTTATTAAGAATGAACAAAGAATTTGTGGGGGAAGGAGAAATCATGAGAAGCAGTTATAGAAAGGCTACAGAATTTCTCCTCAGACAAGGAACACTTAGAAACAGTACCCTGCACTAGGAAGCCACAGAACTTACAGCTAGCTGTGTTGGACCCGTGCATAGCCTGAATCTACAATAGAATTGTCTTTAGAATAACCTTCTCCAGTTACAGGACCAAGTTAAAGGCACTTTGGTTTTGCCTGCTGGCTCTGCATCAGGTTTTCACATCACGGCAATGAAAAAGCTGGCAACAGCCTGGTGTTGCTTCAGTCATTACCATGACAGGTCATGGCAACACTCATTCAGCTGCTTTGGGCAATGGATAAAGGAAGGAAGGGGCAGAGACTTGGGGACAGTTCATCCTAGATCAAACTTTAGGTCAAGATCAACTGCATTATAAAACTTTTGTTTTTAACCAAAGACAAAAACTAATTTATCAGTATATAATGTGAAGATCAGTACTCCTCATTGTAAGTCTGGGCAGCAGCTGTGTGTCTGTCCAGTAGAGGGAGGTCTCTCACCAACTTACAAAGACAATATTCATTACATAGTAACCCTCAGATTTACAAAGGAGGGGGGGGGGGGGAGTGAGAATAATAACTATAAAATGGTTTGATATAAAATCATGCCAACTAGGGTTATTGGTGTTTTGAAGTCTACCTAAATATAACAGACAGAAAAGGGAAACATAGCAACACAGCAACTAATCTCCAAAGTTCTCTTCAGTCCAGGCTGCCTGGATTGCAGAAAAAATATCATTAACACTTAGCCCAGGCTGAGGATAGATAATTAGCAAAGGACTCAGGGAACCCACCCTACAGAGTTCAAGCTAGTTAGATGTAGAGGATTTCAACATTCGGTGATGGTTGTGGTCAATTGCACTATTTAACTCTAGAATATATCTTGAGTGATGATGTCTTTGCTAGCACCCAGAATTTTGAACCTACACAACCTATATGTAGGTTCAAATCCAGTGTGGAGAGGAGGCCTGCCAAAGGCAAGTTCTCTTCTCCCCTAATCATGTGACCACTTTAACACTGCATCTTGATGAATTAAGCTGACTTCATGAAGTCCCAAACTAAGGTTTAGAAATAAAATAGCTTAGTGGCTTTCCTGGTCCTTTCTCCCAAAGAGCTTAACCCTAAACTCAGCCCTCTAGGTCTTGCTTCTCTAATGGTGAATACAGGTAGGCCAAACAGAAGGTAAGCCCAGGGCAGAAAGCACACAGCAGGGAGGTCTCTGCTTCCCCAAAGATGGGCAGGCCTTGTCTATATCATGAGGAGATATAAACATAGTGCTTGAGGACTAATGGATTTTCAAGTGCTTATTTTTTTTTAAGTGCTTGAGAATCAACTTAAAGTGACATAGACTATGAAATATGAAAAGAGGGATGCCTGGGTGGCTCAGTCAGTTAAGCTACCAGCTCTTGATTTTGCCTCAGGTCATGATCTCCTAGTTCGGGAGTTTGAGGCCTGCATCGGTCTCCTTGCTGACAGTGCTGTGCAGAGCCTGCTAGGGATTCTCTGGCTCTCTCTCTCCCTCTCTCTGACCTCTCTCTCTCAAAAATAAATAAACTTTTTTAAAAATAAGAAAACTACAGAACAAAATAGTAATCTCAGCAAACACCTGCCTAGTACTTGTTAGGCTCCAGGCTCTGGTCTGAGTGCTTCTCTCACACTAACTCATGTGCTGTTCAGCATCTCTCTAGTACTACTTCCATCTCTGTGCTACAGCTGAAGATACTGAGGCCCATAGTAATCATTCTGCTAGTAGGTGGTAGGGTCAGGATTTGAACCCAAGCATTTGATTCCTGAGTCCTCAATTCTGGATCTCTAAGTCAGGACACCTCTCTAAATAGTACATCTTTAACTTTAATATTTATAAAATGTAACATCCTGTCAACTAGAAAACTGCATTCCATCTTTTTATAATTGTACATAAATTACATTTATTGAGAGATGTACAGTTGACTCTTGATCAACATAGGTTTGAACTGCACAGGTCCACTTATATGTAGACTTTTTACAATAAAGTACTATAAATGTTTTCTCTATGATTTTTCTTAATAACATTTCCTTTCCTCTAGCTTACTTTATTGAAAAAATACAGGATATAATGTCTATAACATACAAATTATGTGTTAATTTACTATATTATCAGTAAGGCTTGTGGTCAATGGTAAGCTATTAGCAGTTATATTTTGAGGGAGTCAGATTTTCTACTGTGTTGAGGAGTCAGCATCCATAACTTCTGCATTGATCAAGGGTCAACTGAAGTACATTTTATTTATTTATTTATTTTCTTAAGTTTTTTGTTTTTGTTTTTGTTTTTTTTACAAATAGCTTATTGTCAAATTGGTTTCCATATAACACCCAGTGCTCATCCCCACAAGTGCCCTCCTACTGAAGTCCATTTTAGTAAAGTTTGATGTAGTAGAGAAGGAAGGACCAGAGCCTTCAAGGTTTTAAAGTGTCTCTGATCCCAGGCGTCTTGGTGGAGCACTGGAGAAGAAAATGGCAGAGTCACAGGAGAAAACTCATGGCTCACACTCAGGGGCCCTGAACAAGCCATCCTTTGTTCCATGGCCCAGTAATACCCCTGACGACCACCCTAGACTAAAGGTTTGTAAACTATTTCTGCAAAGGGCCAGATAGTAAATATTCTAGGCTCTAACAAGATGGCAGAGACAATTTTGAAGAAGAAAAAACTGTATATTTATCTCATGCCTCAAAACTGATTATAAGCTATGTTAAATTAAGTTTGTGGTAATGGTGTGTGGAGTAGACAAATAGATCAATGGGATAAAATAAGAGGAAAAGACATTCCTGATAAGTAACATAGATGGCCTTACAGAGCAAGGGAAGAAAGAATGGGCCAGTTAATAAATGATACCAGGACAGTCGGTTATCCCTGAGGGAAAAAATGGAGTTAGATCTCTAACTCATCTCAGCAATAAAAAATCAATTTTAACATGAGGAAAACATGAGGAATAAAAGTTTTAAACTTTTAAAAGAAAACATAAGAGAATATCTTTTCTGCTCTTGAGGTGGAGGATGAATCTTAAATAAGACTCAAAGAAAGCACAAATCATAAGGGAAAAGACCGATAAAAAACTGACTCCAGTAAAATAAACCTTTATGTTCAACAAGAGATACCAACAACAAAATTAAAATTCTAGCCACAGACTAGGAGATCTACAAAGCGTATAACCAACAAAGGATTATATCCAGAATTTATAAAGAGCTACCACAAATCAGCAAGAGTAAAGCAAAGAACAAAGAATGTGAAGGGGTATTTCATAGAAAAGGAACCCTAAATAGCTAATAAATATGTGAAAAGATGTTCAACATCATTAATAATCAGGGAAATGCGATCTGAAATAACAAAGTGTTCTTTCATATACCAGAACAATAAAATTAATACAGCTGATACCATGTGTTGGCAAGGACAGGCCAAAAGAGGAGCTATTCTGTGAAGATTATGTGACTATAAACTGGCACAATCATTTTAGAGAAAAATTTAGCAATATCTGCTAAAGTTGAAGAGGTACAAACCTATGACCCTAAATTCAACGTCTAGAAATATATCTTAGAAAAACTCTCATACATGTTCCAAAAGAAGATATGTAAGAGAATTTTTATAGCAGCATTATTTGTAACAGCAAAAAATTGTGTATACATAAATGTACCTGAATAGGATAATGGATACCTGAATAGTGATCTGTTAGAAAGGACTTTAACACAGTGTTTCAAGTGACTGATGGAGTGAGAGATCTCTAAAAACAGAGTGTTGGTGAGAACAGGCAGACTGTGGAATAACACACACAATTTTAAAACAGGGAGAACAATGCCAGACATTACTTGTGGATTCATGCCTATGTGGTAAAGTGTTAAAACATGGAAATGAATAATAAATTCAGAAATGCTAACACAGAATGGTGGTTCTCTGGTGAAGGAAGGAGGGATGGCAAGGGGAAGGGAATATGAGGAGTCCTGCCTGTATCTGTTGGACTTCCGATAAGGTTGGGTGCTATTTACCATGTACTTCTATGTACATTTCTGTATAAGGGAAATATGTTGTAATAAAGAGGATTTAAAAGAAGACTGGGGGGGGCGCCTGGGTGGCTTAGTCGGTTAAGCGTCCGACTTTCGCTTAGGTCATGATCTCGCGGTTCGTGGGTTGGAGCCCCGCGTCGGGCTCTGTGCTGACTGCCAGCTCAGAGCCTGGAGCCTATTTCAGAGTCTGTGTCTCCCTCTCTCTCTGACCCTCCCCTGCTCACACTCTCTCTCTCTCTCTCCTAGAAAAAAATGAAAAAAAAATAAAAAAATAAAAGGAGACTAGGGTTAGATGTAAGGCCACAAACCTTCAATCAGACACTGGAATGTCAAAAGTTTTGTAGTGGGTGGAGGAGAAAGAAGTTTCAGAGAGATTTTATCCCTTATCAACAGATTCAAGGAATAAGGGTATGTGGTGGTAGAAGCTTAGTGAGAATTAACAGAATGGATAAACAAAAGGGTTTGCCTCAGGCAGTCCCAGTTTATGCCTATTACTTGGAGTGATTATCAATAGTTCCCCCTTTCACTTTCAAAGGATCAGTGATATGCTCTGCCTAGTAGATGATGGGTACCAGATACGGAGCTTGCCCATTATGGTCAGAGGGACTCATTAGATGAATGAAGAGCTTGACATCAAAGAAATTCAAAAGAACAATAATAGTAGCCAGTCTTCAGTGGATCTTTTATCTGAAAACTAAAGACGTCAAGGTTCTCGCTTTTTCTTTAGAATCATGTCAGATTAAAGGCGTCTGGGTGGCTCAGTTGGTTACGCATCTGACTTCAGGTCATGATCTCACAGTTTGTGAGTTCATGCCCCACATCGGGCTCTCTGCTGTCAGCATGGAGCCCACTTCGGATCCTCTGTTCCCTTCTCTCTGTCTCGGCCCCTCCCCTCCCCTCATCATGCTCTCTGTCTCTCTCTCTCAAAAATAAAAAGTAAACATTTGGAATCATGTCAGATTAGAACATAGGTTTACAGTCTTCTAGTCTTCTCAGAGACATGGCTGATGGAGTAAAAAAGGCCTATAGAGTTAGCTCACAGACCAGACATGAGCAAAAATTACCTGAATAGTTTTGAAAAATAGAGATTCCTAGGTTCCAACACCAGATTATTGGTTTGAGATCTATAGAGTTGTAGCCACAAAATCCATATTTTTCCCACTCTCTAGGTCACTCTGGTACATGGATCCACAGAATCTTGTATGAATACCAGAGCTCTAACAGCTGTGCTACTGTAAAATAGCACTTATTACTAATAGCTAGTCTTATATATTACATATAAATCCTCAGGTATCTATCATAAACCATCCTCATCTCTTGCCTTAATGTAATAATTTTCTAGTCTCATTATACACAGCTTGCAATCATTCCCTTCATGTGGATGGGTCTCCACTACTCAGATTTTAAAAGGGCTGGGACCCAGGATCCAGAACTTGCTGGCCGAGTTCTCTCCCAGCCTCGATGAGAAAGCATCCAGGAGTGCACTGAAGGCAATGCCAGGTCAAGGAGCACTTCCTTATGACCTGAGTCCAAACCCTCATGTCAAAAACTCCACCCCTTGTCATTCAGTAGAGGTATCCTGCTCTCTGGACGAAGCGGGCTAAAGTGGGCTCCTTTCCCAAAGCTTCATGCTAGTTCCTACAGGATTTTCGAGAGAGTGGGCTGAAAATTACAAAGAGAAAATTCACCCAGGCTGCAACAAAACATACTGAAAAGTACTGAAGAATATTTTTTCACATTTTTGCTCTTAATTTTTTTTTGTTCGGGTTCACTTGTTATTCTTTTTAATTTTTTTTTAAATTTTATTTTTCTTTTTGAAAAGCATCTTCAGATATTGCCAGTGCTTTCCAGATTTACTTTTGCATGTATTGAGAGATGAAAGAATATAAGGAGAATGTAATTGGTAGCTGAGTATGCTGCAGTCAGCAATGGAAGGCACACACCATTGAGGCATCATCTGAGCCTGAGTGGTGGCCTTTTCAGTTTGAATTTTTAATTCATTGGCATTGGATTCTTGAGGAACCAAATGATATGGTGTAAGATACATGGACTCCTAGAAATTGTTCTCATCTAATTGTTTGGAAATTTTAAGAGCAGTATCAGGTATGTCCCTATGGTGGATTTAGATAATTGATTTTGTTGGATATTCTCATTTCCCTGTTTGGCACTTTTTGATTGTTTGAGAACTGGGAGAGTGCTAAACCATAATTACCTGTATTTTTTTTAATGTTTATGTATTTTTGAGAGACAGCAAGCAGGGGAGAGGCAGAGAGAGATGGGGACAGAGGATCCAAAGTGGGCTCTTCGCTGACAGTAGAGAGCCCGATGTGGGGCTTGAAATCACAAACCGTGAGGTCATGACCTGAACCCAAGTTCAACGCACAACCAACTGAGCCACCCAGGTACCTGTATTTCTGAAAGGCCTCTGAGAAACTGGGTCAGCTAGATATCTATTAGAGGACACATCATGTCCTAAGAGAAACCTTTTTTCACTGGCCTGATCAAAACTAACTGATTGTGTCTTAGAGGTGTGATCTTCAGCCTTCATTGAGCATCAGAACCACCTTGTGAAACTTTTGAACATTGATGCCCAGACGCCCCATGCCAATGAAAAGATACTGTCTGGAGAGGGGCAAACATCAGCGTTTTTTTATAAAGTTCTTAGGGATAGTAGGGTGACTATGTGTCCCAATATACCTGAGATTGAGGAATTTCAGTACTAAGTACAAGATTGTTGTGGGAAAACCCTGCTGAAAGTCACCTTGATGAAGCCCAAATTGCCATTATGACCATAGGTTCTCAGTATCTGTCCTACATATGGTCCTTTCAGATTTATCACACTAATGGGATTCAGAACTCCTGGGGATGGGATAAGGAACTGGAAACTTCTAATGCTGTTAACTGTAACCTAACAAAAAAATGTGAACAAGATGTTGGAAGATGCACTAAACCTGGCTTAAGGAGATGAAAAAAAAAGAAAAATGGGCCTACATTGCCTGTGACAAGAGGGAAAGCAATGACAAATTATTTGAGATGATTTGAAAAGAAAAGTGGTAAGGAGGGATTTTGCAAATAATACTTTTTCCTTATTCTTGTTTTTTTTCTTATTGCTTTTTATTAAGAGATTAGGGCCTCCCTTTGTAGATCTGATGTTTTGGCTGTTCTTTGCCTAGGGAGAGTCAAGTTTCTTTTGTTTCAGGTGTTCTGTTCTGGTGTGTTCTTTGTGAGGCAGCCAGTGGGAACATGAGTGTGTGCACATGGTAGGGCCGGCACCATCCCCACATCTGGGCTCCATGATTTATGCCTAACTGTGGTTCACTCTGGTCTCCCCTGAAGCCAAGTTGGAGTGTTTGGAATTTATTGCACTTCAATGTAAAGAGCATCTGGGCATATAGAAGAGGAAGCCTGAGTCTTTTAATATGAAAACAAACTAAATGTTAGGTGGATTTATAGAAAAGGCAAATGCACTTGGGGTGAAGGTGAGCTAGATGAGGTATCTCCACCAGGGGCCAAAGCTTCCGCAACTGATGGCTTGAGCCTGCCTAGGACTGCATCCCTTCACCATTCAGAATAGAGCTTTCGTGATGGTTTGTTCACCATGCACCATGTCCTCCTCTTGTGACTCAGATATATTTTTCTATTGTGGGTATTTCCTAGGCACTGCAGAAGGAATCTCCTAGAATCCTTTGGATCCACCACATGGATTTCCCAGTGCTCATAAGCAGATTCTCTATGCCACAAAGTGCCAAAATTACACCCCTAAGGACAAACAATTCTGAATCAGGACGAAGATTGCATTTTTTTTTTTTTTTACAAATAGTTTATTGTCAAGTTGGTTTCCATATAACACNGAATTAATGTCAGCAAGTAACTTTTATTTCTTCTCCTCTTTGTTAATATAATCTTAGTGTTGATGTTTGTTGAGCAAAATATACTTAAACTTCAAGTTCTTATCAGTTTTTTTTTTTACAAATAGTTTATTGTCAAATTGGTTTCCATATCACACCCAGTGCTCATCCCCACAAGTGCCCTCCTCCATGCCTATCTCCCCCTTCCCCCCCACATCCATCAGTCCTCAGTCTGTTTCTCAGCATTCAAGAGTCTCTCATGGTTTGCCTCTCTCCCTTTCCCCCACCATTTCCCCCCTTCTTCTCCCCCATGGTCCTCAGTTAAGATTGCATTTTTATTTTTTATTTTTAAGCTTATTTATATATTTTTGAAAGAGAGAGAGCTAATGTGTGCAAGCAGGGGAGGGGCAAAGAGAGAGAGAGAGGGGGGAAAGAGAGAATACCAAGCAGGCTCCATGCTCAGTGAAGTCACTGACTCTGGGCTTGATCTCACAACTGTGAGATCATGACCTGAGCTGAAATCAAGAGTTACATGCTTAACTGACTGAGCCACTCAAGCACTCCAATGATTGCATTTTATTGATTGATTGATTGATTGATTGATTCATTTTAACATTTATTCATTTTTGAGAGACAGAACATGAGTGGGAGAGGGGCTGAGAGAGAGGGAGACGCAGAATCTGAAGCAGGCTCCAGGCAGCACAGAGTCCAATGAGGGGCTCGAAATTACAAACCGTGAGAGCATGGCATGAGTCAAAGTCAGACACTTAACTGACTGAGCCACCCAGGTGCCCCAAGATTGCAGTTTTAGACACAACTCCTGCTTTTCCTTAAAATGCCTCTTCCATTTATTAAGGGATATGAGTTGTTAACTATACTGGAATCAAAATTAAAAATTTAATAAAACTTAGGGGCACCTGGGTGGTTCAGTCCATTGAGCATTCAACTTCAGCTCAGGTCATGATCTCATGGTTTGTGAATTCAAGCCCCACATCAGGCTCACTGCTGTCAGCCTGTCAGTGCAGAGTCTGCTTCAGATCCTCTGTCCCTCTCTTTCTGCCTCTCCCCTGCTTGCACTCTCCCCAAAAATAAATATTAAACAAAAACTTAATAAAATTTGAAAAGAACTTTTTAAAAAAGGGATATGAGTTGCTAGTGATAAGCAAAGACCAAACTAGGAAGGATTGTGCAATGGGAGGGTGGTTATAAGCTACACGCACTTTTGTGTAGATTTCCTTTGACCTGGACTTGAGACCTCACGTTGCCTGTTCGCACGAATTGTGCAGACATCAGTAAAGCTTCCTCATCTTTTGCAAATATGACCCATCTCTGCCCTCTACCTTGAAGGTTCTGTATCTAGAAGCCCACACTCTTAGTGAGAGAAAGAGTCCTGGAATTACAAAAGGAGACAATAAGCAATATTTCTTGGGTTTGCATCATATTCTAGATTCTATTCTTATTTTCCTATGCATTAACTCCTTTGACCCGCATAATAGCCCTACAAAGTAAACATTTACAGAAGGACACTCATTTTACAGAAAGACACTGAAGCAAAGAGAAATAAACGAACAAGCAAACAAAATTTGCCCAGAGTTACATAGCCAAGAAGCAGAGAGGCCTGGGTTCAGAGCGCAGCAACTCCTACTTGATCTCTGCTGGCTCTTGCTATACTCCAGGGTCCTACCTCACAGTACAGCATAAACTCAACTGCTGGGAGTGAAGGGAGGCAGGCTGACCAGCCTGGTAAATGTTTGAAATGCTGAAATTGGAGAACCGAGGGAGAGGGAGAGACAGCAAGTCAGAGAGGGAGGGAGACAACTAGTGTGGGTCTCTGAGACTGTGGGGCAGCACTAGGGAATAATGCTTTGTAGAAGCGCCATTCTGTGCATTCAGGTGATGTTTCTTTTTCATCAGGAGCTTATGTGTTAGAACAAAAAGATAAACAGTTGTGTCTCTCCAGACTGGTACACAGCCGATGGCATATACCTCATAAATGATAGGACTTCTTCTTGGCTGTCCTGCACTTCATGGGACTTGGGGGAACAAGCAGCCTCCAACCCACAGGGCCACAAGGAGAAGTGACACATAGATTGAAGTCTGGTTTCCATTAAAACAAAATGTGGAGAAAGCCCTCAGGAAAGAGGTGGATAATATAGGATAACCATTTTATTTTTACCTTATAATAGGACTTCCACAAGGCAGAGCAGAAAGGTTTGGAAGTGAGAGAAAAGAAAGCAAGGTGTGTATAGGATCAAGAGGCCAGGAGAGGGTAGCCTACCAGAGGGCTTGGATTATGGACATTAGAGGCATTTGGTGCCCCACAGATGCCCTGGGGCCCAGGGGGCACAGTGTTATCTTGGCTGGTTCAGGCTGAGGTCTCACATGCTGGCAGCAGTCCCGCATATGCTGATGTAGGGGCTGACTGGGGCCACGGGGGATAGTTCTGTCCCTCATTTCCAACATGTGTTCTTTCCAAGAAGAATTGAGGGTGAGACAGGGAAATTGTGTGAAGTAGGGAAAGCCCAGGAGAAAATGGTGCCCTTGGGCTGCCCACCCACATGCCTCAATTCCAAAGAATGTGAACAGCACAAAAATACATTTGCCCTCTACTCACTGCAGATGATTTCAGCCAGAAGGCCAGTAGATACACCCTTGCCTCTCAGTAAAATATGGCACAGGCCTCTCTCCTTTTCCTCCCAGAGCCTTTTCTGATACCTGGTTATTTCTGCCAACAGAGGATTAATGCCTCAGGGCAGGATGTCCTGTGTTGATTTAGGGCAGAAGTCAGCCAGTCTTTCACCTGTGATAAAAGACAGTTTTACCTGCTTTTATTATTTTATTTAAACTGTTTCACAATTTGGTGCTGTGCCAAGAATGTCTCTTTGACCCGACCTACCGTGGCGCCTGACCCCATTCATCAATATTCTGCTCTCAAGTTTCCGACACTAGGAGGCCAGGCAAGATGGCTCCAAGTGTGGTCTGAGGACCACCCACAGGAGAGAGCCCCTGTCCAACTCCAGCCTTACTCCCTGGAGCTGGGCTGAGAGTCTACATGTTTATCAATGTGCTTGGAGGCACATTCCAGCTTGAGAACCACTGTTGGACTGTTCTGACCCCTTTTGTTGCTCTTTGATTGACTGCTCCTTATTTCCTCCATGACCACTAGTTATTCACTTACCAAAATTCGTGAGAATGTAGGAGCTACAAGAAAAAGTGATTTGTCTGTTTCCTTGTGTATCCCAGATTCTTAGAAGAGTGCCACTCCTGTAGTAGTTGCTTAATCTTTATTAAATAAATGAAATGTTTTTTGAATGCTCACTTTGTGTTAGGCATCGGCTAAGTGCCGAGGATGCCACAGCAAACCAGACAGGCACAGGCTGGTCCTCTCCATTCATGACTTCTGGTATGTGTAGGGGGCGGAGGGTGGGAAGCAGCAGACAGGTTGACTAAACAAGCAATTACGATGGAGTGTAAAGAGTATTATGATAAGGGGTGGTGAGAATAATATCAGGGTTTGTGGATGGAACTCAGGAAGCCACTGAAGAGATGAAAAGTTACGATGCCCCTTCCTTAGCCTTCAGATGCAGATGGTCTACAAGCATAGACACATGAGAGCTCACATGGCCAGTCAGACCCGATGGGACTCAGAGCGCAGGGAAGGTGGGAGGTAGGCTGGATGCCCACCCCACCCCACCATGAAAATAAAAGAGGAATAAAAGAGGGACACAATAAGGTGTGTAAGAGCTCTACCCTTTCCATGGAAGGCATCAGTGAGGACAGAAGTCTGTTTCAATGTCAGCAGGAGGGGGGAAACTTATCTAGTCTCCATGGTATCTGAAGCCTCACCTAAAGTAATACTCAGTAAAAGCCAGAAGGTAAAAGGGCATGGGCTGGTTCAGAGCATAGCAAAAAGGGGGTGAGAGACTTACATTCATTCTCTGGTGCCTCAAGCAGCTAGATGAGTGGAAAGAAGATGGACAGAGGGTGAGAATCTTATGGCCAAAAGTCAGCGAGTGAAGGTGTGGGACAGCATGAGAGGGAGAAAGAGACCCAAGCAGCAAGCATCCTCAGTTCCTTTCTTTGCCTTTCACTGGGTAAACTCTATCTCTTCCCATAGGCAGGTTCTGTTCTCTTTATTCTGAATAAAAGAAAAACTGGGATTTAATCCTGCTTTCTTTTCTTTGATTGCCGATTATGAAAACTGTCCTCTTCTTTTCCTTGGCCATGAGATTCAGAGCTAAAGTCAATGTCCAATTAAAATAACCATATTTTTCCCAAGCATTTAGTAAATTGGTTTCCTGTTACTTCTTTTTTAAAAATATTTCTCTATTCTATTTTAACAGCTGCACACTGCAATTGTTTCTATTCTTGAAAGCCACCTTAAATTTTTTGGAAGTGTTGTGCAAACATAAACTATAAATAAATAGAGCACATGTGTCCATTTTCTCCCACACAGCAATCCCTTAACATTCACTCTGACTACAGTCACTGTCATGCAGCCATTACCTCTTCTTTGGCCTTTCCCCAGTCCTCATAGTAATCCTTTGTTCCGACTCACTGCAGGCACCACCATGCTCCTGGAATCTCTCATTCCCTTCATATTTGCCTTGATTTCCACTTGCTGGCCTTACTTCTGGCCCCCACCTCTGCCTTGACCCCTAAGTTCGACAGTCATTGTTTTTCCCTGGCTCCGAGTCCTCACTCTGCCTCTTGGATCCTGACCACCATGACACCCATTCCACTGGGGCGGGATCAGAACTATCTTTCCCTTCACAAAAGATTCCCCCCGGAAAATCAAGCATTCAGTTGGGGGACCTGAGGTTCAGGGATTCGTATGCTCTGGCCCCAAACTCCAAGCAATGAAATCACTTTAAGCAAGGTGTCCCTTTGTGTATTTCCATCCTTCTGTTAGTAAAGGCATGCTCACTCATTCATAACTAAGGCTTTCAAGCCCAGCCACACTCATCCTGCTGTTTGACAGTTATGTTTCCCAAACCCTTGAATCTTAAATTAGTGTCACTACAATGTTATGATTCATTGCTCTAACTCTCACTCAAGATTGTGATTGTTTCTTTTAAGCAGCTCCTCCATTAAGGTGGAAGAGCCAGCATAGAACACACACATATACAGGCCCAGATCCCCAGCTCTGTGGGTGGTCGTGGCCTTGCACTCCAAATACAGCCTCTGAGAAAGGGAGGAAGGGAAGTTATGCTTGTTTATCTTTCTGAAAACTTAATTTTCAGTGGATGTCTGTGCTTGTACACTTGGGTTATAGAGATTCTACTCTCCTTTTCTTTCACAAAGAGACAGAAAAAATTTTAAAGGGGTCCAACTGCTCATATGCAATACTATCTCCGAGTTCTCCAGTCCCAAAGATGATCTTTATCATAGTCCAGTTTGACTAACACAGAGCATGAAAACCATTCATTCATTCATTCATTCATTCAGTGTTTGTTGAGAATGCTGTTTTAGGATCATGGAATACAGCAGTGAAATCCTTGTGGATCTTACAATCCAGTAAAGAGAAGATAAACCATACCACATGTAAAAATGATGTAATATTGGATTGTGCTAAGTGTTATAAAGAAAAATAAGATAATCTTAGATAGAATGATCAAAGAAGACCCCTCTGCAGTGTCATTTGAGCAGAGATCTGAATGAAATAGTGATTTGCTCCCTTCCCTTGCCCATGGCAGACATCAATAATCAATCAGAGCCACCAAGTCTTTTCCATGGAGCCATATAATCCTCTTTGCAGTCCAAACCATCATTGCCATTTGGTTTGTGTTAAAATGCATGATTAGGCTTGTTTTCCATCCTGTTCCAAAAATGCCTTCCTTTTCTAAAGCTAGGAGGAAAATATAAAATAAAGAACAAATCTAGGGACCAGGTTTTGGTGATCACTAAGAGCCCAATGATATAAGATGGATTATCTTCTTCGATTTTCTCATCATAAATACAAGATATTTCCATCCTTTTGCAAAATGTTTGCTTTGCATGTTTGAGTTCATTACTCAAGTCTCCTGTGTTTTATGATTCGCTCACAGTCACCGGGCTCTGCAGCTACCTAGGCTGATTTATCCTACGTGCCAGCCTTAAATTGTGGATGTTGTTATGCTACAGGCACATTCTCAGATTTCAACTTGAAGTACATTGTAAATAACATGTTTTCCCTGACAAAACCCATTTCCTAAATAAAAACACTCTATACATACATCGACCAATTTTCTTTTTATTCGGTCATTTATTGAGCACCCACTGGGTATCAGGCAGAGTGGTAAAGATGGATAAGATACATAACTCCTACAAAAGCCAGTGGAGGATAAAGTAAAGTACTATATAAGGGGAAATCCATATCTTACCCTCTTGTAATCATTTTTAAGACCCATGACTTTACAAATCACTGCCTACTGGTGGCCAGTGACTTCCAATTGCCAGCCCAGTGACAAATCAATCTGCTTAACTTCTATTTAACCCCTCTGGCCCATTTCTTTTCTTCTCTGCAGTTGTGTCTCTCAGTTCCTATGACTAAGCATTGTTCTGCCCTCCGTTCCCTCCCAGCTTTCTCTACATTCTTTCTCTTGAGGATCTCAGTCACTTCCAAAGATTTAACATCCCTTTCATGCAGGTGAGTTTCAAATATGGATCCCTGGTTACAGCTTCTCTTTGGAATTATAGTCCACCAAGATATTATGCTGGAACCTGAAATTCTATATGATTGAAGCCAAACACATCACTACTGCTTTCACAAGGGTCTTTTGTATTACATATGATGGAAATCCAACTTAACATAGCTGAAATGGGGAAAAGAGGAATATATTTCCCTATGTAACTGTAAGAGTCCTGAACTAGATCCAGGAACTCAGTATTATTGGGAATTGAATCTCATCCTCTTCCCTCAACTCCCCTCCCCTTCCCCCCTTTTCTCTCTCTTTCTCTCAGTTATGTGGGTGTACTCACTTCCTTCTTTCTAAGTCAGGGTCTCCCTATTAGAATACATTCATAATATAGTTGCCATAGGTACCAGGCCTACTTTCACCACCTTAGTAAACATAGAGAAAGAAAGAACTCTCTTTCCCTATATTCCATTCAATATTCTACAATTGATTTCATTGGGCTAACTTGGGACACTGACCGTCCTGTAACCAATCACATGACTGAAATGTGGAAATATGCAAATTATTGATTCAGGTCCCTGGAAGCTACGGATAGGCTTCAATCACATGAACTGTAGTCTTATATATAATAATGGCTGTTGGAGGCCCATTCATTTTGTTCCACTGATTTGTCTTGATTGTTGCCAGTGTCCCATTTTATTAGAAAAACTTCATAGAACATTTTAGTGCCTCCTTTTATAGAAAAATTGAAAAAAAGGAGAAAATATGTTGGATAGGCAAAAGCAACAGATGTCAACTATAGTCTACTCCCCCAAATACCAAGTTTTCTCCACGGACTCACTTTTTCTGTTAAAAAGAGTTAATGTAGGGGCGCCTGGGTGGCTTAGTCGGTTAAGCGTCCGACTTTCACTTAGGTCATGATCTCGCGGTTCGTGGGTTCGAGCCTCGCGTCTGGCTCTGTGCTGACTGCCAGCTCAGAGCCTGGAGCCTGTTTCAGAGTCTGTGACTCCCTCTCTCTCTAACCCTCCCCTGCTCTTTCTCTCTCTCTCTCTCCTAGAAATAAATAAAAAAAAATTAAAAAAATTAAAAAAATAAAGAGTTAATGTATGTAAAAACATCATGTAAACTAAACTGTATTTCTTAAATGTTATTAATCTTACTATTTTAATGATGTCACAAGATTAAATAACTCAGATTTCAACCCTCAGATCCCTCTTGGACTTCTTTCTCTCCCATCAACATTGAATCAGTGGTTAGATCTTCTTGATTCTGTAACCAAACTATTGCAAAGTCTTCTGCCTAAACCCCTTTCCACAAGACTCTACCTTCTCCAATCCAGATTAATTTTTTATGAAGCATGTGTTGATCTTATAACCCTCTGGTTCATACATCTTCCCTTGCTTCCCATTGCTTAAATACAAATGGCCAGTCTTATTAGCCAGTTCTTAAAGTCCAACTCTCTAGAAACCAGAATCTAACCTAGTTTTTAGGATTTAATCCCCACCTCTTCCCTAAGTATGTCTCATGCCTCTAGCTAAATGGATCTACCTACTGCCCCTCATTCTGCCTCTGAAACTTTCTCTGACTGTTTCCAACAACCAGGTTGTTGTCCTTCCTCTCCTTTGTCATTGTCCTCACCACTTTTCAGACCCAACTCCAAGACCTCTGTGGATATTCAGAAAGGAATTGTTAAGTAGTAATTTAAAAATTTTTAATGTTTATTTATTTTTGAGAAAGAGAGGGACAGAGCACGAGTTGGGGAGGGGCAGAGAAAGAGGGAGACACAGAATCTGAAGCAGGCTCCAGGCTCTGAGCTGTCAGCACAGAGCCTGATGTAGGCCTCGAACTTGTGAACCACAAGCCTCAGCCAAACGACCTTGGTCGTTTAATCGACTGAGCCACCCAGGTGCCCCTATGTAGTCATTTAAAATGATTTTTAATAGACAGAAAGCCTAGATTAGATGAGCAGTTTCTGCTAATTTTGGATGATAGGTTTCTATCTTATAAGTTTTTTTTATATATGAGAATACTTTCTTTATCCACAACAGGCTTTGGTAAAGAAAAAATAACCCAGTTTGCTGGTGCATGAAGCACCAACAAGATGTGGAAGTAAGCATTACTGGTAACTAGAATGTACTGATAAGGCTGCCCTTCCTATAGAAGAAGGCAAATACTATGTGCATATGCTGTTCCCCAAGCAAGTAGGAGGCATTCTGCTTTAAGAAAAGATGGCTAATGGATGTGTACCCACTTTGAATGTGTATTCAGTTGGCCTTCTTGTGCCATAGAGACTTTATTCTTCCTGAGACTGAATGCCTCAGAGAAACAGAGGTATCTCTATGGCTCTTTTTCTCTGCCACTGGAAAGTTCTAGCACTTTGTGTCTTTCAGTCTTATGTTTATCATGTTATACTTTGCAAAGAGGCCATCATGTACTTTCTTACTTCTTCTGCAGACTGAGGTAAAGGACACAATTCTCTTGGTGTCTTGAATATAATAAGTACACTATAAACACTTCCTGAAATGATATTTTTCAGTATCATAAGTAGAAACTCCATAACTTATGCCAAGGAACCTCAGGGGTAAAAAAAAAAAAAAAAAAGTGCTTTATAAACATTCTACTCTTTCATAGGTTTTCCTCATATTAATAATTATCTCCAGATATAATCAGAGATTATTTTATTTGTTTGTTAATTTTTACCAAAAGAACAAATTTCCCCCTATTGGCAGCTCAAATAGCATGGCAGAAAATAACAACAGCACAATTAGTATTGCCACCTTGTATAGCAATAACAGCAATGCCAGAATTGCCTCTGAACTTTAAAAGAGCTTTGGGACACTAAAAATTTAACATTCAGCTATTCATTCAATGTATGTTTACTGAGCATATAGAAAGGCATGACATTGTGCTAGAGATACTGAAAAGACAGGTTTATTGACCTCATAAAACTAAGAATCTAGTGGAACAGACACACAATTAAACAAGAAATTACCTGATGAATACCCTTTTAGCGCTCAGTATGTAAGAAGAGTTAAAGTCAATTAACAAATCGCCTGTTTTTTTACTTGCAATATGTCAAGGTTGATCCTTGGGGCTCTGTTTCAAAGCCAACAAGGGAACCTCAGTATTCCTTTTTTAAAAAATGTTTTAATGTTTATTTTGAAAGAGAGAAAGTACAAGTGGGAGAGGGACAGAGAGAGAGGGAGACACAGAATCTGAAGCAGATTTCAGGCTCTGAGCTGTCAGCACAGAGCCTGATGTGGGGCTCGAACCCATGGACCACAAGGTCATGACCTGAACAGAAGTCATACGTTCAACTGACTGAGCCAGCCAGGTGTGCCAGAACCTCAGCATTCTTGAAAGTTTTTCACGCTTTTAGGGTAGGCAAAAGAGTATATCTGGGCATCCTGCATGTCAAGGGGGCCTTTGGGCACTTGGCACCTTCCTGGTCCCTAGAGAAATCCTGGCCAGTGGTCCTATTCACCTGGAAGGAACTGGTGATTGTGGGTTGCAGACATCTTGGGAAAGGGGACATTGTGAGTCATTGCACTCACATGCAAGTTGGTTCAGAAAAGTTTAAAAACTGCTCAGATATTTGGGGAGATCCTCCAAAAGTAGCTTTGGATTTTCATGCTTTTATACTCATATGGTTCATAAATAAATTTGAATTGTAGGGTCTATTTCAGTATGGGCCCAAATTTCTGAAAAAGCCTCAGGAATTGTATGTATGGGTAGCTTCTCAAAGACCTGGAACAATGCAAGAACTCACTCCAAATGTCAGTTTTAACCTGTGTTTTGCATTTAGTTTTATTGATTTAAGGAGGGGCTTCCCAAAGTGTCTACAGGTCTATGGACCTGTAGTTCCAAAGAGTGGTAACTGGTAAGATGCAGAACATAATTTGGAGAAAGGTTATCTTAACAGATATTGGTGTGTTTGGTGAATAGTTTTTGAAATAAGGACCCGATTTTGAACTCTAAAGGCTGTATCTGCGGCAGATGACTGGTTGCCAAGGATACCACTGTGTGCAAATTACAGAAAACATAATGAACAGATGGATTCTTGGAGAGAGAATTGATCTGAACGTTAAGAGGCAGGTAGAGATAAATATTCTGATTGAAAAAGAAGTCACAGAGTTTATATGGCTGACAAAAACACACCCTTATCTTTTTAAGGGCTTCCATCCTTTCTCTTCTTCTGCCAACGGAGATATCATTGGATGTCAGATAGATACCTGGGTGGAGGCCATTTGAACCCTGAGGCTAGCTAATGCAGCTGTCTCCTCTCCCAGGTCTGCCAATCATTTACCTCCCTCTGACTTTCAGCCACATTCCTCTTGGCAGTTCTTCCTTCTCTAACTGATTACAATTGAGCTCTTCCTTGGGTGCTTTTTCCAGATACTCTCTAAAACCATCAATCTGCAATCAGCTACATGTTCCACACTCTAAACTTCTTCTTCAACTCCACCTCTTCCTCTTACCCACCTTGTCTACAGGCATGCTGTGTATTGTCTGAGAGTCTATAGTGAAGCCTATAATTCTTCTACAACACAAGGAACACGGGGCTGATCGACATATCAGTTTCCTATTGCTGCTGTAACAAACTACCACAGACTTAGTGGCTTAAAACAACACAAGTTTATGATCTTATCGTTTGGAGTTTAGAAGTCCAAAGAGAGGCTTATGGCTAAAATCAAGGGGTTTGCAAGGCTGATTCCACCTGGAGAGTCCAGGGAAGAATCTGTTCCTTTTCCAGCTTCTAGAGGCTGCTCATGTTCCTTGGTTCATGGTCGCATCCCTGAAAATTCTACTTCTTCATCACCTATCTTCTATGACTTAGACCCTGCTGCCTCCTTCTTATAAGGATCCTGTGACTACACTGGGCCTACCCAAAAAAACCAGAATAATCTCCCATCTCAATTAGCCCCTTAATTTGTAAAGTCCCTTTTGTCATGCAAGGTAACATATTCACAGATTCCAAGAATCTGGACATGGATATCTTTAGGGAATCATTATTCAGCCTGCCACCATTGGGAAGGGAATAGAAGTCTGCATTTATCCTATTTTCTATTGATATCTCCAAGTCATTACTCTACAACGAGTGTCAGCAAACTTTTTCCATAAAGAGCCAAATGGTAAATTTACCAAATATTAAATTTAGGCTTTGTAGGGGCCCCTGGGTGGCTTAGTCGGTTAAACGTCCGACTTTCGCTTAGGTCATGATCTCGCGGTTCGTGGTTTCGAGCCCCGCATCAGGCTCTGTGCTGACTGCCAGCCCAGAGCCTGGAGCCTGTTGCAGAGTCTGTGACTCCCTCTCTCTCTGACCCTCTGCTGCTCACGCTGTCTCTCTCTCTTTCCTAGAAATAAATAAAACATTTAAAAAATAAATTTAGGCTTTGTGGGTAAAGCAAAATTGAGGATACTATGTAGGTGCATACATAACCATTTAAAATGTAACTATTTTAAGATGTAAAAACCATTCTTAGCTTATAAATGGTACAAAAAAAAAGGTGGCAGGCTGGATTTGGCCCAGAACCTGCAGTTTGTAAAATTCTGCTTTACAATCTCTTATAAAGTACTTCCTTAGAAGCTCATGTGATTCAGTTAAATCACTTCTACTTTATTCTGCCTCTGTCACTTACAGATGTCCTGGCTACTCTTCAGTACACACTGATAAACTGCCTACCTGGAGACGTATTCAAAAAGGTAGAAATGGTTCCTTGGGTCCTGGATATGCAAGTCTAATTCTGCAAAATAACAGTAATATCATGAAGAGAAAATGTCTTTTTGTTTATGTATCTCTCCTTTCTATCAGAAGTTCCTGCTTCAGAAATGCATTCTTCTTATTCAAGGAATTCACTAGGGGATGTCCATATAGTACACTGAGTAATAACAGTTTTTCCATTCCAAAGGCATATGTGAGACTTGGTGTTGTAACACAGTCTAAGGCATCAAATACTCTCCATGAAAAGACTGGAGACTATGGATAAAAACACAAATTTTCAGGAGTACAAGGGATGGATTTTAGTTCATCACCTGGTCTTTTTGACTATGTGGAGCTGTTGCACAATTCTGAGTCTGAGCAGACTCCCAAATATGGGGCTCAGCCTTGGGCCCAGAGAAATCTTTATTCTTAGAACCTCAGAAATTCCTGTGTTCTCCAGATGTGAGCTGGAAGGGCTCCCATTAATTAATATTGATTAATTTCATCAATACCACTTTTAGGCCCTGATCTCTGCCCACTGATGAAAGAAAGAAACCAAAAAGGTGTAGAGAGCTAGGAAAAGAGACTTTCTTATGGCAATTCCCTCTCTTGGGGACCAAATGATGGTTTTTCCCATAGAAAGGAGATTTTTGAATGCAACCTAGGGTCAAGTGCCTCAGATCAAGTGAGGCCAAGATGATCTTGAAAGTAGGAGTAATAAAGTATAGATGAGATGACTATTTGGGAGGAATAAGAGATACACCCCCAGTGGTTAAGCCTGATTTCAAAGTTCCCCTTTATTTGTTTCAAGCCTGGGGAACTGGAAAGCTGGTCATCCATGAGGTTAAGATTAGCCATTGCAATTTCAAGAAGGTATACCCATTCCTTACAAACCTGTAAGAATTTTGTAAGACTCTCCGTGCTGGATTAAACTTGCAAAGTGCCAGGAAAGTCCTACCACCTGGTCACCGCTGAGTTAACGTAAAGAAGATGGGAGATATCCAATAGCTGAAAGAGACAAGAAAATGGCTAACAGTACAGGAAAGAATAACTGAAAGCAGATAAGGCAGAACTTCGTAAACTTTAAGAAAATCATCTTCATCGCAAACAATTAAGGCTTTGAAGCTCTGTAGAACAGCACACTGCAGTTAGCCCTGTTTCCCATTTTCTGAGGTTTTGTGTTATTTCATTAATTCAAAACTGATGAGAAGCTACTGTGATACACGCCCTGCATGCACACCAAGAATACAGAGGTGAGTAAGGTATCATACAGCTGCCAGGGCCTTAAAAGCTAGGGCACAAAGGCAGATGCACAAAAATCACACAGAGTGTGAGCGTGCAAGGAACAGTGGGAACACCAAGGAATATTGGACTCTATCTGGAAAATGTAAGGAAGATATTCTTATTCCAGGGTGAGAGAGCAATTCATATCTTTAAAACCTAAAGAAAAAATCATGAATCTTCAAATCTACAATCAATGATAAATTATGATGATAATTTAAATGATAAATTAAATGATAAAGTGAGGTCATGATGCAGATTTTCAATTAGACCTGGGGAGACTCTTAACCCTGAAGCCTGATACTTACTGGTCCTATGTTTGCTAAATATTAAATCCAATATTTAGGGCAAAGAAACAAAGTATCCTGATCTATACAGACTGACTTGGGCTGGCAGACAATTAGAAGATCGACACCTCTTTCTACCCACAATTTTTATTTGACCACAATTTTAAGAGAGGTCCATTTTTCAATTTGTGCTGTCTCAATATAGGCTGAGGAGATGAGGAAAGACATAATAAATGAGGCTAATTTTGTTCTGCCCAAAGCTGATTAGAAGAGTAAGACTAACTGCCTCTACTAGGACAACCACCCTGATAAGAAAAATGCTGAAGCTGTTGTGAAAAGCTAGGGTGATAGGCAGGAAACACTGCCCTTTTACTTCAACACAGTGAATGCCAGCAATGTATGCATGTAAATAAAATATTAGAATAAAATGGAAGAAATACCATGAGAAACAAGTAGATGTAAAAAAAATTAGCATAACAAGAAGAAATGTAGGAATAAGCTAACTTTGAATCTAACATGAATTATTGCAAACCAAGATGGAAGGATATCCTCAATGAATATAAAGTAATTCCAATTAAAGCATAAGAATTTAAAGATATCCTTTCATGTGGCACCTGGGTGGCTCGGTTGGTTAAGCATCTGACTCTTGATTTAGGCTCAGGTCATGATTTCACAAGTCTGGTTCAAGAGATGAAGTCCTCCGTCATCTCTCAGTGTGGAGCCTGCTTGGGATTCTTTCTCTCTCCCTCTCTCTCTGCTCCTCCCCAGCTCGTGCGCTCTCTCTCTCTCCCTCAAAATAAATATATAAACCTTAAAAAAAAGATATCCTTTCATGATAAAGACTCTTGATAAATACTTTAAAGAAGCCATATATGACAAGCCCAAAGCTAATATCATACTCAACA
Organism: Hyaena hyaena; assembly: GCF_003009895.1. NCBI lineage: Eukaryota > Metazoa > Chordata > Mammalia > Carnivora > Hyaenidae > Hyaena > Hyaena hyaena. The sequence goes on along the minus strand of NW_024080800.1, from coordinate 1,350,856 downwards.
GACTCAAAGACACTGATTTAACAAGATTTTTGGCAGTTGTTACTAGCCAATGAGGCAACCCAAAATGATATAACCAGACCAGCCACCAAGGTTTCAAGCTAACTGCATTGTCCCCTGGGCAAACAAAGATTTGTGATTGGTCACTTCTTAAGGCAGCCCACCAAGTCCCTATCACAGACAGTGGTTTGCTAAAGCAATAGAGTCTAGCAGAGGAAGTCTCCAGACCATCCTTTCAGACATGGTGATGACACCAATGGATGCCAATGGAGATGCTCTCAGTAGGAAGGCTGAGGAACATTCAGACAGGTTAAGGAACCCAGTGTATGTCAAGAGAAAGGAGCCAACAGAACCATAACTCACTATTCCTGTCTATCAGGCTGGAGGATGCTGCTTCCTCCTCTATAATCCATTTCTAAATGTGGTTCAGTTATGCTCTCTTTCTTCCCTACCATCTTCCCCTCTCCGTATGGTGCCACCTTCTTATTTCTAGCCTTGGGTAAGTCTATCTTCTATCTGCTTAACCACCATTCAGCTACATTGTAACTGTAAAATGCAACACATGGCAATTGAAAGGTCTCTGGTTATGGGGCACCTGCGTGGCTCAGTTGGTTAAGCGTCTGACTCTTGGTCTTAGCTCAGGTCATGATCTCATGGTTCATGGGATGAAGCCCCACATAGGGCTCTGTGCTGACAGTGCAGAGCCTGGTTGGGATTCTCTCTCTCACTCTACCCCTCCCCTGCTTGCGCACATGCTTTCTCTCTCTCAAAATAAATAAATACACTTAAAAAATGTAAAAAAAAAAAAAAAGTCCCTAGTTAGTCACACAAGGGCCATTTCTTTATTCTCCAGTTTCTCTATTTCTCCTAATTCTCCAATTATTCAAAGACCCTGGCAAAAGAGCATAGCCACCTCTCAAATGACTGCCACTTAGGGTAAGTATAACCACAGAGATAAACATGAAACAAAAAAGATTTTATGTAGCATTTATTATTTTTTTATCTCCTAATTTTGGCTTTATTCCTCATCTCCCATTCCCATTCTTTTTTTGGAAATCCAAACTTGTTTTTTTAACAAAATTTTTAAAATCATGATTATTTTAGGGTCGTAACAAAATTTCTTTTCTTGAAAGGGGGGGAAACATCTTTTATTCTTATGTAGCATCTTCAAATATGCATGTTAATATATATTTTATAAACTATTTAAAATAAAACCCTTCATCCTTTGAGGTTATTGATATTTTCTAGTTCACTGACACATCTCCCATAATACATTAATTCCATCCATCTTCACGAATGAGGTGGGAACTATACTAAAAAATAGGATTTTAATCCCTGAGGTGCCAGTTAAAATGGACAAGGTTGCCATTGCAACACAAGATTTTTAGAAATCAGCCTTAAATAATAAGCACAAATCATGCTATCTGGATGAGAATCACCTCCATAGCATGGGGGTCATTTAGAAAATTGCATTTACTGGGTTAAGTTGGCCCTGCTATCCCTAGCTTCCATGCCATGATAATCTTCCTTTTGTAAAGGAGGAACACAAAGCAACGAAGTCTGCAGAAACTTCTGAGATCCTCAGAAATCAAGAGAAACCACAGTCCCGTTTCTCTAATCTCCACCCACATTGTTGGAGAGGGTTTTCAGCACCATTCCAAGACCTGGAAAGGTCGATGAACTGACTTGGGCTTTCTACTTCTCCATACATTTCGTCGAAAAGGTAAGATCAGTCCTCCTGTCTAGAAGATGGGCTTGTCCTGCATATCTCTGCCCCCAGGACTTCAGCAGAGCTGCTTTCAGCCCTGTGCCCACCCTCCCTGCGGACCCTGCCCCTCCCTGGCAGCTTCCCTAGGCGGGCAGGTATCCGTTCTGGCCCCTAGTAGTAGCGGTTCAGGCTCCTGGTCCCCGGAACCTCGGGCTGGCCGTTCATCCAGATCTCCCTGATGATGCGCTCCCGCTCCTCCAGCCGCTGGGCGCGCTCCAGCTCCTCCGCTGACGTGAACACGTTCTTGTTCAAAGTCCTCTCGAAGCGGCGGTGTCTCCTGATGGAGATGTCAGACGCCGTGTCCGAGCTGCCGTCCTCGCTGTCGCTGCTGTCGCTACTGCTGTCTCCATCCTGCAGGAATTTCTTCCGAGGACGCTGCCGACAGTCTGTGTGGCAAGAGATCCTCATCACCAAGGCGGCCAGGGTGAGCACCAGCCCGATGCACACACCGGAGACAAAGTACAGGGCCGCTCGCTCGGGGTTTTCTGCAGGAGGAAGCAGAGGCGTTTGAGAGATGTCGACCCCAGATGCGGAGAGCAAATAGGGCTCCCGGCCACCTTGCACACTGCTCACCACACCTAGTGGTTCCAATGGTTACAAATAGTGCCTTCCTATGTGACAAACTGCATACTATATTCAAAACAAAATTATTAACAAATATTGAATCTGGGTATAGGGTGTATGGGATTCTTTTCCTATATTCTTGCAACTTCACATTTGGAATAATTTCAAAGCCAAAAGATAGAAGAAAGAAAAGTATCATTTAGCACCTATTATAAGCACAACTGTACTTAGATGTCATTTGCTTAAGAGATGTATGTGTCTGGGGCCACCTGGGTGGCTCAGTGGGTTAAGTCTGTCTGACTCTTGATTTTCCGCTCAGGTCATGATCTTACAGTCCTGATATCCAGCAGGCTCTGCACTAGGCGTGGAGCCTGCTTAAGATTCTCTTTCTCTCTCTCCCTCTGACCCTCTCCCCCACTGGTGTGCACGCACAGTCTCTCTTTTGTTTCCCTCTCTAGAGAGAGAGATAGATGTATTGTTTAAAGCCCATTTTTGCCTGTACAGGAAAAATCTTGGCCTCTGAATTTTCTCCTCCTCCTCCTTTTCCTCCTCCACCACCACCACCACCACCACCACAAGAACAAATTTATAAATAAAACCAAGGGTAGCTGCCTCCTTTATTCTAACTATATCATCACAGCCTAGTCAACAAATGTAGTTAGCTTCCAAGATGCCCCCCGCCCCCCACTTCTTAGTATTCAGACTCTTACACAAGCCCGTCCCTTTGAAGGCTGGACCTAATGGGCTAGACCCAGTCAAAGATTTCTAACAAATAGAATATGGCAAAAGTGATGGATGAGTCTAAGATTAGGCTGTGTAAGACTGACTTCCAATGTGCGTATGCTCTCTCCCTGGCTTTCCTCACTCACTGTTATGATGGAGATAGCTGCCATGTTATGAGCTGCTCTATAGAGCAGCCCACATAGCAAGGAACTAAGAGTAGCCTCTGGCTAACTGCCTGCAAGGAACTGAACCGTGCCAGCGGCCATGCGAGTCAGCGTGGAAGTGAACCATGTCCTCCTGGTGCAGCCCTGGCCTTGAAGCTAAGCTAGTCTCAGATTCCTGACCCACAGAAATGAGAAGATAATAAACGTGTATTGTTTTAAGTTTTGAGGTAATTTGCTACACAAGAGACAACTTATATAATCACAGAATGAAAGGCCAAGTAGGTAGTTTGTAATAATCTCATCAAGTTCATTTGGAGGTGGGGGGGGGGAGAAATTTGAACTTTTCCTTGGTGAGAAAAGAAAATAATCATTCTGTTGATGTGCAGCATGTTTACTGAGCCCAATGATAATCCCTGAATGATGTGCTCAATAGGATGAATAACCTTCCCTTTCTAGGCAGCTATGAGAATATAGGCACATGCTGGGACTTGAGTCACAGGGCATGGCCAATGTGACATGACCCAAGATTGCCATCAGCAAATTAGTTTTCCATAATCTATATTCACTTGTAAGTATGAATCAAAATGCACGTTGTTTAGTGGACTTTTAAAGAATGTAAGTGAGATCATATATAATATATTTTTTTAATTTAAGACTATTTCTTAGATTTCCAGATATGTCAACAGAATTCTTTTTGACTACTGCAGTGTTCTGTAGTGTGGACATATTAAGGTTTATTTAACCATTTCCTTAATACTATCAATATGAGTGGTTTACAATTTATTACATATAATGACCAAGGCTAGAGTCAACATGATGGTGTCCTTGTACACATCTCTTTATACACATGCATAATTATTTGCATAGGTTAGTTATCTAGAAGTAGAATAACTGCATCAAAGGGCATAGGCATTTTGAAGTTTTATGCATCCTAAATTGTACCCAAAAAAGGCTCTATCAGTCTAAACACAGCATATTGAACACATGTGTTTATGATACCTCCTTCTCTCCAAAACTCCTACCAAAAAGACAGTGATGTGAATAAAATAGATATAAATTAGAGGTACAAAGAGGAGAGAAGAAAATAGAGGACACTAATAGCAGATGCAAGAGCAGTCAACAAACAATGTAAATGTGGTGAAAGGAAATGACATCAATATCATGGCAGTGTAACACATCCCTACTTTTCGTGTCTCTTGTTTTTAACAGCTAATTAAGCATCCATCCACAAACAAAAGTGTCTCTGTGGGAGTCTTGTGATCCAACAACATAGTCCAAGAAACTGGGAGGAGCCTCGCCCACCTGATCATCCCATAATAGACCACAGACAGACTTCGGTTTGGGCTGTGGAACTAACAACCCCAACCCAAACCCTTCCCAGCTGTGTTTGGGGAAAATTTTTTAAAGTGCTAACTTGGACGAAACAATTCCAGCATATCACTGAAGGAAACAAACAAACAAAGGAATTTGAAGGAACTTTTCCAGCATTGCCCCTCCCCTCCAAGTTGACACAGCACAGAATTGAACTATCCAATGGCACCACTCTCTGGGGGGAAGGGAGAGCCCAGTTACCCGAGCTGTGCTGGATGTAGCAGGGAAAACCCATTTCCCTCCAGGAACATCCAGAGTGCTAAAGTGTGACCCCCATGACCGAGGGGAGGGAAGAAACTGGGAAAGAGACAGATAAGAACATCAAAGGGCATTAAAGAGACATGGTTCATGCTGACTGCACTCAGGATGTCTGGAGAAAATCCACCCACAGGCCTCTGGGAGAACCTCAGCCAAGGATCTCTCCACCAGCTGGCAGATACTCCTCATGTCCCAAATGGTAAACCTACACTTTCCCTCACTCTAAGGTGGCTCCTTTTTGAGCTCCAAGATTGGCAGCAAAAGCAAGCTGGGTAAACTAGAGTGCTATCAGAAAATCAGACTAGGATCTGTGGGCAAGAGAGAAATCACAAGCTTGACCTGTAGCACCACCTTCTGGAAAAACAAAGAGAGGTTTCTAGTAGCCAGCCAGGTGAGCAGTAAGATCCAAAACAGACATAAAAGCTTAAAGAATTTTGCCACAAGAGGGAGCAGGAAGTGTGGAGCAGGTGTATAAATGCAAGCCAGATAAAATAGGATCAATGAGCAATATACCCCATCTGAAGGCAACTAGTGGAGAGCTGAGGAAGTGTCTTTTACTTCAAAGACAAAGCAGCAACACAAAACAACAAGGAACATGAAGAATCAAGAAACATATCATAACTAAAGGATAATAATTCTTCAATAAAGATTTCAAAGACATGAAATCTTATGATCTAGCAGATAAAGAATTCAAAGTAACTGTTCTGAGGAAACAATGAGCTACAAAGAAACACAGAAGACAATTCGATGTAATCAGGAAAAAAATACATGAACAAAATGAGAAATTTAGCAATGAGACAGAAACCTTGAAAAAGAACCAGACAGAAATTCTGGAGCTAAAGAAATCAATGATTGAAATGAAAAATGCAATACAGAGAATCTGCAGCAGAGTAGATCAAATGGAAGACAAAATAAGTGACCTCGAAGACAGTGGTTATCAAATAACTCAATCAGAGGCAAACAGAGAAAAAAAATGACAGTGAAGACAGTCTACATGACCTATGAGATTCAGTCAGATGTACAAATACTAGCATAATCAGAGTTCCAGAAGGAGAAGAAAAGAGGAAGGGGCCAGAAAGATTATTTTTACAATAATAGCTGAGGGGTGCCTGGGTGACTCAGTTGGTTGGGCATCCAACTCAAGTTTGGCTCAGGTCATGATCCCAGGGTCATGGGATCAAGCCCCACATCTAGCTCCACGCTAAGCATGGAATCTGCTTGGTATTCTCTCTCTCTCTCTCTCTCTCTCTCTCTTTTTCTTTCTCTCTGCCCCTCCCCTGCTCATGTATGCTCTCACTCTCTGTATAAAATTTTTTTAAAAATAGCTGAGAACTTCCAAAAACTGAGAAGAGACTTTGACATCCAGTTTCATGAAGCTATTAGATCACTCTATTATCTCAAAGCAAAAAGACCTCCAAGACACATTATAATGAAAGTGTGAAAAATCAAAGAAAAAGAATCCTAAACACATCTAGGGTGTTATAAATTATAAAGGAACACACATTAGGCTATTAGTGGATTTCTCAGCAGAAACTCCACAGGCCAGTAGAGAGTAGAATGACATACTCAAAGTGCTGAAAGAAAAAAATTGCCAGCCAAGACTACTCTATATGGCAAAGTTTTCCTTCCGATATGAAGGAGAAATAAAACTTTCTTAGAGAAACAAAATCTGAGGCTATCCTGCCTTACAAGAAATGCTGAAAGGAGTTCATCAAGCTGAAGTGAAAAGATACTAATTAGTGACATGAAAACATCTCGAAGTATACCACACACTGGTAAAGGTAAATATGCAGTCCAATTTTAAAAGCCCTAATTCTGTAACAGAATTGTGTATTAACCACTAAATGATAGCATATGGTTAAAGGAAAATAGTATTAAAAATAACTATAACTATTATAATCTGTTAATGAACACACAACATAAAAAGAGGTATATGGTAACATCAAAACTATAAAGAATAAAAGGGTGTATCTTTGTATGCAGCTAAGAAGCTTTCACTATTTTACCAATGACCATGATGTTAGCTATGGGTTTGTCGTACATGACCTTTATCATATTTAGTTATGTTCCTTTTATACCCAATTTGTTGAGGATTTTATCATAGAAGGGTGTTGTATTTTGCCGATGCATTTTCTACATCTATTGAAATGATCAGGGAAACAGAAGGAGGTGAAGTCACTATCTTTAAGAGATGTCTGCATTCCCATGTTTCCCAGCAGCATTATTCATAATAAGCAAGACATGGAAACAACCTAAGTGTCCATCAACAGATGAATGGATAAAGAAAATGTGTTGTGACCATAAGTACATTATGCTTATTGAGATAAGTCAGACAAAGTGAGACAAATACTGTACGTTATCACTAATATATGGAATTTAAAAAAGCCCTCATCACAAAAACAGAGGGTATAGTGGTAGTTAACAAGGACTGGAGAATGAGAGAATCAGAGCTGTGTTGTTTAAGGCTATAAATTTGCAACCACTAGATGAATAAGTCCTGGGGATTTAATACACAGCATAGTGAATTATAGACAACAATATTGTATTGCAGGATTCAAAGTTGCAAAGAAAACTTAACTGTTCTCACCACTAAAAAAGAGATAATAATTAGGAGACGTAAAACACATGGTAGCAAATGTCATGATGGTAATCACATTGCAATATATAAATATGTCAAGTCAACACCTTGTCATCTTAAATCTATACAATGTTATGTCAATTATATCTCATAAAAATTAACTGCTTGATATAGATAGATACATGTTCAGTGAAGGAGGATGAAACTGAACTCTGTCTAGTTGATATCCAGCAGACACAGAGAGGATTGACGAAGCTCTTGCCTTAAGGAGCATTCAGCAAGGAAGCAGACCCAACCATTCCAGTACCAAAGGGAAGAGCTATTCTAGAAGCATGAAAAGGGATCTCTGGAAACACAAAGGTAAGTGCAAAAGCTAACGTTCATATATGGGGATGTGAGAAGGCTTTCTAGAAAAGATACCCAAATCCATGCTTTTACCAAAATGGAGCACCATTGGGCAGTACTGCATCAATTTGAAGCCTCATCTAAGTCATTTCTGAGCCACCACTTATCTACCCTGTTGAATTGTGGTGAAGGGTAAAGGTATTACAGATGACCAGCATAAAGGGATTAGCCATGATCTTGGCAAAGATAGGCATTCAATAAGTAATAATTCACTCTATTTATTTTCTTCCTCCCTCTCTCCTGCCCTTCCTTCTGAGTTCTCTCCCTTTCCATCCATCCCTGCATACATCTAATCTGTTTTTCTCCCTCTTTCCTTTTCTCCCTTTTCTTCCCTCCTTTTCTCATCCCACCCTTTCTTCCCTGTGAAAGTATGTCACCATGTTTTTCACACCCTACCCTCACAGCCCCCCATTAGATAGGTTAACTTTGAAGATGGTTATTGAACTTTATCTTGGGAACCACTATCCTCCCCTCTCCCCAGCTTAACGAGTCCATCCTGTCCTGCTGTTCCAACCAGAAACCATACTCTTGCCTATAGCAGTCTCAGACAAGGATTCCCAGAGAAGCCCAGCAAAAGCAGTTAGAAAGGGAGAGGGAGTTTACTGGTTCCTGAGGAGGTGACTCAGGGTTGATTTTCACAGCCAATATAATTTGTTTCGGTTTTCTTCATCATGCTTCTGCAAAAATCGAAACTGTAGCTCTATCGTGGCTGTTGTTTTCTCATCTCTGCTCCAGGTCACTTCCTCTTGGCCAATGATCCACCCTGGTCTTGGCCATATCCAGACAGCTGTTAATTGCTCAGGAAGTAGAGTGGGGAGGGCTATTGTTGGTTGTTTTCCCTTAGTAAATAAAAATAAATGTATTGCTGTATCTTGCTTCCTGCAGGGTCATTGTTTTCATGAGCAGGAAGAGGCTCTATGTGGAGGTCCTGCGACTAATTTCATTTGCACCCTCAGAGGTCAGAACATGCGCAGCCAACTCTGCAGAAGAGCAGAAGCAGCCCAGGCCAGATCAGCGGGTTTTCGTGTAAGTGTAACTGGTTCTCCTGCCTAAGCTTTTCTTGTTGGCCTCAAAGCTTGCAATCCCTTGACTGGAAAGAAAAAAATTTTACCAATAGGTTTTAAAGAGAGTAATAGGGGCTTTTGTAGTATCAGGGAATAGTCAGCATAATCTCTTCTCTGAACTCTTAAGGCATTGCAAGGATTCCTCTTTATGAGAGAGATTCCGTCCTTCCCCATAGAGAAGTGAAGACTCCTACTAACACTTCTGCCCTCTCTGAAATGCTGGACAAAGCTGCCCTCTTTCTTCCATCCCTGACTTGTTCTTCCTCAGGAAGAGGGAATATTGGAGAATCCCTGCCCCACTAGGCTGGCTCTGGAGTATACTCCCTTGCTTTTGCCTCTTTTGACTTCCTTCACCACCCATCCAGGCCATAAGCACCCCCCAAAAGGGGCCTCCATTCCCTTACCTGTCATCCTAATCCACCCTCCTCAACTTTCTTCATCTGCAGCAGGAAAGACCTGCACTCCTATCACCCCAGGGCTAAGGGGAGCTCAGTAGAAGGCCCAGAACATCCTATATTCTGGCTTAACCACTGCTGTAGTGATGCGTTTCTGGCTTCTTGAGTCTAGAAGAAAGAGTGTGATTAATGAGTCCCTCCAACCTAGGCATCCCTTTATATAGTTGTATTATAATTAGTTATATAACTACTATTTTTCCCATGTAAGAGTGAGAAATTTGAGGACAGAATCCACATGATTCGCTTTGAATTTCCAGAGCATCCAGCACATTTCCTTGCCCATTGTGTGTATCTCACAAATATTTATTGAATTAGATCATGAATACACAGTTTCTAAAAGTCCAGTTAACAAATTTATTATATGTGGATAAACATGTATATAGATGTTTATAGTTGTATATATGTGTGCATACATATAAAGGTAAATGTATGTGTGTATATAACATTAAAAGAGTAGGGAGTGGAATAAAATTTCATAAAATCACCATAAGTTCACTACCTGAATATAACTACACACTGTGTAGTGTAGTGAATTTTCTTCTGTTCTTTTTTTCCTTTCATATGAATATGTACGTATTTACTTAAATTTACTTCAGAGTATTTATATAGTTTATATATTTTTATCCGCATGTTTTTTTGTTTGCTTTTAGACTTTTTAGAGCAGTTTTAGGTTCACAACAAATTTAAGAGGGAAATACAGAGATTTCCCAAATACTGTCCACCCCCACACACCTATGGCCTCTCCCATTATTAACATCCCTTCCAGAGCAGTACATTTGTTACAGATGAGGGACCAACACTGATACATCATAATCACACAATGTCCATAGTTTACATTAGGGTTCACTTTCGGTGTTGTATATTCCATGGGCTCGGACAAACGTATAATCAGAGTATTTCCTTTTCTGCTTGTTTGTTTCATGTGTTGGCTTTTAATGCATTCTCAGAAAAGGAATAATTTTTTTAAAGTATGCTTTTTAAAAAATGTTTACTTATTTTTGAGAGAGAGGGAGAGAGAGAGGGAGGGAGAGACAGAGTATGAGGTGGGGGGGAGGGACAGAAAGAGAGGGAGACACAGAATCTGAAGCAGGCTCCAGGTTCTGAGCTCTCAGCACAGAGCGCAATGCAGGGCTCAAACTCATGAACCCCACAATCATGACCTGAGTCAAAATCAGTCAGTTAACTGAGCCAGCCAGGCGCCCTATCAGAAAAGGAATCTTTGTGTTAGAAGGGATACATATTTTTATACCTCTTGGTACATATTGCCAAATGGCTTTTCAAAAGTAGTACATTAAATTTTCTTGCCATTGGCTATGAATGAAAATACTAGTTTTATCAAACCTTCTCTAGGAGGGTATATTCCAATTGTTAAAATTTGTTCAAATATTATAGGTCAATAAAAGGTTACTTTGTTCCACAAAAATTTACTGTTAATTTATAGTACCTTCCAGGCTAAAGACACAAAGGTTCTCACCTCTCACAGGATTTCCAGAACAAAGGGGAATAACACAAAACAGAAACTATGGTGCTTTCTACAAGCTCCAAATTTGTGACTGTCAATTGAGTTATGGTGAGTTAGGTCCCCTCACCATTAAGAGACAACCTTTCTCAAGCTAGTCTCATAGGAAAAGTGATTCAAATTCTGGTGAACTACTACATAGTCCACGCCACTGTACTTATAGTCACATATTCAAAGAATATTAGTTAAATGAAAAAGTAAGTGATCCCCCAAAACTTCCGCATTGAAAAAACTTATTGTTTAGTTAAAAGACAAGTGCCAAAATTATGAAAAATGTTTGAAATATGTAACAGAGACAAAGGGCTAGTTTATAAACAGCATCTAGAAAGAAGAGCATTAAGAAAAGAAGACCAACCAATAAAGAAAATGGACAAAAGATATGAACAGTTCACAGAAAAAGAAATACAAATGGCCCTTCAGTATTTGAAAGGATGCTCACCTAGAGCAGGGATTGGCACACTATGGCTCAGAAGCCAAACTTGACCACCATCTGTTTCATTATTGGCACACAGCTGATGCCACTTCATCTATGTTTTATCTATGTCTGCTTTCATGCTAACAACACAGGAATTGAATAGTTAGAACAGAGACTGCATGGCCCACAAAGCCAAAAATATTTATCTGACCCTTTACAGAAAAGGTTTGCTGACCTGTGACCTAGAGAAACAGAAATTAAATGATATTTAGGTATTATTTTTCATTTATCAGACTGTCAAAAATCCAACAGTTGGAAAATACTGTCGCAGGATCTTCTTATGCATTTTAAAAAGAGTAAATTGGTAAAACTCCTTTAAAATTTTTTTAAATCTTTATTTATTTTTGAGAGAAAGAGACAGAGTGCGAGAGGGGGAGGAACAGAGAGAAAGGGAAATACAGAATCTGAGTCACTCAGGTGCCCCTGGTAAAACTCCTTCTTAAGTGGCACTTTGATAATATTTACCTTAATTAATAACTTATACACACTTTGATCCAACAATTCCACGTTGGGGAACTTATTCTACAAATGCACTTGAACATGTATATATATATTTATTTAATCATTTATTTATTGCAACTCTGTTGCCCTGTTTGAAAAGATCTGAACCACTCCCACTGGCCATCAGCAGAGGACTGGTTAAATTATGGTTTCATCTGTACATAAGAATAGTATATAGTTGTCTAAAAGAATAAGGAAGCTCTCTATACACTGCTATAACACATATTTATGATACGTTGCTTGCTGAAAAAAACAGAGTACAAAACCATATGTATGATATGCTACCTGTGTATAAGAGGGGAGAGAATGAGACTGTATGTTCATATTTCCTTGCTTGTGCACAAAGAACCCTGGAAGGATGCAGAGAAGGCTGATGATGGGTCAGACTTGAGGAATGGATGGAGAGGTAGTAAGACTTCTCATTATTTGTCTTTTTATATTGTTTGATCATTGAGCCATGTTGATTCACTAATTTGTTGAGCATCTAATAGGTGCCTGACACTGTTCTAGAGGCTGAGGAAAGAATGAAAAATTCTAGTGTTCCTGGGAGCTTGTAGTCTATTAGGAGAGATATTAAATAAATAAGATAAATGGTTATATATTAGATTGTAATAAGGTGATAAGGGAAGAAAACATTAAAAATAGGAAGGAGGGTAGGGAATATCAGATGTGTGCTGGAGGGGAGCAGGCAGGTGGAGTGACCAGAGGGAATCTAACTGAGAAGGTGACTTTTAAGGAAGAAACTGAACGAAATGGAAGAGTGAGCAGGAGAATGTATTATCAATTCAAAACATTAAATTAAATAGCAATCATTCCATTTAATCTTTCTAACAACCCTATTAGAAGTTATTCATGAGTTTATTACTATTAATGAGATTTTTATCCTCATCATAAATTATTATATTGATCCCAAGAGGTTGCCTGCACAGAGTTGAAACAAGAAATGTTAACTCCTCCAATCCAAGTGCTGAGATAGAGTGAAACAAAACATGTGTGAGGAGCACATGGATAGGCACCTAAGCCAGGTAGGGGAGCAAAGAGAATAGATAAGCAGACCCTGAAGACTGCAAGGGAGCTAGCCAGTCTGGGACTGAAGGGCAGAATTCTTGGAAAAGGAAATGACTGCAAAAGCCAAAGAGGTGAGAAAAGGCTCAGCAAGTGGTTTAGAATAATTGGAATCAGGTGTTTGTCAGGGAGGTCTACAATTAAATGATGGCACAGAAAAGTTAAGTTCAGGCACTAAAAGCCCCGGTAAGCCACATAAGACACTGCGAGTTGGAGAACTCACACTGCCCCAAATCTCTTCTCCCTTACTTGCCTCTGGAACATGTCTTCTCAACCTCAGCACTACTGACCTCTTGGACCAGTTAATGCATTGTTGTGGGGGTTGTCTTGTGCATCGTAGGATGTTTCTCCACTGACAGATGCCAGCAGTAGCCCCACCCAACCCCAGATGTGACAACCAAAAGTGTGTCCAGACATTTCCTGAAGTCCCCTGTAGGGCAAAATCATGCCTGGTTATGAATCACCGGTCCAAAGGTTGAAAAAGCTTTGTCATTTTTTTCAGCTAGATGGTCCTGTAACAAAGTTTTGGCCAATGAAATATGAGAAGAGATCTACTGGAACATCCTTCCTTTTTTCGACCATCTTGAACCAGGGCAAGAATGACAGCAGCCTTTTTGCAGCCATAAAAGAAAGAACATGAGAAGCACAGAGATGTTGGTCCCTACATCTTTGAGCCAATGGACCACTACCTCCAAACTTCTCATGAAGGTAAGATAACTGTTATATGTTTAGGCCACCAAGTTGAGGTTTTCTATTATTTGCAATTGAAAACAATCCTAACTATTAAAACATGAAAAAGTACTTGGACTTACTTCATCCCAGAGATAATGAGTAAAGTAGTCTAAAAAATAAAAAGAATTACATCATCACATCTACAGTTCAGAAGATTATTTTGCTATAAAACACAGTCTATGAAGCAAGATTGCAGGCAGGCAGACCATGGAAAATGCCATTATAAGCAAGATAAGCAAAAACTGAGTGGGACTTGGATTAATTTAATGATGGTGGGAATAAAATAAGGGGACACATATGAGAAACATTGAGAGGCAAAATGGATCGACCCTAAGCAGTTGTATATGGGCAGTGAATAAGGTACATCAAAGACTAGAAATCATATTTCTGTTGTAAGTGATGCCCTGGATGGTACAGAAAAGAAAGAACAATTTAAAACAAAGGGCAATATTCCATTGCAGGCCAGGTTGAATTTGAAATACTTATGGAACACCCAACTGGTAATGTTCAGGGCGTTTTGATACATAGGTCTAGAAGTCAGAAAAGTATAAGGGAGTAGTAATTTTTAAAATATATGTATGATATAATTCTAAATCTTAAATTCCAATAAAATAACATTATTTATGACAAAAGTGATATAAATGAAGTATAGAATACTTAAACATACAGCTAAGCAAAAGAAAATTAAAAATACACAAATACACTCATAAAATCCCAGCATCCAGATATAATTTGCAGTAAAATGTAGTTACATTACATTACATATACATGTGAATATACAAATATAAATGGGATTATACTACGTATACTATACGGTAACAGGCTTTATTCACTCAATAGCACATTTTTCTGCTTCAATTAATATTCACCCATTTTCTGATTTTTTACTATTATAAACAGTTCTGAGATCAATTCTTCTCATAGTAAAATTTTTGCTCATGTCCCTAGTTATGTCTTTAGGATAAATTCCTAGCTGTGGAACTGCTGGCTAAATGATATATGTATTTCTAAGGCTTTTGATAGATGTTCCAAAATCATTGTCTAGAGAGGTTGTAGTAATTGACAGTTCTATAACACTATGTGTAAGTACTTATTTCCCCACACTCTCTCCAAAACAGAAATTATATACATAATCACTCAAGCCTTTGAGAATTTTATAAATTAAAAATATTAACCTCATTGTTTTTATTTTGCATTTGTTCAATTGCTAGAACACATGCTGTGTGTGTTTTATCAGCTATTTGTATTGTTTCTTTGGCAAACTGCTGATTTGTGTTCTTTGTCTACTATTCTTTGAGACACTGATCTTTTATTGATTTGTAAATACTCTTTATATATTATAAACTTTAGCCCTTCTTCATTAATGCTGCATTTTTTCCTCTTTGTTTGCATTTGCCATTTAATCATAGGTTACATTTTGATAAATAGGTATTTAAAATTACTAGAACTTCCAGGGTTTGAAATGGCTATTGTGAAGAATGGAAACAAGATAGTGCTTCAGTCTCAGCTGAAGTTTGATACCATGGATTTCCAATGGCCTCAATCTACAGCAGCATTTGGTTACTTCAGCACAGAGAGAGAAAGGGGAGAAAGTAAGTTTGCTTAGCGTTAGTGTTTTGCCTGTTGTTTTAATCAGAGGCTGGACAGAGAATAAAGGAGTCATGTGCATTAGCAAATATATTGCTGAAACAATAGACCACATGGACAATATAAGAGTCAACTGATGTTCTGGAAGAAATTAGGAGGGATCAGGGGCCCATGTGTAGTTGAAGACCAGATGCAGCTGAATGAGAACATGGGAGAGCTACAAGATTAGGACATTTTTTATAATTTTCTTCTAACATACTTTTCATTATTGCCTCCAATTCATTTGTTTTATTTTCTTCTTTTAAAACAATTATTTTTGTATCTGTTATATTCACCTTCATATTTTAAATTTTCTTAATTCTTTTTTTTTTTTTAATAGGGATTGTTCCCCCAGCACACTCAGAATTAATTTTCAGCCATGAAGTCTATTTACTAGATAGAGCACATTTTATTTTGGCCACTTTACTTTCTATTTCCTTGCATTCTCTTTTAATTTCAGCCCATATTTATTTAAAAGAGGCATTATCTTACTGTCTCTCAATCAATATTTAATTCCAGAATATGTGGTTGGAAGGAGGAAGGTTGGAGGTGAGAGAAAAGCGGGGCCATGCACTCCTTCAGCCCTAGAAAGATCACAAGACACACAGTAAACACCAGACCATTCAATGAGTTACCTTGTTCAATGGTCACAGCTCAGGGTCATGCTGGCCAAAATGGAAAACCGCCAGGTACCTCCTGTGCCAAGCACAGCTTCAAAGTCCAGTAGCCTGTATTTTCTCACCCGAGATACTTTCTTGAAACAGCTGGTTTGCAAGTGCTTTGGAGGCCTTGGAACCTCCAGGGCCTCCCTGCCACCACCCACTTCATTTTGGCTTTGTCTTCACTATAGACTTGAGAGGATCATCATTCTATTGCTTATGAAACACAATACCAGAGTTTCAAACATCTCTTTTCCAATTCCAGTGCCCTTGCTCCCCAGTACAGCCTTGAAGAAAGAGCAAAACTGAGATTCCTCTGCTGTGTGGTGCTCTTGGAAGGAGGCTGTGGGCGTGAGACTTCCTTAGGGAGGTGAGGGGCTGACTGACGACCCAGGCCTTTACTGACCCCGGATGGGAGAACCCTGGCCTTGGGGCACGTGCAGGCTATGTGCTGCATCTTGTCAACACTGAGAAGTCCTCCTTTCTAAAATTAGGTTGCATGTCATCCAAGATCCTCCCTCAAAGAGAAACCATGAGCTTCCTCTATCCTCAGCCCTGGCTCAGATTTGCCGCTGTAGGGGCGCCTGGGTGGCTCAGTTGGTTAAGCGTCCGACTTCGGCTCTGGTCATGATCTCACAGCTTGTGGGTTCAAGCCCTGTTTGGGCTCTGTGCTGACAGCTAGCTCAGAGCCTGAAGTCTGCTTCAGATTCTGTCTCTCTCTCTCTCTCTCTCTCTGACCCTTCCCTGCTCACCCTGTCTCTCTCTTTCTCTCAGAAATAAAATAAAAAACATTAATAAAAAGTTAAAAAAAAAAAAAAAGATTTGCCGCTCTAAAGAGAAATGTCAGGTTTTACCTCTGAACTCTGAGGTCATCGCCTATCAACCCTGGCCAGAGAACCAGAAGGCAGAATTGGTCCTCTGATTAGAGAAATTCTAATCAGATCCTCAGACCCTTCCTTTTTATACAACATCCTGAGACAACAGGCAAAACAAAACACAGCAAAAGCAAACTATCAAAAAATAAAATTCAAGCGGCAGAAAATTCGTCTGGTCACTCAAACCATTGAGCATTTTCATATGTCTTTTAAAATTTCACCTTGATCGAGGTATATTTTCATGGATTTTTAAATGGCTTCTCTTAAATGAATAGCATCTATTCTCAAGAAAGTGGCTTGAGGAGACAGTAAGCTATCTTCCTGAGTACGGCTGAATCAAGGAAGGGGCAAATAACAGACTCTCAGACTTACATGCTTCATGTCTTCATGTGTCTGAGGAGGTTATTGGATACCTCATACAGCCCCACAAACATACACCCCCTCCACACACACACATTCACACACACACACACACACACACACACACACACACACACACACCTGGGTGGGGCTGAGAACCACTGCACAGAAATAAGCAGGCTGAGAATACTCCATAAGCCTCTCTCACCTGGAGTCAAGTGCATAATGACAAGAATAGCCTCAAGCTACTTTATTCACTCACCTGAGCCCCAAGGAAGCCAAATACTTTTAGCAAGATAAAACTCTGAGAGCCCACCCCCTACCACAAAACCATCTGCCAAATTAGAGAATATCAAGCTTAACCTTCAAACCAGAAGATCTTTCATCTCAAAATTCAGCACAGCAGAATCCCTCCGCTTTGACCGTATTAGCATTTCTCTCCTGAGTATAAGGCCACTGATGGCCACTCAGAAGATACCCTCAGCCCTCAGCCCTGGCCCAGCCAGACCGGACAGCTACCTGAGACAAAGGAATAGGCCGCTAGGATGTTGCTGAGCAAAGCCATGTCCACGCACTCGGCAATCACCAGCGCTGTGCTACGGCGGAAGGGCAGCCTCGACGTGGCATCCAGAGGGAAGCCTCCTGGAAATGCTTCAGCTGGATCGAGGTGGCACCTCCCTCGCTTCTCTTCTGTTTGGAAACACAAATTAAGTGATGAGAACACATTCTGCTCTTCTGAGGCTGTGTTCCAGGTAGCCTGGGCTCAACAGCAAAGACCCAGTCCCCTCAACGCCAGCCAGACTTCCCAGTCAGGGATCTGGGGTCTTGTCCTCTTTGACTCTGTGAGCTTCTTGGCTTTCAGTGAAGCAGAAACTCCTTACATTTCTGTTTGTTCTGGACTTTCCCCGTTCCCTTCCCCATCTCCTCCCCAGTTCCCTTTTAATACTTCCCCCTCACCTTCCCTACAGCTTTTTATTGCATTGTGTCTGGCTTGCCTTGGAAGCACAGCCCATCATTAGTTCAAACGCTCATTGTAACCCCAAGCGGCAGCCCACTCCTTGCCTGGCTCTGCTTTCTCCTGCACTGACAATCTTTGTGTACTTTGATCAGTTTGGCTCATCCTGCAGGTCACCAAATGTGTGTCTTTGGCAATGGGTCAGAGTTGGCTGTCCCAGAACTGCCAAAATGTTTCCAGTTCTAAAACGCCCACAAGAACTTGGGAGCTTAAGCCCACTCCCTGCCCCTAGTTCCTTGACTCCACCTGTGACCAGGAAAGGACCAAGCAAACACACATGCTGCCAACCAGCAGAACGGTCCCACCAGGGTTTAGAACAGGGACTTAGGATCTCAGTGCTAAGTGGCTCAGCCTCGGGCTGATGGAGCACATTCTCTCCGCAGCTGCTGCTGCTGCAGCTCAGACTTGGCATTCTCATCACCCAGTTCACTCAGCAAAGCACTCGCTGAGATAAAGGGAGAAAGAAGTGGCAAAGACCCCGACAACTATTCATTGCTAGGAGTTGTCTCTAGGCCGAGGGCGGGGAACTGAGTCACAGTGGAGGGATGTCAGCTTGGGGAAAGCTGACTCCAGTCTTTGGAGAATAAACGGGTTCTCAGGTGGGTCATGGCCTCAGTAACGTGGACCACACAACAGGGCCTGGGGAGCTGTAATTCCACAGGTGGATGGAATGGGTCACAACAGAGAAGACAACTCACATTCTGGTGGATTCCAGTGGGCTCAGGGAAACCAAAGCAAGGAAAGAAAGATCAATGTACAGGTAAGACAGAAATAACCACAAGGTTGTTGGAGCAGCCCAAGGCCCAAGAGTGGCAGGATGCGGAGCTGTAGCTTCAGGGGCTGGCTCTGAGAGGGACCGGCTACTGCTGAGGGACCCTGCACCTCTGAGCCAGAGCCCTGGACCTTAGTCAATAGCCACTGGAGTTCTTGAAAGGGCACAACTATATGATACAAGTGAATAGCTGGAATCACCACTCTGAGTTCAGAGACTGTTCTGCAGATCTGAGGACTTGAGGACCCAAGAAGAGAGTGAAGTCACTGGGAAATGTCTGAGTATGTAGTGATGCAAGACTATTTCAGATCCATTCCTTCCTATCGTTCCCCACTAATTCTACCATAGCACAAATCTCACTGTTTCATTTCTGAGAGTTTTACTCCACCTAATCCTGCCAACACCTTCTTCCTGCCCAATCTAGTGCACACTCTCACCAACTGGGCCATCTTTATATAAAGTACAAACCTAATCACTTCACTCCACAGCCCAAACCTTCAGCTAATCTCCATTAAACTTCTTAGCACAATACACAGACACTTCCACAATATCGGACTCCTACCCTAGCTCCTAATTCATCTCCTCCTCAGTCTACACCCACACTCACATACACTGAAATGTAGACATGCCTAATGCTCCAACATTACCAGTTTACTTTTAGTTCTCCAAACATAACAAGCTCTTCTGCCTTTTCATGCATTTGATCATGCTTTTCCTTTTGCCTAAAATGCCCCCTCCTCCCCTTATCTGTCTGGTAAATTTTCCTTTAAAAGAGAATTCAAAAGTCCTCTAGAAGTCTCAAAATCCCAATGACTTTTTTTTTTTTTTCAGAAATAGAAAAATCCATACCAAAGTCATGGAATCTCAAGTAGCCAAAAGAATCTGGAAAAAGAACTGCATTGGAAGTCTCATACTTCCTGATTTCAAAATTTATTACAAAGCTACAATAATCAAAATAATGTGGGACTGAAATAAAGACAGACATCTGGACCAATGGAATAGCCTACAGAGCTCAGAAATAAGACTTTACATATATGGTCAGATGATTTTCAACAGGGATGCCAAGACCATTCAATGAGGAAAGAACAGTCTTTTCAACAAATGGTGTTGAGAAAACTGAGTATCCACATGCAAAAGAATAAAGTTCAAACCTTACCTTATACCACATTAAAAATTTAACTAGAAATGGGTCAAAGACCTAAATGGAAGAACTAAAATTATAAAACTTTTAAGAGAATACATAGGAGAAAAGTTTTATGACATTGGATTTGACAATGATTTCTTATATAAATGCTGAAAGCACAGGCAACAAAAGTTAAAAGAGATAAATTGGGCTCCATCAACACTTAAAACTTCTGTGCATCAATGGGCACAATCAGCAAAGTGCAAAGTAACCCACAAAATGGGAGAAAATATTTTCAAATAATATATCTGATTTGGGGGGTAATATGCAGATAATATAAATAAACCCTAGAAACTCAACAACAAAAAATCAAACAACCTGATTAAAAAATAGGCAAATGATCTGAATAGATATTTCTCGAAAGAAGATACACAAATGATCAATAAGCTCATGAAAAGATGACCAACATCACTAATCACTAGGGAAATGCAAATCAAAACTACAATAAGATACCACCTCACACCCATTAGGATGGCTAGTATAGGAGGAAAGGAGGGAGGGAGGGAGGGAGGGAGGAATGAAGGGAGGAAGGAAGGAAGGAAGGAAGGAAGGAAGGAAGGAAGGAAGGAAGGAAGATGAATGGATAAACAAAATATGGTATATACATACAATGTATATTATAGACTTAAAAGGAAGGAGATTCTGACACATACTACAACATGGATGAACCCCGAGGATATTATGCTAAGTGCAATAAATCAGTCACAACTGTAATGAGCCAGAATTCTGTAGCATTTCACATATATGAAATAACTAAAGTAGTTATATTCACAGAGACAGAAAGTAGAATGGTGGCTCTCAGTAGTTAGGGAAAGGGAAAAATTAGAAGTTACTGTTTAGTGGGCACAGGGTACAAAGTTTCAGTTTTGCAAGATGAAAAGTATTCTGGATATGGATGATTGCACAACTATGCAAATGCACGTAATGCCATTGAACTTTAAGTTTAAAATGTTAAGCTGGTAAATTTTGTGTTATACATATTTTACCACAATTTCAAAATAATAGTAATAAGGTGTTAACGAGGTACAACAGTGAATTCTGAAAGTTACTCGATTTAAAGAATCCTGTATTCAAATTTTGGTTTTAAGTTAACAGGAATGGTAGCAGAATTATTTTATGCTATTAAAATTGAAGTCAATTAAATTCTAATTTATATCATATTATGAATATAGTTCATATGAATATGAAGATGTAATTTCACTTATTAAAAATTGGATAGTAAATAATTATAATCTATCACATTTAGAGATTCAGAGGAAAAATATATTACATCATTACAGTCAAGAACATGTTTGTATAAAATTCAATAAATTTATACAATGCTTGATTTGCCTCCCTTCCTCTCCCCCACTATTTTTCCCCTTCTTCTCCCCATGGTCCTCTGTTAAGTTCCTCCTAATCCTCCTATATGTGCAAACATATGGTATCTGTCCTTCTCTGCCTGACTTATTTCGCTCAGCATAACACCCTCAAGGTCCCTTCATGTTGCTACACATGGCCAGATTCCATTCTTTCTCATTGCCATGCAGTATTCCATTGTACAGATAAACCACATCTTCTTGATCCATTCGTCAGTTGGTGGGCACTTAGGTTCTTTCCATGTTTTGGCTATTGTGGAGAGTGCTACTATGAACATTGGGATCCATGTGCCCCTATGCATCAGCACTCCTGTATCCCTTGGGTAAATTCCTGCAGTGCTACTGCTGGGTCATAGCGGAGTTCTATTGTTAAGTTTTTGAGGAACCTCCACACTGTTTTCCAGATGGGCATAGAGAGCACTTGTGTGGATGATCACTGGGTATTATACGGAAACCAACTTTACAATAAACTATTTTAAAAATATATATTCATGCTTGAGGGAAAAAAATATAAAAGGTCCACTACAGTAAAGCTCCTAATCACTCAGACCCTTTTCTTTGGCTACCAAAGTCTCCAAATATTCTTCTAATATTGCATCTGTGATATTATAATTGGAATGATAAGTTTACAGGTTTTCTTCTAGACTGAAAAGGCATCTGATGTATCCTTGTTACCTAAGCATATAGCATGGTGCCTGATGAAAGGAGTCTCGCAGTAAATTCTGGCTGGCTGAAAATCAAAAAAAGCATTTAGGCATGAGTTTTGTGTGCATATGTTTCTGAAGGTATTTCTAAGCCACCAGGATACCAGGGCTGACTGGCGCTGAGTGGGATGCCAAACAGAGAGAGTACTTTCTCAGCAGCATGAGAGGATCACGTGCAAAATGGAGGCACAGAAATTCTTCCTACAAGCCTCCTCGTGCCCCAGGCACCAATGGAGAGGGCTGCAGGAGCTGGAGACAAGAGGAAGATGGATGAAAAAGGCAGGCCAAGGGTAAGGAAAGACAACTTCTGGGTGGCCCATCCAAAAGAGCAATCGGAAGATCCCCCATCATCCTTGTGCCACAAATCAGCCTAAAGCAGGAGTCAGTGCATCTTTACTGTAAGGGCCAGAGAGTATTTCAGGCTTCAAGGACCATAGAGACTCTGTTTCAACTACTCAACTTTGCCATTATGGTATGAAAGCCACCACAGACAATACGTAAATGAACAAGTGTGGCTGTCTTCCAATAGAACTTTGTTTGCAAAAATAGGTGGTAGACCCAACTTGGTCCATGGGCCATAATTTGCAGACCTCTGGTCTAGAGTCTTACTACTTAAAGTATGGTTCAAGGATGAGCAGCATTGTTGGATCTCATAATCTTGGACACCACCCAAGACCTTTGGAATCGAATTCTAATTTTATAAAATGCCCAGTAGAGTTTGCACAGTGCTCTACCTGACCTCTGTGATCCCCTTCAACCTGAACACTAGGATACTATTAGCAGCACAAGCCCAGGAGACACTTAGTGCCTCCTTTATAAATCTGATGCAGGATACAAGGGTGAGTTCTCACTGGCCTTGCCACACAGGCAGTTCTCCAGGTGGTCATAGGGCACTTTAGTGAGGGCACTGAGACAGAGGGCAGAACTTGGCAGAGGAGATTCTGCTCAAGACAGCTGCCAATGAGACAGGTTCTGCAGAAGTTAGAGAAGTGATGAACCCTAGAGCCAAACTCTATACCAAACCCTTCTCCCTGACCTTCCCTTAACAGCGATGGAACAGTCCAGGTAGCTCTGGACACCTCCCACTGGAGATCTGCCTTATCATTAAAACTTTTCTGCATCTCCTACTGTGATGGTTAATTTTATTAATCAACCTGACTGGCTATGGGATGCCCAGATTAAACATTATTTCTAGGTGTGTCTGTGAAGGTTTTTTCAGATGAGGTTTACATACGAGTCTGTGGACTCACAAAAGTAAACTGCCCTCCCCAATGTGTGTGGGCATTATCCAGTATGTTTAGGGCCCAATGGAATGAAAGGTGGAGGGAGGACAAATTCTTCCCTTTTTTCTTGTCTTACTGTTTAAGCTGAGACATCTCATCTTATCTTCTCCAGACTCAGATTGGACTTTCACCATTGGTCCTCAGCCCTCTGTACTTTAACTCAACAATATCACAGGTTCTCCTGGGTCTCCAGCTAGCAGATAGCAGATCCTGGAGCTTCTCAGCCTCCAAAATCACGCACGCACACACACACACACACACACACACACACACACACACACACTTCACCTATAAATAGGATATATATACTCTACTGTTTCTGTTTCTCTGGAGATCCCTGATCAGTACACCTACCAATACGAAGGTAAGGAGTATGAGGCATTCATCCACCCTCCAGTACAATTTGTGGTCTGTTCCCTTACAGGAACAGTAGTAAGGGAAGTCCCTTACCACTGCTTAGTTCCTAGAATCAATGATTATCAACTTTGGGCACTTTGCCCCCCAGGGGACTTTTGGCAATATGTGGAAATATTTTTGGTTGTCCCAATTGCAGTGAGAGGTTGATATTGGCATCTGGTAGGTAAGAGGGAAGGATATGCTGAATAGCCTACAATGCCCAGGATAGTTCCCCACAACAAAGAACTAAATGGCCCAAAATGTGGATATATCAAGGTTGAGAAGCCCTGTTCTAAGATCATAACTTCATTGACTGGTCTAAGTGACTCTTACTGTTTTTGAGCCTTGTGTGCAACACCAGTACCATCAGGAAGGTGTCAGAGAGAGGGGTTGCTTGGCAGGCCTTGATCAGGACATGAGTGCAAGGTCTGGGCCAGCAACTTAATATTCCCAGTGACCAGAATGTGTTCCGGAAGAATAACTCACATTAACCAAGCCTTCAAGGGAACATATCAACCAATAGCAGTTTATTAATTCGTAACTGGAGAGTCAACTTCACAAGAACTAAATCAGGTCCTCTTCTAGACACGTGGATCCTGGCGATTATCTTGGTAAGGATAAAATTGCAACCAAGGAGCTGCATATTTTCAAAGACAAGGGTTTCTCCTGGTGATAACTCATCAGATTAACCCCACACTATTCTGGGGGAAATCATGTGTAGAGGACACCCCAGGCCCAGTCAATTAGCAGCACAGCATACTCTCTCTGGGCAGAACCCACCAATTCTTACAATTCTTACTCTCTAACAGCTTTTTTCATCCCTGACCCAAAGCTACTTCTCCTAATTACTGACTAACTGCAACACAATTGAAAAACCACAGCTTCTGTCCATCACTTACATCTCATAATTTTGTCTCCCTAAACACATGCTAGTCTCTTGATGAAGATGACAGCCTGTCTATGAGCACCATCTCGTAGACTGAATGGCTAATTAAATGCATCATATACTATTTTCACTGGCTTCCATCTTACAGGCAACCTCATTTCCAGTGGTACAAAATCATATTCTCTGGAACCTTGAGTCCACTCATTTATATTGAGTGTAATCACTGAAAGTATATTAAACTGATAAGAATAGATACTACACTTGATCTTAGCCAAAAGGCCGAGAAGCGATAATCACTGAAAGTATAAAATGGAATGTGCCAGGTGATGATACATTTCATCTTATACTTTAGTAGCAGCAATGAGTAGGCCCTGGTATGTGAGTCCCCATGCAGGTGACTATCTCATTACACAGTGTCATGAGTGTAAAACCTCATTATCCCCATAGATACCTGGGGAGAGATGTGCTGTCAGGAACAGAGGATTATCTGGCAAAAACAGTTCATCTCTGGTGACACTGGTGCCAGGCAGTAGAGGTCCTGAAACTTGGTTGGCCTCAGCTGGCTTCTCAAGTTCTGAAAGAAATGGCACAAAAAACATCAGAAAGCCATCACATGCTCAGGAGACCACATCATGCCCTAGACCTAGTATAGTTACGCACCTCACAAAGAAGCCCAGATGATGTTTACCCGAACCTCTGAAAAGATGGAATGGCATCTCCGGAGAGGATAGAGCCCACTGCCAGAGTATAATGGGGAATTTGAACCAGACAGCGAGAGAAACTAAACTCCCAAGTTCATAAAAAGGGAAGCAAGGGGTAAAAGATCACAGATGCTTGCTTCCTCTTTCCTCCTGTCAGCCAAAACCTACAAAACAACCACAATGGGCTATGTCCACGTGGCCCCTCATCAGTGAAATTTTCAGGCCAGCATCTCCCTGGAACAGGAAGGGAGAAAATTCGGTTCCCAGAGAGCAGTGCCCAGATGGGCCATGAAATGAAGCCTCACGCAGCTCTGTGTAGGCATGAGAAACTGGAAATGCTGATGTGTGACTTCTCACAGCCAGAAATCTCAAGTCCTCAAGCTATGTTCAGCCCAGCTAGGGAAGCCAGCGAGAGCCCCTGAAAGGACTAGATCCCACACAGCTTCTTTATGTTGCCAGCCTCGCTGAAAAGTGTACAGAAGGACTGGAGTCCGTCCGAAGCTCCTAGAGCACTGAGCAGCCCCTCTGCTCCACGTGTACACATACACACACATTCAGTTGTCCGCACCACTGCCTGTGACTTCTGCTTGTTTATGTATGTCTCGTAGATACTTATCCACACTGCCTCAGCCTCACAAAGGATTTGTGGCACCTTCCTATCTCCATTTGCCTCATGGAGAAATTAAAGGCAAGAACAAAAAGGAAACTTGAAGCACAGAACTGACAGCTCTTTAGAAACTCAGGCACCAAAGTGTAGAAGCAGGTCTTTAATGCCCACTCACCCTCCCCTCTAAACTAGTGAAAACCATGCAAGAGCTGACCCTAACGTGGCGGCATGGAATCCGAGATGCAAAGGCTTCAATGGAAAAGAGCTCCCATACCACAGGATGGGAAGAGGATACACATGGCCAGGAGAAATCACTGGGCAGAGAGAAACCTGCTCTTCTCTACAGGACTGATAAACACCATGACACATCCAACATGCTAGCCTACCAGACACTTGGCTTCCTTTGCTCCACCAAACTTTCCCTCCAACCCACTGCAGCAAACCATTTCCAGGGACACATCTGGAAAGGCGCCACCTCTGAAATCTAGGCTGCAAGCCCCTTAAGAGCAGGGACCATGTCTTCATTCTGCCCTTTGTTCCCAGGCCCTCCCATAGTGACTGTAAGTGACACTCACACTCAGAAATCCCACTCTCCAACCAGAGCCTTCTATCTCCCTACTTCTGTCACCCCTGGAATCCAGGATGAGGAGGAGGATTTGTAGGCTTGACCCCAAAATTACATTCCAAAGCAGAGAAAATTGATAACTTGGACATGATCAAAATTAAACTTTTAATTTAAGCCATTAAAGCTTCCTCTCTGTTAACAGGATGAAAAGACAAACTATAGAGTCGGGAAGGGGGGGGGGGAATTTGCAAATTATTTATCTGCCAAAAGGAATAGTATGTAGAACATATAAAGAATCTTCAAAAATAGTGACAACACCAAATGTTGATAAGGATGTAGAAAAATGGATCACTCATACATTGTTCATGGAAATGTAAAATGAAACAGCTACTATGGAAAACAATTTAGTAGTTTCTTAAAAAAAAATTAGACATACAACCCAGCAACTGCATTTCTCCTCAGCATTTATCTCAGAGACATGAAGACTTAGGTTCACACAAAAACCACATAGGTATTTATAGCAGCTGTATTTGTAATAGCCCCAAACTGGAAACAACCCAAATTTTCTTCCATGAGTGAATATTTAAACAAAATATGGTGTATACATGGGATACTACTAAAAAACAAAACAAAACAAAATGTTAACTCATACAACAACCTGGTTGAGTTTGAATTCAAAAAATTATGCTGAGTGAAAAAACTCCATGCCAAAAAGTTGCGTATTGTATGATTTCACTTATATGAGATTCCTGAAGTGTCAAATTACAGAAATGGGGAATGAATTAGTGGTTTCAGGGGCTAAGGAGGTGGTGAGGTCAGAAGGGAGGTGAGTGTAGCTATAAAAGGGCAACAGGGGTAGGCTTGTGGTGATGGGAATGTTCTGCATTTTTTACTGTATCAATGTCAACATCCTGGTGGATGTGGTCATTGTACTACAGTCGTACAAAATTTTATCATTAGGGAAACTGGTTCAATGGAACAGAGGCTCTCTGTATTATTTCCTACAATTACATGTAAATCTGAAACTGTCTCCAGAGTCATCCTGAATCATAATTTTCACATTAAAGTTTAAGAAGCATGAATCCAAAAGACTCAACCAAGATATCAGGGGAAATTCAAAATTCTTTCTTATGAGCAACAGTTGGAGGGAAAAGAATTTCATCTGGGGAAATCTTGGAGAAGGAGATGGTAAGAGTTTCCTTCTTCCAGAATGTGAATGGAGTAGGCAGGAGATATTAGACTTGGTTCATGCAGCACCAATGAGCAGAACACAGGCTAATGTAGGGGAAACCTCATAAGCTTCAGGACTGATCAGGCCTGAATTTAAACCTGAGCTCCACCATCCCCTGTCTTTAAGTCTGGGCAAGTTAATTGACCTTATTAAAATGAAGCTGATTCCAATCTTAATCCATCAGTCAGCATCTAAGAAGAGAAACAGAAACTGTTTCAAGTATTTGCAACAGAAATAATTTAATGCAGGTAATTGATTGCAGTAATAAAGGTAGAAATGCAGGTGGAAGGTGAGAGGTTGAAGTGTGAAGCTTGACATAAGAGACGACAAAGTGGAGGGTTTAAAGAACTTCTGAAATTGACATGACTTTTAAAGTTTATTTATTTTGAGTGAGAGAGAGAGAAGGGGAGGGGCAGAGAGAGAGGGAGAAAGAGAATCCCAAGCAGACCCCACATTATCAGCAAGGAGTCCGATGTGGGGCTTGAACTCATGAACTGTGAAATCATGACCTAGGCTGACATCAAGAGTTGGACACTTAGTCAACTGAGCCTCCCAGGCACCTCTCAAATTGACCTGAGTTTTAAAAGATGAAATTTGTTGGAGGAAGGTTGTATGGGGTGGGACCATGAGGCAATCAAGAGATCAACAATGGGCAGCAGACAGTTGAAGGGACAAAGTGAGGAGGCAGTGTCGCCCAAGAGCCAGGGTCACCGGGAGGAATTTGGAATCACAGAAATGCGGCCACTACTAGAGGAGGTGCTTCAGGAAGAGAGGGAGGGAGGAAATACTGGCTTCCTTCTTTCCTCTACCCTCTAACGGCCCAGTGGTGCCTCCATGGGCCAAACCCAGCAGGAAGCCAGAGCATCCTTGAGGCTGAGAAAGGCAGCCTGCAGTTTGGCTCCTGCTGTCCAAGACAGAACAGGGATCAGAAGACAAATAGGCCCAGGTCTGGTGCACTTCTGGGTGTTTGTGAAGATACAGAGCATGTAAATGCATGGTACATAGTAGGTGCTCAATAAATAGTAATTCCAATTTTTATGCACGAATATTATATGATAAGCATTTAGAAGCACATTTTCTCATCACTTTATATCTAAATATATAGCAACACAAGCTGGGATATCTGGCTCATGCCACATGGACTCTGCCAAGAATGCTTTTTTTTTTTTTTTTCCCAAATGAGCTACATATCCTAGAAATGTGAAAAGCAGCCCTGTCCTAAAGTTTCATTGTATAAAGCAAATGTTGAATTTCCACAGCTGCTGGCTTCTGCCTACCCAGAGGAATAGTTTCAGTGAAATATTAATCTCGTAGAAAGCCACACTGGGGTAAGACTGCACAGTAATTCAAGCAGCATGTGCAAAATTTATTTAGTGTTGGCCAGGAATGGTTTTAATTATGTGAAGTCTTCAGAATGAGAGGAAAGTGACTGAAGATGCTTGACTAGATCAGTCACAGAGACTCTGGATGCTCCCAGCTCACTCCCCGGTTTCAATTTATTTCTGCAGGCCCCAAACTACAAACACAAAGGAAGCTTCCATGGAATGGGATGACAGCACCGCACAGAACCCAGGTGCAACCAGAGGCAGAAACAACCAAGACAGGAAACATCAGCACCAGCAGCGCAGAGACCTCCATGTGGCATTAAGGTCAGATGTCCAGGTGTGGGAGGATAACCAGGCTGGACAGAGGGAGGCGGGATGCAAGATGCTTTCATCAAAGGTCCCAGGTGGATGCAAGGTGCAGTGTGCTCGCTATGCACCTGCTGGACACCTCACATCTCCTGGAAGTCACTTGGTGAGGTGTGGTGTTGGACTTGAACTGAGGCCTCGATCTTGCAGACAGCAGAGTTGAGCCAGTCCTATGGGCCTTAAAAATGGTCACTGGCCAGAAGCCACAAGGTGTTCCCTAGGCTGACAGGACAAACAGAAAACCCAGGAAGTTATCTTTAAAGGTTAGCTTTCAGCTTCTGGGTTCTGTCTATGGATATCAGGGCCCTGGCACCAGCCTGGGGATAGGGGCTTCTGGCCCAAGGAGGCCTATATGAGTGAGAAATAAGAAAGAGAATAGGAATTTGCAAAGGAGATGAACAAAGGCTGGTCCTGTGAGGGTTTGGAGATAAACAACAAGGTTCTCATCATCAGCCCATCAGGGGGTTAGTATTTAGTGCCTCAAGTCAGATAAGCCTGGGTGCCAAAGCAGGGCTGGTCCTGGCTGGGAAGAGTGACCTAAAAGAGGAGTCGAGAACACTGAGGTTGGACATGGGGGAATGGGAGTCTCCACTTGGATTTGCCAGATATCTCTCCAGCCCAGCGTGTCCTAAATTCATTCCCTCTACCCATCCATTTCCTCTTTTCTCTACAGTGTTCATAATATCCTGAGCCTCCCAATCACAGGTTCAAACCTGGGGATTATCATGAACCCTTCCTCTCCTTTGCCCTGAAAATTCTACCTCCGCTCCCTTCTGACTCTCTGTGCTCTCTGCCACTTGTCTAACTCAGAAAAGCCTCTCTTTCCTTCCTCCACCACCCCAATATCATATACTGGTGCCAGGCTGAACATTAGGAAATTGTTCTAATAATGCCACTCCTCTGTCCTAAAATCATCTCCTACAGAGTAAAATTCCTTCCAACACAACCGAATGTCAAGCAAATAGAATCACTCTCTTCTTCGTATACTTCCCAACCAGTTCTACCTCTGGATTTCCCTCTGCTGAATGTACTTCATTGTATATTACATTACATATTGTACTCTATGTCATTGCATTTCTGAGTCCTACCCATCCTTCAAGATCCACATCACATCACCTCCTGCAAGAACGTTCTTTGATCTGCCCCTGCATACATAATTGTTCTCTCTTTTGGACTCCTGTAACCCTGTGGGCCAATCTTCTGCACATAGTAAAAGCATGCGCTTCTTTATATTTTGCACTAGGCTATAAGCTTTTTGAAAAGAGGGACCTTACATCATATTCACCTTCACAGAGGAAATGTAGGAAGACCCAGGAACATGGAGTCTGTCCAGCTTGTCAGAAATGTAAAGAAGTTTGGGGGAATACCACTGGAAAGGAAGAAAGCAAGACTGGAGTCATGCTGTGATCCTGGAGTGATAACTGCAGGTGCTCGGACTCCTGATGAAGCATACCAAATGTAGAGGGAAAGGTCCACGGCTGAACTCTGGAGGGAACCAGCCTGCCAGTGTCAGTTGCAGAAAGAAGAAACTGTCATGTGGATTGGCAGGAAGTGGTCAGACAGAATCACAACATTCCTACCACACTGGACCTGAAAAGAATTCCAGCCCTATTGGTCAGCCACACCAACATGTGCTTGAATAACTGACCGAATCCTGTGCGGCTTTCTCTTTATACCTGCAAGTAGGGCCGGACATGCAGGCAGACTAGTGGATCCTTAATCAAGGCCATTCTTTAAAAAAGGCGATCCACTGGCCATGTTATTCCCAACCAGTATTGCTCACGCAGAGGCTTTGGTCCACCACCAGCAGCACCTCCCCCAAGTCCAGTCTATTGGAGGCATCTGCAAATGTGGGGAACTCACAGAAATAACGCCCCACCGAGGAACACACAAATGGGAACAAAAAGCATTCCTAGTCATCTGATTCTTCTGTGTGGGCCTCCTGGTCCCAAGCTGACTTCTCCGTTCACTACAATTATTATTAAAACCAGAGGATAAGTCAGAAGGGTGGGACAAAACCCCTGAGTGGAGGGAGTCTGCAAGGCCCCTTCAGTCCCTCGGGGAGTTGCAGGAACGAGAAAGACTAGGTAGGGGGTGCACCAGCCTTCCCTGGCAGGAACCCTGTCGGCCTGTCCTTGGGGGCAGGCAGCTTCCACCTGAGCCCTTCCTGATGGCTCTTCGCCAGGGGGAGCTAGTCCCACAGCCACACAGGGCCTGTGCTGTGCCAGCGCACTTCAAGTCAACACAAGCCTTGAGCATTTGGAAGGTGAACATTCCCGAGCGGGGCAGACGTCTCTCCGTTTCTAATAGGGAGGCCCTCCCCAGCCAGCTCAGCGGCTTCCCTGAAGCCACAGCTGTCTTATACCTTACCCTGACACACTAGAGCCCAACCTCTGTGTTTTGAAGCTTCTACAAATATTTGAATCAAATTACATTTTTTAAAATGTTTTTCAAACCAGAAGCAGATACAGTCAAGCGTGTGATAGGCCAAACGTGAACAATCGCAGACCCCATGAGCTACAGGTTAATACACTCATGCCCACTTCGGCATACAGGTTCTCTTGACAAAACCATGCATATGTTTGAACACATGTAATGAATTAGGAAAGCTGCAGTGCCAAAAAATGTCTTTTAACAATTCAGACCCCAGCAAGTCTCCTCATGCTGTAAAATCAGATGTGTAGATACACTACCGCCACCCTGGCTCATGTGGGCCATGCCAGGCAAGCCTCGGGGGAACCATGGAGTGCATGCTCACATAAAGATCTAAGAGTGAACCGTACGGTAACGAGTGACCACACAACTATGCTGCACCGTGTAGCACTGGTAGCTTTAGTGCTTGTTTTATTCTCAGAATGCTCAGCAGGCTTTAAAAATACCAACTCAGCAAGGCAGGGCCATGCTGTTACCATCCTTCCTACAGCTGATGAAGTGAAAATGACAATTGAAGTTTGGACTCCACCTGCCAAATTAAATTAATCTTTTCCTTTCCTCCCTCTTTCTTTCTTTCTTTCTTTCTTTCTTTCTTTCTTTCTTTCTGTCTGTCTTTCTGTCTGTCTTTCTTTCTTTTTCTTTCTTTCTTTCTGTTAAAGGTTTTAAGGGATTACTAGAAAGAAACAGGCACTGGAGTTTCTGAAAATAATTTTAATAACATAATTAATGTTTCATAATGATACACTATGTTTTGGGGAAGGGCTTCTGCCAAAGATATAAATAGGTTGAAGAACCTGTTCATCTATTCCTTTCAATCAGATCCTTTGTAATTAAGGAATGCAAACAGTTTTCACATAGTGTTAGTGAGTCAACATTAAAAGCAATTTTTCCTGTATTCCTCTTTCAAGGTTCTGGGTCATTTTAATCAGAATAACCTGAATCTGCGAGGGATCCTGGTTAAAATTGTTATCACTACCAATGGCTAGCAGTCATAATTTTCACAAGGCCATGGTGCTAATACAAAACACAGGGACACATTAATAGTGAGGGTGTTTGGAGGCTGTACCTGTCATTTCAAATCCTCCATTTTAAATTTTCATCTTCATCATGACACATTGTTTTCATTAATTAACTGTATGTTATAAGCTAGAATTATCACAGAAAATAACATATACAACAAAATACTAGGTTATTTTCCATTTCACTCATTGATATGCCATATAAGATTTCATGTAAAGAGTTTCTTTTAATGTTTATTTATATTGAGAGTGAGAGAACAAGTGGAAGAGGGGCAGAGAGAGAGGGAGAGAAAGAATCCCAAATAGGTTCCACACTGTCAGTGTGAAGCCTGACTTGGGGCTCCATGCCACGAACTGTGAGATCATGACCTAAGCCAAAATCAAGAGTTGGTTGCTTAAATGACTCAGCCAGGCAGGCACCCCTCCCTTAAAGAGTTTTAATGCTAAAAATTTTTTTGATCACTATGTCATTCAATACACAGAAGAAACCCAATATATTTAGCAGGAAGGGATTAAAGAACAGATCTTGTTGATTAGAAAGGCATAAGCTGGATGAGAGTTGATGTGCTTCAGCAGAGCCCCAGGTACAAACTTGGAGCTCAAAAAGATAATTGTTGAATTATCAGTGTAGCAGGAATGGCATGTCCCTTGCTCCTAAAATTGGAAAAGGGAGAAGCTTTGGAAAGAGAGACACAGAGAAGGCCATCGAGGCAGTTTCGCTTGTCCTAGGAGAACCAGCTTCCTACAGGCAAGGAAGCGGGCCTTTCTTTGTGTGAATCAGGGCACACCAGAGAGAGAGATACCTCTCATGTGAACGGGTAGCCACATGTGGCCACTGACCCCAGAGCCAGCATAGCGGAAGTGTCAGGGTAACGGAAGCTACCTGGCTACTAGAAGCTGGGAAGAAACCTGAAACAGATGTTTCTCTGGTGTCTTCTGAGGGAGCCCTGCCCTGTTGATACCTTTTCTGGCCTCCAGAAACTGTGAGACAATAAATTTGTCTCACATTTATTATCTGTTTTTACCCATAATTATCAGTTGTTCTAGGCTATTCGGTTTGCAGTACTTGGTTGTGGCAGTCCTAGCAAACTATAAGGCTGGTGGTCAAAAGCAGATCAACAGCTGTGGCAGACACCTGTGTTTATCTCCCCAAAAGGCATTTCCCCTTCCTGCTTGCTGCAGGAGCCCCACTTTTGTTTGTGTCCATCTGCTGGGGCCCAAGGCATGACGGGTCATGCGATTGGTCCACGTCAATCATGGTGGTCTCTTTGCCATTCTATTTACCATGTGACCCAATTCTGGTCACTAGGTCTCACTAAAAGGACTGGTGTATCCATGGCATAATTCAGTTGTTCTTGGATATTTCTCTGCCTCTAAAGCCCTGTTTAAAATATTCGGTGCAGACTGTCTCTAGCTGAATCTGGACAGATACTGAATTAATGATGAGTGGGGTTTGTAGACAACCCCATGGAGATGGTAACTGAATTGATTTCCTTGACCACACTTGGTCAGGTTTGTCCTTTCAGTGGCTAACCTTGGCCTCCAAGGTTTAAACCTACAAGTTTTCCCTTATATGATACTATTACCTAAATCTGACAAACATCTCCTGGGTATCTATATCAGGCAGTGAGTCAGACAATATTCTAATCTAAGCACTTGAATTCAGGGATTTCCCAATCCATAACTTAATGCTACCCTGTCTTCTACATACTGTAACATGCACAGATCATCAGGTTAGAGCAGTAAGCCTGGGTCTGAGTTTTGTTGTACATCCTCTATCAAACACAGAAGAATAAGCTCACACCTAACATTTTCCAGAGTTAAAACACACGTCCAGTCCTTAAACTGTGCCAGAGGCTAATTGAGAGCCTTAAAGGGCAGAATGGGTCTTCACAGGGACAGAAAGAAGGGAGAGGTGGGAGCTGGGAGACTTCGGGAGAGGGGCTTCATACGACACCCTGCAAGGAGAGGAGAAGATTACATTTAGGAATGGCACAGGCTTTGACACTAGACTAGGGTTCAATGTCAGCTCCACGATGTACCAGCTATGTGACTTTGGGCAAATGACTTAGTATTTCTATGCTTCAGTTTGGAAAATAGGAAATACAACTTAATATTCTTAAGAATTGTGCTTAGCAATGAGGCAGTCTAAGTAATACATCCAGCATGGTGTCCTGTGACCAGTAGGTGACCTCCCAGGATATGTGTGTGGTTCTGAGTCACACATACAGAATGTCTGAAGTTTTATGTTTTTTTCTTCACTGGAAGAATTGATCCACTGACCATTAAAGAAACAACAAACTGGTCATGTATTCCTGTCACTTTCACCTCAGAATGTGTCACAAACCATTTCTCCCCATGATCTTCCATTTGATTCCCCTGAATTAAAGCAATGGCTCTTAACTGGTCTCCCTGCCTCCATTCTCTCCCCATCCTCCAGTCCAACCTCCAGTGAGTCACCAGATTGTCATTTCAGAGCAGGGACTGGTTAACTACAGTTCCCAGGCAAATCCAGCCCACTGTCTGTTTTGTACATAAAGTTTTATTGCAACAGAGCCATGCCCATTCATTTATGCCCTATGGCTGCTCTGCCACTGACAAGTTGTAGCAGAGACTGTATGACCTGCAAAGCTTATAATATATACTGTCTGGTCCTTCACAAAAACATTTTGCTGGGCCCTTGGTAACTTGGTAACTTGGTACACTCCCCTCAGTAACTAACCTGTCCCTCCTTTGACTTGCCTCCAAGAGAAAGTCAATGCCGTGTTAGTGGCCCTTGGCTATTTCCTAGCTCACCTCTCGCCACTCCCCTACCTGCAACTGAATCTCCATCCTCACTGAATGAGTGTTCTCCAAGCACACCAGGCTCCCTTCATCCAGAACACCTCTATTCCCTTTCCTATAGAAAATTCTACCTATTCTTCAGTATTCTTTCCATTATGAAGCCTTCTAGAGTTGCTCCCTCAGTCCTATGCAAAGACACTCCTTCCTTGGAAGTGATACCCCACCAATGAATGGAACATTGTAGACACTAGATATGGGTCTTCACCACTAGACACCCCCACGCTGAACTGTCTGGCTCTCTATCCCTCCTGGAGCACCCTGTTCTTTCCCAGCATAGCACTTACCAAAGTTTGTAATTATGCATTTCTTTGTATTTTTATCTCTTTAATGTCTGTCCCCTAACAACTGTGAGCTCTAAGAAGGTAGCAACCAGACTGTTAGATTCACCACCACATCACCATCATGTAGCCTGGAGCCAGCCACATAGTAGTTCAGTTTGTTAAATGAGCAAACGATTAGATGAAAAATAAAATGATTTTACTAATAAGTCAAACACAAATGAAAGAACCAAAGGCATCAAAGCTGTTACTTTCTGAACATGCCCGATATTGCCTCTCAGACCCTTCAGGTACTCCTGTGGTCCAGAAGGTCAGATGGGCATAGGCATCACTGATGGTTCTGATGTGGGTATTTGGAACACGTATACAAACCCTCATTTTTGGAATCAGTGTGGAACATGTACATGGCCCCTTGCTGTATCGGTAAATTCAGACCCTGCAGAATTGGAATAAAGCCACATGTAGGATTATATCATTGAGTCCATGTCTGCCCTGAACTATATAATTTCCTGCCCATACCCTCCTGAAGAAGGACATCCTCTAGTCCTTGTCTGCTGAGGAAGGATGGGCAAGGCTCCTGCAGTTTTTTCCCCTCTGTCTGTAGGGAGAGTGTCCTGTCTGTCCATTACACCCATACCCAGCCAAAGAGTGAGACACATGGGTGGGACAGGATAGGGAAGGGTGTTAGGCTAAAATGATCCTTCCCTGGATCACTCATACCATGTCCTCCAGTACCAAGGGAACCTCCAAGCTTGAAGTGTGACTCTTGAAAGATGTACTGTTCACTTTTCCTGAAATCCAAGCTCAAGATCAAGCAAATAATTTAGCTGAGTTGCTGCTTCATGTGGGGGAAAAAATATCCCAAGGCCATTTCCTGTGTGGCCTTTCTGATTCTGGACAGCGTCTCTCTGGAAGCCCCATCCATAAAGGCCCTCTGTGAAGGTATGCGCATTTCTCTGAGATGTATCCAAGAAGAGCAAAGATGCCATTTCAACCAAGGTAAATTTATGAAGTTGGCAGCCAAACCCTAATTCTAGCCTTGAGCCTCCGAGATGTCAGCACCATGAACTAAGGCAAAGCTGGATTTCTTGTTTAAAGTCAAGCTTTTAACCCTCTGTGGTATCTGTCTCTGGTCTGAACAACAAAAGAAACCTATGTATTAAAACACAGACTGTCTTTGGCTCTAGATCTCAGAGTCTGTTGGACCTGTGTTCTTTAAGCCCGGTAACAAAGCATTTATAAGGACATGTCAACCTCTTCTATTATGAAGAACTTCAATGGCAGTAGCCATCTAGGGTCATTCTAAGTGTAGGGTTGTCACTCCGGCAAATTGCTTTATCATGTGCCTTCTATTTCCTGTAAAATCTAAGCAACACTCTGTCTCCTTCTGCAGATTTACTTTAGTCCCCAATCTCCTTTCCCTCCACTCGGGTCATGTGTCTTGTGTCCATTTCAAAGCAAGTGTCCCTCCCTGTCCCCACACTGTGCTCTGAGTCCCTTTCCTTCCTCTCCAAGCTTTGTGCCATCCACCGTTCTTACCACCCTGTCTCCAGAGCAGACACTAATCCCCCATGTGTGCTGTGGGGCCCCAGCACACTGTGCTCTCTCAGAGAATATTTCAAAGACAAATTCAGTAGATGATGTATTGTACATGATTCTGATATGATCTGGATTTAACCACACGTGATGCTTCATACTGGGCATTGTGAAAGAAATTTCCTCTACTCCCCCTAACAATAGCTAATGATCTGAAGCACCTATCAGGGGCTTCTTTAATGATTTCTAACCATCAACATGGAAGCCATCCAGAATGTGGGGAGAAATATTAAAAATCTGTGTGAAAAAGAAAATGAACATTGAGATACTTCTCCCAGAGTGCGTAGTGGATTTGCTGCCCCTCTGTGGGGCCCACCTCACTCTGTCCCTCCCCTCATATATGCTAACAGGTCTTTCCAGCCCTGAGACACTCCTGCCACCCCAAACCTCTCTCTTGTTACTTCCAAAGCCAAGCTTCTGGAAAGAATTGCCTATACTTGGTATCAACACCTCCTCATTTCACATTTGTTCTTTAACCCACCTCATCTTCCAAACTCTCTTCACCAAGTCATCAATAGCTCCCTAATTCCCAAATCCATGGATATTACACTTCTTGTCTTAGTGGATTTCCACATCATTTGATGTTATTGAATCCTCCCTCCTGGATACACTCCTCTTCCACATTCCAGTCTCTCATCTCCTCCTGCCTCTCTACCCACCCCCTTCCTGTCATCTTCACTAGGTTCCCCCCTTCCCCTCCCTCAGAGACCACCCACTCTCCAAGGCAGGCTGGTACAGACAGGTAGCACAGTCCTGGATCTGACTGCCTGCGCTAATATCTCAAGTCCATGACTTACTGCTCTTAAGACCTCTGGTAAATGATTTGCTGCCGTGGCACCTCCATTTATTAATTTGTAAAATAGGTACAGTGATAGTCTTCCCTGGCAATGGTTATTGAGAGAATTAATACATATGAAGTATTCAGAACACAATATATACTCAATAAGCATTAGCCATCATAATTCATCTATAACTGACCTTACCGTGTTTTCCTGCAAGTTCTGCAAGCCCCTCCTCCCCTACCTCCTCCCCTTTCTCACCATTAAGTCTCCTAATAAATAATAGACCCACTATCCTTCCTCTTGGTTGCCCAGGCCAAACTCCCAGAGTCATCTTAGGACTTCTGCCCTCCCCTTACTCCCCGACACAATCAGTCACCAGAATGCGTCAACTTTATTGCCAAAGTATTTCCTGAGCTTGTGCCCAATCCCCTGCCCTTATGGCCGATGTCTCAGAGCCTCAGTATTTCTCACCTGGAAGACAATAAATAATAATCCTAAAAAATAATTTTTACCACTATTATCACATACTGATTACAGATCAGTCACAGTAGTAGACATGTCATATATCTCATCATACATAATACTGAACACCATGTATTCAAGAGGGAGGAATTGGGAGTCCCAGTTTTCAGATGAGAAGACAGAGGCTCAGAGACATTTAATAAATAGCCTGTTACACAAAGACAATATAGATGGAGATTTCCCTGACTCCAAACCCCAGACTCTTTCCACTCTTTAAAGTACAGTGCTATCCTAACTGGTCTTCCTGCCACCTATCTTATTCCTCTCCAATATCTACTCTATTGCCAGAGGGACTATTTTTACAATGAGACTCTCATCCAGTCTCTTCTCTGTGCGAAATCCTGCAAGAGCTCTCCAGTGCCTACAGAATAAAATCCAAATTCTTCAGCAAGACTCTCCCTGGTGGTTACTTTGCCTGTTTACAGATCTGCCTCCTTTCTCTCCATCCATGCCTACCCCCTTCCTATCTTGGAGCACATCATGCCTTCTCTCCTGGCCATCATGCCTCCTCCCTCCGCCTTTGACATTCTTCTCTTCTCAGCAGCCTGGATGCCTCCACCTCAGCCTGCTAGATGCATGTCCTCTTTGATTCACCTGCTGTCCAAAATGGGTGTAGGCGCCCCTCCTTTGGATGCCTACAGCACTCAGTGATTGCCTCCAGCACAGAATTTTAGTGGCACCACCATTACTGGTCAAGCACCTGCTATATGCCAGAGTTCACAGTAGCCTCCAGCAATCTATATCTTGCATTCAGAGAACTTACTTTATTTTTTCAAGTGTATTTATTTATTTGAGAGAGAGAGAGGGAGGGAGGGGGAGACCACAAGAGGGGGAGGGGCAGAGAGAAAAGGAGAGAGAGAATCCCAAGCAGGCTCTGTGCTGTCAGCACAGAGCCCAACACGGGGCTTGATCTCATGAACCGTGAGATCATGGCCTGAGCTGAAATAAGAATTGATGCTTAACTGACTGAGCCAGGTGCCCCCAGAGAACTTACTTTAACGAGAGAGATGAATAGCAAAATGCTTTAAGCTATCTCTGAGGGTCCTGTGTCCACACTGGATTGCTGAGATTTTTGAGCAAAAGTATCTTGTTCTTCTCTGTGTCCCCAGGCCCTAGAACTGTGCCTGGCACAAAGGATGTCAGTAAACACTACAGCCTGAGCTGAGCAGACACACAGAAGCCACCAAGCTGTCTCTGTGAGCACACAAGCTTCCATCCCCAGGGATGGAAGGGACGCCCTTCATTTCATGTGTGTCTTTTACAGACTCTAAATGTTCAGGTTATTGCTTTCCGTGTTTCCACGAGGTCCTCACAGTGCATCCTACTATAATGTGCAACAGAGTGTAATGTTGGAGAATTTCCAGGTCAACCATCCCTGTCCCACGTAACTGGCCCAATGAGAGATGAAAGGACCAAGTCTTCACAGCAGCAAAGTGTCAGTGCTGACTCCTCTTGCAGTGCTCATTCTGCCCACCCACGGCTTCCCCATCACATCTCACCGTAGTGAGGAAGGTTGCTGCTGTCAGAGGGGGCTCACCCAAGTGGCACAAAGGATAGGAGTTTCAGGAAAATAACACAAGCATATTCCAGCAAGAGGCCCTCTGACCCTCTACCAGGGCTGCTGGGGCCTGTCTTGTCCCAATAAACTAAAGGAGTAAAAGTCAGCTGTGTTTGTGGATGTGTCCAGAGGAAGACAGCTTTGGCAGCCCTTTTGATCAGGGGTCCTCGTGCAGAAACAAGATCCCCTGACATCTGTTCCCTGCAGCTACTGACCATCTGAATGACACAGGCAGGAGGGCGCAGGGCAAAGGGAAGAGGCTTAAGTTACAGCAGGTGTTTTGTCAAAAGCCTTATTTTCTTCTAAGTTTACCGCGACTTCTCTGTTGAACAGTACTTCCGCCTTGTCTCACCTCAGAGGACAAAGTGCAAGCTTCCCCGGGTGATCAAAGAGGAGGCGAGGGGAGGAGGACAGAGGTGTTGATCCCCAGAGTAGAGAGCTTCTGACTGCTTCGAACCCCTAAGAAGGTAAGGCCTCAGACATCAGGCAGGGGAGATGGAAAGGGGCAAAATGAAGATGAAATGTCCATTCCCACCCCCAACTCACCCCTCCACACACACCAAACCCTAATGCCTGTACTTTCCTTATTGCAAACTAGATTTCCTAAGAGCATCTTCAATGATAATATGACCATCCTGAAACTGTGTGGGGCCGTGGTGAAGGGCTCAGAGTCTGGTGGCCTGATCAGATCCCAGGTCTGCCTATCGGCTGTGGGTGGGATCCCGATTCCTCCTCCAATACCAACCTCAGAAGGCGGTTGTGAGGAGCAATGCAATGAAAGAGAGCAAAGCCCTTCACAGGACTTCTGGCACCTACCCTAGGGGCTACTATTATAATGGCCTACCAGCCACCACCCAGGGGACCGCTTTCTCTAGAGGGCTGATGTTCCTCAGAAAGGACCACCCTTCCCTCCTGCTCCATTCCCTGACCCCGGGATTGAGTCTTCCTCTGCACCCATATCTTCTCTGTCACTAGCACACTGTGCTGCATTGGTTGGTTTTCTTGTCTATCTCTCCATGCAGGCCCCGAGCATCCTAAGGGACAGGATGTGACTTTCATGCTGGGGTGTTCATTCTCTCATTTATCACTTACAAAGTGCCTCCTATGAGGCAGGGGGTCACTGAATGGTAAACAAATGAGGGAAGTCTTGGAATGACCTCCAGAAACACCTATATCAGTGGTCTGATCAGCAAGCACATGTACCCATCACCTGTGGAAGCCTTATGAAAATGCCTCGGGGTCAAAGAGAAGGGCTAGGAGCATGAACAAAATTCCCAGGCAACGTAGCTGCCCTTGTAGGTCTACAAGGGCCACGTTCTGGATTTCATGTAAATCAGAGCTGATCAATCTTCCCCCACCGGCCCTCTCTTTTCCTCCTTGCTCCCTCCTTCTCTAAATCCAGAGAAACCTGGCAATTGTGTAGCAATCCATACAGACTTCTGGATCTTCCAAAGGTAATGTTCAAAAGCCCAGACTCAGGAGGGGCCATCCACACAGTTCATCAGCCAGGGCTTTGAAAACAAAACAAAACAATCCACAACCACCATCACAGCTTTGTTTGTGACTGTGGTTTCTTTGCTTACTGGAGACAGTGTCCCTCCCACGGTCCCTGGGCTCTGGTCCCATTGCCCTGGAGGAAACAGACTAGTAGAGACGGGAGGGAGAGCCATCGTTCAAAGAGCTACAGCACACCTGAGCTTAAAATGTCTACTCCATCGTCCCCCACAAAAACAGGAACAGGCTCATGGAGTGTTGAAAAGTTCGTCACCACCCCTCCAGGCCCATCACCAGTCCTCATCATCACATACCTTCACATCTGTCAGACCCTTCCCTGGTTTTGTACCATGTACATGCAGTTTCCTGTCTGTCACACTCATGCTCACCAGTAACCCCCAAACCCAGCAAGCTCCTACTTTTCCGTTAAGACCCAACTCCAATATCCTCTTCTTTCTGAAATGTCTCCTGACTCCTTAGTGGCTGGTGCCTTTCAGCCCCAGTTCTCTGCTCGTATTCTCTCGTATTCCACTTAACACACTCTGATGACCTGTTCATGTGTCCATCACACATCATGAACTAGGACCATGTTGATAAGGACCACGTCCTCTTCTTCATGTTCGTGTCTCTGGCACCCAACAGCAGCTACTTATCTCATGTGTATTCCAAACCCACCCTGATACTTCAAGATGCCATCTAGTTTAGTCTAAACCAAATGCCCCTTACAGCATCAGATTTTCACAAAGAGGCAAACGCCAGAGGTAGATTTCACAGGGAACATAGCCTAAGACCCTAAGCAGGTGAGGTGTCTTTCCCTAGAACCTGACATGCAAGTAGGAACCAGCTTCATTAAGAATCTGTCTGCTGGTCAGTTGAGAGGTAAGACTCAAGGTGGTGGCCAAGGTGTGATGTCAGAGAGCTGAAAACTTGGCAATGGACCTGAGATTCCTGTTCTGGGCTAGTTTACCTACTGGGTCAGTCCTTAAAATCCTTAGTAAAAATGCAGGTGATGCCCCCAAACATCTTGGGTCCAACTTTTACTCCAGCCATTAGCACCCAGGGGAAT
The DNA here is from genome assembly GCF_003009895.1 of Hyaena hyaena. Lineage (NCBI taxonomy): Eukaryota > Metazoa > Chordata > Mammalia > Carnivora > Hyaenidae > Hyaena > Hyaena hyaena. The sequence goes on along the minus strand of NW_024080800.1, from coordinate 1,307,713 downwards.
CTGTTCCTCAGGTCAGCCAGCTGGTAACCCAGGTGAGGAGATAATGCCAGGAGGCAGTAAGAGTGTGGGGTGCAGGGGGACGGCGGTGCCCCAGGGAATCTGAGAGGTCTCTAATGAGTTGAGGGACAGAAAGGTTCTCACCCTGCTCCATCCTCAAAAGCAACCTGACTGGAGTATTTCTGTGACCCCTAACAAAACGCAAGGCCTTGCACATACCAGGTAACCTCATCCCACTGAAGTTGGGAGTTGACTTGCCAAAACAAGCAAACTCAGGGGGACCCCAGCTGTGGGGGTCAGCTATGGAAGAAGCCAGAATACACAGATGTGCAGGTATTTGTGCATGGCCTTCTGGCCTACAAAGCAAGTGACCAAGGGAACAGCAAGAAAGGGGGTTCTGCTTTCAAAGGCGGTGCTGCATTCAGGGAAGTAAAAGATTCCAAGTTGGTGAAGTGATCAGCTATAAGCCTTGTATCCGACATCACACATAACTCAATTAGGAGGTCAGGGACTGATTCCAAACAGGGTTCTCCAAAACCCTGTATGGGTCATTAAATTCTCTTAACAAGTTTACCTTTAATATATAAATGGTCCTTATAATATTTGGAGAGAAAGTGTACTCTGCATTGGATCAAGTGTAAGGTGGGAGACCCAGCTGGTGGCATTCACCCATCCATCACACACTCATTGATTGACTTCACCAGTATTTATGTGCTCAGAGCACAGTGCAAAGGGCACGTGCTTGCAAAGGACAAAGCTGGAGTCAGGTAGTTCCTGACCCCAAATATGCACCTCTCTCCCCAGGCAGGTGTACTGATTTCACACCCTCCTCCCCCAACAGTAAATGCTGTTTTGACCCTAACTTTAGGGTACACTTACGGCGCCATTTAGCATCAAGTTCACTGATGCTGACCCTGTACTATGACTGAGGACTGACCCCAGTGTCCTGTCTCTCTAAGGATGGGTTCTGGGCAAGAAGGAGAGGAAAAGAACAAGAGTTGCAAAAAACTAATGCCACAATCTTAGATCACAGGTGTGGTATGGGTAAAAAAGACAGTGGACTTTGGCTTTTATTAATGCACACAACTCACCCCAGCTCATGTTTACTGAGCACTTACTATATATGGAGGACCACATATAAGCCCTCTACCTGCCAAGAGTCTAGTTGTCTGTGTGAATCTTGGCCCTGCCGCTCATTAGCTGTGTAACTTTGGGCAAACTCCTTAGCCTCTCTGCCTACCATTTCTTTGTCTGGAAAACAGGACAATACCAGTTCTAACTTTAAAGGGATGTTATGAGGATCAAATGAGTAAAAACATAAAATGCTAAACTTGAACCATGTCCTGGCATGGGAGGTGGCTGTCAGTATTAAGATGAACAATTATTATCTCATTAGTTAGTTGCACCAGTCTGCAGAGAAGATAGACTATTTCTTCCTCTTTTACCAATAAGGCTTTGAGAGATTGAGTCAACTTGATCAAGGTCAAGGTCACAGAGCTAATAAGTGGCAGAGTTGGGATTTGAACGCTGGCAGCCTGACTCCCAAGCCTGCAAGCTTAACCACCACGAGTACAGCACTGTGCTAGTTCTCGGTACATAGAGACCAGTGTGGGGGTGAAAAGGGATCTCTATTGTAAACACTACAGGAAAGATATATTGAAAGAAAAAAGTAGAGGAGGGGGCAGCTGTGAGCAACAGAACTGCTACAGAACTGAAGAATGCTTCACACGGCAGGGGACTTGAGCTTTAGTCTCAGAGAATGATGAGGAATTTGTCGAGGAGGAAGGGCATTCCAAAAAGTCGGGACCTAGAATACCAAAGCAGTAAACTGGGTGGCAAGGCAGGTGTCTGAAGATGTGGAAAAAGGTGAGGCTGGGAAGGTAAGTTGAGGCTTTACTGCGATCAGCCAGGTGAACCAGTGTTGGAGATAAGATGTTACTCTGAAAGATAGCGATTCTCAAACTTTAATAGGCACAGGATCTACCTTTGGTGCTGGTAAAACATGTGCAGATTCCCATTCCTTCTGTTAGCACTGGGGAGCTGACAAGCGTATTGAAATAGTGTAGTAGCATGGCCTGCTGTGGTTTTAACAATAGAATTTTGGCACTGGAGCATGAGGAGATTTGGGGACAGAGACTGGTATAATCGGCCAAATTGGAGCAGATAAGAGGATGAGAGCTGGGAATAATAGCACTCTTCATGAACTGATACATTACACCAGGGTTTCTCAACCTCAGCACTACTGCCATTTGGGGCTGGATCATTCTTTGCTGTGGGGGGTGTCTGTGCATCGCAGGCTATTTAACAGCATGCCTGGCCTCTGCCCACCAGATGAATAGCATCCTCTCCCACCTACATGTTGACAGCCAAAAATGTTTCCAGACATTGCCAGATGTCACTGGAGAGGCAAAAATGGAAACTCCAGTTGAGAACAACTGCTTTAAACCTCCCATCCCTACTTTACAGACAGGAGCTCCAGCCGCAGAAAGATACAGGAAGGCCCCAGCCAGGATCCAAAGGCTCCAGCCACTGAGCTAACTGCCTCTCGGGAAAGGGACTCAAGCCAGCCTTCTGGGGCAGAATATATATTTTTGGAGAGACTGGATGATGATTAGCAGTTGAAAGAGTGAGGGTCAAAGGTGAAACGTCAAGGCTTGCCACTGAACTTCGAGGAGAGTAGGGACTAAATAAATCATCAAGATACAATTTGCTCAAAAACGAAAAAGTCTGAACCTCCATGTTGTGAGCCGGCGGGAGGTGATGGGGTCCTGCTCACTCCGGATAGAGGAACCCTGTAAACCCTGTATAGGGTTGGATGTGAGGTATGTGCTATAAACCAACTGGTACCCAAATCCTGGCTGGGCCCCTTCCCGGCTCTGTGGCCCTGGACCTCTCTGCGTCTCATTTTGCCCGTTTGCAAAATACGGGTAGGAGTCCCTACTCAGTGGCTTGATGTGACCACTCAGGCAGTTAAAAAGAGCAAAATGGCAAGCTAGCACGATGTGGTTGGCCCTTCTCTCCTTTAGAGCTATCCTCATTACCTCCACGCCTCACTTGCATCTGGGAACCAGTGCTCCCCTCATTCCTTAAAATCGTGGGGAACCGGACAGAGCCTCAAGGAGCCAACTGCGCCCTTCTCCACCGGCAGAGCGTCCCACTGAGGCTTTAGGGGGCGCCACCGGCCTTTCCACTCCCCAGTCGGCTCTGATTCCTGGGTCCAGGGGGTCCCCAAAAGCGCACGGCGAGCTGGGTGCCTCCAAAAGGGGTGAGATCAGTGAGTTCAACATGCGCCACAGAAATTTTGGACAGGTCCGCACCCGGCAGGCCCGGGGTCAAAGCCAGTCGCTGCCGAGATTGAGCCAGGTCACCCCGTGCTCCCGGAGACGGAGGAGGAGACAAGCGCCGAGATTTGGGAAGGAAGGACCCGCTCTCCGAAGCCAGGCTGCAGAGGCAGAGAGCTGAGAGTTTGGCGATCTAGAAAAAGAAGCTGGGGGCGGGGGAAGCAACAGGAAAATTGGAAGAGGAAGCAAAAAAGAAAGCGCTAGGAAACAGAGTTCCCTCGGGGACCCAGCCTACAACACCTGGGCAGGGGGTCAGGAACAAAGGAGCGGCTTCAGGTCAGAAGTGCTCTGGGTGCTTCCGAAGAGGGGGCGCTCGGGGGACGCCCGGGCCCGCTGAGGATGCCTGGCGCCCCTGCTCCCGGGGCGCGCTCTCCCGCGCCGCTTACCTTAGCCCCGGCCGCGGGCGCACACTTCCGGGGGCTGCGTTCGGGGCGCGCGGAGCAGAGCCGGGGGACCCGGAGCCGATCACCGAGGGGAGGAAGCGGCAAAGCGGTGCCCCGGGCTTGGGCCGGCGCTGACGCCTCGGAAAGAAATCCCAGTGGAGGAGCCGCCAGGGCTGGCACGGGGTGCGGGGTCCTGGCCTCGGCGCTCACGGGCGGCCGCACCGAGCCCCGCAGACGCTGGAGGAACCCGAGTCAGTGGGAGGAAAAGGTTGTCTCATTTCCTTCGGTCTCCCCCCTCCTCCACCCCCTCGGCTCCGGACCTGCCCTCCCTCTCCCCCGCCCCCTTCCCCAAGCCAGCGGCCCATGTGGGCGCTGGAAAGACGCGAAACCTGAACGGCTCCGGCGAGCGGCGCCTCCCTCCACGCCAAGTTAGTTCACGTTCCCCAACTCCTGCCTGCCTCTCCAAGCTTCCGATCCTCTCCAGGGCTGTGGAGGGTTCCCCATCCGCCGTCCGCACCCTGTCCCAGAGCTCTAGCCTCCTTTCCCCCTGCTGGGATGAGTCCAGATTTGAAAGCAGACCTCCAAGCTCTTGCCAGCATCCATCCTCTCATTCCTGTCCCGTCGCCTGCCTTGAGCCCCTATTAAACCACCCAACCCAGACAGGATATAAGTACTTACTTTGTTAAATTTGATCAACTTTTTTCCCCCTTAGGGAAGTTTAAAGCCTGATGCATAATCTCGAAGGAATGTTCATTTTAATCAGGAGAGCGCTGAGGTTTTTGTTTGGTCTTGCTTATTCAGAGTTGAGGTTCTGTTTGTTAAATTCAGCAACTATTTATGCAGAGCCTGATAGGCGTTGAGCTGGGCGCTGGCAACGCAGAAATGAATCAGAAGGGCATGTTGTTCCTGGACAATCGTCCTAAGTCACTAGCACAAGCAGAGAGGCGGTCTAGGGATGCTGTGGTCAGAGGCTAGGAGGAATGAGAAAGCCCCACCAGGAGACAGTCTAGCAAAGAACATGGCAGAGTGCGGAGTGGCGGGGGGGGGGGGGGGGGGGGGGGGGGGGGTAGATAATGGGGATCCAGTCTATCAAGAAAGGATTCGAGCCCCCCCACCCCCACCCCACCCCCGCCGCCCCGGAGGGCGCAGTTGGGGATGGAATTGACAAGACCTGGGGACCAAGAGCTGCTGGGGCAGGTGAGGAGACAAAGAAGGGGAGGAAGGAACTTCCAGACTTCAGGCTGGAGTAACCAGTGACCAGTGGATGAACAAAAGCCAGGGTGCCTCCTAGAGCTGCTACCCAAGTGTGTTCCCGAGGCTGGTAGTATTTAACATCAATTGGGAGCTTCCTAGAAATAGGGACCTTCCCATCCCACTTGACCTACTGAATCAGAATCTGCATTTTAGCAAGATCTCCAGAGAATCACATGTGTACTACAATTTTAGAAGCACTGCTCTCTAAGACCACTGACTGTGTACTAGAGTCACTGCATATTAGACTTTGAAGCCCCTACTGTATATTAGAAACACCTGGAGAGCTTTAAAAACTATGAGGCCCCTGCTCCACTCCCTTAAATGCTTATTTAATTGGTTTGGAGTGGGACTCCCACATAAGTATTTTTGAAATGCTTTCCAGATGATCTAATACAGTCAGGATTGAGGACCACTGTTCTAGACTTATTCAAGAGCTACTTACTTCATTTAATCTTGAAATGCACCTCTTCAGAAAAGAAAAGAACACCCATGTCTAAATGAAAACGTAAAGACTAATTATCTCGTTCCCACACAGAGGTAACTGGTCTGCTTGAAAGGACCCCTGTTTCTTAAATTCGTCAGGAAAGCAATTCTAGCCTCAGATGGCTGCTAAATTACTCTCTGAACTTGGGCAGTACTCCCCTCTCAGGCCCCAGTCTCCTTATCTGTAAAATACATGCCTGACTAACTCCACATTTCATGCCCTGGCCTGTAAGGTGCCACGATCAGAGATACCCCTAACTCTCCAGCTTTCCCGTCAGGCAGATGGAGAGGTGGTGTTAAGAAGCGGGTTTTCCTGGGGTAATATGTGTGCCAGCCCCGTGCACGGCCATGCATGTTCATGAGGGATCAAAGGACTGTGTGCTGAGCACAGGGCTACACACATGACTGGTATCAATAAACATGTGCTAGACATACAAATAAATAATTAAATACACTAATGCCAATAGATGGCATAGGCTTACCATAGCCTGGCCCTAATCCAGAGCCTATGCATTTGTTGCTCCCTAAACCTGGATGAAGGACATTTGGAAATACTCTGACCCATGAACCTAGCTTTGAATGTACAACTACAGCTGTGAGAACTACTTACATTTGTTGAATAGTTAGGGCGCACAGGGCATTGGACTAAATACTCTGCTTAGGATCACCTCATTTCATTAGAATGAAGGTCATTGTTGAGCCCCTGCATTCCAGCTGGTTTTAGGAGCCACAGATATAGTGGGATGAGAGCTGCCACCTAAGCCAGCCCCTGCCTCTGGCTGTACAGCTTGACACAGGAGGCTCAAGAGCCCTCTTGGGGAGTCTTATGGCTCATTCTCCAGAATATACATCTTTGCCTAGAGACCAACTTTGAGGGAATGGCTGTGGGGTGACTGTGTCGGGGTCCTCCAGAAACAGGTGCTCCCAGAAGCTGTCTCAGACGACCCCGTGGGCTACGACTAAGCCTTGGGAAAGGACTGTTCGAAACTGCTGGCTTCGGTGAAGCGTGTGGGTGTGCGTGTGTTGTAGGTGTGCCGGCCTCTCGGTTGCCCTTCCTTTTCACGTAACTTTCTTTTAATCCTCCCAGCATCCTGACAGATTAAGTACTCTTGTTTTCCTCTTTTATAAATGAGAAAACTGAGATGTCATAACGTGAAAATCCTTCTGTCCCTGCAGCCAAGCTTCTTAGGAAGGACAGTCCACTGCCACCATTGCCCACGTCCACCACCATCCCTGCCCGACCCTGTCCCTTCCGTGGAAGAGAGTCCTCGCTTTAGGTCCCGTTCGTTTGTACAGTTACATATCATGATAAGTCTCTGTGCTTTATGTTCCCAGCTGTAAAATAGCTGTCTGTGGTTGCCTTAAATATTCAAGTGTTGTGTGTGGCTTGACACCCCATAGCCTGAAAGGTGATGAGGGGACATAGCTTGTAGACTAAGAGAAATTGAGAGTAATTGGGGTCTCATCTTATTTATACCAAGATGAGAAGATCCAGCATTTCCCTAATGGCACAATTATCGTAAAAGAGGAAATCTTTTATTTTCCATCTCTAGGAGGACATCATGAAAGGATAGCATTACACAGCGATTTGGACATTAGGTCAGATGTAAGGAACGGGCATGAGGCCCCTGTGGCTGACCAGGGCAGTGGCTGCCTTGCAGATCTGCTCCCCCTGGGCCTGTAGGGTCTGTTGGACTGACCTGAGGGCAGAGGGGGTGGGGGAGGTGAGCGCACAAGCCAGGGTTGAGATCCACAGGACAAGCTGGGCAGGGGCAGGGGCAGGAGGGAGCCCATGTGTGCAGGTGCAGATGCCGCTCTAGGTACAGCCAGGGGTGGGAAGTTAGAAAGAGAAAAAGGTTTATCCCAGGAAACCAGGATCTGAAGCAGCCACTCCATGGTCCAGGTCCAGGCCTGTGAGCTGGGCTGGAGTATGAGGACCCTTGCTGGTTTGGCTGCCAGCAGGCCTGGTCCTCCCCGCAGGGTGTGCAGGGCCCCCAAGGCACTGGTGCTCAGAACGGGGCTCCACCTCCCCACACACTGACATCCTGGGCTACGGCATATCCGCATATCCGACTCATAGGAAGGTCCCTTGAGTTAGCACAAAGGAGATGCGGTAGTTCTAACCATCAGTGAGGGGAGGCTGTGACAGTCCTTCAGCAACAACATCTTGATGCCGGGATCAGACAGGAGGATCCATATGCCTGCATCACCGCTGGGCCCCACAGATTAGCTGACCAGGGCCTCAGACACATCCCTGCTGCTTCCACTTTCGAAACTCCCAGCCGTGTTTCTACGACAGCAATGTGACCATTTTACAAAAAGTTTATGGTGGCAAATTTTTACTGCTGGCTTTTGCCTCAAACAAATATGACCTCAGACTTCAGTTAACCCCATTTTATTGATAGGAAAACTAAGGCACAACACCCAAAGGCAGACAATTGATTAAAGCCAGGCTACCAGCTGAACTAAGGTGTGACCTCCAGGCCCTTATGGTTCTACCCAAAATGACGAGCTGCAGCAGTGAAGTATGAACTGGTATGTCCTCAGTGCAAACCGTCCAGCCCTGTGCAGCCCATTTACCTGTCAGTGCAGTTCAGTTAACTGCCGTTTCCTGCACTTGCCCTTCACAGGGAATTGTCCAGACACTGTAGGGAACCGACACATGGCACTCAGTCCTCACTTGGGGAGTGTTTTGTAAGAACAAATCTGGACGTCAGACCAGACCAATTGAATCAGAATCTCTATGGGTGGGACTTTTTTTTTAACCTCTACAGGTAATCAAAACATGCAATCAGGATTGAGAACTACTTTGTAGGAAACGCAGAAACAAAACCTAGGCCCTAACAGATGAGAAGTTTATAAAACAGTAAGAAACTCAGTCTAGAAGTGGAGGGTTTCCAAAAGTCATCAGGAAAAGGAAAATATTGAAATCGCTCCCTCGTCCAAAGCATGTGAAGACAATGCCAAACTGACAAAAATCCCTAGATTTATCTCAGCCTTGAGTGAGTGAGGTCATCCCCACATGGTCAAGCATAGGAAATCTGGTTCTGGCCCAAGAAGGTACAAATGATTGAAACCAGAATCCTTGCCCCTTCTCCGATGGCACTGCTATTTACAGGAAGCCTTCAAAAGTCCAGCACTTATGAATTCCAGAAGTAGTAAATGATCTCCAGGAGCGACAGAGCAAGGCAGTCATGTAAGCCGAATAATGAAAGACAAAGGAAATTGCCTCATGGCCCAATGAGAGGCTAATGGATGTGCAGACAGAGACACCAATGTGTCACCATTAATGATGTCACTTCGGGAAAATCAAGAGGCTGGGATTTTTTTTTTTAATGCTCTGCCCTATGGTCATTTCACGTTTATTCATCTTATTCATCTTACAAAAGTGAGCTTGGAAAGAAAATGTGTACTTGTTTAAAATATTAGTTTGGGGAAGCAGGACAATTTCTTTTTCTTTCTTTGTTTTCCTTTTTTTTTTTTTTTTTTAACCCACTGTCTCACTTTTGCCATTATGCTCCCTGGCAAAGTAAAGGGATTTCTGGGATTTCTGTCATTAACCAGATGGCATTAAAATTCACTCATTCCACAAGGGCCTGCTGAAATGTAACTGCTCATTTGATCGTATTAGCCACTAACACCTCCCAGACAGCAAAGGTCAGAGAATGCAGCGCCACACACTTAAACAGGCCAACTTTCACCAACTTTTTACAAGTGCTAATGGATGCCTTTAATCACCAAGTAAATCAATGTTGATGGCTACGTCCTCTCTGAAGTTCTATTTTCCAGATGTAGACAACCAAATTATAACATCCATGTGCCCAAGCTTTCTCTTCCTTTTCTGCAAGTGAAGCTTTACCTGTACAGAGGAATATGAGGGGGTGCTGGGCACACCAGTCGGTTGGTTCAAAGAAATTTTAATAGACTGAAAAAGCCCAGGGAATAGAAGCCGTACAAATGAGTCCCCCTCTCCCACAGTGTGCTAATCACCTCTCCCACCTTTCTTAAAAGGTTGCATGCCCAGAAGGGATGAGATAATGAGGAGCAAACAACAATTAAGCATCTTCTCTATTCTGTTTCAAAGTGGAGGCTTATCTCTCATGGTTTTATTTCTGTCATGGGCCCCAGTCAGAAGAATGGAAATCTAAATACTCTTGGCTCAACCACTATATCTGACTCGGAGTACTAGAGTAGAAATGAAAATATTTCTCTAGCCAGTTGATGCTGCCCAATACATTACCTCTGATTAGTGATGGCTCGTGGCCATTGAAACATATCCACCAGTTAAACCATAAACATAGCTTAGTATAAACTTTGCATCTTTTTTTCCCCCTCCATTTTCCGTAGGGAGATTCTCATGCCCAGGCTGACACCTCCTTTACTTTCTTCATCTCGGCCAACAGGGGTAAATAAACATGAACGGAACCTGAATAAATCGTCCATACAAACACTCTCTCTAACCAACAGCAAGCCACTGTAAAAGCAAGAGGTTGCAATTATTTAAAAAAAAAAATGAAAAGATGGTACTGTGAAGCATGCCTAGTGAAATTGCTAATAGTTGTCCTTTAAGAAAATGTTGTTAGATCTTTTAGCCACAATATATATGACCCTAAAAAGTTATCCAAAAGATAAATATCTCTTTCTACTTTTATATTGAAAATACTAGGGGCTCATTACAAAACTGAAACATCTTACTATAATTTTAGTCTCATGACCTCTTTAAATATTACGCCCTGGGGCACTTGGGTGGCTCAGTTGGTTAAGCATCCAACTCTTGATTTCCGCTGAGGTCATGACCTCCCCGTTTGTGTGCTGGAGCCCCACACTGGGCTCTGTGCTGACAGCGAGGATCCTGCTTGGGATCCTTTCTCTCCTTTTTCTCTGCCCCTCCTTCTCAAAATAAGTACACAGTTCTAAAAAATTACACTTTAGGGGCACCTGGGTGGCTCAGTTGGTTAAGCGTCTGACTTTGGCTCAGGTCATGATCTCACGATTCGTGAGTTCCAGCCCTGCATCGGGCTCTGTGCTGACAGCTCAGCACCTGGAGCCTGCTTCAGATTCTGTGTCGCCCTCTCTCTCTCTGCCCCTTCCCTGCTCGTGTTCTGCCTCTCTCTCTCTCTCTCTCTCTCAAAAATAAATAAACATTTAAAAAAATTACACTTCATATGTGGCAAATTAAAAGTCATATTTTTAGAGGAATAAGAAGTACTAGAGCTTAAAGCAGAGTATAAATTTTAAATTAAAGTAGTTCAACCTAACAGTGTCACTGAACTAGACACTGTGGCCTCTTTCAGTGTTTCCTCACAAGACTGCCTGCAGTGATTCCAAACTCCCCCAAACTCCCCCAAGACTCATTTCCTATAACCGTGAAAGATGTGAGCTTGATAAAATCAGAAAAATTAGAGCGAGTTGGTCTGAAAGATACATGGGCTAACAGCACAGACAACAAAACATAACAAACTATTCATTTCCTTAAAGAGAGTGCACTAACCCAGGGCTTAACCTGGAGTGATTTCTATTACTCACCTGGTCTGTGCAGCCAGCAACCAGTCAGCCTTCTGTGCCTGTGCACAGCTGATGGAGTTTGGGATCTACTCTGGGTGTGAACAAGGAGTTAAGACTATGGTCCTTACAGAAGAGGAGATAATAAATGAAAGCCTTGATTCATTGGCTTCACCTAAAAGTACACACTTGGAATTCTTTACATTAGTGAGTTTGATTAATGTATTTACATTATGGCCCATTTGCTTCATTTCTAATGGTTTAATGCACTTCTCAGAAGCACAGGGTTTACTTGTAATGAGATGTGCAGTGTGACAGAGCTGCCACAGATGTGTGTTGATGTGTGACCTAAAGCCCCTGGGCACGCGGGAAGTTTGGTCAGGTTGGGGGATCTTCACTGCTCTTCAAAACCCTGCTTGTCAGAACATCCTTCCTCACTCTACTTCCTCTTCCCTTGTCTTTGATCTTCCCACTCTCTCCTTCCCTTCAACCCTGAACATGCCTAAAACTGCCCCATCATTTAAAACATATTAATAGGGGCACCTGGGTGGCTCAGTGGGTTGAGCATCTGACTCTTGATTTCTGCTCTGGTCATGATCCCAGGGTTGCAGGATTGAGCCCCATGTTGGGCTCTGTGCTAAGTGTGGATCCTGCTTAAGATTCTCTCTCTCTCCTTCCGTTCCTCACCCACTTTCTCTCTCTCTCTCTCAAATAAAAAACCCACATTATTGTTAAATGAAACTTCTACATTATGTACCCATTTATTGATACTTCTCTAAAGTCGGTAAAACCTTGGATTGCGAGTAACTTGTTCTGCGAGTGTTCTGCAAGATGAGCGAACGTTTCTAATAAATTTTAACTTGATAAATGAGTGATGTCTTACAATACGAGTAGTACTTGACACCAAATGTCACATGATCACAACTGAGCCAATGGTTCTCCTCTCTCTCTCTGCGGAATTGTGTGTGACCATTTCCCACCCATGCTCAATGCTTGATCTCAGACCATGGTCTTTGTCAGAAATCAGTGATCTTTCAGAACATTGGAAAGTGCCCTCAACTGGCACTGGTGTATTTTTTGTCACTTCAAAGAACCTAGGGACAGTCCTTTGCTTTTCCATCTATGAGTAAGCTTAGAAATGGTTTGCTTCATTCTAGGTCAGGCTGCCTGCAGATAGAGGCCCTTTCCTCTGCTGCCTTATTGCCAGTTACATTAAGTACAGTATATGACAAGAGTTTATTAATACCATACTGTAGTCAATATCCGGGCAAGCATAAACAATGGCCTCCATGCAGAAGAAAATTCCACTGAGACAAGAGGTAGCAGTGATTCCATTAGTGATAGTGAAAGTTGTCCTGCACAATACCTCTCCTCTCTCTTGTCTCCCTCACACCAGCCACAAAGGTTTTCAAAGGTAAGTGCAGGTTAATTTTATTTTTCTTTATATTTTGTATTTTCTTTATTATTTTATATTATATTACAGTATTATAATGATTTTTATATGAATATTTTGGGGTTGTGGAGCAAATCATCTGAGTTTCCATTACTTCTTATGGGGAAATTCGCTTTGATATACAAGTACTTTGGATTACAAGCATGTTTCTGGGACAAATTATGCTCGCAAAGCAAGGTTTTACTGTATTTATTTTCATAGACAAAAGTCTCAAACAAATGGGTGTGTTTACCATCATTACTTTCGTAACCTCCATTCAGTACTCAACCCACTGTAGTCTGGTCTGTCCCCAGCACTCCACTGAAACCGCCCTCATTCAAGTCACCAGTAGCCCCCAAATTTCAAAATCCAGCTGCTGCTCCCAAACTTGTGCTGGTGACCTCTTTGCAGTGTTGTCCACTCTTGGCCGCTTCCCTCAGCACGCCCTTACTTCCCCATCCTCTAGATCCCTCCTGCCTTTGTGATCCCTCCTCCTCTGTGACCTTCCTCAGCTGGCTTTGCTTCATAACAAACACATCTGTTCTTGTCACTAAAATCCTTCAGGGGTCTCCCGCCTCTCACAGGATATGGTCTAGATTCCTTAGCCTGGGATGCCAAGCCCTTCAGGTGGGCCCCCGCCTGCCTCTCCCACTCATCCAGTAACTACCTGTCATGCCTTCACCCCATCAGCCTCTTTACAGTCTCCCAAACATGTCAATGCTGTTTCACGCTTCTGTACCTTTTGTACAAAATGTTCTCGGCGCCACCCCCATCCTCCCCTGAGGAATTCCAGCTCATCTTTAAAGACTCAGAACAAAGGTGAGCAATTCTGAGAAGGCTTCCCTGCCCCCACAGTGAGCAGAGGCTCCTGAGTCTGCAGCATCAGTGACACTCTACATGTCTACACTGTGAGCTCTGCACCCTGCTGCCTCACCTGGGGGCTGGTTCTGCAGAGTGTGGCCCAGGGCCTGGAACTTAGTAGGTGCTACTACATGATCAGGGAGCAGGGGACATCACACACTTACTTCCTTGCATTGAATTGAGTTGAATTTGCTCTGAGCTTCTGACTGTCTCCATAGGGAAATGTAATCTCAGTCATCTTTGGGGCATGCTATCTCCTCAGGGTCAGGGGAAGGTCCCTGGTGACGTCATCTGTGAAGAGCATGCAAAGAGGGCCTCTGGACTCTGTCCATGCTTGTTACCACATCCAGGCTTACTGTCCAAATCCTGCATGGGACCAGGGGGCAGGGTCTCCTGAGGCCTGGGCTTTGGACCTTTTTGGCATAAATGTTCTTAAGGCCACAGCCCTTAATGTTTAGTTATTTCTACATACCCTCTCCCCCCTCTGGCAGCCCCCAGTGTGGGTGCTGTAGGAAAGCAGGGTCCAGGAGCTCACACTTCATGAACACCCCAGTGATCCTGTTCTTCTTTCCTATTCAGGGACTCAGCCTCCAGCCAAGATGCACACCCTCAGAAACTCAAAGCCACCCCTCCCCCATCACCATACCCCCATAACTCCCCCTCAACTCCTCACCACCCCACACCATCCCTCCCCACAGAAAAATGCAATTCCCCTCAATAAATGTAGGCAGCTAAAACAAAAAAATAGGAATAAGGATGTCTTCTGTTAGAAAGTCTGTTTTCAAAGACAAGGGCCCCCCCAAAACAATCACACACCTGGGTCTTCCTACCTCCTTGAGGCAAAGGAAAGAAGAATACAGGAAAAAGAACACAAAACAAAAGAATACCTCCATACATTATTCTGCCATATAACCTTCAATGAATTTGTTTAATCACTTAATTAAAAGCAGAAATTCCCGTGAAAAACAAGAATGAATCTGCTCTCCCAAAGAAAGACACCTCCACCTGGCAGCCCTCCTCACTCAGACTAAACCTCCTTATTCCTGCCTCAGGAAGGGAGACTTAAAAATCTCTGGGATCGTCCCCGTCTGTGGCCCAGGATGCCACTCACATGGCCAAGTTTATTTGAGCTGCTGACTTGGATTGCTGACACGGGCATTTACAGCAGCTGCACTGACCCACTTTCTCTCATGGATGATTTTAATCTCTTTAATTTTTGCCCAGCCTGTGAGAAAACTGGGAGAGAGCATGGCTGGGAGGGGGCGGGAGGTAGAAGTTGCAGGTCATGAGCTGAGTGGTGGTTAAATCCTGTGGGAGGAAGCAAACGCGTGTGTAATCCTTTCAGGAAAACAAGCATTACTGGTGAGGAGAAAGCTGCCAATGTAACTTTGTTCCAAGAATAAATAGCACATTTTCCCTCAGTGTTTGCTTTTCTCTCTTTGATCCCTGTGAAACCCTCTGGAAATGCCTGGCCAGCAATTTTTTCTTCCCCTCCGAGGCTGGGGAGAAGGAGCCACAAGCACGCCCTTGAGATTCCTCAAATGGAGGCATGAAGTAGAGGCTCCCAGGTGATGCTGGAGCCAGGGAGGCTGTAGAAGCTGAGGACCCAGGCATTTTAGTGAGGTTTAGTCACCACAAATATGCCACGGTGTTTCCAAACATGTCATCACGATGCCCAGAAGCTGTTTAAAAGAGAATAATAAAAGAGAGGGTCTATGACCAAAGCCACTGGAAGGCATGACAGTTTGCAAAGGGAAAGAAAAAGCAGAGCTGGCGTGGGTTAATGTTTAGCTTGGGTCCCAGGCGGTGGTAAATGCCTGCACGCAGAGAGGCTGACAACATGCCCTCTCCATGGGGAGTTTATGGTTCAAATGTTCTAAAAACCACAGCCTGCAGTTACATAGTTTTCCCCTCTTTTCCCAGATAGCTTCATTTCAAGGAAGTTGTAGGCAGGACAATACCAGTGAAAGATAAGGGCCTTGTCGTCCAACAGACCTGCACTCAGGTCTGGTTCTTCCCCTTACTCGGTTTGATGTAAGGCTAGTACTCGATTTCCTTGGCTGTCAGATGGGAATGATAATGCTTGCTTTATAGGACAGTTGTGGAAAAGGTATAAAGTGATGTGTGTATCACATCATGCTGAGCTCTAAGTGCTCAATACATGCCAGTTCCCTATCACCACTGTCTCCTCACAAACTATCATTAAAATCAGAAAAATCCTAAGCGCTGATTAATGGCAAAACTTTATACCAGGCACACAGAGAAACCAAGGAGTAGGAAAACACACTCAGTGGGTGGCTACATACGTTAGTCTTTAAGTCTGCGAGTAACAGGCACATGTGTTGTCATAAAACTATGCAGGAGACACTAATCAATGGCTGATCCTGAACATCAGTTCTAAGGGTCCCCCAGAGGGTAGGGGTATCTGAGGGAAAGGTTTATGGAGAGGGGTGGACTGTCTCTGAACAGAGGCAAAGAGCAAGACATATTTTGGAAATGCTAATAGACTTAAGATATTTAGGATCCCCTAAGGGGAGTTTTGGGAGATATTTGGAAAGGACGTTGGGAATACAGTTGATTAAAGATGATGGCAAATTCTTTGTCACTATTCCTACGGAGAGGTAGACTTTACTTCTCCTATTCTTGAATCTGGGCTGGTAGCAGAAACATGCGGTGCTAGTTTGGGACTTAGCCTTTAAGAGAATCAGCAGCTTTTTCTTCCTGCTTCTTGGAACTTTGGCTCTTAAGACACTGTCTCTCAGAACCCAGACACCATGCTGTGAGAAGCTCAAGCCATATGTAGAAGCCATGTGTAGACTCTTTGATCAAATCCCCAGCTGAGCTCCTGGCCAACAGACAGTATTAGGACTAGCCGTGTGAGTGAGCCATCTTGCACATCTCAACCCAGTCTAGCCCCCAGATGCTTGCGGTTGATACCATATGGAGCAGAAGATCCACTCAAGTGATCCCAGCCAACCCACAGAAGAGTAAGAAATAATAAAATGGCCCATGCTGTTAGATACGAATTTGGGAGTGGTACCTTATATAGCAATAGATAATTGAAACAGGAAAGTACTTATGAGAGGCCTCGAATGCCAAACACCAAAGAGTATACTTCGTCATCACTGTCGTCGTCATCATCATCATCATCATCAAAACTGTTAGTAAATGATCACTGTGCCAGACACTATGTTATAAATTTTTAATATACTCTTAAGATTTAACCTGCTTTTAAACTTGTGTGGTAGATACTCTTATTCATATTTAAAAGTCAAGAAAACTAAAATACAGAAAATTTTAGTAATGTGCTTAAGATTATACAGCCATAAAAACTAGTAAAGATGGGATTCAACCAGTCACATCTGACCCGTCTCAAACCTGCCATCTTCCTCCTGCAAAAAGAATAAGCAATTCGCATGCTGCTGATCTTGGGAAATACAAACAACACTTCTAGCTGGAAATTGGCAGCTGGTTTGAAAACCAGAAGCTGAGATGACTGGCTGGCTCAGTCAGTAGAGCATGAAGCTCTTGATCTCAGGGTCATGAGTTCAAGCCCCACATTGGGTATAGAGTCTACTTAACACACAGACACACACACACAGCAAACTATCTGGGCATGTCAAGTCCAAGCAAAAAAATGGCAATGAGTTTAACTCCATTATTCAGTGACTGTATAGGTACATAAAACAATATAGGAAAGTTAAGAATGAAAAGTTTTTAAATAAGGGAGAAATCAGGAAACAGAAACTATCTCTTTCTGTATAATCACCCCCCCCAAAAGAAAACTTGGTGGCTTACATGACAATAACCATTTATTATTTTTCATGATTTCTGGGGGCCAGGAATTTGGAAGTGGCTCAATTGGGAAGTACTAGCTTGGGGTCTCTCAGGAGGTTGACTGGGGTTTAAGTCATCTGAGGACTTACCTGGGACTGGAGGGTCCACTCCAAGGCTTCACTCCACTCACACAGCTGGCAGACTGATGCTGGTTATTGGCAGGCATCTCAGTTCCCCAACAGGTAGGCCTTTCCAGAGGGCTGTTTGAATGTCCTGGTGATTGGAAAACTGCCTTTCTCCAGAGCAAGACCTCCAAAATGTCAACACAGAAGCTGCAACGCCTTTTATGACTGTCTCAGAAGTCATACAACATCCCTCCCACCTGACTCTGTGGGTTACAGAGCCATCCCTGTTGAGGCTGGAAAGGACTCCATGAAGTTGTGAAATCATGAATACCAAGAGAAAGCAATCATGGGCCTATCTCAAGGGCTGGCTACCATATTCCCTGATCCACTCTACATAATAAAGGCTTTAAAGCAGGGCATTTGAGGCTTTCACATATGTTTGCAACGCAAGGGAGCAAAGGTCAAGGAGGCTATTTGTGATGATCTCAGCCTGCATCACCATCATAAGAAGGTCTGAAGAGCTTACTTGAAAAGCTGCTTCAGATATCAGAAAACTTTGAGAAATTCCTACCATCCATCTTAGCCAGCAACTCTGAAGCAAGAGATTTTCTAGAGACTACTGTTGGCAATTGCAACTGAATACTGTACTTGAGAGGTTCGTTCATAGAAGAGTACCCCACAGCTGCCGAGAACTTCACATCGGCCTCCAGTGAGTGTGGACTTTTCCGCTCCTCTGCCTTCCAAGCTCCTGCAAATGCCTCTCAGTGGCCAACATGACCCTGGGATCATAAAGAGAAGGGAACTCTGGGAAATGTCATCCCTGGCCTCTCCTTGGGTGATGCAGGGAATCTGTGGGTAGAAGTGGGTGGTGGGGATGCTGAGCTGACCACAGATAATCCAGCCAAAACTTTGGGGGGGGGTTTCAGTCAATGAAACATGCATAGTACTATGCAAGTTTGGCTTGAAATTCTCCCTTCTGCTCCAAAGATAGTAAAAACAGTTTTTAAATGTTCTTAAATTTTTTTTTCATGTTTATTATTTTTTAGAGAGACAGAGTGGCAGGGAGGGAGGGACAGCGAGAGAGGGAGACACAGAATCCAAAGCAGGCTCTGTCAGCTCAGAACCTGATGTGGGGGTTGAACTCACAAACTGTGAGATGATAACCTGAGCCGAAATCAGATGGATTTAACTGACTAAGCCACCCAGGTGCTCCTAAATGTTTTTAAGTAAGATAAGGCATGCTCACAAACAAAAATGAGATAGCAATGAACAGGGGCTGAAGCCATAAACCTATGAATCTAGAAAAGGACAGAGAGGGTTAAAATCCTAGCCCTTTAGGGATGTGATGGACTGTTTGTTTCCCCTTAAAATTCATATGTTAAAACCCTAATCCCCATGTGACAGTATTAGGCGTGGAAACTTTGAGAGGTGATTAGGTTTAGCTGAGGCCAGGAGGGTGGAGTCCCCACAATGGGATTAGTGTCCTTAAAAGAAGAAAAACCAGAGCTGCTCAGTATCTCCAGAAGCACACAAAGAGGTCATGTGAGCACGCAGTGAGATGGCAGCCATCTGAAGCCAGAAAGCCAGCCCTCACCAGGAACAGAATCTGCTGGCACTGTAAGGACACAAGTCTAAACGTCTAAACCAAACTGACTCCATGACAGGCTTTAAGTTTCCCCTCTAAACTAGAAGGCCTAAGTTCCAGCTTCCCCGATAGAAACTATCAGACAGTTACACATTGCCCAAGGCAGGAGAAACCACCCTTGCAACAGCCAATCAGGAAAGGCCAGCGACCACCCTCCACATTACTGAGGGAGAGGCCTATAGATAGAAACTATAGATGGGACCCTGTTACCTAATGTTAAAGTTAACCCATTAGTCGCCGAACAAGACCCTAGGCTGGCTCTGTAATTGGTTGAATTTAAAATGTTGTAATTGGTAGCAGCACTCTCCACAATAGCTAAAACATGGAAAGAGCCTAAGTGTCCATCAACAGATGAATGGATCAAGAAGATGTGGTTTATCTATACCATGGAATACTACATGGCACTGAGAAAGAATGAAATCTGGCCATGTGTAGCAACTTGGATGGACCTTGAGGGTGTTATGCTGAGCGAAATAAGTCAGGCAGAGAAGGACAAATATCATGTTTGCACGTATAGGAGGATTAGGAGGAACTTTACGGAGGACCAAGGGGGAGAAGAAGGGGGGAAATGGTGGGGGAAAGGGAGAGAGGCAAACCATGAGAGACTCTTGAATGCTGACAAAAACTGAGGACTGATGGATGTGGGGGGGAGGGGGGATGGGCATGGAGGAGGACACTTATGGGGATGAGCACTGAGTGTTATGTGGAAACTAATTTGACAATAAACTATTTGTAAAAAAAAAAAAAAAGAAATGCAACATAAAAAAATAAAATGTAATTGGATCCCACCAAAAGTAACGAATACTCTAGACAATGTGTATGGTTAAACCCGCTGTCAATAATATTGAATAATTATGATTGGATCACTGTTCCCCTGCCACAACTTCTGTAACTCGCCCATCACAAACCCCATAAAAACCCTACTCTGCCTTTGCTTGGGGATCTCAGCAGGGATCCACTGTGTTGGTGAGGTCTGGGAGCCTGAGCTTAAGCCCGAATAAACGCCCTTTGCTTTTGCATACGTGACTCGGACTCCTTGGTCGTGGGATTTTGGGGAGATCGTGATCTGGACATAACAGCACCTTGATCTTAGATTCCAGAACTCTGAGAAATAAATGTCTGTTGTTAAAGCCACCTATCCTGTGGTGTTTTAACATAGCAGTCTGAGCTAACTAAGACAAGCAATTTCAACTCCTGAAGGGTGAAGAGACTTAAAAGCACCCTGTGCCTAATGAAACACCAGAGCTGGGCTCTCCTCATGAATGATGGCCTCTGAAAGCTGAGACCACACTTAGGACTGCGTCTTGTTAAAGGGGAGTGCCTATGGCCCTACACCAAGTGATAGTCACCCATCCACATCTTGAAGAAGAAGAGAAAGGCCTTACATGTATTATCTCCTCACTGAAATCCACTACTTTCTTATATTAGTTTCATCTTTTTAACTTCTCCAAATTATTTCATTAGATTTACCAATAAATTCTTCTCTCTTAGCCTCATTTCCTCTGTCCCATGTCATTAGTATGAATTTATATGTCTTCTTGCTGAAGTATATCCTTTAGTAACTCTTTCTCCAAGGGTCTATGAAAGGTAAGTACTCATGCTTTTTCTATTTCTGAAAATATCTTTATTTTCTCTCCTCCTCTGTACAATAGTTTGGGTACAGAATTCTAGGTTGGCAGAGATATTCATTCATAACTTTAAAAGTGTTACCGTCTTCTGACATCTATTATTTTTATCTCTTTAGCTCTATAGATTTCTGTGTGATTTCTACCATACCATATCCCAATTCATCATCTCTAAAGAGTTTCCAGTCTAGAGCTTATCTTATGTATTGATTTGTATTTTAATTTTCAGAGAATATACTGACATTTTCAGGACTTCTGATTCGTTTTTTTCCTATGTCAAGATTCTCCTATGTTCAGGATTCATATCAGAATTGTTTTTGTTTCACAAATCCTTGGATATAAATAATGGATATTATTCTGTTCCTTAACTCTTTGGATATTGTACTCATTTATTTAATAACCTATATATAGGGCTACGTATATATCATTATAATATTTTATAATATATCATTAGAATATATTATACATACATGGCTAGATATATGAATTCCTTATAACAGTTCTTATCAAACTGCTCTTGTTATTCCCATATTACAGATTGAGAAACTGAGCTCTTAACAGTGTGGAGCCTGCTTTGGATTCTGTGTCTCCCTCTCTCTCTGCCCCTTCCTGCTTTCTCTCTCTCTCAAAATAAATAAACTTAAAAAAAATAATGAAAGGGTAATTTTGAAGGAAGAAGTGGAAGATATCTGGTACAATATTCTTATCAATTTAACCTGTAAGTTCTATTCAATTCTAATCAAAATCTCAATAGGCATTTTCATTGAATTGGACACATTTCCTCTACATTGCATATGGAAAAACAAAAAGCCAAGATGTAGCCAAAATAATTCTGGAACAAAGATTTTACCTTACAAGCTATAGAGGCTTACTGTAAAGTAAGACAGCAAGAGTAACAGCCCAGAGATGGACAAACAGATCAATGGAATAGGATAAAGAATAGAATAAAGAACATAGACCCAGTATAAAGTAGACATATTACAGTCCTTGTTATAAAGTAGTTTGAGGCATTATAAATCACTGGGGAAAAGATTATTTAATAAATGGAACTGAGACAACTTGGCTTCCATATAGAAATTTTCACAGCTAGAAAATGCCTTTGAACCTCCATTTTACACCATTCAAAAAATAAATTCCAGATTGATTGAGAAAATAACAATGGCTTTGGAAAGGGAAGGAACTCCTAAACAAAATATAAAAATCATAAATCATAAAGTCCTGTTTAATTTGATTAAATCAAATCTACAGCTTCAGTACAATAAAGGCCACTTTACTGAGAGGGATAAGTGTTCCTTCCTGGTATTCACAGAATAACATAAATGGATGATTAGCATATGAAATACTAGTACAAGGAAAGTGAAAACAACACTGAGCTTCCATTTAGCACTTTTCAATAGGACAAAAGCTGAAAGTCTGGAAGTGTCTGCCTGGCTCAGTCGGCTAGGCTAGGCCGTTAGGTGTCTGACTTCGGCTCAGGTCATGATCTCACAGTTCGTGGGTTCGAGCCCCGAGTACTGACAGGTGGCTCAGAGCCTGTAGACTGTTTCGGATTCTGTATCTCCCTCTCTCTCTGACCCTCCCCTGCTCACGCTGTCTCTCTCTCTCTCAGAAATAAATAAAACATAAAAAGAAAAGAAATAAATAAAACATTAAAAAAATTTTTAAATAAAAAAATTTTTAGCAAAAAGCTGAAAGTCTTACATATTCCTTTTCGCTAAGGTAAAGAATAACAGGACTTGTTAAAAACTGCAAATGTAAGTAATATTTGATTCAACCACTTTGGAGAATTGTTCCATAAAAATTGGAACGTGGAAAGTGAAGACCCACTGCTTCTAACTCCAGCTTAATACCTCAGGTGAAGTCCTACCCCTACACTCTAGAAGGGAGCTCTGTCTGCAATCATAAAATATTGAAAACACCTCAAATGTACATCAGAAGGAAAATAGATAGGGGTGCCTGGGTGGTTCAGTCAGTTAAGCATCCGACTTTGGCTCAGGCCATGTCCTCATGGTTCATGGGTGCCAGCCCCACATCAGACTCTCTACTGTCAGTACAGAGCCCGCTTCAGATCCTCTGTCCCTCCCCCTTTCTGCCCCTCTGCCACTCATGTGTGCTGTCTCTCAAAAAAAAATTTTTTTTAATTTTTAAACAGATTAAAAAAGATTTAAAAATTTAAAATAGAAAATAGGTAAGTACTGATATAAATAATAAAATATAACAATTAGTAGCTGAATTTTTACTATATATATTTTATATATTCTATATTTTATTTATATGTATTTTTTATATGTCAGCAAAAATAAATTTCAATAATACAGTGTTGAGTGGGGAAAGTTGCATAACGCTATGTACCATATGAGACCATTTCTGTACATTTTGTGAAAAACAAGGATATATTGTTTGTGGATATATATGTGTGTACATTTATACATGACAAATTCATGGTAGTCCTTGCTTCTGGGGAGGGAAGGAGGTGAATGGAAGTAGGGAGATGAGCAAAAGACACTTCAACTTTATTGTGATGTTTTATCTCTTTAAAAAGAAAAAGAAATGAAAGCAAATTTGACAAAAAGTTTCCATTTATTGGTTTTTGGAGTTGAGCACATTAATGTTCATTCTCTGTAGTTCTTTTGTATTTTCCCCCGATCAAGAAATCAAAGGCCTGTTGCCCTTTCTATCAGAACACATGAATCGATCAAAATGTTTTAATTCTTTCCTATGTTTAAGATGCACTGAGAGCCAAATAGGGTAGCACCAAACACTGAAGCTGGCCTAACCTAGAAGCCTCAGGATTTCTAAGAGAAGACAGCCATAATGGAATTGGTGACCCAGAATTGGTCAGAGGACTCCATATCCTGCATGAGCCATGCTGACTGCCACAAACTTATCAACGTCAACTGCCTTAAAGGAGTCTTCCGCTCCCCACAAACTGCCTACCTCACATGTTGACCATGACCACGTCAATGCCCAGGAAAAACAGGAAAACCTGACCAGGGCTTCACACAGGAAAGAGTCAAGTGAGTCATTACATTTTCAGCCATACTAACTCCGAAACTAGAACATGCATTCGCCTGGCAGAATTCCCTTGGAGCCAGGATGAGTAAGGAGGGCTTTTTTTTCTTTAGCAAATGCTCATTCCCAAAGGATTTCATTACCTAAACTAGCTGGTTCCCAAACTCTTTCTGTACTAAATTCTAACTCTAATTGTGCTGGCAATGGTAAGCTGGTTCCAATTGAGAAAAGTTAATTCTCCTGGCCCAAATCTATACCAGGCCAGTTTGCTGAAGGAACACGCAGAATATGATCAAGGAAGTAGTTAGTAGTTTCCAAGAAATCAAAGTGGAGATTAATAAAGTAATATCCAAATTTTCAAACAGGGAGAAAAGTGAATCTCAGGAATTATGCCAATTAGAAGGAGTCTAGAACATATTGGTGACTATGAAAATAAAAATATGACAATGTGAATGAAAGGCAATTTTCATGAGTTTTGAAACCAGGCAGGCCTTGAAAGCCAGCTTCACCCTTTAAGAGAAGTACGAAGTTGAAACTCTGCTTATCTTCTCTGAGCCTTTGTTTCCTCTTCTGTAAAATGAGATTATTAATACTTACTCCACAGGATTTTTATGAAGATTATAAGCAGATGAAGGTAAGACATTCATCATTGAACCTACACATACCAGTTGCCCAATAAAAAGTAGTGGCGATGCTGATGTGATGAAGGTGATGATGATTTATAAACATTGAGAGAGAGTACAATGATCCTTAAAGACTAGGAAAGATACATTAATAGTGGTTCCAGACTCATTTCATTTACTATTAACTTGGGTCATTAATTTGATAAATGAAGGAAATACCACTAACCCTAATCTGTCTTCATTTTATTACAGCAGAATCTTGCATTATGTGTTCAAAATGATATCATGTTACCTATGAGGAGGGACCTTTAGTCTGTTAATAACCATACCAAGGGACTAATTTTGTTTATAACCAAGATGCTGTCATGTTTTATAGTTTATTATTTATTGATGGTTTGGGTCAATTCATAGTAAAGGTTTTCACTTAGGCCTCCCTAGATAGGAAATTAACTTATCAGATTGGGACAATCTATATTTTGTTGAAGATAACAACTGTATAACTTTCATTATCACCTCCCCTAAGGAAAACATTTTAATGTGATTTAATCTCTCCATAAAAGAAATTAAATACTAAGGAATAAGATTTTGTTGGGTAGGGCTGAGCTTTGGAGAGCCACAAACCATAGAGACTTTTCCACTAATCACTCCCATTGAGAATGCATGGATTAAGAGAGATAAATAACTCATGCATTTTATTTTATTTAAACAGGCACTATTCAAATTCATATGATATTATAAACATTTTCTCATGTTATTGCCAACTTTTTATTTGGTATTCACATTTTATTTGAAGAGACATTCAGTATGAGTCAACAAAGAGATACAGCCGCTAAAGGAGGTATCATAATCATGAGCTATGTCAAAAAGCCAAAACTTCCGTGTTGAAGATGGAAGTGGTAGAAAATCTACTGTACGTTGCATTGGTGAGACTTCTTGAGTTTGGATCCAGTGCTAGACAGCAAACCACCAGTGAAGTTCTGACAAGCTGCAAAGAATCAGAGTTGCGAAGCTTTGCCAAATATCACGCAAGGAGCCAGATCATATGAGGAACCAGATTACAGGAGAAAAACTCAAGGGACTCAGAGTGATCAGACTGAAGAAAAAGAAATGTAAAAGGAACATGATAATTATATTAAAATACTTAAAGGAAGAAAACAGGCAGGAAATTGTGACTCAAGAATCCCACCCACAAAGCTGCCATTTATGAGTAGGAGTCAGGAAAACATTATT
This sequence comes from Hyaena hyaena, assembly GCF_003009895.1. Lineage (NCBI taxonomy): Eukaryota > Metazoa > Chordata > Mammalia > Carnivora > Hyaenidae > Hyaena > Hyaena hyaena. The sequence continues at coordinate 1,282,423 of NW_024080800.1, read as the reverse complement.
AGCTATGCAAGGACCCAGAAAACACACAACCCAGCTCTTTTTCCTGAATGAACTACTACTGCCATGTTTTTCTTTTAAGTTTATTTATTTATTTTGAGAGAGAGAGAGAGTAGGGGAGGGACAAAGAGAAAGGGAGAGAGAGAATCCCAGGCAGGCTTCACACTGTCAGCACTGAGGCCAACACAGGACTCAAACTCATGAACTGTGAGATCATGATGTGAGCAGAAATCAAGAGTAAGACACCAGCTGAGCCACCCAGGTGCCCCCTATCACCATGTTTTAAAAGTTGAATCCTCAACTCTATAGGGTGTCATGGATTCCCTCCTAGAACAGGAAAAAAAAGACATCAGGAAACAACTAGGGACATCTGGAAAAAGTCTATATTTTAGTCAGTGAATGGCACCTATGTCAGTTTCTTTTGTTAAATGTACTAAGGGTATACAAGAGGTTTTTCATATTCCTGTTTTACTCTTTTAAATATTTGAACTTCATGCTGGAGAGACTTCTTCTGGAGTTTTGAGTCTACTCCCAGGCAGCAGACTATGAGCCTAGTAAAATAATTTTTAAAAGCTGCGTGCACAAAGATGTTCGTTACATCATTACGAATGCTCATGAAAATTGGGAAACAACAATATAGGAGCTGTTAAATTATGGTACATCTCTATGACTACATGTCTTGAAGCCATTGCACATGTTTATGAAGTTAATATTAACATAAGGAAATATTTATGATGTAATATGAAATTTAAAAGCTGGATACAAATCTGAGTTAGAGGCCCAACTGCTATGCAATTTAAGTGGATAGAAAAAAAGACATGCAAAATGAATACACATTTTCTCTGGATACTGGGTTCTTTTTCTGTTTCTCTAATAGGTATTATATTACTTTCATAATAAAAAAAAACATGAAAAGATTTGAGCTAGTTTCGTTTTGTCAACGGTTTTGAGGCCAACAACCACTCCCCTCTCTCCCCCAGGCTTTGCCTGACTATAGAATGCTGAAGGGCTGCAAATTAATGTCTGAAGATTGCACAGCATAAAACCACTCATAAGGATTTTTTTAAGAACACGAACTATGGCTTAATCCATTAGAACTGAAAAAAAAAAAAAACCTGTCTGCATGTTTCTAAGCAGTCACAAATGGCTTAGAGGCAAGAAGGCAGCAAGATGGAAAAGTATGCCAAAGATATCTCAATGGGAGATGAGTGTCCCATATATAAAGATGGAAAACAAAGCCGGGGGACGAGGGGGATTAGAATCTGTCACAGATCTTGGACAAAAAGCTAATATTACATTTTGGTGCAGACAAATGTTTGTAAAATAAGTGTGGCAATAATCCAAGCTGAAAAACATATTTAAGGATGGCATTTATCCAGAACAAAGATTTAAGTGTTACTACCAAAAAATGCATCATGCAACATTCATCATGCAAAAAAGACCAAGAAAAATCCAAGTCAGGAAGCTGAAACGCCACAGGCAAAAAAAGAGCACAAAGCATGCAGGGATTGCATTATATCATGGACGGCCTTTGCTTGCACGAGCCCATCATTTCCCCTGATGAGGGCTCCTTACAGAAAGCTGATGAAAACAGAACCTTAAGCTCAAAGATGAAAGAGAGCATCATCCCATTTATATGGGGGAAATTCTGGCCAAATGATAGCAGCACCAAACAATACCCATCTTGCACAATCATCCTCAGGCATTTAGGAGTCCCAAAACTGTTGTGGAGACCAGCCAGGAGTCAGAATCCCTCCAAAGATACCCCATCCAGCTGGGCATTTTATTTTCCGATGGGCCACAGATGTATATGAATTGTACGTAGGTTTTACAGATAATCCATTTGCTAGCCAGAAATATGGGCTTTCTTAGCTCTAATACCAAAGCAAATCAAAACATATTTTAATAAATTTTGTTTCCATAAAACATTTAAAGGCCTGTTACTAGTCTGAGTTAAATTTCATCCCTGTTAATTATGGAAATGGTATAAACAGGCTATGTTGTTATCAAGCCTATGGGATATATTTGTAGTTTAGTCTAGTATGTATATCCCCGTCTCCAGAACTTCAGAATTAATGACTTCTTCCCAGTGGATACAATACACTTTTAACCCAAATAGTCAGTCTGCTGGAAGCTAATGTTCAGCAGTTCTGAATATCTTGAAGTTTCCATTCCAAGATCAGCTACAGAAACATAAATAATGATTCATATGCATTTTATAAATCTGAGACTTTCTTTTAATACCATGAATTCATTTCCATCAAAATATCTACAACTTCTACAAATCTGTATTCCCTCTGAATTCACAGCAGTTTGATAAGGAAAAATATGTCCAATTTGAATCTGAATGTCTTTACTTCCTTCAATAAATTAGAGGTCCTCTTGACTTTTTCCCCCTACAATTTCAAGGTTAGTGTGTTCGTGTCTTGTCATTTCACCAAGGATATAAAATTTTCTGAGCCATTGAGAGCCTGATAAACGGGGTCTCTCAGGATATAGTCAATTTCCTCAAATTGGTGATCTGAGAACAAAGCCAGTTAACCTCTTCTGACTATGTTAAGTCAAATCAACTTTTATTCTCTGCTCCAACTTATTCAACTATTTCTCAAGATACAGTCCTGAAGAAAATTCAGCTTTGTTTACTTTCTCTTTCTTATTGTGTAAGAAAACCTATACAAACATTCACAGGAGAAAATTTCCTGATGGATTAATGGAAACTATCTTGCAGACACCTATCTTCTCTTTTAACGTAAATGTAGATTCCAGTCCTACTCTTCATTGTGGTGGCCCATCTATGACATGGAACTGAATTTTCCCAAGGTACTCTGTATATCAGTAGGGAGGGGCAAAACCCTGCGTCACCCCAGGACCAAATAGCACATTGACTGAAACTCACTGAGAGTTGGTCCTTTTTTCTCTTGTCCCGGGCTCAAAAGGGAACAAGATGGAAAGGAGAAATAAGGGCTGTTTGCCAAGGCCCACCGTCCATGAGCAAGATTTTCCCTGTTCACTGGAGGCAAAGACCAGTCAAGGAGAAGTTGCAAGGGCACATATTTGTCATGGGCATGAGCAACTTACAAAAATATTGCCACAAGCCACAAGCCACAAGCCAAGGCTGCTCTTTGAGATTTATGATCTGTTTGTTTCCGTCTCATTTGGGCCAGCTTTTTTGGAGAACAGTTTTGTTCCCAGGGTACTTATTAGTAAGGGCTGTAGATGTGTTGCAGCTTGAAAACTGACTAGGATGTGAATATGTAAGTAATATTCAAAAACAGTGGGCACACGCAGCTTATAAGTCAGGATAGGGTCTTTGGGGAAATGCCAGTAGACAATACTGTCAGAGATAAATCTGAAGATAGATTTTTTTTTTACACTGTCTGGGTTCCTTCCTTCTATCTACCCTGTTTAACTTATGTAAATAATCTAGAAAAACTATGGGTAGATGAGAATATTACATTAATGAGACAAACCATCCTATGTTCTCTGTTCTCTTGCTCAAGAGAAGTATTTAATATTTCAGAAGTATCTGAGTGAATAGAGCAATATAAATCAGGTAGGATGAATTCTGATCTCCTAATTCAAGCTGGATGACAGATTTCACATGGCAACTTTAAAAAAAATTTTTTTTTAATGTTTATTTTTGAGAGGGAGAGAGAGACAAATTGCAAGTGACAGAGGGGCAGAGAGAGAGGGAGACACAGAATCCAAAGCAGGCTCCAGGCTCTGAGCCATTAGCACAAAGCCTGACTTGGGGTTCGAACCCACAAACTGTACGATCATGACCTGAGCCAACATCGGGTGCGTAACTGACAGAGCCACCCAGGTGCGCCTCACATGGCAACTTCTGCTTTCACTTCAAATTCTTAGAAAGCATAACTCACTCTCGGAGAACCTGAGTGGTTCCATCAGTTAAGTGTCCGACTCGGACTCAGGTCATGATCTCACGGTTTATGAGTTCGAGCCCCCCATTAGGCTCTGTGCTGCCAGCTCAGAGCCTGGAGCCTGCTTCAGATTCGGTGTGTCCCTCTATCGTTGCCCCTCCCCTGCTCGTGCTCTGTCTTCCTTCCAATCTCTCACTCTCTCTCTCAAAAATAAATAAACATTAAAAAAATAAAGAAAGGATAATCCACTCTGAAAAATAAGATATGGGGCATCTGGGTGGCTCAGTCAGTCAAGCTCAGACATTGACTCAGGTTATGATCTGACAGTTTGTGAGTTGGAGCCCTACATCAGGCTTGCTGCTATCAGCACAGAGCCAACTTCTGATCTTCTGTCCCCTCTCTCTTTGCCCCTGTCTCGCTAATGCTCTCTCTCTCAAAATTAAATATATTTTTTTAATTTAATGAAAAATAAGATGTACTGTCAGAGGACCAGAAATCAGGAAAAAGGTCACTAAAACATGGATTATGGATAGGATTGGATTGAATGAGAAAACCACAACCAAATTGCACACAGAAGTGGGCGCCTACAAAAGGCAAAGGAAGAACAGGGCACAGCCTACAAGAGGGCAAAAAAGGAGGGTCCTGTAATCACTAACTGGATTCTTCCCTAAGCATTTACTGTAAGAACTACCGGGTGTATAGAATCCTTCCTCCTTCCATCTTCCATCTTCCCGTCTTCCTCCCATGCCTCCCACTTGGACTGATCCACTTGGATCAGGCAGCAAACAACAGGGCTCTCTGCACTTATAGATGAGCAACGAACACATGTACTTGGATAGAGAAGCAGACTCTTCCCCCAGCAGGTAGGAGGAGCTCTTCTGCCCAAGTCTAACTAGCAAGGGAACACACCTCACAGCAATTTGCTCCTTCCTAGGCCAACGCCTTAAGTGCACTTGAATATAAGTACAGCAGGGTGCAATGCTTCTTTCTCACCCTGTCCCATGCAGGCTAGTAAGCAGGTAACACATGCATCACAGCTAACAGACAAGACCATATGTAGACAATTGCTTACAATCACAAATCCTCAAACATTGAAGGAAAGCTAACACCTTCATTTTGGGGGGCAGGATTCTTTTTGTTAAATTTTTTAACATTTATTTATTTGAGAGAGAGAGACAGACAGAGTGTGAGCTAGGAGACGAACCGAGAGAGAGGGAGACACAGAATTTGAGGCAGTCTCCAGGTTCTTAAGCTGTTAGTACAGAGCCTAACACAGGACTCACAAACCTTGAGATCATGACCTGAGTTGAAGTCTGATGCTTAACTGAGCCACTCAGGTGCCCTGGAAAGTTAACACCTTTAAAAAGAGGCACCAGACTCAAGGAATACAAGAACTTGCCTAATAGAAAACAGAGGTAATGGGGTAGCCAGAAAAAACAAACACAAAATAAGTTAAAAGAAATACTCAGAAAATAATTGCAATGAATATAACTGTTAAAGGAAGAATATGGAGGAAATAAAAGGAATGCCAATAAATCAATACTAAAAAGACAAGTAGCCCAATAGGAAAATGAGACAAGATTCTAAAGAAGTAATTTATAAAAATAAAAATATAAAAACAGCTTAATCTCACTATTAATGGAGAAATGCAAATAAAATATCATTTTCACCTTTAAGATAAAAGTTTCTTAAGAATAATGATGGCAAAAATAGTGGGAAATGGCAGTTCTTATGTGATGATCCAGCCACCTGAAGGCAGATTAAAGAGCATCTATTAAAATGAAAGTCCCGGATTTTTTGACAAAGCCATTCCATCTTTCTGTGTGAACTCTAAAGAAACATTCACATATTTGCACAAATCACTTATTAAAGATGTTTGTGGCCACACTATTTGTGATAAAAAATCTTGGAAATAACCTTAATACTTTTAAATAGAGAAATTATTAAATATACTATGGCACAGCCATGTTATGGAAAACAATTAAATAGAAAACAATGAGATTTCTCTATACTGACATGCAAAAGTTTTTTTTAAAGTTTATTTATTTATTTTGAGAGAGAGAGAGCAAGTAGGGAAGAGGCAGAGAGAGAGAAAGAGAGAGAATCCCAAGCAGGCTCCACAGCACCAGTGCAGAACCCGATGTGGGGCTCAAGCCCACAAACCTCAAGACCATTACCTGAGCCAAAGTCGGATGCTTAAACGACTGTCAGTCAGGTGCCCCTACATGGAAAACTTTCTAAGATATGTTAGTAAGTGAAGAAAGAAATTTGTAGACAGTATGTACACTGGATTCCATATATGTAAACAAAAAACAAATTAAGGTGCACAAATACCACCTAATTTTACAGATACACATATATGTGTAAACATGTGTATAAAAATGTGAAGGGATACTCATATAACTGATGACAGCAATCCAATCTTGGAAAAGAGAATGGGAATGGGAGTTAGCAAAGAGGGATTGCAGCATTTTTTGCAATAAATGAATTATCTATTAGCAGAATATATACACATATTACTGGAATAAAACATTACAGCTTCTAAATTCAGAAACCAAATTCAAATATAGATCAAGTAGGGAGATACTTAATTATTTGTTAACCAGTAAAATAAACCTACCACCTAGGATACCATGAAGCATTGGTGGCTATCTTTGCAAACGAGATGAAAGAAAGCACCTACTCAGTGCATGTTCTCATCCTGAGCAAAGGAACAAGGGTCAATGGCAAGTTGCAGCTGCTTAGATGTAGCACCTCAGCTGGCTCTGGAGAGAACGCAGCACTTCCTCTCTCTGAATATAGGGTTCTCAGCATCCCTACTACAAAATGAGAGAAAAATTATCTCTAAAAATAAAATCTGAATACGTAGAGCACAATTTTGCTGAGTGTGGGAAACCCACATTCATTTCACTGGCAAACGGATTCTCTCACACCAGTGGCTTTTCAAAGAAGTCAAGAAACGTGCCTTGTAAGACAGCCCTTTATTATTTTTTTTTTTTATTTTTACAAGACAGCCCCTTGAAAAGATAATATTACACAATCTGTTTTATACCTTTAAGTAGAATTTTCCCTTAATTCTACTTAAGTAGAGGATTCATCGTTAACAGAGTCCCATGTGATAGGCAAACAAAAGCTATTACCTTTCAACTGATAATGTTGTGTTTTCAACACTTACTGGCTGTTCTGAGAATACTGACAGGTCCCTGACAAGTTTACTAGGGGGAAAAGTGTTCACTCATGCAAGAAAGGGAATAGAACTTTGTGATTAATAAGTCTGTAAAGAGGAAAAACAGAAAAGTCAAATTGATTATGGGGCATATCCTTCCCAGTAGACACAGACTTCAGAGTGATAAGCCTAACATCTCTGGCTCTATCCGTTTGCTAGCTAGATGATGTGATAATACAAACTTCCCCAAATTTCAGTGACTTCAAACAATAAAAATTCTTTGCTTGCTAATATCACGTGTCCATTGTAGGTCAGCGAGGAGGCCCTATACGTCATTCTCAGTCAGGGGATGCTGCTGATAAAACAACTACCATCCCAGGGCACCTGGGTGGCTCAGTCAGTTGAGCGTCTGACTTCGGCTCAGGTCATGATCTCACAGTTCGTGGGTTTGAGCCCCGCATCGAACTCTGTGCTGATAGCCAGCTGAGCCTGGAGCCTGTTTCAGATTCTGTATCTCCCTCTCTCTCTGACCCTCCCCTGCTCACACTGCCTCTCTCTCTCTCAGAAATAAAACATTAAAGAAAAAAACTACCATCCAGAACACTGCCGGTCGAGAGAGAATTCTGGAGGGTTTTGCACTTGTAATAAAATGCTCTGTCCCAGTAGTGACACATATCACTTCTGCTCATTAGCCAGAGTTGTTTATGTGGTCCCACTCAATCACAGGGATCCGGGAAATGCAATCTTAGTATATGACAAGAGGAAAAAGCCATAAATATTTAGCAAAAAACACTAATGACTAACGGATTCTTTCCTTTTATTTACACACATTAGGTTGGTCCAGGAGCATCATCGAGTTAAGTGAAGAGTAAGTATTTTAAGAATTTTGAATCCCCAGGTTGGCTTAACAAGAGAATAGAAATAACATATTGCACCCAGGAATTTTAGCATAAATAGAAACTTTCCAGTAATGGTAACTTTGGTAACTTTTGCTGAAGACATTCAAGTCCAGCAGTCCTCGTGCAAGGTAATGCACCAGCCTTCCACTCTCACAGACCACTGAGACTGGTGAGCCACCAGGTGACCCAAAGGGAGCCACAAGAACCAATGCAATAGAGTGAAAGAAACACTGGCTGAAGGTCATAACACCTACTACCTGGTTCTTGTTCTGATTACCTCTTGCTGCACAGCAAACCAGCCCCAAACCTAGTGGCTTAAAATCCCAACAAGCATTTCATTTGCTCAAAAATCTACATTTGGGGCAGGGGTTTGCAGATATGGCTGTTTCTTCTGTTCCATGTGTTTCCAGGAAGGAGTGCTTGCTGGGAGCTAGAGAACCCACTTCCAAGTTGGCCACACAATGCGGGATGTCAGCAGGGGCTGTTGACCAGGGACCCCAATTCCTCTCTCTGTGTGTCCGTCTCTAGGGTGCTACTTGGGCTTCCTCCCAGCATGGCATCTGGGTTCCAAGAGTCCATGTTCGCAGAGGAGGAAGTAGAAACTTCCAGTATCTTAATGCCTGAGTCCATAAACTGGTACCATGTCACTTAGACAGCTTTTTGTTAGCTAAGTGGTCACAGAACCTGCCCAGATTCCAGGGAAGGGATACAGTTCTGCTCTCAATGGGAGCAGTGTCAAAGAATTTGCAGCCATCTTTAATCTGCCACAGTCCTTGCTCTGCCTTTTGGTCCTCAGGCTTCTCACCTGTGAAATCAAAGAGTCAAACTGGATTATCTTTGAAGGCCTTGCCAATCCCCAAAGGCTATGAGTCACTGGATCTGATGCATAATTTGCTGACTGACAAAGAAGCCCAGTCTGCAAGTCCATACCCTTTGTAAGCTAGGAAGCAGTGACAGTTTAACAAAGCCTGAGAGACATGCAGAGCTCAAGGGGCAGCAATGACCCTGGGCTCTGAGGCCCGTCTGCATTTCCCGCTAGACTCTCTGCTGTTTTTTTTTCCCCAAAGCCAAACTTGTATCCTAATTCCTAGAACCTGAGAGCAGCTGCCCTGAGGGCTTCCTAACCATCCACATCATTCTTGCCCCGTCTCTTAGGCAATAATTCCTAAGTTAAGCAGGCGGTAAATGAAGAAGAAATCTCAACAGGAGATTGGCAGAACTCACGAGCAAAACAAAGGGCTTCAGTAGGTGGGCTCTAGTCCCAGACAGCCTGGATTCAAACACCCCCAGGACCACATTCTAGCTGCAAGCCCTCGGATAAAGTAACTTCATTATTTTAAACTTGGTATTTGTTTTAAAATGGTGATATAGATAGCACCTATCTCAAAGGGTTGTTTCAAGACCGACTTGAAATAATACATATTAAACAGTTAGTCCGGAGCCTGATCCATAGCAGACACTTGATATGTATTAGCCATTGTTTTTATTAAGGCATAATGCAAACAGTCATACATTTTCCAGAGCCAGAGAAGATGGGTCTTGCTTTCCAGAGCCAGAGAAGATGCTTCTCTTTCAGAGAAGATGAGCAATGTTAGCCCAGCACTGCAGATCTGCAGTAGGCCTGGTCACTGGCCACTGGAGCCCCACAGAGGAAAAGGTGAGCATGCGAACATCTCCTGCTCACCCGGCATCGGTGTGGGGAGAGCCCCGCTTTGGCTGGGCATCGCTTGTTAGTCTTTTACTGATCTCAGGGTGGACACCCAGCTCACATCCTAGGCCACCCAGAGCCTAGGGATATTTGTTGAGGGTCTACCATAAGTCTACCAGACACAGGGGCTCCAACAGAGAACAGTCCAGACAAGGAGGACCTGCCCTCATGGAGAGCACGTTCTATTGCTTACTCTGTCTGAAAGGCACACTTTTCAAAAGTCCTCTGCTGAGTCATTGGAGTCTGCCCGGACTCTCAGTCTCACATTGGAGACTCTGCAGCTTTCTCTGATACCAAAAAGCTGGCTTTGCAGCCTCTCTTACGGGTGAGTGGGTGTGCGCAATGGGAGGGGAAAGACTGTATACACTCTGGACAACACTTTTATGGCCATATGGGAATATTTTGGTGATGTTGTAAAGTGTATTTCCTCAGTGTTATTACAAAACTGCCAGCTCATTTCTGAAGAAACGCAAAACACAAACAAGCTGGCCTTGTTTGCTTTATCAATGCTGTACTGTAGTGCTGAGTTTAGGGAGGCGGCTGTCCCAACAACATCTTGTAACGTCCGTGCTGACTCCTTCAGGAGATGGCTCCAGGGCTCCACGGCTTCCTGAATAAGGAAAAAAGTCCATGTCAGATGTCGGGGAGAGATTCAGACATGGAGGAACCAGGCGACAGGAAACACAGTCTGGCACTGCAGTGGGTGATGGTCAGCTCCTGGCAAAGGCAGGGCACAGGCCAGCTCACTGTCAGCCACGTCCACAGAGTCCCTCACACACACCACACGCTCTGGCCCTTCTTCTCAGTCACCTCCTGCATGGGATCCTCTGCCCCCTGTACCTCCTTAAACATGACCTCCACCAAAGTTTCTCTTAGACCGCTCACGCCATGGTCTTTTGCTGACAGATTCTAAATAAAGATACAGCCTGGGCATCTCCCCTGAGCCCTCACTCCCATCTATCCAGAAGTCTCCTGCCTGGACCGCCCAAAGTCCCATGGCCCTTCAAACTCGATGTTACAGGTTGAATTGTGTCCCCCCACCCTGCCGATAAAGGACTGAAATCTTGACTCCTAGTACCTATGAATGTGACTTTATAGGAAAATATGGGCTTTGCAGATGTAATCGAGTTGAGATGAGACTGGAGTGGGTCCTAATCCAGTATGGCTGGTGTCCTCATACGAAGAGGAAAGTGCCATAGGAAGACACACACAGGGAAAACCACAGGAGGACACAGGCTGAGATGGGCCGACATGGCTGTAAGCCAAGGATGCCAAGGGTTGATGGCCACCAGCAGAAGCTGAGGAGGGGGAAGGGAGGACCCCACCCAGAGTCTCAGAGGGAGCCCACACCTTGATGAGGACTTCCATCCTCTAGATCTGTGAGAGAATTCCATTTCTGTTGTTTGAAGCCATGCAGTTTGCAGAACTTAGCAGCCCTAGGAAAGGAATAATCTGAACATGGCCCAAACTGAGTTCTCCATTTTCTGCCTTTCTCAGACTGGCTTCTGCTAATCTGTGTTGGAACAAAAGAAACAAGCTGCCGAATCAGAAATTTGAGAGTCCATGTTGACTGCCTCCCTGTCCTCATGCCAGCCCACCATCAAGTACCAAGTCATGTCAAGTTGACCTCCTTTTATTGCCCCAGTCTCTGTCCTGGCTCAGCCTGGTCCCTTCACCAAAAGAATACTATATTGACCCCCTTCCTGTTTTGCACACTTGCAAATCTCCCTTCATCTGACATCATCTGAGGCCCCCACCCTCACTTACCCTTTGCATTCTGCCAGTGTGATCTAAACCCCCTCACGTCACACCCCTGCTTAAACCTTCCACAGTACTTCCCCCTCTAAACTCTAAACTCACAGGCATGGCCTGCAAGGACCTTCATGAATGATTTGGTTCCAGCATAACTGCTTCCATTTATCTTCTTTCATATACTCCTTTCCCCAACCTTGAACCTGATGCTCAAGCAATATTAAATCACTTAAAGCTTTCAGAATATGCCTTCATGTGTTCATGTCCTTGCAGGGGCTGGTCCTAGCCCCAGAAACATCACACCATCCTCTTATTTCCTGGTAAATTTTCAGTCTTCAGATTTTTGATTAAATGTTTCCTCACTTGTGAAATCTTCCAGACTTCCCCTAGGCAATTTGGGGTAGCTTGCATTCCCTCAATCCTATAATGATAATTATCTTCTTGTATTATAACTGGGCTGTTTACAGGCCTGTCTCTCTACCATGCAATTTTGAGGGCACAATGTTTTCTTCTTTGTATTTCTAATGCCTAGTGTTCGTTCATTCATTTCATCCTTCTTTCCTTTATTTGTATGACAAACATTTATTGTATTTAACACCTTCCACGAGCAGACAAGGTACTAGGGACACCATGAAAAATGCTACTCCTGCCCTCTTGGTAATTACCATCCATTGGGAATATAACTAAGCTAACAGGTGAGTAAGGGGGAGGCCCACAATACCACCAGGGATGTAGGTACAAGAAGCTATCAGAATAGGTAGGTGGATACTTTGTCCAGCCCATGGGAAGGAGGTCCAAGGTGTAAGGTGAGAGTAGTGTGGTCAGGAATGCTTCTGGGCCTGCACAGCTGGAAAACAGAAGGGGAAAGGCAAAACAAAGGGAAAAGAGGCTGGTGCTGTATATGGACACCAGATCGCAGGGGACTTGTAAGTCCGTTAAAGAGAGTGGACTTTATCCTGAGGGCCCAATGAGTCATAGAAGTATTTTAAACACTTTGTCCTTTTTTTCCCTTTTAAATTGCCTTTATCCAATTGCTTTTAATTAAAAAAGCAAAAACATGATTCTTATAATAAGCATAAAGGCCAAGAATACAGAAACAAGAAGTTAAAATTTTTTCCATCTCATGCCACCCCCTTGAGGTAGCACATGCTGTTAAGACACGCTTCTCAACGCTGGAATAAATACACGCAAGCACAGTATGGGCCTGTGAGTTAAGTTTTATTTGCTTATTCGAATTTTTTATGAAAAGGGATCACAGCATACACACTTTCTGCAACTTGCTCTTGCACTTAATATATTAGCATCTCTCTGGATGAGTATGTTGATAAATCTAGCTCTTTGTGGTAGCTATATAATATCCCACAACATGGAGACACCATGTTTATTCAGTTATTTTATTGTTGATAGATAACTATGCATTGGCCAATATTTTGCCACAACAAAGAGTGCTTCTGTAAACATCCATGTGCATATTTTTGGGTGGGGGTGTTTTTACATCTACTGGAATAACTGCCCCAAATGGGGTTGCTGAGTCAATGGTGGCACTTTGAACTTTGATAAGCATTGCCAGATTATTTTTCCTGGACATTTCAGTGGTCCGTACTCCTACCAGCAAGGTATGAAAGTGCTCATCCTCCAACTTTCTCTCAAGCACAAGATGTTATTGGTGTTTTTAATTTTTGCCAATCTGACAAATAAATCAGTAAATTTGAACTTCCTTTTGAGCAAACCTTTTCAACTCCATTTAAATCTATTTTCTGTGAATTGCCTGTTCACATCTCCCTATATTCTTATTGCCTTTTGCCATTTTATTACCAATTTATGTGAGCTTTGAGTAAATTAAGGATGATGTCTTCTCATATGTGCAGCCTATGTTGATCTGAATCTATAGTTTATCATTGGACTTTCCTTATGGTGTTTGGTTTTTTTTTCCTAAACTTTGGAAAAAATATGTAGGCATGTGTCCTTTTTTCTCTCCCTTCAGTTCTGGGGATTTCCACAATTATTAAAAATATCCCTTCTACTCCAGAGCTATACAAATTTGGAAATTTGAAAGTGAATTTTCCACTAAATTTTATTCAAATATTTTATGTGCTTGTTTACCTAGAGTGAAATCTTTAACCCAAGCCCTTATTAAATGTATTGCTGCATATGGTATGAGGTGGTATCTACCTTGCTTTTTTCTCCCAGAATGAGAGCCAGTTAGGTCAATACTATTTCTTGAATCAATCATAATTTTCCTAGTGAATTGAAATGTCACCTTTATCAAATTTTAAGTATGTCAACACACTATGTTCATTCCTGACATCTAGCCTATTCCTCTGAGCTATTTATTCAGGTGCCAAAATATATTCTCTCAATGACAATCACTTTGTCTTAAAGTTTAATATTTGGCGAGGTAAATGTCCCCAACTTCCTTTTACAAAATTGTCAAAGTCTACAAGTGCTCTGTTACAATGCCCCACTATAATTATGCTTTTTCATAAAATTCATCTGTGTTTCAAAGAGGATGTGGTTAAGAGAGCATCAGCAAATCCTGGATGGTTGCACGAAGGAACGCTAGTCACTCACACAGCCTCAGTCACAGCAGACACCCTTGCGAGCATCCCCACGTGCCAGTTCCTGTCCACCAGACTACCTGGATGTACCTCAGAACTCCAAACCTTGGCTGCTCTTCTCCCCTTTCCGTCAAGTTCCAGGGATCACTTCACCCAGCTTCTAGAGGCAATGTGCCCAGGTAAATGGGGCTGCCTGCTTGGGGCTTTTTCCTTCGCTTCAGGTTCCCACAAAGGCATAGAGGACCAAATTCCTGCCCTGCTAATTCCTGCCTCTGCTGCGGCTGCCCAGGACACTGCCATGGGCCATGCTGCCTGCCAGCACAAATGCTCTCCTCAGTAGACGTTTTCCTGTTTGCAGACCACCCTTTGATTTCTCTCTGGGGCACCGCCCTTGACCTGCTACCCTGAGGTATTCTGGCCCCCTCCTCATAGGCATTACTGATGGTAATGCCTGGAGGGCAATAAAGTCAGAAACATGGTGTTATGGGTTGAACTATGTCCCCTGAAAATTCCCACCTTAAAGTCTAACCCTCAGTACCTCAGAATGTAACCTTATTTGGAATTGGGGTGATGGCAGCTGTAATTGTCATTAGCGTGGGCCCTCATCCAATAGACTGGTATCCTTATAAAAGTGAAAATTTTAGACACAGAGGCACACACACGGGGAGAACGCCATGTGAAGATGAGGGCAGAGATTGGGGTGGTCCTGCTAAAAGCCAAGGAATGCCGAAGACTGCCAGCAAACCGCCAGACTCTAGGAGGAAGGCTTGGAACCGATTTCCCCCCCTGGCCCCAGCCCACAGAAGGAATCAGCCTTGCTGACAGCTTGACCTGGGGCTTCTAGCCTCCAGAATTGTGCTGTTCCCTGAGCCACCTAGTCTGTGGGACTTTGTGACAGCAGCCCCAGCAAACGAATAACCCACAGCTGACAGCTGAGGGCAGGCTGCCCCCTCTCCCTGGTCTTTGCTGTGGTTGGATCACAACAAGCTTCAAAACGTGTTTGGGGCCACAGTGACCCTGGCCCGTAGGGTCCTGGCTCTCACCTGGCGGAAGCACCTTGGGCTGCTCATTGCTACCCTCCTCCTAGATCCCTCATGGGGCAGACTGAGGACTGTGACTTCACAGGGCATGGAGCTCAGGAGGAGAGTGTTCTGCCTAAGCTTCAGGAGTTCAGCTGGAAACAAGGAGTTAACCACAGCTCTGCAAACTACCCAAGCATGGCATGCTGAGGTTTCTATGACTTATTCTCTGATACCTTCCCACTGTCTATCTGACTCTCCTACACAGGATTCTCACTCTCTGAAATGTGTGGAGATGGTCTGTGGTCATTTATTAGGACTATGTCCAATCATTCCTCCTGCCACCCCAGGGCCTGCCTCACAGTGCCTTTGTTGGGTGGTTGGATGGATGAATGAATGGATGGATGGATGGATGGATGGATGGATGGATGGATGGACAGACAGACTGACAAATGAATGGACAAACATGCAAGGGGATGCTTTGAGCTAAACTTTCTGTGGTACATGATTCAACAAAGCAGCTGTGAAGTCATTACTTCAAGGAGCTTCTGGGAACTGAGTAAACCATTGAGTCCCTGTGGATCCCTATTCTTACCACATGGATCCTGCATTCTTTCTCATTCTCTCTGGGCTGAAAATTTCCCAAGTGCCAACCGCCACAGCAAGGCTTCCAAGTTCCCTTCTGTTAGTGCTCCCTCCTGACAGCTCTTTATAATACTTCACACAAAGGAGGTTTAAATAGCCTCTGGCAATCTCCCTGGAATTCACAGCCATCCCCCCAGCCCCAAAATCTACCAAAAGCTTTGGACAAAACCTAAAGAGGAAACTCTGTATTTAGAAATGGATCTCTTTCCCTCGTACCTGAACAGCTTCTTTTTAGAAGGCACAAGATCATTTTGAAATAACTGTCTCAGGGAAGATACGCGAAGAAGCAAAACCAAATAAAACCCTGAGGCCTATGTGTCATTGTATTCCAGAAACTTCCACAGATGGGAACTGCACTGCGGAAGGTGGCTGCCAGAGAGCCAGGGAGAGACTGTAAGAAATGCTGGGGACTTGAGAACTGGAAATGGCGATAACAGTGCCCTGAGCGTGGCCCAACTTGGCTCTTAAAGAGAACCCCACTACTCATTAACCAGCTCTAAAACCTGCTAAGTGAAAAAGAAAAACAAATGAGCTCATTAAATCCAGAAGGGGGGAAGACTTGGAGGCTTAACCAAGAAAATTCCCCAACACCCAGTTAGAAAAACAAAGCGGAGTTGGGCACAATTAGATTCAAAGCCAGGAGTAGGGGTTGGCCGCCAAATGAGAGGGTTGAGTCATTCTGTACTACCCCATAGGGCTGGAAACAGGCGCCTGCAGGGGGAATGAGTGCTCGGAGTATGGCTGGCCGGGGATGGTCCCTGTGGTTTACCAATTCTAGTGGTCCAGGTCTTCGGTCATACTGGTGGGGAAGTCAGTTGGGAAACACACAGGGAAGTGTTGAGCATGACGAGTTCAACCCATCCTGCGGTGACTGCCTATGACAGATACAGTCTCGGGTTTGGCTTGTGAGGGCTGTTCATCACTTCATCCTTTCCTTACTGAGGACTGACCATCTACATGCAGACACCACGCTACATGCACCTTTGTACCTGCCTTGCGCTTGCTCCCGCTCCCCTCTGTAGGTTCCCTGCTCCTGGCCCCAGCCTCACCCCCTGACCAGAGACCCCTTTGGAGGGAGATGCCTTCCAATCTCCTAGTTCTTGAGTGGTTGGGGCTCAACCCAATGTTGAGTGATACTACTCATCATTCCTGGCACCTACTTTTTTCTTGAGTAAAAAAGAATTCCCCTCCTGCCAGCCTCTGGGCCTAAACAAACAATGAATAATGCCTTGAATAATGTCTATTGCACTGGGGCCCGGACAAGAACAATGGGAACACAGATGAGGGAGTGCCTAGCTCCACCTGTGTGTTAGGGGAACCATGGGGAAAGAAAGCCTTCTTCTGCAGAGACAAACCTTACCCAAGTGGAGCCGGGTTGAGGGGGAAGCAACTCCAAGGAGAGCAGCAGTGGGAGCAGAGTTCTCAGAGATGTGAAAGAGGATGCCAGATTAAAAAGAACCCATATGCCACCAAGAACGAGAAGCGGTCATGTTCACTCTGTGTCCTTTGCTCCCACCCACTCTTTCTGCCAGGGACTGTAAGTCAGAATGCTTTTCATGGCTGACTCATAGGCAAAACTATCGTTTGACTAAACTTGAAATTTCATAAGGACCCCTGAAATATGGCAAGATCCCTTCCCAATTATATTCTCTTTGCCATCGTCTTCCAAAGTAGGACACCATTCCCGAGAGGCAGCATAGCATTATGGGACAAGGGTGAGTTTTAGAGTCCCAAGATCTGGGTTGGAATCCCAACTCCACTAATAACTAGCTGTGTGACACTGGACTGGTTACTTAACTTCTCTGAACCACACTTTCCTCATCTATAAAGATGAGTCTACCAAATAGACTGGTCAGGAGGATTAGAAATAACATATGCAAAGTGCACTCCCCTCCCCAGATGCTTTGAGTATAGCCCATCTTCAAAGGTGACAGCCAGTGTTATCCTAGATAGTGGGATGTATCATCCCACCCGGGGGGTGGGGTGGGGGGGGCTCTGCTCCGTTTCATGCCTGACTCCTATTCAGTAAGGAAAGAGGTGACTTAGTCACTAATGTGACTGACATCCAGCACTCCGTGACTTCCATCTCTGAAAAAAAAAAAAAAAAAACCCACTGGGTTCCCCACTCTGCATCTGCATAGAGTCTACCCTTTGCTCTTGCGAGCTTTAAAACCTAATTGCCATGCATGAGCAAGCCCTTGGAATCTAAAGTCACTTCCTTAAATCGGAGAGGTTAGACCTCTGCACTCTTTCCAAATGTGCTCCCAGAGGTCTGCTCTGAAGGTCAGGGTCACAGACTGTTCTAGATCTTAAGGCATGTTAGACACAGTTTTACTTTGGGGCAGAGTGACTTACAAGAGGGGTGCCTGTGAAAGATTAAAAGATTACACTGAGTCCCCTGATTTCGTGAGAAAAGTGCCAGCTTCTTTTTGGCCTGTAGACTCAGACAGAAAACCAACGTGGCCTTCATGGGCTGCTGAGCAGAGGTGGAGGGGAGGAGCAGGGAAGAGATAGGGCGTCCTGGACTCCCCTGACGAGTCACCCAGGGTAATTTTCTCAGAAGTCTAGATGGATGCCAGTAGCCTGCTGTCCGGACAGGGGAGGTGATACAGCTCGCTTTGTGTTTTGAGTTGAAAACAAAGGCTCGTTAGGATTCTCGGCAGCCTGTGCTGCCCTGGGGCTCCAGGGACCAGCTGGCACCTGGACGGCGGCTGTGAAAAAACACTGGAGGCCGAACTCAGCTGAGCTGCAACCTCGTGAGCTCAAGTGGGGGTCACCCCTGGCTGAGGTTACCGCTGAGGGAATGGGGTCACCCGCCCCGGGAGAACCTGAGCGGCTGCACGGGGACGCGGACAAAAGCCGCTTTGTGGAGGCGGAGAGCCCCTCAACGGCGCCACCGTGTGGCAGCGTCCGGCGGCAGCGGCGGCCGAGGCGGACGCCGCGGATCCCGGGGCTGTCCCTTGCACGCCCGGAACCTTCTCCCACTTCTTGGACAGGTGAGGGGGTTGACCTCAAGGAGATGCCGGTTTTCTACTAAGTAGGTGGAGGTTACTTGCCGTGTGTTGCAAAACGAGAGAGATGTGCCCACCTTTGCACAGCAAGTTTGTGGAGCAATCGTACCCACTTCTACTCAGCTGAATTTAGTCCCAGCCGATAGCCTCACCTGAAAACTGATGACCTAAAGGCCATTCAAAGTGAATGAATAAGGACTGCTTAGATGTCCCGCCCCTGGGTGGTTCCGGGTTCCTGACTCTCAGGACAGACATTCTGTGAGCGAGGAGGGCGGGAGCGGAGGAGCGGTGAACTGAGAGCGTCTGAACTTGACACTCCACCTGCCAGCGTTTTCAGCGACGCTGAAACAGAGCTGGCAGATGGGACTTTTTCTGTCGTAGTCTCACCGGTCCCCGCAGAGCTGGGTGTACAGTTCAGAGGAAATCTCCTGGAGCAGGTTCTATGAGCCCCAAGCCCTGTCCCCTAATTGAGAACACAGAAGGGTGTGTGCAGTGTCTGGAGAGGAGGGGAGGGGCTGTGAAAAGATTTCTTTGGAGGGCCAAGTGCGCGCTTCCCCTTTCGAGGAGTGTTGGGGGGCGGCCTCCTCCCCTTCAGCCGGAGGCGGGGCCCTCCAGGGCGGCCGCGGGACGGCCCACCGCGCGGTGTTCCCACGGCGGCTGGGTGGGTGGGCGGAGCGGTGCGGGAGGTGCTCTGATTGCTGAGGCGGCCGGGGTGGCCGCGCAGGACAAAAGAGGCTGCACGTGACAGCTGCTGTCCCAGGACTCGTCAGTGAGGACTTGGGAGTGCTCCCCAGACCCCGAAGGAAGAGCCCGGCCAGGGAGGTTTTAAGCTCTGCCTGAGAGCAGAGTCTGGAAGACCTAGGGGACCCCAAGAGTGAGGTTCCGCGCGCAGTGGGCCACCCGCGGGCCAGGGGCTCGGGAGCACATCAGAAGAGACGGACCGCACTGCCCACGTCCCAGGGGCTGTGGACAGAGGGAGCCGCAGAGGATCTCCGAAGAGTCCATGAAGGCGGCCCAAGGGCAAGACTCAGCTTCAGATATCCGTCAGACACAGTCCCACCCCCAGAGACCCTGATTATCTCATCCCTTGTCACTGCCAAGGGGACAGGAGCTGAGAAAGTGAGAAGCTGACCACCGGCCTCTTAGACAGCAGGTTTTCACCAACCTTCTGCTGCAGCTAGGCAGAGCGAGCAAGATTGAATGCTGATTTCCATTCTGATTATTATTATTATTATTTTTACACAAGTTAGCGTTTCTTTTTTTTTTTATTTTTTATTTTTTTTTATTTATTTCTAGGAGAGAGAGAGAGAGACAACGTGAGCAGGGGAGGGTCAGAGAGAGAGGGAGTCACAGACTGAAACAGGCTCCAGGCTCTGAGCCGGCAGTCAGCACAGAGCCCGACGCGGGGCTCGAACCCACGAACCGCGAGATCATGACCCAAGCGAAAGTCGGACGCTCAACCGACTAAGCCACCCAGGCGCCCCACAAGTTAGCGTTTCTAATAATATGAGTGAGACAGTTCACAACAGAAGTGACCGCAAGACTGTTATGGGCCCAGTGAGAGCCGAAAAGTCAAGGGTCCTAGGCAAATTTTAAAAGGTTGGTAGAACAAAAATAAACATGTATTTTGATTCTGTCCCACTTGGGTTTGTTCAACATAGAAGTTGCAATATATGCAACAAATCTTTACTGGGCATTACCTGTGCATCACGCCCTCCTGGGGAGCTAGAACTTCTACCCTCCTGAGACTTCCAGTCTGCTGGAGAAAGTCTAGTGCCTCCACTGTGACCCTTAGTGGGAACAGGAAGTAGCCCAAGCCCTGGGGATCACTGCAGACTAGGTGCCTTTTGAGTTCAGAGATCTCTGAGGTGCTCCCTCTCTTTCTCTCTCTCTCTTCCTCTCTTCATTGAGGACTCCATGGTGATGGCCTGCTCCATGAGGCTCTGTCTACCTCTTAGAGGACACCATCCTCCGGGGGCTGCCCCAAACCTGGTGATGCTCTTCAGGGCCTGGGGAGGAGACTGAAGAGGCTGTTCTGGGCATGAACTTCCCTGATTCTCCCTGTCCCAGCTGTTCTCAGCTGTCTCTCTGCCCACCACCATCCCCAAACCATCTACAAGGTACCAACTCTTCCCCCAACGACTCACATCCTGCCTCTGCCCCTGAGCAGCCGCCCATCCAGCATCCTGTCTTCTCAGGACCATGACCTGCCCCCCAGTCATCTCCCTGCTGCTGTCATGTTTCCAGGGACAGACCAATCAGCAGTAACCATCTCATCTGCAGTCCCTTTCCCTTCCTCCTCACATCCAGCCCCTGCCTAGAAGTGGGACCATGTTGTGATCCTCATTTTACAGGTGATGGAGGCCCATCGTGGTAGGCCATGACATGGGTACTGAGTAGCAGTGTCAGAACTAGAAGGGATGTCTCTGGTAGAGACTCATGGAGGAAGTGACCTTTGACCTGAAACTTTAGGATGAATCAGAGTTAGCCAGATGATGAGGAAGATGTGGGAAGGCCATTTCAGAATGGAGTATGCTTGCAGGCAAGGAACAAAGAGAGATCATGACTGATTGCATACTGTAATTTCTTCACTAAGACCTTTGATGCCTCCTCACTGTGTGTGGCAGAAAACCTAAGTCTGTGTCCGGCCCCGTTCACTCTCTAGCCTCGGGCCCACCTCCAGCAGGCTCCCAGCACTCCAGGGGCCATGTACTTCTCTCCGTGTACTTTTCATGATTTCACCCTTGGTGGCTTTGCACAAGCATCTCTCCTTGCTTCCTGGCAAGATTCAGCTCAAACGTCAGCTGCTCTGTGAACCTCTTTGACCTCCGTCAACACAGTTATACTTGCTTCCCTCAGACCTACACACACGGCTCTCACATGTGCATTTGTAGATTTGCCGACTGGCCCAGGGACTGTGCAAAGGTCTTCACAGGTAAGGCCTGCATATTTCCATTATGTATCCCATCCCCAGTGCTACAATACACCTGGCACAAAGTCAGTAATCAAAAAACTAGGAGAAGGGGAAAAGAGGGAAGAAGTAGCCAAGATGTGTTGATTTCAAGGTCACATCATTGGGACTCTTTAAAGTACTCATGTCTATGTTGGAACTCAGAGAATCTTGTAAGATTTCATTAGAATGTAACCACAGCACACTTTTGTGGACACAAATTTTATTTTCAAAACAAGATAAAGTAACGTGGGAATATTCTTCTTTTTTTTTTTTTTACAGGGTTATATTGCATTTCAGAATCTACGCCCATAACGAACTCATCCTCAGGAAGATCAACAGTCTGGTGCTTTCCCACATCCACCTGTTCCCAGCAGCCACTTCAACCAGGCTCTGAGATTTCACTGCACCCAACCCACGTCTACTCTTAAGGTTTCAATGGGTACTTTTGCTTATTTGTTTTTCTTGCAAAACACCCAGATTAGTTTTCAAAATCTCAGCTAAATCTAAGGCAAGTAACTTATAAGAAAGGCAAGGGTGGGTCACTGAGTAATTATTACCTGATTTGTCCTCAGCTGCTTGTATCTCAGCCCCATTCTCTAGCTCGGCTTGGCATAGCTTCTGAGTTGTTCAGTAAATGGCCCTAATGTCCACCAGCAAGGCATCAGCCAAATGAACTGTGCTGTAACTACAGGACTAACTCTCTGCAAATGTTAAGAATGTGTTGAACGTGCATGTGTGTTGACACAGGAGAATGTTCCTGACTTCTTCTTGGACTGATATATATACACTGTTCTTTAAGCAGACAAAAAGGATCTGAAATATGTAAACCAAAGTATGTATTAGTTTTGTTTCTGTAATTTTCAGAATTTTAATGAGGAACTCAGGTTGTTTGTCAAAAAGTAATAATTTTGAAAATTTAAACTTACTGATCAAAGTAAACAGATTAAATATACATTATAGTTTATGCTGGGTCCCACATATATTACAAGGTATCGTATTACAAGGGAGATTTTACAAGGTCAGGAGGCCTACCTTCCCCAGCTTTTGTCACCTGGCAAAGTGCCACTCCTATTTCAAGACTGAGTTCAATTGCTCCACTTCTGGGGACTCTTCCTGCCCAGCTCTGTATAAATTCCATTTCCAAGCATTCCCCCAGTCCCCTGGGCCAGCTCTTATCCCAGCAACCATTGTATGTAATGGATTTCTCAGAGGACTCTCTGAGCCTTTGTGAGGGGATTATTCAGCGCCCTGTCACTGGGTCTACTTGTCACATTGAATAATGGATGACCCAGCGGCACCTGGATGGCTCAGTCAGTTAAGCACCTAACTCTTGATTCGGCTCAGGTCATGATCCCAGGGTTGTGAGGCTGAGCCCTGTGGTCAGGCTCTGTGCTGAGCATGGAGCCTGTTTAAGATTCTCTAGAAAGAAAGAAAGAAAAAGGGAGGGGAGGGAGGAAGGAAGAAAACCAATAACCCAACACATTAATTGATGTGTGATGTTGGGCATGTGATTACTTTTCTATAAATCTCAGGGTCCTCATCATTAAAATGGAGATCCATGTGCCTATCCCAAGAGTTGCTATAAAGATTGAACCAATGCTTTGTGCACTGAAAAGTATGGTAGAGCTCAGTGGATCTCACAAGGAGAGCACATTTGACAACCAGAACCCAGAGTCCACACCACGTATCTTCTTCCAGCCCGTGCTGCGGGCTGTTGGCTGGTGAGACAGAGAGTTCCATTAAAAAATCACTTTGTCCAAGCAGTGAAGGGGAGTTTGTGTATGTGTTTTTGTATTGTTGTGGTAAGTGAGAATATGGCGGTCCTTTAGCCTCAAGCCCTCTTGCAAGTTCTCCACCAAAAGGCAGTCTAAACAGAGCCACACCTTGGCCTTCCAGAGCCCAGAAAGACATGGTTTGTTGAACCAGGATCTTCCCATAGCTAGAGTATGGTTTAGAGCCACACACTATTTTATTTTTGTTAATGTGAATAGAGAGTCTTCTAACCTGTGTCATAAGTCACCACAACACTGTAAACAGACTTTTATAACCATTTTGTGTCATTACACTCACTACATTTTCTTTCTAGGTATTAACATCATGTACAAATAGTAATGATAGTTAACATTGATTTTGGCCTTACTGTGTTGCAGACATGTTATATGTGTATTTGCTCATTATGTCTTCAGAACAATTATAGGAGATGGGTGCTATTACTATCTGCATTTTCCAAATGAGGAAACTGAGGCTCAAAGTCACAAAGCACAGCATATGAACCCTAACACTGTGGCTCTGGACCCCACATGCTGGACACTATACTACAGCTGTCCAGCAACACTCCACAAAGGGCACATGATGGAGAGAAGAGCTAGGTATGGACTGTGTATTCATTTCTTATGCCATTATGAAATGAACATATACATATTTTTTCAACTCATTTTTAAATTTGAATTTTTTTAATGTTTATTTATTTTTGAGAGAGACAGAGCATGAGTGGGGGAGGGGCAGAGAGAGAGGGAGACACAGAATGCGAGAAGACACTTGCAAATGACATATCAGTTAAAGGGTTAGTATCTAAAGTCTATAAAGAACTTATCAAACTCAACACCCAGTAAACAAATAATCCAATGAAGAAATGGGCAGAAGACATGAATAGACACTTTCCCAAAGACAACGTCAGATGGCTAACAGACACATGAAAAGATGCTCAATTTCACTCATCATCAGGGAAATACAAATCAAAACCACAATGAGATGCTACCTCATAGCTGTCAGAGTGGCTAAAATGAACAACTCAGGGAGAAAACAGATGTTGGCGGGGATGTGGAAAAGGGGAAACACCTTTGCACTGCAGCTGAGAGTGCAAAGTGGTGCGGCTACTCTGCAGAATAGTATAAGGTTCCCCTCAAAATTAAAAATAGAGCT
This sequence comes from Hyaena hyaena, assembly GCF_003009895.1. Taxonomy (NCBI): domain Eukaryota; kingdom Metazoa; phylum Chordata; class Mammalia; order Carnivora; family Hyaenidae; genus Hyaena; species Hyaena hyaena. Next base: position 1,257,912 of record NW_024080800.1, on the reverse strand, counting down.
ACCCTACAAATCAGCAATTGCACTACTAGGTATTTATCCAAGGGAAACAAAAATGCTGATTTGAAAGGGCATATGTACCCCAATGTTCATAGAAGTACTATCAACAATACCCAAATTATGGAAAGAGCCCAAATGTCCATCGACTGATGAATGGATAAAGAAGATGTGGTATAAATACAATGGAATATTACTTGGTAATCAAAAAGAATGAAATCTTGCCATTTGCAACAACATGGATAGAACTAGAATATTATGCTAAGCAAAATAACTCAGTCAGAGAAAGATAAATATCATATAATTTCACTTATATGTGGAATTTAAGAAACAAAACAGATGAACATGGGTGAAGGGAAGGAAAAATAAGATAAAAGCAGAGTGGAAGGCAAACCATAAGGGACTCTTAAATATAGAGAACAGACTGAGGGTTGCTGGAGGGGTGGTGGGGGATGGGCTAAATGGGTGATGGGCATTAAGGAGGCACTTGTTGGGATGAGCACTAGGTCTTATATGTAAGTGATCAATCACTAAATTCTACTCCTGAAATCATTAAAAAAGACAAAGAAGGAAAGAAAGTAATGGGAAGGAAAACAGCATCCTTGCCCTGAAGGAATTCACAATGGTGTAATCAGATTATGAACTCTAAAATCTTTAATTTAGCCTTCGGTAAAATGAAGAGATGACAGAGATCTCACTAATATTCTACTAGAGGGCTTGTGCAGATATAACTATGTTGACAACCACTTTGAGAATTCCTAGTTGTGTTCTGGCTATTGCCCTTCTCAGAAAAGATAGAAAACACAGGTTAGGGAATATCATGTTCTGGAGACTAAGGAGCAGAATGAACAGAATATATAAGCCAAATAGGGTAAGCTCTTCCTTAAGTTTTAATGGATGTAGGTGTTTCTTATTATCCTAAATTATAGTTTCTTTCTTTAGTGTTTATGGGCGAGAATCAAGAAGCTTCATGACTTACCACATTTATCAAGTTGCTATAAAGTGTTTATTTTTCACAACAACTGCATGTTTGACATTTAACATTATCTTTGGGCTCTTAGCCCATGGGATGGCAATCTATAGCCCATGGGCCAAATGTGGCCTGCCTTCTGTTTTGTTTTGCTTTTAATTTTTTTAATGTGTATTTATTTATTTTGAGAGAGAGAGATCAAGTGCTTGAGCAGGTGAGGGGCAGAGAGAGAAAGAGGAAGAGAGATAATCCCAAGCAGGCTCCACACTGTCAGCTCAGAGCCCACACAGGACTGGATCCCATAAACCATCATGACCTGAGCTGAAATCGAGAGTCAGACACTTAAATGGCTGAGCCACCCAGACGCCCCTCCTGCCCCTATATTCACATGGCCCATGTGTATTAGCCATATCTTTTATTTTCTGTATTCTGATGCTCTGACACCTGGAGCCTGGGCTTCCCTGAGTTAGCCAGTTCTTAGAGACAAATGAGCACACTTTTCAAATACAAACCAACCAGTTCAGAGCCTGCAAACCCAGTCATCTCTTTTATTGGGCTCTCACACTCGAGGCCACTATCCACCTGCCCTAATCACCCCAGGACCAGGTACTAGATAACCAGGGACAGACCCTATGGCCCAGAAACTGCTGAAATTATCCAAACTAGCCAATCCTAGTAAGCCTGCTTACCCTGACTCACTCATTCCTTCCCACAGAAACCAGAAGAAATGATTTTGCCTACAACTGCCCCCTGTTCTTCTGGGGTGACCCTCGTGCTTCCTGTGTGCTCTCCCCTCCCCCATCCCAGGACATGGCGGATCCTTTCCTCTTGGGAACTGTGAGTAACAAACTATCTTTTTAATGGCAATCATCTGATGTGTAGACCTTTCTAGACCTCAAATTTTCTGTTAACTGGTATGTTTTAGGAGCACCTGGGTGCATAGTTGGTAAATCGTCTGTCAGTTTCAGCTCAGGTCATGATCTCATGGTTCATGAGCTCATGCCCCACATTGGGCTCTGTGCTGACAGTGAGTAGACTGGTCAGGACTCTCTTCTCCCTCTCTGTCTGCCCCTTCACCACTCACGCTCTCTCTCACTCAAAAATAAATAAATAAACACTTTATTTAAAAGACCTGGTAGGGGTGCCAGGGTGGCTCAGTTGGTTGAGTGTCTGACTTCGGCTCAGGTCATGATCTCACAGCTTCTGGGTTCAAGCCCTGCATCGGGCTCTGTGCTGACAGCTCACAGCTTGGAGCCTGCTTTCGATTCTGTGTCTCCCTCTCTCTCTGCCCCTTCCCTGCTCATGCTCTGTCTCTCTATCTCTCAAAAGTAAACATTAAAAAATATAATAATAAAATAAAAGACATGCTATATTTTAAAACACTATTAGCTAAGAATGGTTTTTACATTCTTTTTTTTAAATAGTTTATTGTCAAGTTGGTTTCCATATAACACCCAGTGCTCATCCTCACAAGTGCCCTCCTCCATGCCCATCACCCCACTTCCCCTCCCCCCATCCCCATCAGTCCTCAGTTTGTTCTCAGCATTCAAGAGTCTCTCATGGTTTGCCTCTCTTCCTCTCTCTCCCCCCTTTTCCCCCCTTTATCTCCCCCTTGGTCCTCCGTTAAGTTCCTCCTAATCCTCCTATACGTGCAAACATATGGTATTTGTCCTTCTCTGCCTGACTTATTTCGCTCAGCATAACACCCTCAAGGTCCATCCATGTTGCTACACATGGCCAGATTCCATTCTTTCTCATTGCCATGTAGTATTCCATCATATAGATAAACCACAGCTTCTTGATCCATTCGTCCATTGATGGACACTTAGGCTCTTTCCATGTTTTAGCTATTGTGGAGAGTGCTGCTATGAACATTGGGGTCCATGTGCCCCTATGCATCAGCACTTCTGTATCCCTTGGGTAAATTCCTAGCAGTGCTATTGCTGGGTCATAGGGGAGTTCTATTGATAATTTTTTGAGGAACCTCCACACCGTTTTCCAGAGGGGCTGCACCAGTTTACATTCCCACCAACAGTGTAGGAGGGTGCCTGTTTCTCCACATCCTCGCCAGCATCTAGAGTTCTCTGATTTGCTCATTTGAGCCACTCTGACTGGCGTGAGATGGTATCTCAGTGTGGTTTTGATTTGTATTTCCCTGATGAGGAGGGACACTCAGCATTGTTTCATGTGTCTGTTGGCCATCTGGATGTCCTCTTTGGAGAAGTGTCTGTTCATATCTTCTGCCCATTTCTTCACTGGATTGTTTGGTTTTTGGGTGTGGAGTTTGGTGAGTTCCTTATAGATATTAGATACTAGCCCTTTATCTGATATGTTACTTGCAACTATCTTTTCCCATTTCGTCGGTTGCCTATTAGTTTTGTGGGTTGTTTCCTTTGCCGTGCAGAAGCTTTTAAATAATTGAAAAAAATCAAAAGAAGAATAATATTACATGACACCTGAATATATACGAAATTCATTTTTTATTGGAATCCAGTCATACTCATTCATTTACATATTGTCTGTCACTGATTTGGCCCTACCATGGCAGAGTTGAGCAGTTAGGACAGACACCTTTATAGCCCACAAAATCTAAAATATTTACCATCTTCACAGACATGGTTTGTTGTCTCCACCATAACCCCTAGTTCTTTTATTTGCTCCTTCAGGCTATGTATCACTTCTATCAGTTGACCCATTGCTCTCTGTATGGTGCAGATCCCCTCATAGTTTGAAAGATTCTGAATCTCTGGATATGGTTTTCTTCCTAGGGTCTACTCCAAATACCTGAGCCTCTTACGTTTGATTTTTATTTTTTACTTTTCCTCAAGAAGAAAAACATTTTATTGTGACTCAGCAAGCAAATAAATAATATAAACATATTTAATGAGACATTATTCATCCTTACAATGTGTGGATCATTTTGGTGGTTTCTGTTCTCTTCCCCATTTTTAAACTATACCACTTACAATCTCCTGCTTTCAAAACCCACTCATGAGTCAAATTTTAATTAACATCATGAATCTAACAGAGTCAAATCCAAACAGCACAAAGCACACTCTGCAGAGGAGACAAATATAGAAACAAATAATAGCAATAAAGCACAAAAAACCCACAAGTTTAAAAGAATGTTCTGAAGCAAAGAGGAAAAAAGAGCTAGTATTTTTTTTCTTAGGGCTATTGGACAGGGTTTCATAGAGCAAGTGAGATTTGAATTTAGTCTAAAAGGATGGTCAGAAAATCCTTAGTAGAGAAGAAAGAGAAAGGCAGGATTCATGCTGTGTCAGAAAGACATGCTCTATTTTTTTTTTTTTTTACAAATAGTTTATTGTCAAATTAGTTTCCACGTAACACTCAGTGCTCATCCCCAAAGTGCCCTCCTCCATGCCCATCCCCCCCCCCCCACATCCATCAGTCCTCAGTTTTTGTCAGCATTCAAGAGTCTCTCATGGTTTGCCTCTCTCCCTTTCCCCCACCATTTCCGCCCTTCTTCTCCCCCTTGTTCCTCCGTCAAGTTCCTCCTAATCCTCCTATACGTGCAAACATATGGTATTTGTCCTTCTCTGCCTGACTTATTTCACTCAGCATAACACCCTCAAGGTCCATCCATGTTGCTACACATGGCCAGATTTCATTTTTTCTCATTGCCATGTAGTATTCCATGGTATAGATACAGAAAGACATGCTCTATAACAGAACCTCCAGGACACCAAGCATAAGTCTTATTTCACTGTTCACTTCCAGTTCCTAGCATGTTTGGCATCCAGTAGGTGCTCATTAAATGTTTGTTGTGGGTCCACGTAGTAATCCCCCCCAGACCTACTCAGGCCCCATACTATCTGCTTTTAAATTCTGTAAATTTGAGGGGTACCTGGGTAGCTCAGTTGGTTATGCCTCTGACTTTTGGTTTCAGCTTAGGTCATGATCTCAAGGTTTCATGAGTTGGAGCCCTGTGGCGGGCTCTGCACTGGCAGCGCAGAACCTGCTTGGGATTCTGGCTCTCTGCCCCTCCCCCCCCACTGTCTCTGTCTCTCTCAAAATAAATAAATAAGGTTTAAAAAAAGAAATAAATTTTGTATTGGGCACCTGGGTGGCTTAGTTGGTTAAGTGTCCAACTTTGGCTCAGGTCATGATCTCCTGGGGGTTTTTTTGTTTTTTGTTTTTTTTAAATATTTTTATTTATTTCTAGGAGAGAGAGAGAGACAGCGTGAGCAGGGGAGGGTCAGAGAGAGAGGGAGACACAGACTCTGAAACAGGCTCCAGGCTCTGAGCTGGCAGTCAGCACAGAGCCCGACATGGGGTTCGAACCCACGAACTGCGAGATCATGACCTAAGCAAAAGTCAGACGCTTAACTGACTAAGCCACCCAGGCGCCCCTTGATCTCCTGGTTTTTGAGTTTGAGTCCCGCATTAGGCTCTGAGCTCGGAGGTTGTTTCTGGATACTGTGTCTCCCTCTCTCTCTGTCCCTCCCCCACTTGCAATCTCTCTCTCTCTCTCTCAAAAATATATAAACATTAAGAAAAAGAAATTTTGTAAATTTGAGTTTTTATGTCCTATTTATTTTTACCACTTTTCATTTCTATCACGTTCATTTAAAGAAATTTTTTTAAATTTAATATTTATTTATTTTTGAGACAGAGCGTGAGTAAGGGAGGGGCAGAGAGAGAGGAACTCCACACTTCCGTTCCCTGAGTCCACCCTGTGTTACAGCAAGTACTCGGTGCCCAGGAAGAGACAAGCCACACGCACTTGGGGAATTAGAAAAGACCGTTTATTGTGCTGGCCCAGCGGAGTCACCTCCAAAGGCTGGGCCCAAAACCTTGGCACTGGCTTCCTTTTATGGCTAGGATGGTAAAGGGCTGAGAGACAAAAGAAAAAAGGGAGAGGGCCCTTATCAGTGGTGCTATTATCTAGTCAGTTGGTGGACACAGGAGGTAAACAATGTTACAGAAGCCAAAAGTATGCAAGGGGAGTATCCAGCCTCAGGCATCTGGCTGGTCCCTCTTATCTTGTTTTTACTAGCTTTTCTTCTTATTCCCCCCTCTGGGTTCTCAAGCTGCTGTAGCAGACTTAAAGAAAATCAGTTTGTGGGCCGGGGAACCCTTTCCTGCCGTGGGAGGAGGGGCGAAGACCGTTCTGGCTTCTTCCTGCTGGACAGGGACGTCAAAGGCAGCCAGGTTCTTCATCATCCAGAGGAGAGTAGCGACAGCTAGCATGGTCCAACTGGAGCATCGTCTGGAGTTTTATAGCTTCTAGACGGGAGGAAACAAGCCTGGTTAGCATATTAAGAATACAAGGACCCAACAGGAGGGCTATGACAAGCGTTAGGAGAGGACTGGCTAAGGGAGGAACCAGGAGGCCCAGCCCCATATACTGCTCCAGGAGTTCCATGAATCTGCTAGTTCCTGTCTTCAGTTGGTTGATTCACTCCTTTAACTACTGGACTGAATCTCAGACTACCCCTGACTGGTTGATATAGAAGCATTATTCTTCCTTTAGGAAGAGACATAGTCCTCCGTTTTCGGGAGTTAGCAGGTCCAGCCCTACAGCAAAGAGTATAGCAACATTATGGAAAGAGAAATAGGTAGGGGATGACAGTGAAACCTGAGAAAGAAGGATTTGTTATAGTTTATTTAAGTTGCTTGGTGATTTTCCTCAAGCTTCTGGTTACAGAGAGTTCACAGGTGTTGGCTGACAGCCGCTGATCATCTTCTGTCTTCTTAAGAGTGGTCTGTAGAGGATAATTCTGGGTAGCAGTTACTTTCCATTTCAAGTGGTTGTCAGGTGACAGGTGGGCTGCCTTTATTGGAGAATGGTGGATCCAGGTGGTGTCCAGGTGGTTAGTCCTGCAACCTTGAGAGCTGTGGGTGTGGTTAACACAACTAAATAAAGTCCCTTCCAGGTAGGTTTAAGTGGTTCCTTTTTCCAATCTTTTATCCAGACCTGACCTCCAGGTTTGCAGGGAGAGGGGATACAGTTATTCCTAGGGAAATAGATATGTCTGTCTGTCACCAATCTATGTGTCTCAGATACAGTTTTCCCTAGTCCTTGTACTTGTTTTTGTATTTCTAAATTCCCTAGCTCTGTCAGGTGCCCCTTGAGTTTGACAAGTGGAGGGGCCTTCCATATAGGATCTCGAGAGGGGAGAATCCTATTTGGGCCTGGAGTGTACAGCATATTTGGAGAAGAGCTAGGGGTAGTATATCTGCCAGGGCAAGTTAGTTTCCTGACATAGTTTTGCCATGGCTGACTTACGGGTCTGGTGCATACGCTTCACTTTCCCTGAACTCTGGAGCCGGTAGGCTGCATGTAAGTTCCATTGGACACCTGGGGTTCTGCCTATATGTTGCACCACAAAAGCTGGGCCATTGTCTGAGCCTATGGTTAACGGCATGTCTGGGAATGATATCCCTTAGCAAAGCCTTGGTTACTTCTCTTGACTCCTTGGTGTGTGGGAGATGGGCTTCAACCCAGCCCAAAAACGTGCAGGTGAATACCAAAAGATACTTGTATCCTTTACTGGGTCATCTTATTTCGGTAAAGTCTACCTCTAAATCTTCAAAGGGTGCCTAACCACAGCGTTGGATCCCCATGGGCCCATTGGGGCCTTGTTTGGTGTTGTTTTGAGCACAGAGGAGGCAGTGTTGAGAGACCGAGGCACAGAGAGATGGGAGTCGATCAGTTACATAGTAACAGCTTAATAAGGTTTCAAGGATGGTTTTTTCTAGGTGGGTGAGCTCATGCCGTTGGAGAACCACCTGGTAGGCCAGCTGCTCCGGTACATAGACTCTGGTCTGGAACCACCCACCATCCTTCTTTTGTCTGGCCTCCTTTCTCCTGTTGTGCCCATTTTGCTTCTTGAATTGTGTACCTTGGGAGAAGTTGGCAGTTCCGGGGCCAGCAGGATTTTTGAGGGTGTGGTTTGTTTTCCCGCTGCTTGTTTAGCTGTGGGGTCAGCTAGTCGGTTACCTTCTGACACCGAGTCCTTTCCTTTGGTGTCCCTTGCAGTGGATGACTGCTACCTCCCTCAGTTCCCAGACTGTCCTTAATAGTGTTAGGATTTCTTCCCTATTTTTTATTTTTCTTCCTCGTGCAGTCAAAAGTCCTCTCTCCTTGTATAGAGCCCCATGTACATGTAGAATGGCAAAGGCATAGTGCGAATCAGTGTATATGTTGGCCCGTTTGTCTTTACCGAGTTCTAGGGCTCTCATTAGGGCCTGCAGTTCTGCTCTTTGGGCTGACCGTCCTTGTGGAAGGGCTTTTGCTTTTATGACCTCAAATTCAGAGACCACTGCATGACCAGCTATCTTCTGCCTTCGTTCATGAGGCTGCTGCCATCGGTGTACAGGATGAGGTCAGGATTTTGCAAGGGCCTGTCTGATAGGTCAAGTCAGCTAGAATAGACTTCATCAAGTACCTTAGATAGTCATGCTCTGGGGGCCCCATCACTTCAGGCAAGAAAGTGGCAGGGTTTAGAGCTTCCAATCTTATTCATGGGTTCTCACATAGCAGTCCCTGATGTTGTATCATCGGAGCATGCGTTAGCCAGTGTTGCCCTCTGGCATCCATCAAGGTAATAACAGAATGGGGAATATTGCCCCAATGTGAGTTCATCTGCTTCCTTGATTAAAAGTGTGGGGGCTGCCAGGGACCTCAGACAGGGTGGCCATCCTGCCACAACTAAGTCAATCTTCTTAGGAAGTATGCCACTGGTCTTTGATGAAGCCCAAATTCCTGGGTAAGAACCCCCAGGGCCACCCCATTCTTTTCAGGTATGAACAGGTTGAAATCTCATGATATATCTGGGAGTCCCAAGGTTGGTGTTTCCGTGAGTTTTGGTTTTATAGTTTTGAATGCCTTTTCTTGATTAGAGCCCCAAGAAACGGGTGCTCTCTCCTCCCTCTTTTGTGCCTCATACAGTGGTATGGCCAACTCTGAGAACCCCGGGATCCATATTCGACAGAATCTGCTGCTCCTAGGAACTCTCGGATCTGCCGGTGGGTAGTGGGAACCAGAATGTCAGACTGCCTGTTTCCTTTCAGCTCCCAGCATCCATTTTGCCTTGGGGAATTTTGAAGCCCAAAATATTTAACTACCTATTGGCAAATCTGTGCCTTTTTCTTTGATACTCGGTATCCTGCCTCTGCTAGTAGCCTGAGTAGGGCCCTGGTTCCCTCCCAGCACTGGGTCCACGTGGAACCAGCTAGCAGAAGATTGTCCATACATTGGAAGAGGACACATCCCAGGTCCCATCCCAGACACCTGGCTTAATCAGATGCCCGTGCCCCACTGAGTAAGGTTGGTGAATGTTTGAATCCTTGTGGCAGTCTAGTCCAAGTGAACTGTTCCTTTGCCCTGTGGTAGGGATTTTCTATTCAAAACCAAATAGGAGTTGGCTATTAGGTGCTGGCTGGAGACAGAAGAAGGCATCTTTTAACTCTAGGCACCCTGCTTCCGAGGGTATGAGGGTATGAGTCCTGGCAGAGTGTATGGGTTAGGCAATGCTGAATGGAGTGTGATGATTGCTTCATTAATGGCTCCTAGGTCCTGTACAGGGCAGTGATCACTTGTCCCAGGCTCTTTCACGGGCAGCATGGAAGTATTCCATGGGGACTAACATTGTTTTAGAAGTTCCCATGGAGTAGCCTGTCCAATTGTGTCTGGACCCCCAGGCATGCCTCCCGTGGGGCCATATATTGGCATACTTTGACAGGTTGGGATTAAGGCTTTAGGTCAGTAAATATTGGGGGGTGGTTTTTGCCAGACCAGAGGGTTTCCTTCCACCCATACTGAAGGGAATTCAGCTTCTACCTCGGGGTGGGGGGCTTCACTGGGAAGAAGTATATGATCTCCATTCCTCTCCCATGGAATTGTCAGAGACAAAATCATGGGTTAGACCTTTTTGTTTAGGCACAATTGTGTCTGTCCATCTGAGAAGAAGGCTATTTCTGCACTCAACTTGGCTAGGAGGTCTCTACCTAACAGTGAGACCGGGCAGTCTGGTAGATACAGGAATTCATGAACTACTTGGTGACCAGCTTGGCACTGTTGGGGACCACAAAATGGCCTTTGGGTTTGCACCCCTGTGGCTTCTATGATGGTGACGTCTCCACCTGAGAGGCCACCTTGTGTGTCACCACAAAGTGTTCAGCCCCAGTATCGACCATGAAGTCTATTGTTTAGCTCCCCACCTTCATTTTGACCATGGGCTCATGGGAGCCTAGTTGGATAGAGCCCAGTCTTTCCTAATCAGAGTCTGCTCCTGCCAATCAGATCAGGTCAGCGCCAGGTAGTTCAGGTTGGTAGTGGCTGGATAGAGCGGAGGTTTTGGTTTCCCTTTTTGGTGGTTGGAGCATTCATTTTCCCAGGGTCCAAATACTTTGCAGTAGTCACATTGATCCCATCCCAGTGACACCCTTCTTTTTGTTCTTGCATCCCTTGTGGTTTCTGTGGGGGTTCTTCAGGAGGGAGTGGTTACCCCAAGGTGGCCAGGAAAGCTGCCTTGTGTTTCATCCTTCTATCTGCCTCCTTTCTGGCAGATTAATCCCAGTTTACAAAAACCTTGTTGGTGATTTCCAATAATTTGGTGGTGTTTTTTCCAATGAATCCTTCCAATTTTTGGAGCTTCTGTCTAATGTCACTTTGGGCCTGTCCTACAAAGGCAGCATTGACCATGCGCTGATTTTTGGGGGCTTCTGGGTTGAATGGAGTGTAAACTTTGAAGGCTTCACATAATCTTTCATAGAAATCAAGCTGGACACTCTTCTGGCTTTTGACCTCAGATACCTTTGCCATGTTGGTGGGCTTTTTGTACCCTGCTTTTACCCTCTGGAGGAAGGCGAGTCAGTATCTTTCTAATCTGGCCCTTCCCACCTCTGTGTTGGGGTCCCAAGTGGGGCTCCTCATCAGGCATAGCCTCCTGTATCCAAGCCTTAACATCTAGATTCCCATCCGGTGCCTGAGTCTGGAGCCATTTTCTGGCTTTGGTGACAATTTGTTGACACTCTTCTGCATTGAAAAGGGTAAGAAGGAGCTGCATTTTTTGTGTGTGAGATCTTGGGTAGGCTTTTTATTGGGTGGTTATCGCTGCTCTACAGAGGTCAGCTGAGGCCTGCAGAGTAAGCAGTGTCGGCCCAAGAGATGTGGATCTCCTCTCTCTGTTGATCACAGTGGGCAGGTTTTCTTCCGAAAATCCCCCAGAGCTCAGAAGTGGACCTGGAACGCCTCAGATACATGTGGCTTCCATGCCTCCAGGCTGGGCAGCAGGGAGGTGATGCCCATGGCATGCCAGGTCTCCCCGTCTGACACCACCAAGGTCTGGTAGGACAGCAGCTGCACACCCGCCTCTGCCAGGAGGCCAGCATGGCCAGAGTAGATGGCTGAGCCCAGACCATGAGCCAGGGGCAGGCCCCTGCGGAGAGGCACTTCTGGTGTAAAGATGGCTCCATTGAGCACCTACAGCACAGGTGTGGTACCCCAGACCAAGCCCACAGCCTGGTAGTGGGCACCTGCCAGGGCCACGGTCAAGAGTCATTCCCCACAGCCCTGCTCCCCTGGTACAGCAGGGTTGTGGGAGGTGGTCACATTGAGGCCAGTCTCTCACCAGCAGCTTAGTGTTCACCAAGCTCACATCTGCCTGATTAGAAGTATCTTTGAGGAGGCCAACAATGACTGCAGGGCTCAGGCAGTTCCCAGCATTCTTTAGGGAGGTTCCCTGTGTTACCACCTGAATGGTCCCTTTGGGGGGATCCAGCCCAGGCTCGCATCAGTGTCCCCAGAGCTTCTGCTAGACCAATCCAAGGGTTGGGTGTGGAGAGAAGGCACTGGTAAGGGCGTGGCCATTCAGCATCCTCTCCAGGGATTTCCCCTTCACCATGTCCACAAACTGCATGGCAATCTCCCCTCTGCAGTGGCTCTGGGCCTCTTTGGTGCTGGCACCCAAACAGGGACAACTCATGACATCCTCATGCCAAGGCGTGGTCCCTTGGTGGCTCCTCCGTAAATACGTCCAGCACAGCGCCAGCACACTGACCCGACTGCAGGGCCCAGAGCAGGGCACCCCCATTCACAATCCTTCCCCGAGCGCAGTTCACCACATGCACCCCCTTCTTGCACTGAGCAAAGGTGCTGTCATTCAGCAAGCCTGTGGTGGAGGGCAGGAGAGGTGTGTGCACAGTGATCAAGTCACAGAGAGGCCAAATCTCCAGAGGCACTGCTGAACACCAAAGGAGGCCAAGACCTCCAGCAAAATGATGGGGTCATACCCTATAGCCTTCATCCCAAAGGACTGCATTCGGGTGGCCACCTCTCTCCCAGTCCTGCCCAGGCCAAGAATTCCAAGAATCTTTCCATTTAGTTCTGTTCCCATGAACTTCTGTTCCCATTTACTGCCCTTCATGGAAGCCATTGCCTGGGGAATCTGCCTGGCCAGGCACATAATCATCCTGCAGGTGAGCTCCGCAGCAATGAGGCTGTTCCCATTGGGGGTGTTCATGACCAGAACACCCTTCCTGGTTGCAGCCTCCAGGGCAACGTTGTCCACAGCCATCTCCATCCCCTAGAGCTTCTCTGCTTCGTTGATGACATCAGTAGCCACCTTGGTGGCTGAGCAGATGATGAAGCCTTCACAGTCTTGCAGCTCTCGGCCATCAACTCCTCTTTGCTCAGGTTCAGCTTCTCACCACCTGCAGCCCTCCATCTTGCAGGATCTTTCAGCAGCAAGGGTCCAGGCTATCACTGATGAGCACTTTCTGCAGATTTGCAAAGCCATTGCTGGAGTCCACCTTGGAATCGGCTGCTTGTGTCAGGCAGAAGCACCTAAGCCAAGAAGCTGTTGTTCTGACTGCAACCTGGTATCACTGGGCAGCAAGAAGCTGCTTACAGTCGACCCATAATGAATAGTGAGTCTGGATTATGGATTCTAGGAGATCGATCATCGCCTGTGGCTTCTCAGAGTAGGGCAGCCTGTGGTGTTTCCAGCTGAGGAAGTCAGAAGTAGAGAACAGTTGGTAGTAGACAACTGATCGCCCCTCTTGTAAGGTCCCATTGGGGCCTATTCTCTAGGGACCCCTAGTCTCCCACAATGGCATCTACATTGCTCTTGGGGGCCTTGGGCCTTGAGCTGTGGACCTAAGGCATCTTCCTACCAGGTCAGGTGTCCCTGGTTGGAGTGGGCTGGCTGCCGGCAGAGGCGTGACTGACGGATGTGGACTGTCAGGCAGGCGAGGTTCCCCTCCTTCAATTGATGGGGTGCTGGGGGCATATGGTGGTGGAAATGGAGGGACTTCTTCTGAATTTTCTTGTAGGATGGGGGGCAGTTTTTTCTGCTGAAGTCTTCTTCTTGGCCCATGCCACTGAGACCCTACATTGTGCCTTACTATTAACGCAGAACTGGACCCAAGGAGGCTTGACTTGAGCTATTTCCAGCCGTGGATCAATGTGTGGGAATTGATCTGGGTGGCCAGGGTCTCCACTAACTACTTTATAAATAGCACAGACTCTGGGGACATCTAGTGTGCCCTCAGGGGGCCAGCCTACACCAAAGGTGGGCCATTTTAATTTACAGAGGGTGCATAACTCCCCGGGGGTCAATTTGACCCCATAGTCACCTGAAAATCCCTTTTAAAAATTCTTAATCATACATTCCAAAACAGTTGGTTTTGAGGAATTTCCCCCCACCCTGGTATCCTAGAAGGATCCCTCCCAATGTACAGCATCATAGGACAATGAGGGAAGAGGTGGCTTTGTCTGCCTGGCTGCTCCTCTCCCAGGGATTTAGATGCCTCTTTGCATTAGCAGGTCAGTATAAACCTGTGACTTGGATCAGGGACCTGTGGACCTGATTCTGCCTTGTGCCCTATGAGATCATCATGGAATCGCAGGGTAGGAGCCACTCAGGCTCTGTAGCTGAGACCAGGGAGCATGGGCACTCACACTCACACACACACACACACACACACACATTCAGACAGATTTCAGACTTCCACCTAGAACTTCCTTGTCCTATGTGGCAACTGTGATGCCCAGGAAGTGATCAGACTCCCCTTCTCAGTTCAGGACCGGAACTCAGTCCTGGGTCCCCTGGGACACTTACCCTATCCGATGTCCCATCCTGGCAGAATTTTCTGATTCTTCCTGGAGTCTGTCTGAGCACAGCGAGGGCTGACTATTGCCAGGCCCAGAGAGGGTTGGGGCCAGTGAATTCACCGGCAGCGTGCCTTCCTTTCCATTGGAGGGCCCTCTCTACTGGCCTCTGACAACAGTGGCTCAAGGGGCCAGCGTGGCTGTTGACTTTCCTGCCCAGTGCACCAAATGTCACAGCAAATACTTGGCGCCCAGGAAGAAACAACCCACATGCACTTAGGGAATCAGAAAAAACTGTTTACTGCACACTGGTGCCAGCCCAGCAGAGTCACCTCCTAAGGCTGTGCCCTGAACCTTGGCATCGGCCTCCTTTTATGGCTGCAATGGTAGGGGGTTGAGAGACAAAATAAAAAGGCGAGGGGGCACTTATCAATGGTGCTATTATCTGGGCAGTTGGTGGAAACAGGAGGCAAACATGTTTACAGAAGCCAGAAGTATGCAAGGGGAGTATCCAACCTCTGACATCCGGTTGGCCCCTCTTATCTTGTTTTCACTAGCTTTTCTTCTCACCTGGGCCCACTTGCCTCCTGCTCTTACTACACAGAAGCCAGGGGAAGCACGTGGATTTCTGCATCTTTGCACTGGTTCCCACAGGCTCTACTCCTTACATGATGCGATGTGACATCTGATGCCCTCACCAAGATTCTTGCAGATTCTTCATGGCTTCCTTGGCTGCTACCACTCCCTCCTGGGTTTTCTCCATTGTCTCTACTTATATGTCCTTCATCTCCTTCCAAAATCCTTTCTCCCTTGTGATAAATCCCTTCCCCAAACTAGGCAGGGAGCAGGCATGGCTATTTAATTCTAAGGAGTTAGTAAGGTGAAGCAATCTGGCCCAAACTTTGCCATGCAAACGGAGCTGGAGGAAAAATAGAAAAGCGTCATGTTCCAGAAAGCATTTCCAGGCCCAGGAAAAGAAGTTGGGTCTTAAATGGGGACTTGAGGTAAACAAAAGGAGACAAACAATAAGGGCGGGGCAGGCTGGTCATTTGTGATGCCAGTGAAGCTGGCTCTCCTGAAATATATTGTAGGAACACCCTGCAAGATTCTTGTGCGGGATTTCAAGAATGAGACAAAAAGATAGGGCCAAACATTCAGTAGCAGAATTACATTACTCCATAACACCATAGAAGGTTTGATTTCTTTAAGTGATAAATGTGGTGGGTTTCCAGGCTATAAAGGCAAAGGATCAAGGGAAAGCACCAGGGGTAGAGGGTTGGCCACAGCAGCCTACACTTAGCTTGATACAGGTACCTCATGCATCCCCCAAGCAGGAACTGTTCACCGGTGGTGCCCAACCTCACAGATGGCCAGGTGGGGTCAGATGGAAACTCTGGACTGCTCAACCACAGTTTGATCCAAAGTAAAATCGTGGAAGAAGAATTTTCCACTTATATTTGCCTAAGAGATGACAACATTGAATATCATATTTCATCCCAACTAGTTGATAAAGGACCGTGAACTTGAGTGACCTTGGGAAGATAGATCCTAACAAACCTATTGGCATACTTTCCTGACCAGTGAACAGTGGAACAGCCATAAGGACTCATTTAACCCTTAATTAGCCACTTAAACTACTTAACAAATCCCTGACTTTTCCCCATCTGCACACTTTGCAGTGAATTTCTTCCCTGGTGTGTACTCTTCGCCTGGCAATTTAATGAACTTATTTGTTGTTGTTCTTGTTTTTTGAGTGCTCTGGTCATTTGTATTCTATCTTCTCACAGAATAAATGAAACAGATGAATTATGCTTTGGATGTACTGAGTTCTAGTGCCTGTAGGAACAGTCCTGGGAAGAGGCTGGCAGGCAGATGAGGTGCGTATCTGAAGCTGGGTTGCAGTGTCTGGAAGGGAGAAGTAGACCAAGAAGCCATCAGCAAAGAGGTGTTCACTGAAACGAAAGAGAAGAGTTCAAGCTCCACCTTGAGTGCAGAGGCTACTTAAAAAATAAAAGAAAATAGGGCTTCTGGGTGGTTCAGTCGGTTAAGTGTACCACTTTGGCTCAGGTCATGATCTCACCATGAGTTCTAGCCCCACGTTGGGCTCTGTGCTGACAGCTCAGAGCCTGGAGCCTGCTTTGGGGTCTGTGTCTCCCTCTCTCTCTCTCTCTCTGTCTCTGCCCCTCCTCCGTTCATGCTCTGTCTCTTTCTGTCTCAAACATAAATAAACATTAAAAAAATTAAAAAAGAAAATAGAATAGAATAGAATAGTAAAAACAAAACAAAAAAGAAAGAAAGAACGAAAGAAAAAGAATAGGATCCCAGCTAAATGGAATGTGTTGCCTGCGAAGATAAGGCTCCTGTGGAGCCCTGGGGGACTCTCTAAACGACACTGGAGCAGAATGCACGCTTGGCTGGGTGATCCTTTGAAAGGCTCTACATCCTTTACTTGTAGTCAGCTCCCATGCCCAGGGTCTTCCTGCTCTTATAGTTTTAAAACGAGTATATTGTTTCCTTCCACATCTATAATTCTTTTTCTAGACCTCATTCAGAAAACAATGGAGGCCTGTGGCCGTTTCATGATGGAATAAACATAAATGTTGCAGGAGTCTCCCTGTAAGTTAGCATGACTGCAACATTGATAAGAAAATAAGATCTGGAAGGAAGGACTCTCAGGCTTCAGATTTATATAAAAGACATATAGCCTCACCTAGTTGTTTTGTAAATAATTTTTTTAAAGTTTATTTATTTGGAGAGAGAGAGCACATGGCAGGCGCAGAGAGAAAGGGAGAGAGAATCCCAAGTAGGCTCTGCACTGTCAGTGCAGAGGCCAACATGGGGTTCAATCCCACAACCCTGAGAGCATGACCTGAGCCGAAATCAAGAGTTGGAAGCTTAACCAACTGAGTCACCCAGATGCCCCAAGATTTTATTTTTAGGTAATTTCTACATCCAACTTGGGCCTCAAAGCCATAACGCCCAAGATCAAGAGTCATGGGCTCTACTGACTGAGCCACCCAGGTCCCCCTTAGCTTCATCCAGTTTTAATTCAGTTTCTCTTTGGAGCCCCACTACCACCAGCATCACCACTGTTCCATAGGTAAAGGAGAAATTTAATCCCAATGTATTCTGGTTCATCCCCACCCCTCCTCACAGGTCTCTGCCTCCTCTTTGCAGTTGTTGAGAATTAACCACTGATTCCCCCTTCAGGAGAGCACTACCTGCTCACTGGCTGCAGGTCCCCTAAGATCTCTCTGGAATCTTATCATGCTTTGCTCCCTTTACTCACCCAGGAACACCTGCCTAGATGACATCGTGCATGGGCCCTCTCTTCAGGATTTGCCCAATGCTCTGGGTCTCTCAGACTCAGGAACCACAAGGAGGCTGTGGCCATTCCTTTCTGGAAACTTCCTAACTCTTCTGACTCCAACATCAGACTTTCAGCAACCTCCCCCCCCCCCCCCCACTTCCCCAAGGGAACTCTTCATTTTGATTTTAGACTCAAAGGCACTCCCTCTGTTGTGATATTTACCCTCAGAGGCATCTCACTTAATCTCCTTGTGAGTTTAGACTTTAGCCAGAGACCGGCATGCTGTTTTCCACTAATGCTCTTGCCCCTGAGACAATTAAGTTAAACTGGCCCAACTTCTTGGATGGAGGTGGTTGGGGATACAATTCAAAAATTTTACAAAGGAAATATGCAAGAGGGAAAAAATTAATATCTAAACATATTCCTCTAATACTTAGGTCTATCTTATTTCTGCAGAAGTGGATCATATCTCTAGTTCAGATCATTTCATTGTAGCTGAGACTTATTATCAATTGCCAACTCACTACCTCCACTCCAGTGTCTAAGAAACAATGATACAATGTACTTCATGCTGTTTTGAGCAGGAAGAATCCCCACTGACACCGAACCACTGCCACAAAAGAGGATTAAATAACCTCAAATCTACACGTAAGCCATACCCAGTTTATTCCAATGGAGGTAACGTCGACTTTCTAGCATCTCCTCACCACAGAGAGGAGTCAGCCAGCAGCTGGGAGGGAAGCTGGTTCTTGTGTGGGGAGGAGCTACTGGATTAGGGGCCTGTTAGCAGTTGGATGATAATGGCTTCTAATTGATTCCTGGTAGCACTATGCTAATTAGGTACTTTATGACTTAAACTTTCTTTAAGAAGCGATACAGTCCCAAGTGTTTTGTTTAATTTGCAGAATGCAATTGTAATAAATATATTTTTCTAAAGGGCATTGGGGTGGGGAGCAGGAGAAATCTCTCCATCAGCAACATAGGAATAGACTTTCTAGTCCCAAAAGAGGCAAATGGCAGAGGCTTAGGACTATACCTTCAGGCACCATTGTGTAGTACGTTATCAGAGAAGGGCGTTTGAACAGTGTGGGGCATCGGAAACCCCAGGGATGGGCTATAGTGCTGTCTTTTTTTTTTTTTTTTTTTTTCTAGGAGAGAGAGAGAGACAGTGTGAGCAGGGGAGGGTCAGAGAGAGAGGGAGAGATACAGACTCTGAAATTGGCTCCAGGCCTTTATCTGATATGTCATTTGCAACTATCTTTTCCCATTCCGTTGGTTGCCTATTAATATTCTGGGTTGTTTCCTTGGCTGTGCAGAAGCTTTTAATCTTGATGAGGTCCCAATTGTTTATTTTTGCTCTTGATTCCCTTGCTTTTGGGGATGTGTCAAGTAAGAAGTTGCTGCGGTGGAGGTCAAGGAGGTTGTTTCCTGCTTTCTCCTCTAGGGTGTTGATAGTTTCCTGTCTCACGTTCCTGTCAAATTTACTTTCAATTCAGCACTGAAATACCTTGTTAGCAATATGTGAGGTAAATATCTTGTGTTCACTCATGTTCTCTCTCTCTCTTTCAATTTAGAGAGAGGAAATAATCTTACTATTGCTCTCATTGTAACTCCTCTGATTACTAACTGGATGAAAATTGTTTTCATATTTCACAGTCATTCATGTTATTTTCTGCTGTGAATGCCTGTTATTGTTTCATATAGTTCAATATTCACTTGTACGCTTTTCTTTTTCATATATAGGAGTTCTTTATATATTCTGGATATTAGTCCTTCTCAGTCTTTAATTTTATTTATGGCAGCTTTGTTCTTCAGAGGTTATCAATATTGATATAATTAGGTTTATCAATCTTTTTTCAAGGTTTTTCATTTTTGTTTTCGGAGGACTTTAAATTGTGTGTGTGTGTGTGTGTGTGTGTGTGTGTATTTATATATATACGGAAGTCTGTATCTTTTGACCCTTCACCCATTGCTACCACCCCCACTCAACTAGAGAGGGACAGAGGGAAAGTATGAGGATGGCACCCACCAGTCTCTGGACCTGGAGAATGTTCCAGCAGACTCTTAGCTGTGTGTGTTAGATTAGATGCCTGCACTCAGACTGACCCTTTAACATAAGCAAATGAGCCCTTTCACCTAAATTCCAGGCACTATTGCTGCTTCTGCCTGGGCAAGCTGGGGCAGTGAGTCTCAGTGCATGGGCCCTTTAAGAGCCAGTTCTCAGATCACTAGTCTTGTGTGTCTCATGCACTCACGCAACCATTGTCAGTTTCCAAAGCTAGATGTTTGGGAGCTCACCTCTCAGATGCAGGTCTTAAAAGTTAGGGTGCTGATGTGGGGTTCGAACCCTTTGCTTCTCAAGGAGAAGCTCCAGATTTTGAGTTCTTTACCAGTTGCTGGTCGCTGCACTGGGATAAGGTTTATAGCAAGACTGTGCCCTATCCTCTTTGATGTGATTTTCTTCTCATTTGTAGTTGCTGTTCAACTAGACTTGAGGCTATTTTCACTGGAAAGTTTTTCTTATGCAGCTGCTACTCGGTAGGTCTGTGGGAGGAAGTGAATTGAGGATCTTCCTGTGTCGCTGTCTTAACTGGTCCCATCTAAAAGTGCATACATTTTGGGGCGCCTGGGTGGCTTAGTCGGTTAAGCGTCGACTTTCGCTTAGGTCATGATCTCGCGGTTCGTGGGTGGGTTCGAGCCCCGCGTTGGGCTCTGTGCTGACTGCCAGCTCAGAGCCTGTAGCCTGTTTCAGTCTGTGACTCCCTCTCTCTCTGACCCTCTCCTGCTCACGCTGTCTTCTCTCCCTCTCTCCTAGAAATAAATAAAACATTAAAAAATTTTTTTAAAAAATAAAAAAATAGAAGTACATACATTTTATATTTTCTCCTATGACTTCATAATTTTTGTATTAATTTCTTGAACCCTCAGGAACATATTTCTATAACTAGTTAAGGATCTAGTTCAACCTTTTTCCATATGTATGGACAAATTTCTTCTT
Organism: Hyaena hyaena; assembly: GCF_003009895.1. Lineage (NCBI taxonomy): Eukaryota > Metazoa > Chordata > Mammalia > Carnivora > Hyaenidae > Hyaena > Hyaena hyaena. The sequence goes on along the minus strand of NW_024080800.1, from coordinate 1,237,559 downwards.
CAGAAGCCATCTTGTTCATACACTAAATTCCAAGGTCAGAAGAGATACCATGGCTAGACACACAGGTTGGGGAGAAATTGGCATTTACATTACAACTGGGGCTTGCAGGTAAAATCAGTCTCCTGGGGTAATACATAGAACGAGAAGAGGAAAAGGAGACTGAAAACAGCTGGAGGAGGACAGGGCGTGGGGCAGAAATGTGATGCCTGCTGCATCTCAGGCCCTTGGAGGAGCATATTCCTGCACCAGGGAGGTATGAAAGTTCCCTCAGGACACAGGTCTTACTTCCAGATTGGTCTCAGGTCACCCCTGATAGTTCCTATGGTTCTACTTTGCCCCCTTGATATCCCTGGGTCTCTGACCAGCATTAAACTCCTTTCCAGCACCATCTGTGAGAGGAGAGATTGTCCTTACTAGAGGGCACTGAAATGTGAAGCATGCCAGCTATGGATGCTAAAAGTCATGGAATTCTGGGACCATTGTACATGAATGCACAGCTGTCCTTCTCAAAATGCCAATAGCCCTTTCTTTGAAAAACGTTGGAAGAGAGCTCTGTAGGGAAGCGATTGCAGATCTACTGGAGAAGTGATGTCGACCTAAGCCAGAGCAGTGGCTAAAGGACCCAGAGGAGGGGATTGGGAATGAGGAATATTTATGAATATTTATGAAATCAGCAAGACAAGGTTTTGGCTGGTAGATCCAGGGTAGGCCAGAGGGAGGAATCATTGAGGATTCTAAACATTGTGGTTTGGGCAGCTGAATGGCTGAGTATTTCATCCATCAAGACAGAAATACAGGAGCATATCTGGGTAGGTAGGAAATGATTCATTTAATTTGGAACATGGCGAGTTGAGATCCCCGTGGAGGGCTGTATAGAGAAGACCAGCAAGCTAGAAGTCTCTGGACATATATGAAACATATGAGAAGAATTCCACACAAGGGACTAAGAGGGAAAGCCATGTTTGGGAACCACTCATGGCCTCCATGGACTGGTAGCTTCTGTGGAGCAACCTACTAACACACACAGACCACTGGTCATTCTAGGTCGGCCATGCTTCCCCACTGAAGCCTGCCTGTGGCCTTGACAATCCATCTGCACAGAGAGTCTGTGGCTGGTAGTCATGGCTGCACCAGAAACAGCACGCTCTCCCTCATGTGAGCTGGAGCCAACCTTGGCATGTGCAAATTTAATAACACTGGAATCTTCATAGCTTCTCTTTCTCCTGGGAGAAACAGCAAGGGAAGAAAGATAATAAAACCAATGAATCATCAAGTTGTATCCCATGTGTGAGAACATGGTGGCTGGGGAGAGGCATTTAAACCACAAAGCCTTCTCCCTTATCTCTATCTGGGAGATAAATTTCATGTAGATTATCATTTTTGTCAATGTCTCACAAGTCCTTACTAAACACAGCTTCAAGCTCCCCCTACCTACAGATTGCTGCATCTAACTCCTCCTACAAAAAAAAAAAAAAAAAATCCCTGGGGCTGCCACTAATCCCATCACTGCTGCTTCATGGACCTCACATTCTTGTCCTTAATCCTTTCTGGATGTGTCAGCAGTGTTGAGTCCAAGGAGGAAGGATTCTCAGAACATGTCTCCCAGCGGAAAAACGGAAAAGGACTGGCCTGGAGCCGGCTGTCAGGCCATGATTTGTAGACTAGAATTATGCCTGCCTCTGAGTTCGGCAGAAATACTACTTGATATTCTTCAGGACGATAATTTCTTTGTTCATTTCTTTTGTCTCTGTCACTTGTTCTTCTGATTGAGTGTCTCCTTTCTGCTGGCTTTGGAACACCCTAGCTTTTCTCTCTACCTGCCCCTTGTTCGTTAGCCTCCCAGTCTTACATGATGGAGTTTATACTGGATCCTAAGACTCATCTTTCTCCCATTGCAGTAACTATTCTGTCTCCAACCTCAAATCGGACTCAAGATCTGGGATGTAGGACAATACTTTCCTAGATCATTCAAGGAGGCCTTTCCAAAGGAATGGCACTTGCACCGCGTGGGGAACATTGGACCACTTCTTGCACTCACAGCTTGTATTTATTTCAAAATATCTTTGCTGAGTTTTTCAAAATGCAGCTTTCTCTGCAGCAAATTCTCCTGGGGTACCTGTTAAACCTTCCAGACCATTCAATAGGATCTCTGAGGGTGGGGCTTAGAAATCTCCAGGTTAAACAAATACCCAAGCTGCTTCTTAAGAATACAAGACTTGAGAATCATTGTTATTGGCTGAGAATTTTGATAATAACCATCCAGTCTTATTTAACTCAGCCTCAAAATATCGGAGTAGGGTTTTTCTTTTTCTTTTCTTTCTTTTTAACCAAAAAATACATTTCTTTAAATATAATCTCAGCCAGATCCTCAAAACATGCAGTGGACCAGATCACTCACTGGTTGTGGTTGGGAAGGGGTAAGGATTGGTGTTCTACCCTGTGATCCCAGGTTCAGCACATTTTCTCTCTTCTTTGCCCTGAAAAGCACCGATTTAGGGATCTGATAGACCTGCCTTGAATCAAACTGTCATTTAGCTGAGTGAAAATGGCTTTGAACATGTTATTAAGCTCCGTGTTCTTTGCATATACCAGGAGTAATAATACCTAGCACATAGCTTCTGCAAGCATGATCTTGACCTAAAGACACTCCTTGGTTGGCTGATGCCAAGGCCCATTAGGAGAAAGGACAGGGAATAGCATTAATTGATTACTATTTAGTTAGATTTCTGCCACTGTGAAGATGTATGTATTCACTACAAAATTCCATTCCACAATCAGCAGCCCCTCACATCTTCTTTGATAAATTGATCAAAGGAATTAGTGCTGGAGGCTAAATCTAGTGGCTTGTAAAGGACTAAGAAGTGGTATTTTGCTAATGCGGAGCTAGGAGATTAAAATTTTCTTTAAGAAGGGTGCCTGGGTAGCTCAGTCGGCTAAACATCTGACTTCAGCTCAGGTCATGATCTCACGGTTGGTGAGTTACAGCCCTGCATCAGGCTCTCTGCTGTCAGCATGGACCCTACTTCACATCCCCTATCTCCCTCTCTCTCTGTCTCTCCCCTGCTTGGTCTCTTTCTCTCTCAAAAATAAATAAGCATTTAAACATTTTTTTCTTTAAGAAATACTAATCAATAAGGCACCTGGGTGGCTCAGTCATAAAGCATCTGACTTCAGCTCAGGTCATGATCTCATGGTTTGTGAGTTTGAGTCTGTATGGGGTGAGCACAAGCCCTGCTTTGCATGAGCCCTGGTTCCCTCTCTCCTTCTCTCTCTAAAAAAAAAAAAAAAAAAAAAAAAAAAGAAAGAAAGAAAAGAAAAGAAAAGAAATACTTATCAATAGAATCCAAGAAGTTTTTTTCTTGAAAACAAAAACAGGGGCACCTGGGTGGCCCTGGGTAGCTCACCCAATTCTTGGTTTCAGCTCAGGTCATGATCTCAGCTCAGAGCCTGGAGCCTGCTTCAGATTCTATGTATCCCTCTCTCTCTGCCCCTCCCCGGCTCGCACTCTGTCTTTCTCTCTCTCAAAAATAAATAAACATTAAAAAATATATACATATATTTAATAAACTGAATGAAGGGTAAATAATGAATATAAGGGGAGCAATGGAAGGGGTTCTGAAATATGACACAGCTTGAGGAGCAGGGGTCTTCTGAGCTCAGAACTGAATGTGGGGGTTCTGCTGTGCAGATAAGTCCTTGTTCTAAGCCATTTTAGGGGGACTTGCTGAGGTTTGACAGCATGCTGGTGAAAGACGAGGGGTTAGAAGTGGACAGTCGTAGACTCTGTGGGGAAACTCTCAGCACGTTTCAAGACGGAGGATGTTAGCACCATGTCTGCAGCACCTGAAGTATCGTCCTTGAGATCTGGGGAAGTGGATGCCCCTCAATGGCCCTTCCTGAGTAAGTGATCCCAGTCCTAAGTCATAAGGCCAAGAAGGATGAGTTTTAGTTATCCCTAACAGGAGTATTCGTGTCACCAAAACTTGATGGGTGACTCCAGTGGGTGCCTCTGGACCTTGCTCAACTTTGGATCCATTTTGTAGAACTGAATTAACAATGAAGTTGGTGGGAAATGTAAGTAAGAGGTAGATTTTACTTGTTATTTATCTTTTCACCTTTCCTCTAACAAGTGCTGTTGGGAGAGATACTCCTTCACAGGCCTCTGGAGCTCCTACATGTCTTCCCGGCTCTGCCAGGAATGTGGAGCTCTGACTGCTCTTTATCCAGATCATTACTCAAGGTTGAGTTTGCAGTCAGCAGCCTAGAGAGATAAGGTCATGTCTCACTAGGAAAAAGAACAGGCTTGTTTACTACTTGCTATAAAAGCGGAGCCCTCACCAAGTTCACTGTTCCCAAGCTACAGAGCAAGCCCATTGCATGTGCACAATCCATTTGTCCCATGATGTCACCCATGTGAGATTTGGGGGCAAAGAGATTTTTGCAAACATGGTCATGCTGCTTTCTGTCATGAGCAATGAAGTCCTTTGTCTCTTGGGCCAGTGGTCTTGTGTTCTCTACCAGTATCCATGACACAGCAATAGGCTAACTTAGCTGCTTATAAGTAGAGTAAAATCCAATACCACTTACTTAAAGTATGTGTTACTTTTGTGATAGCAAACCAATTGACATTATTATAAAATTAGAAATGATCCTTCTCTAGCAAATTGTTACTTTCCTTCCTTGATTCTCTAGCTAACATTGACTGAGGGGCGCCTGGGTGGCTCAGTCGGTTAGGCATCCAACTTTGCTCAGGTCATGATCTCACAGTTCATGAGTTCGAACCCCATGTCCGGCTCAGTGCTGACAGCTCAGAGCCTAGAGCCGGCTTCGAATTCTGTCTCCCTTGCTGTCTGCACCCCCCCCCCCAAAAGAAATAAAAATTAAAGACATTTTTTTAAAAATTGAAATTCACTGATATATTTCTACTAAAAAATGCCCAAATACCTAGGACAAAAAAAATGGGAGCCTAAGTCATTACATTTTATGGCTATTTCCTTTCAGACTAGAAAACATTTTCTAATTTGCAATTCCTCCAATTGCAGCAAAATTCAGTTTTCTAGTAAAACTAATTCTGGATAGTCTGGGGCCAGTCCTTGCAGCCACCCCTTTCCATGGTTGACATCTTTTTTGTTGTTGTTTTTGTTTATTTTTGAGAGAGAAAGAGAGTGCGCACACAAGCAAGGGACGGGTGGAGACAGGGAGACACAGAATCCGAATCAGGCTCCAGGCTCTGAGCTGTTAGCACAGAGCCCAACTCAGGGCTTGGACCACAAGATCATGAACTGAGATGAAGTTGGATTGACACTTAACCAACTGAACCACCCAGGACCCCCATGGCATCTTGCAGTGATTTCCCCATCTAGCTTCCTATATGCCTAACAGTGGGCAAGGGCTCTGCCCATGCACTGTGCATTCCTCTGAACACCAGCCCCCTTCTTTAGTAGCAGCTAGATCTGCTAATCTCTCTAGATCCGGAGGCTTTAACCTCTCCTCCAAACAGTGGTCTCTACCCTTGTCTCCCCAAGGAGAAAGAAGCATGATCTCAGGGTCCTAAAACCATAAGCTCTGGATTTCCCTGGGGGTGGAAGGTGAGGAGGCCATCTCACATCTTTAGACGCACAAAGAAGGCTTGCCTGCCAGTGGGGGTGCGAAGAAGAAGCACTAAGATTAATTACTGTATCTCAGCACATTACTCGGTAACATCTCTACTCAGTGTTTTCTATCCTTCAACTCTCATATGCTTTCTAAAAGAGTAGTAGTTAATTTAAAACTGCAGTGTGGCTTCTTACTAAACAGTGCTCACTAAGCTTGCCATTCCTCTCTCTGGAACTACGTCAAAAGCCAGTTGGCAGCTTCAACTCACCAGACATCTCAGGACCTTTGCACTGGTTGACCATCCACACACTACCTCCTCTCTCCCATCAGCTTACCCGCATGTCTAAGTTTCTTCTCTCTGGCAGCTCCTCTGAATCTATGATGGCTCATTTTATACATGTCCCTTAGAGGTTGCTGTTCTCCAGGCCTCTGTCCTAGGCCCCCATCCAGTCTCACATCCCAGCCCCTCCTGAATGGTTCCTGTGGCTCTTGCAGCCCCGCCCCTCTCCCTCCCCCGCCCCCCCCATCTTTCCTGAGCTCCAGGCTCCCCTCCAGCTTTATAATGGACTTTTCTGCCTGCGTGTGACATATACACCCCAAAATCAGTGGTTCCGAAGCATATACTGAGCCTTTTCCTCCAAATCTGCTCCCCCCCCCCCCCCCCCCCCCCCCGCCTCAAAACCGGTATCAGCACATGATGCCACCATCCACTGAATTGCCCAGGAAAGAATCAGAAGCTTCTCCCTAGCCTGTCAATTAGCAGAGGCTTGTTGATTCTTTGTCCTCACTTCTACTGTCACTTCTCATTTACCGTCAGATGCCACCTGAGCCCAGGGCGTTGTCATGTCTTGCTGGGATCACTGCCTCTACCTCAATTAAATCATCTCCTTAAACTGCAGCTGTGATCCATTCTTCACTCCACAGTGACAAAGGCCTTTCTGAAGTGCAAACCTGATCTTGTCTTTCTTTTTTTTTTTTTTTTTGTTGCCGGGGGGACAGTGCTCATCTGGGATATGAAACCGTTGTCATCCTTTTTCTTTAAATCTCTGAACACCCCTCAATGCCCTCCTAAAGAGGAAGTCATTATGACTTCCAAATCCCTTCATTGCCTGCACCCACCTCCCCATCCTTGGCTAAGGAACAAGAACTTCCAGCCTTGCTGTGTGGTGCTGAGTCCACCAGAGGGCAGCCTAACCAACAGTGCCGCGGAGTTCTGTCGCTCAGTCTGAGAATACAGTGTCCTCATTGTCGCCTGCCCCCCCCCCCCCCCCCGCCCCGGGACCTCAGGCCCGATGCCTGATGTGCTGTGCAGTTTGGTGAGGGAGGCAAATGAAAAAGAAATGAAGCACTGAAAGAATATGTGTTATTTGCCCCAAATGTTATTAAAATAGGAAACAGGAATAGAGACCCCATTGGGAGGATGGTCAGGTTTGGTTTGCTATTTCCTAAGATGAAGGACCAGGAGAAGGAACAATCTAAGGGAATATTATAAATATCTGATTTTGGTTATAAGGATATCTGTCATGCATTTTCAAAGTATTGGCTACTGGTTTTAAAACATATTGATATTGCCCAAAGCAGTAGCTCAACTTTCCAGAAAACGTGTCCGATATAGTGAAGACTCCAGAACTGCCTGTAGTACAGAACATTCTACGGCCATGCATCTTCCGAGTGGAGTCTCATATTTGTGTGTGTGTCAGGGAGGAAAGGATGTGTTCTCTAGTCTTCTGACTTGTCTTTTTGACCTCAGTTAGATACATTGTATCTTCAGGGCTTAGTGCAATTCTCCTTTCTGCTGGCAAACTTTCCCAACTGTCCCAGTCTGCACAAAACACATTTCTACCTCCTCAGTTAGCTACATTATATCTTCAAGGCTCAGTGCAATTCTCTTTTCTGCTGGGAAACTTTCCCAACTGCCCCAGTCTGAACAAAACACATTACTGCTTGTCATGGAGCTGAGATGCACGCCTCCACCCCCCCAGCAATCTCCGTTCTGTACTGTTATGCTTTTTTCAGAGTACACTATTTCTCTAGCCCATCTTTATACTGGCTTCTAGCAGGTGCACAATATTTACTTGTGACTATGTAAAACATCCAACACATGTATTGTGTGACCTTTGACCAGTCATTGCTTTACTGCAGGCTTCCACTGTCTCATTATTTCAGCATTACACAGCCTACAGTATTGTGAGAAGGCTTAATTAACTAAGTGTTTTATGCATATTAGTAATAAGAATAGCATTATTAAGCAAAGGACTATCTGGGATATCAGAACCAGGTGTATTTGCTCAAGGTTTTCTTCTCCAATTTATGACCTGGGGTGTTTGCAGAAAGTACCATTCAATTGTAAAAAGACAAGGCTTCCGGGGGCACCTGGGTGGCTTAGTCGGTTGAGCGTCCGACCTTCGCTTAGGTCATGATCTCGCGGTTCGTGGGTTCGAGCCCCGCGTCGGGCTCTGTGCTGACTGCCAGCTCAGAGCCTGGAGCCTGTTTCAGTCTGTGACTCCCTCTCTCTCTGACCCTCCCCTGCTCACGCTGTCTCTCTCTCTCCTAGAAATAAATAAAACATAAAAAAAAAAAAAAAAGACAAGGCTTCTGAAGGGGAGCTCTAGGAAAACCGGAGTGGACCTAGAACTTCCAGCCTTGCTGTGTGGTGCTGTATCCACCAGAGGGCAGTGTGTCATCATTGTTGTGGAGCTCTGCCTTTCAGAGCGCAGAGCATGAATGCAGTGTTTTCCAGATAGCTCACACGCAACTTCCCCTGCACCCCCCCACCACCATTTGAATGAAAATCTTTATAAAATGTATTACATCATCTTCTAGCCATTATAAGAATATTGTTATCATTGTTTCCTGTGAGTTACTTTTACCATTTTGTCATTGTATTAGCTTAATTCTAGACCAATGCTGCTTTTCAGTCATTATGCAGAAAAACTGTCTAAAGGAAGGAAGAACTAGCCATAGTCTGTGCATTCATGTTTTAGAAATGAAGTGGATCGCTTTTCCTTTGTAAAACCAAAATAGACTTATTCCAGAAGATTTAGAGAGAAGAAATGAAAAAGTAGCGTCACATCCCCCACCCCACCCCATAGTCTCACTACTTTTGTTCCTTCTACCTGTATTTATCAAAAGCTAGGATATTCCAGGTTTTGTGCTGGGCCTCAAAAGTACAGAGGTGAATACAGTGATGAGCTTGCCTTTAGGGAGTGTGGTGTCCGGTGGGGAAGGCGGATGGACAACCAAGAGATTATTATAATCAATTATAATGAGTGCTTTAATAGACAAATATGCACCACGATCTTTGAGAGCATGCAGTGGAGGCTAAGTGAGAGGAAATGCTTTTCAGAAGAAGGGCCAATGAAGTTGGATTTTGAAAAATCATGTATGAGGGGGGTGGGGGCTGGTAGAGGGAATAAGAAATCAACTGAGAAACATACACATCCTTCTTTAAGAATCCTTAGTGATGGTAATATTTGGCCTCCCCAAGGCTTTGTATTGTAAGCACTCAGCACAGTGCCTGGTGCATAGTAGGGGCACAAGTAAAGTTTGTTAAGTATACCAATATGAACCTCTATGATTTTGCTGGGCTACTGATGTCCCTATAATTTTTTTATCCCTGTGCTACTAGCCTCAGGTGTTCACGTGGACTGCTCCTTCACTTCATTCAGTTTTCTGCTCACATTATCTACTTCATTCTCTTACCCTTCAGAGCAGGGTTACTTACTATTGCTTGATGTCATATTACACCTGTTGTCTGTGTCTCAGCCTAATGAGGGCAGGGGCCTTATTTTGCTCACTGCTGGATCTCTAGTGCCTAATAGTTCTTAAAACACAGGAGATGCTTGATTAATATTATTTTGAAAATGTGAAAAGAATGAGCATGAGAGTTATCAACCTTACTTTTTTACTTTGTGATTGAAAATGCCTAGATAGGGGCGCCTGGGTGGCTCAGTCAGTTAAGCGTCTGACTTTGGCTCAGGTCATGATTTCGTGGTTCGTGGGTTTGAGCCCCACATCAGGCTCTGTGCTGACAGCTCAGAGCCTGGAACCCGCTTTGGATTTTGTGTCTCCATCTCTCTTTGTCCCTTCCCAGCTGGCACTCTGTCCTCTCTCTCTGTCTCTCAAAAATAAATAAACATTAAAAAGATTTTTAATAAAAATACATATATGTGTGTGTATGTGTGTACATAGATAGATAGATAGATAGATAGATATGTATACTTTTTAAAGTAAATGATGGGGTAAGGTCGCTACAGTGTTTTGGGGCATTTATTGGAACGTCCAATATTTTATTAGAAAACCCACAAATTAAAGAAAATAAAGAAACCCATTTGTACCCATTCTGCCCCCAGTCTCTTCCTCTTACTTATTTAAAGGAAAGAGAAGACAGTCATCCATGACAAGTAGCAGCTGTCAAAGGAAGCTTCATGCTCAGCGGAAAGCTAAATCTCCCACCATGCAGCCTGTGGACTACAGGTTCAAGTACACTTTTCTCCTGTAGGGAAGTTGGAAAGACCAAAATGAGCTCCTCTATCAGTGTTACCTCAGCCTTCCTTGCTTTGTGGTATTTTACAAGTCTGAAAGTTAGAGAAAATGGATAGTAATACAAGTAATTCTTGTCCATGGAGAACACATACGGTCTGGAGGAATGTGAGATCATCCTGTGGCATCTGTTTGTGAATTCACTTCAGCACTGCTTATCTGACTGCTTATCTGAATATAAGCATGGACAGCATGGAGTCTCCTCAGGACGGGTTATATAACATCATCTTGTTTTCCTCATTAATTAATGAGCTGCATACATTTCACAAGCGTTTATTTCGTATTTGTATGAGAGTCATGATTTTACGTTTTTAAAAGAATAATCGTTTAACATTAGTCACATAAAATATCACCACAACTATTGTCTTATATGCAATACATCATTTCAGTGGAAGGAAGCTCATTTGCATTTTCCTGGTGAAGGAAATGTTTTTCATTCCCCTGACTTAAGGGGATGGAGTGGGGGGGGGGGCTCTATCCTCTTCAGATAGCAAAGATCAACAAGGTACCCTGAATGCTGTTAAGAACTACTTTTTGGTCCTTAAAGATTGGGCATTTCTCACGAACATGTTACTGTCCGACGGCCAATCACAAGCTTGCCTCTCTATGCTAGTAATGCTATTCTGCAGAACGTCCCCACGGCAGTTTGTATGCAGTGGCTGTGTGTGTGACAAGAGTTAGGAGAAGAATGTGAATTTGCTGGTAAGAACTGTGGTAAGACCTTTAGCAAACAGAACCTTTGTTTCCAAGGGGAAAGGGACAGTCTTTTCAACAACTAGTGCCGGGCAACTGGATATCCACATACAAGAGAATAAAATTGGACCCTTACGTTACACTCTATAGAAAATTTAACTCAAAATAGATTAAAGACCTAAACATAAGGGCTAAAGCTATAAAATTCTTAGAAGAAAACTTAGGAGAAACCCATTATGATACTGGCTGTGGCAATGATTTGTGGGATGTGACACCAGAAGCACAGTCAACAGAAGACAAAATAGATAAATTGGACTTCATCAAAATTAAAAACTTCGGTGCAGCAAAAGAAACAATCAAGATGGCAAAAAGACAAAAAGACATATATCTGATAGAAGATTAATACCCAGAATATATATGAAGAACTCCTACAACTCAACAGCAAAACAAACAATCCAGTTTTTAAATGAGCAAAGAACTTGAGTAGACATTTCTCTAAAGAAGGCACACAAATGGCCAATGAGCACATGAAAAGATTCCCCAACATCACTACTCATTAGGGAAATGCAAACCAAAAAAAATCTCAATGAGCTACCACTTCACATGTATTATGATGACTATTTTCAAAAAAAAGAAAAATCAAAGAAAGAGAAAATAACAAGTGTTAATGAGGATGTGGAGAAACCCTCCTGTATTGCTGGTGGGCTTCTAAAATGGTGTGGCAGTTGTCAAAAAGTGAAACATAGCATTATCATATGATGTAACAATTCCACTCCAGGTTGTACCCCGAAAGAATGGAGAGCAGGAACTCAGATACTTTTACATCAGTGTTCATAGCAGCACTATTCACCATAACCCAAAAGAGGAAGTAAACCAAATGTCCATCAATAGATGAATGGATACAAAAAATGTAGCATATGCACAAGGGAATATTATTCAGCCCTTAAGAAGAATGAAATTCTGATCATACCACGACATGCTTGAACCTTGAAAATATCTTGCTAAGTAAAAGAAGCCAGACATAAAAGGCCACATATTGTGTGATTCCATTCATACAAGGTGCCTAGGATAGACAAGTTAATACATGGAAAAAATAGAATAGAAGTTACCAGAGGCTTGGGAGAGAGTGATGGGGATTGAATGTTTAATAGGCACAAATCTGTTGGGGATGATCTTCTGGAGATGGGTAGTAGTAAAGGTTGTGCAACACTGCAATTGAATTGTCACTGAAATATACACTGAAAAATAATTAGGGGTGCATGGCTGGCTCAGTTGGTAGAACAGTGTGACTCTAGATCTCAGGGTCATGAGTTCAAGACCCTTATTGGTTGTAGAGCTTACTAAAAATAAATAAATAAAAATAATTAAAATAGTAAAATTTGGGACATGTGGGCAGCTCAGTCGGTTAAGCATAAATAAGACTCTTGATTTTGGCTCAGGTGATGATCTCACAGTTAGCAAGACTGAGCCCCACATCAGACTCTATACTGACAGTGTGGATCCTGTTTGGGATTCTCTCTCTGTCCCTTCCCTGCTCACACTGTCTCTCTCTCTCTCTCTCAAAATAAATAAATAAGCTTTAAAAAATGGTAAAATGTATGTTATGTATATTTTGCCATAATAAAACACACACACACACACACACACACACACACACACACACATGCATGCACACACAGAAAAGAAACAAATTGGTATGTTACTGGAAGCAACAAAGCTGAAAAAAAAATAAAACAAGAGTCCAGGCACAACTCAGATAGTTATGGGAGTAAGTAAATATCAAAGACAGTGTTTTGAACCAGTAGGAAAGGATGTTTAGATGTTAACTCCCGTGTACCAACAAGCACCACAGTCCAGAGAAATAGTAACATCAAATTAAACAGACATCTGATGTGGGAGTGGGGAGATAGGTTTCCAAGACCTGATTCCACTAGCTTCCAAACGTCTGTATTTAATTTTTATTGATTGACTTTACCCATAATTTAAAATGGATTCTGTATCCTGAAGCTCAGGGATTTAGGGACAATGAGACAAGGAGACCTGGGGCTGCAGAGCCACCGCACCCTCCTTCTGTTTCCTCTCTGCAGAACTCTCTCCAGAGCGCCTCTCCCTCTGGTCTGCCCGCCTGGGAAACGAGACAGCAGACCTGCTGAGCCACTTTCATCTGCGGAGAAGCAACCCCTCCTCCTCAGAACATACTTCCCTCCCTGTGTTCAACTAGCTTAAGTTTTTATCCATTTATTTCAGCAGCTTCCTAACTGGTCCCCTTGCATCCATCCTGCATCCTTCCTGCATCCATCCTCTGTCAGTCTCGCACCCGTCTCTCTGTGCTGCAGCCAGAGCGATCCTGCTAATGTGAGTTGACAGCGCCCCTCTGCTCAGATGCCACTGCAGCCGTCCTTTGCATGCAGAGTAAAACCAAAGTCCTCACAGAAGTCCACAGGGTCTGACAGAATTTGATTTCTCTTTCTCAGACCTCATCTCCTGGACTCTGCTCAGGCACTTTGGCCACTTTGCTGTTCCTCTCTGCGCCGTGCAGAGCAGGGACCCCCTCAGTTCAGGACCCTTGTGTTTGCTGTTTTCTACGGCTGGGAAACACTCTCTTCTAGACACCCATAGAGCCACATGGCCCCTTCCCTCAACTCCTTCAGGTCTTTGTTCAAAGTTTACCTTCTCGTAAACCAGCTCACTTAAAAAACCACTGCAGGTGTCACCCTGCCTATTCCTTCCTGCTTTGTTTCCTTTCAGAGAACTGATCAGTATCTAGTGCATAATATAGTTCTATTTCCATACCTAGACTTGGTTTATTGTCTTTGTTCCCATTAGAATGTAAGTTCCATGCAGTAGAGAGTTTCTTACTTCTTTGGCTTGTTGATATGTGGTAAGTACCTAGAATACGGCCTGGCATATAGCAGGGCTTCCTAAGTATTTGTTGAATGAATGGATGGTCAACTGTTGACTCTGCAGAGAAACTGCCATTAAAAACCTCTTGAGTGGCGGTTAGGTGTCCGACTTTGGCTCAGGTCATGATCTTGTGGTCTGTGAGTTGAAGCCCTGCATCGGGCTCTGTGCTGACAGCTCGGAGCCTCGAGCCTGCTTTGGATTCTGTGTCTCCCCCGCTCTCTCTGCCCCTCCCCCACTCATACTCTGTCTCTCTTGCTCTCAAAAATAAATAAAACATTAAAAATAGCTTTTAATTAAAAAAAAAAAACCCTCCTGACCAAGCACAGCTGATTATTACTTATTGCAGCAAGGGGAAACACCACTTTGATAGAGTCAAGGGGGAAAATAGACGAAGTTTTGGATATAGAATTTTGGAGTCTAAGCTCTCATGATTTAAAGTAGATTTTTCAAGGGGCGCCTGGGTGGCTTAGTAGGTTAAGCGACCGACTTTCGCTTGGGTCATGATCTCGCGGTTTGTGGGTTCGTGCCCCGCGTCGGGCTCTGTGCTGACTGCCAGCTCAGAGCCTGGAGCCTGTTTCAGAGTCTGCGTCTCCCTCTCTCTCTGACCCTCCCCTGCTCACACTGTCTCTCTCTCTCTCTCCTAGAAATAAATAAAAATAAAAATAGAAAATAATAAAGTAGATTTTTCAAGGCAGGGAAGTAGCTGGGCCTGAGCAAAGTACCTGACATAATAGTTTAGGATCGGTGGACATGGCAAAGCGAGGATCTTAAGGCATGTTATTATGAGCAAAATATTGTCCTGATAAGTGACTTACTGGCTCAGTGAACAAACCACTTTCTTGATAAGACAGCTGTTTGCCCAGATAGCAAACCACCCAGGTAACTTCATTTACAATATTTTTCTGAAGCACACAGCAAAGTTATCAGTTTACAGTCTTATCTTCTGTTAAGTTTATGTTGATGCAGGAGGTCTCAGCTCTCGGCATCAATTAATGTGTACAACTCAGTGGATTCGAACATGCTTAGCCTTGCTTCCTTTTTGGGAAACAGAATCTTACTGTGGAAGTCTAGTTCATGGGCAGATAAACAATGGAAGCACTTTCTTTGGTTTAGCTGAGATAGCCCAGAATCTGCTGCCCACGGTACCCCGGGCCCCAGCGGAATTTGAAAAGCTAATTCCGACTTGGAAAGCAGAATACACTTTGCCTGAGTATATCCTTCTTCCGCACAGTGCTTCTCCAAACATTTTTTCAAGGTCATATGTTTACCTAACTTTTGTTATAGAGTGATTGATAATAGGCTGATAGGAGCAGCGGGTATGTATAAGAGTTGGCACGACTGTTCTGGCTGGTCAATGGCCCTGCCATACTACTGTTAAATATCTGACTACCATGCATGATTATATCTATGATGGAAAGATGTTAGAGGAGGCAACAAGCAAGGACAGTTGCAAGACATGTACAGAAGACAGGGTGGTATCTTTTTCCACATTCACTCTTCCAGGAACCAGTGGAGCAGGCTCTGTTGAGAGGCAACATTGAGCTGCTCATAGAAGACAAATATTAAATTTATGCACATTTGAATACAAAAATGGCCTTGGGGTGGGTAACTTCTAAGGTGGCCTCCAATAATCCCTGCTTGCTAGTACTTATGATCCTGCAGTCCTCTCCCCTTGAGTGTGAGCTGGACCTAGTGACTTGCTTCTAAGGAGTAAAACATGGCTGTAGTGAAGGGATGTCACCTCTGAGATTAGATAACAGAAGGACTGTGACTTCTGCCCTGCTCGCTTTCTGCCTCTTGCTAGCTCGCTCTCCGGGCAGCTGCCCTCAGATTATGCTCTATGGAAAAGCCCATGTGGTAAACACCTGGTGCCTCCAGCCAACAGTCAATAGCCAACATGACTTGCTGCCAGACATGTGAACGAGCTTGAAAGTGGATCTCCTCTTAGGTGAGCTTTGAGATGACAGTGGCCCCAGCCTGCAACTTGATCGCAGTATGGAGAGAGAACCTGAGTCAGAACCACTCAGCTCAGCCACCCTTGGATTCCCGACCCACAGAACTGTGAGACAGTAAATGTCTGTTGTTGTAAGCTGCTAATTTTGGAGTAATTTCTCATACAGCAATAGATAGCTAATACAAGGTGTGTGTGTGTGTGTGTGTGTGTGTGAGAGAGAGAGAGAGAGAGAGATTTTGAGGCAATATCAAGCTATTTTTTCCAGGCAGATATATACCACAAGACTTCATATTTAATATGTTTGCTTTGGAGAAATTGTCATAGCCCTGGGTCTGCCCTCTGGCTTAGAAGACCAGAAATAGATTTGTCAGCTCAGCATAGCAGATTCATCTTTAGTCAGACTCACATGAACTAGATCTTTGAGACTTCTATGACAACACTGAGGCTAGTTATTAAATTATAATGAGACAAAAAATAATCATGCTGGCCAGCATACCAGAGCACTCATGTCTCTATGACAAGCACTTTCTTTCTCTGAAGTCAAAATTTCATATCAAATAAGAATGAGAGACTTGCTTGATGAACAGAGAGTCAGAAGAAAGGTAGTTAAGCAAAGATTTGCATTGTTTCATAGCAGTAGTCCAAGGGAATAGCCTCATACTAAGAATAATTTCATCTGTGGAGCCAAACAATACCACAAATGTTGGTTATGGCCCCGTGAGTCTATCTTTATCCCAAGATGAACTCATCAATGGGCCTGGAATTTCCCCAATCGCTTGGCAAAAGCTCCTTCCTTTCATGGGCAGTGACTGGCCAACATCTTGTGTTATGACTCTGGTTTTCTAGGCTACCATGAGGACCAACCCATCTTTGGAAGGGAAGATTTTTTTCTTTGGGTGAATTAATACATGGATTAGCTTATAGTCTCTTCTTGTTGGTCTAGGAGTTGTTTTGCATCTTTAAGGTAAGTTTAATGCTAATTATATTAAGAACATATTGTGATCTAGACATCTACCTAAGAACTTTATTTATAGATTATATGAATTAACTCCATATAGCAACTGAGTGAGGTAGGCATACTAATATCCTAGTACCAACAAGGAAATGAGGGCAGAGAGAAGATACTCAAAGTCTCGCAGCTCATACATGTCAGAACCTTGTTTTGCCTGAATTTGCTTTAGACTGACTTCCTAACCACCTTTTCCTATCTCCCTTGCCTCTACACTGATGGTTTTTGACTTGAACAATCATCAGGCTTACATGGAAGATTCCTTAAAGCACAGATTGCTGGGCTCCACCCCTAGAGTTTATGATTCAGTAGGTTTGGGGTGGGGCCTGAGAGTCTGCATTTTTTTTAACATGTTCCCAGGTGCTGTTGATGCTGCTGATCCAGTGACCATGCTTTGAAAACATTTTTTGGGTGGGACTAGTAATATCTCTTTTTTGGAGTAGTTTACTTCCTCCTATTCATTCTCTAAATACAAATGCACTAATCTTTCTAATTCTATTTGGAAATATTTATTGAATGTCAGACATTGTGCTAGGCACAGAGGGTGAAATAATGAGCAATAGCTTGAAGTGGGGCATTTGCCTTGAACAATTTCTTTCCTTGGCTGTCCACCATGTAATGTTGTTCATGGTCTCCTTTCTGTGAGTGTAAGATATGGAAGCAATATAACTAAAGTTCTACTCCTGTAAGCAGCCCACAGAATGGTTGAAGTACCTCTATGCTTGTTGATTTGCTCTTCGTAATGGCTTGGTGGAAAAATTTAAATTATAGCTTGTTCTTCATTCTAAGATGTCAGAGTGAACTGATGGATTTTAGGTAAGCAGGAATATGGGAGAAGAAGATATTCTTCTCATTCTTCTCATTTTGTAGGACTACAAAATAATTTTTTTCATCCTTAGAAAGGTGGGACATCAGGAATGATTTTGAAATGTCACAAAGTCCTGCCCCCCTCCTGTGAAAGTCTATCTGTTATTGCTCTGTCCCTACCCCCAGGTCCAGTCCCAGCAAGAGTGATGATCAAGCTGTTTGGGGCTTAGCCCAGAAAAATTCTCACCACTACCAGTCATAATTATGTTTGTCTCTCCTCCCTTCTTCCTCTTCTCTTAAAGGTGTGAAGTCTCTTTTTTGGGTGGGCAGAAAAAGTCTAAAATTTAGCTAGTCTGAAACTTTGGTTGTGTAATTCCTTGTTATTATAGAATAAATTCCATTCTAATCAAGGAAGTTGGAATTAAAATAGAAAACCCTGTCTCTCCTCATGGCACTTTGAATTCTGTCTTCAAAACATGGCCTTCTTTCTCAGGCTGATGTAATAGCTCATGTATCTTCAAGATGGCAAAGTAGAGTTCATGGGGGGCAGGCTGTAGCAGTTATTTTGTTTTTTGTTTGTTGTTTTGTTTTTGGAAGTGGTTGTTTTCATTTGGGGCGCTTGATTTTTATCCCAGGGTCAACAGAAAACTATGGAAGACTGTAAACTGGGGCAAGGCAATGGGTGAGGTATGTATGTCTGAGCCACCTTTTGGGTTGCTATGTGGAGAAGAACTGGAGGGATCTGGAGGCAGGAAGACCAATGAGAAGGCAAGTGCAGTGGTTTGCAGTGATCCTGAGGAGAAAGGATGGTGATCTGGATAAGAGATACGGATGACAGGATGAGAAAGTATAAGGATTCTTGAGATAATTTATGGTACTATATGTAGTTTAAGGAACTTTACCTGAGGAGAGATAGGGAGACATGAAGGATGGCACTAAGATATTTGGTGTTAAGCAACAGATTGGATGCTGAAGCCTTTACTTGAGAGCCAATACTGGGGAGGTTGGAGGTGAACGTAATGCATCCAATATGACCATTGGTGAGTTGACGTGCTTTGAGACATTAATTCAACTGGAATGACCAATAAGTAATTAATAATCACATTACTCTGAGTGTGAAATCCTTCCAGTAGCTCACTTTTGTCAAGGGTACAAATTCCAAATTTCTTAGCAAGACTTACAATTTACCCTTTTGGGTTTCATTTCTGACACCTATCTCAGCCACATTGCCCAGACCAAAGTCAATTTTAGCTTGCTCGCTGGAGTCTCAGGGACCCTGTGTCAACTGTTCTATCAGGATCTATTTTCTTATCTTTTTCTTGCACTGAACAAAGAGTGAGGGCCAGATAGCTGGTTGGTGCTGGGATAAAATGGTGAGCAAAAGATGACCTCGACCATGCACTGGTGGACGAGGGTTCTGTAGGAGCTAGACAGTAATCCAATAATTACAAATTTCTAAATTAAGTTAAATTAAAAAATAAATTGCAAATGATATCAGAGGTGCTAATGGAAGGTACCTAGTAAGGATAAGGGCCTATAACGGGGTTTTGATGTAGGGAAGCCTGAGAAAGTGAAGATAGAATTGATTCACAGAGGGAGGAAAGTGTTCCAGCTGAGAAAACACCCTATGAAGGGGTAAAACTTGACACATTGTGGGGAACTAGAGAAGTACACACTTTCCCTAAAGCACTTAGGCCAGGATTGCGGTTTATTCGGGGAAGTGGAGAGGAAAAGGAAAAAAGGAAAAACCAAACCACAAAACAAGCCAAACAAACAAAAAAGCTCTTGGCTGCTTTGTCCCGTAGCAGCCGCCGTCCGATCTCAGGCAGCCGCGACCTCGTCGCACTGACTACTGGGAATTGTAGTCTTGACCTTAGCGGGCAGACATGGCGGCCTCCGTTGCAGGGGCCTGCGGGGCCTCAATGGACGCGTCTCGAAGTTTCCGAGCTGCCAGGGCGCTGCTTCCTGCGCTAGCCTCCGTCGCCTGGCGTAAGTGGAGCGGGGCTTGCAAACCGGGGGGAAGAAGGAGCTCGGGGCCAGGCTCGAAGGAGGCAAGCCCAGAAGTCAGGGGCAACCCTCGTGGGACCGCGAGTTGGGGGAGATTGCAAGGGCCGCGGGAAGTCAGGGCGACTTCTGTTGACCTCTGTCATCCGCTGCTGCAGGGGCCCGCGTGGGTCCGGGCCGACAGCAGAGCACCGGACCTTCAGTGCCCGGCACATTCAAGCCGCCGCCGAAGCCGGTCATTGTGGACAAGCGCGGTCCCACTCGTCAGGAAAGGAGGTGAGGCCCGGGCCTGGGCGCGGCTCCCGCTTTTTGCGTCTGTGCACTCGCGAACCTGCCTTTACTGTGGAGATCTCGGCTCTAAAGCTGAGCTGGAACCCCCACTGCACGATCTTGTGTGCAGGATTCATGAGCTCCTGTGCAAAGCTCAACCACCTCCCCCCTTTTCCCAAGCTAGCTTTGAACTTTATCTGCAGCCTCATGAAATCAGAACTTCAAACAGGGGGTTCCCCGATTTGAAGCTCTTTGCTCGGCATTTAGCTTGTACCGAGAATTTTTCTCTGAAGCATATAGTGTTTTACTTGTTTGAGGAGCTGATCATTCCTTGCCTCGGTGGAAATGGACTGGCCAGAACTCCGCTTGTTTTCCTTTCCAAACTCACGTGTTTTAAGTTTCCTGAAAATGCTATACAGTAATTAAGATTTTCGGCCAATGTCTGTCTTAACTTTGCTTTTAAAAACTGTGCTTCAGGGGCTTCTGGGTGGCTCAGTCCGTGAAGCGGCGGACTCTTGATTTCCCACTCAGGTCATGATCCAAGGTTGATGAGATCCAGACTGGCCTCGGGTTCTGAGCTGACACCTTGGAGCCTGCTTGGGATTCACTCTCTTCCTTTCTCTGCCTCTTCCCTGCTTGAGGGCATGCTCGCGCGCGCTCTCTCTCTCTCTCTCTCAAAAATAAGTAAGCAAACTTAAAAAACAAACAAAAGAGCCCAGGGTGCTTAAAAGACTGGTTCAAAATGAACGGTGGTAACTTTGGAGGTATCTGTAAGTTTAGATGACCTGGGATTTGCAAAAAGTCTGTGTAGAATGATACAACAACCGTATTAAAAAGCCAGTTTTAGCAGGAAAAACCTGGTGTGATTTTGGCTCTTCCTTGGTGATTGGATTATCTCTGCATGCGTATGTGTGTGTTTAACATTGCAAATATCCTGTTCTAAGTTGAAGTAACATTGAATTTACCGAAGCTAGAGATTCAGAAAAGATTTCCTTATTACAGCTTTTTTTTTTTAAGTTGAGAAGGGAATGTCTCTCTTAAATGGCAAAACATAATATAATTCAGTTAAATGGGAATGTAAGTAGTCTAACTACTTTGGGAAACAGACAAAATTTAGTAATTTTGAGGTTGTGTATACCTTTCCACCTAGTCGGTAGGTACACCACTTAAAGTAATATGTACAAGGAGGCATGTACAGTAATTAACACAAAAGGTATTTGTAACAAACAAAAATGTAGAAGTAGCCTAGATACCCATCAGTAGGTGAATAGGCAAATGTATTTATATTATGGAGTATTATATGGCAGTGAAAAATAAACGAACTGGAGCTAACATGGATAAACTTCACAAATATGTGTGGAGAAAAAACAACCTGCAGAAGAATTGATAATAGTATATACCATTTTAATATTGCTGAGACATGCATATGTAAAATATAAAATCTGTGTGTACATGTTACATACATACATGCATATTGTAAAGTATAAAATGTGCAGGAGAAATTCTTCACAGAGCAGTCAGACTTAGCTTTCCCAATAGCTGTACAAGCCGACATTACATACCTCCCGATGCAATAGAATAAGATGATCGCCTCTATAATATTTTACCCAAAATGTTTAACCTTGTAAGCATGTGGAAACAATAAATCCAGAATCCAGAGATGGCATATGAGACCATAGGCTTTGGCTTTTCAGAAAAGTCAGTGTTATAAAAATACAAAGATGGGGAACAGTAACTGTTTAAGAGAGAAAAGAGAGTCATACCCGGATATAATGTGTGAAGCTTGATGGTAGCTTGAATTGGGCAACAAAAGACCTTTTCCAGCACAGTTAGATACTATTAGTCAGATATGTTTAAATACAAACTATATATTAGATTTTATTATCGAATTAATGCAGAAGTTCTTAGGTGTCATAAAGGTATTGTGAAAAATGTAGCAGAAAGTCCCTATTCTTAGAAGCTTTCTAAAGTATTCCTAGATGAAATACCTTGCTATTTGACACTTTCAAATAGTTCAGGAAAAAAATTACATGTATATATAAAGCAAATATGTCAAAACGTTGGCAGTTGGTGAAATGAGATGAAGTAAATACGGGGGCTCATTGGATTACCATTTCAACTTTTTGGTAGGCTTAAAAAGTTTCAAGAGTAGGAAATGAGTGTTGTACATCATCATATAAAAAGATGTGACTGCTGATTGACCCGTGGGCTGAACCCCACCTCCTTACCCTGTCCTGTCCTTGAATTTTGGGCTCTGCGTGCCTTTGCTGCTCCCAAAGGCTGCTCCAAGGACATAGCCTTGAGATGATGTGCTATTGAAAATACCTCCATGGTGTATGTGACTGAGACCACGTAGGGCCTCTTTGTAAATTTTTAAGATTTGGTGTCTTACTGCCACCCAGGATAAGCCTGTATGTGAGTAATCCTTTGCTGTTACTGAAACTGTCACCTACCCATGCAGAGTGGCCTGCCTCTTTCTTCAGTCTCTCCTTGTCCTTCGAGTATGGGGCCCAGTTTTAGAGTGCACCTGGGAAGCTCCTGAGACACGGTGAATCAACAAAAGAAAGGAACTCACAGGAATAATCATCACTAAATTTAATGAATTACCCCATAGGAATTAACTGTGGAGGAGGGAGGGATGCACTGGGGCTTCAAATATATTGATAATTTATTTCTTAGGATGGGTGATAAGGACATGGTTTTTCACTGTAATGTCATTTATGCTTTTAAAGAGGTTAGCTTAGGGGCACCTGGGTGGCTCAGTCAAACATCTGACTCTTGATCTTAGCTCAGGTCTTCATCTCAGGGTCATGAGTTCAAACCCTGCCTTGGGCTCTGTGCTGGATGTGAAGCCTACTTAAAATAGAAAGAAAAGAAGGAAAGTAAGGAGAGAGGAAGGAAGAAGTTAGAGAAGTTAAAGAGGAGAAGAGGGAGATTATTTTTATTTTTAAGATTGGTTTTGTAGTTAATGATTTATGTTTATATTTTTCCAGTGTAATTTATTTTAACACACACCACTCAGTGTTAGGCTTGTGGTTTATGGCTAGAGGCTTTGTAGTCCTACAGACATGTCTACGTTTAAATCTTGACTTGATAAGTTTATAGCTAAGATAACAGTAGGTCAGTTGTTTACCTTCTCCAAGCTACATTTTCATCTGTGAAAAGAAGATGATGATAGCACACTGGCCTGATTGTTGTAAGGATTAATTCATACTCTCAGTGTGTCATAAACCTTTAAAAGAATACGAGGTGAGTACTCAGGAATTGTTAACTATTTTCATGAGCATCAACAGCAATTTTAAAAGTAAATAACATTTCTTAGAGAAGTAAGAATAAAACATGTCAACATCATAATCTTTCTTTCTTTTTTTTTTTTGGTAAAGTAACAGTTTCTCTTTTAAGTTTGCCTTTAATTTTTTTTTAATTTATATTCTCTACAGGTTCTTGAGTCCTGAGTTGATTCCTCCAAGGGGAAGAACAAATCCTCTGAAATTTCAGATAGAAAGAAAAGATATGTTAGAGAGGAGAAAAATACTCCATATTCCAGAGTTCTACGTTGGTCAGTAAGAGCTGCATGCTTTCATTATTGGTGGTGGGAGGGCTTAGTGTTCTTCACATCGGGGAGAGTGGTTTTCACAGATCTGGGTTTTGTCCAAATGAGACGCTTCTTCCTAATATGTTAAAATATTTAGGAAGTTAGGAGGTTACCTAGAAATGTTGTTTGTGTGTTTCTGCAAGTCATGTGAAAGTTCACTTCTCTTTTGAATTTGTAGGAAGCATACTTCGTGTTACTACAGCCGACCTGTATGCCAGCGGAAAGACCAGCCAGTTTCTAGGGATCTGTATCCAGAGATCAGGAGCGGGCCTTGGAGCTACATTTATCCTCAGGAATACTATCGAAGGACAAGGTAGCTTCCATTTCGTTAGTTTGATTTTCTGGAAAACGGTATCTCAGGATTCCGTTTTGTGTTCTGCATCCCCGGAGAAAACATCGGGAACTCGAAAGGGCCTCAGAGGACTGCTGTGGGTCGTGTGGCCCAAGCCTGGGATGAGGGTGGAGGCTGCTGAGTCAGCAGCCAGGTTGGTGCTTTTCCCTGAGGGCTCCTTTCATCACAAGGCGACACCTGTCAGATTTCCTGACCTCTGGCAGCATCACAGAAGGAGACAAGTGACTGGAAACAGTGTGGGGAATGTTCATGGTAGGAGTCGGTAACTGTGAGAACATTAAGATAAACATAATCGACGTCTGTGCGAGTCACCTTTTCTTAAAGTGAATGCCCCCGTTGTGCTTTATAGTATGATAGTCACCACAGTAATCATTGCTTGATAAGAATTAGAGGAGTTTGTTTTTTTCTTTTTTTTTTTTTAGCTTTTTTAAAATAATTTATTTACTTTTGAGACAGAGAGAGATAGAGCATGAGTGGGGGAGGGGCAGAGGGAGAGAGAGAGAGAGAGAGACAGAATCCGAAACAGGCTCCAGGCTCTGAGCTGTTAGCACAGGGCCCAAAGTGGGGCTCGAACCCATGAACTGTGAGATCATGACCTGAACCGAAGTCAGATGCTCAACTGACTGAGCCACCCAGGTGCCCCTAGAGGAGTTTTTAAAAAGGCGAAACTTGTTTGTTATGCCTAATAAGACAGAGGCCCAAGTGGCCAAATTCTGGAATGATTATGAATCAAAATGGCAGAAGAGTAAAATTTTCTTTTTTCTTTTTTAAAAAGATATATATTTATTTTTGAGAGAGAGAGCACCTGAGCAGGGGAGAGGTAGAGAGGGGGGGCAGAGGATCTGAAGGGCTCTGTGCTGACAGCAGAGAGCCCGATGCGGGGCTCACCCTGCAGTGACCTGTGGTGCTGTGCACATAGGATCTCAGCAGCACTACCAGTTGCAGAAATGTGTGCCTTCGGTCAGGTCATGTGCTTAGAAGCCGTGTAATAGACATGTTCATAGGACCCTGGTTTGATATTCTTTCTTAAAATTGAGATAATAATAGTTTCTGCCTTAAGGTTGTGGTCATTTGTGGGTGATACTGTACATGAAGTACTGAACACTGAATACTCCAAAAATGTTTACTCCCTGTTGCCCTCCTCTAAGGTGCTTTTGACTCTTACAGCCCGTCTCAGCCTTCCCCATTGATACGCCTTTCTTTGGTGGTTTTTCTAGTCCACTGGCTTTAAATACCATCCATATGATGAGAACTCCCAAACTGAAAAAAAATATTAATGTTTATTTATTTTTGAGAGAGAGCACAAGCAGGGGAGGGGCAAAGAGAGACGTAAACAGAATCTGAAGCAGGATCCAGGCTCTGAGCTGTCAGCACAGAGCCTGATGTGGGGTTTGAACCCACAAACTGCAAGATCATGACCTGAACCGAACTCGGACGCTTAACTGACTGAGCCACGCAGCCGCCTTGAGAGCTGACCCTGTCCAGGTTCCGGATTTATACAGACAGCTTCCTCTCTGACATTTCCAGTTGGATGTCTTTAAGAATGTGACAAGTTTAGAATAGGATTGTTTTCCTCACAGTGTGTTCTTCTTGGTTTTTTCTATGTCCATAAGTGGCACCACTGCCTCCGTATTTACTTAAATCAAAAATTTAGGAGTTATTTTTAATTATTCTCTTTCATATATCCAGTCAGTCAAGTTTTTCTGGGCTTAATCTCCCAAAAATACATTCCAGTTTTGTGTGGTTCTCCGTCTCCATGGCCACCACTCGTGCCCATGCCACCCCTGCCTCCTTCCTGGCTGCAGCTCTGCTCTATTCCTGGTTAACTTTCCTGGCCTGCTGACTTACTGTGCTCCAGCCAACAAGACCTTTTTCTGTTTCTGTTTTTTTCCCCTCCAGTATGACAAGTTTGTTAAGACCTCGGGGCCTTTACATTTGCTGTTCTTTCTGCCTGGAGCACTCTTGGCTATTTATAGTGTCAGTATAAATCGTCTCTTCAGAGAGACTTTCCCTGGTTATGCTAATCATACACTATTTATTCTCAGCCACAGTGTTATTACTTTATCTTGATTATATGAAATTACCTTAAATTATGAATTATAAATGAAATTTTGGTTTATCTATTAATTATCATCCTCTAGAATATAAGCTCAATGAGAGGAAAAGAATTTTACTTATTTGAGTTCACTATAGACACAGTCCCTCCTAGATCAGTACCTGGAACAGAATAGGTTTATAGGAAATAATGGATTAAATCCTGGTATTAAATAGTAGATGCTAACGTTGCTCATAGGTATTCGTATTTCTCTTGGGATTATTTCAGGAAACCTGAGAATATACTCTTTCCCTTAGGTGTTTGATGCTACAGAGGATATATCTTCAAGTATTACTTGCAGCATCTTGAGACAGCAAAGCTGTTCCTAGTTTGCTTCATATGGAGAGCCCCAGCATGTTTTTTTTTTTTAATGTTTTATTATTTACTTTTGAGAGAGAGACAAAGTGCAAGAGAGACATAGACAAAGTGGGGGAGTAGCAGTAAGTGAGGGAGACCCAGAATATGAAGCAGGCTGCAGTCTCTGAGCTGTCAGTACAGAGTCTGACGTGGGGCTCAAACCCATGAACCGTGAGATCGTGACCTAAGCCGAAGTTGGACACTTAACCTACTGAGGCCACCCAGGCTCCCCAAGCCCCAGCATGTTTTAAAACGTAGGCCATCCTGGGGCACCTGGGTGGCTCAGTCGTTTGAGTGTCCAGCTCTTGATTTTAGCTTAGGTCATGATCCCAGGGTCATGGTATTGACCCCCGCATTGAGCTCTGTGCTGAGTGTGGAGTCTGCTTAAGGGTTCTTTCTCCCTCTGCCCCTCTCCCTTGCTTGTGCACTTTCTCTCTCTCTAATATAAAAATAATTTTTTTAAAAGAGCTGATACGGATTTTTAAAAAAATAAATAAAACTTACACCATCCTTAGGTAGGACTTCTAAACAAAAGTTAGAACTTAAAAATGGGTTAACTCTTTTTGCATCTTTAATCCTGTTGCCCTTAATGTAGAAGATCAAGTTTCATTTAAGTAGTTGGGAAACAAACAAGAATGTAACAGTGAAGAATTTACTCAAACTTTTTCCTGGTTAATAGTATTAGAAGTCAAGAGTGAGGGAATGGGGTAAATGCATAGGGGCATTAAGGAAGACACGTGTTGGGGTGAACACTGGGTGTTATACGTAGGGGATGAGTCACTGGAATCTACTCCTGAAATCATTATTGCTCTCTATGCTAACTAACTCAGATGTAAATATTAAAAGTTAAAAAAAAAAAAGATGAAGAAAACAGATTCTCAGGATCTAATCCCTCTTCTGATACTAGACCCTAAACAATTTGAACACTGTTGTCATGGCCTCTTAAGATCTTTTTGGACCAGACCAATAAATAAAGGATTGAAAAAAAAATTGTATCAGAAGTGGAGATGTGTGACTGTATTTATAGAAGACATTTTTCTTTAGACTGTCATTCTAACTCAGATTTTTTTCACTTTTAAATCTACATGGACTTTGGTTTATTTCTTTTTCTTTTGATAATCTTCATCTTAAAAATTACAAATTTATGTCACATTTTCTATGTGCAAAACCCTGTGCTAGTTCCATTATGAAATAGTTTTTACTTACATAAGGCATAGGCAGGCATCTGGGTTTAGATGGTAAGAATATGTTTTCTCTTTTCAGGTGTTGAGATTTGCTTTGAACTTTATAATCCTCGAATCCAGGAGATCCAAGTGGTCAAATTAGAGAAACGGCTGGATGACAGTTTGCTATACTTACGAGATGCCCTTCCCGAATATAGTACTTTTGATATGAATATGAAGCCAGTAGTGCAAGAAAATGACCACGAAGTTCCTGTTAATCAGGTATGAGTTGTGTTTGTAGAACTGAAAGTTCTATATAGAATAAGAAAAAGTCACTTTAATGAAAACTTTTAGAAGAATTTTTGCTTGTGACTAAACAACTTAAAATATTTCTTTCTTTTTTTTGTCTTTTTATCACCCGCAGCTGAAAGTAAAAATGAAGCCTAAGCCCTGGTCCAAACGCTGGGAACGCCCAAAATTTAATATTAAAGGAATCAGATTTGATCTCTGTTTGACTGAAGAGCAAATGAAAGAAGCTCAGAAGTGGAGTCAGCCGTGGCTTGAGTTTGATATGATGAGGGAATATGACACTTCAAAAATTGAAGCTGCAATATGGGATGAAATGGAAGCATCGAGAAGGTCCTGATTCTGAGAATCAGTTTGGTTATTTGCAGAAGATGTGCTGACTCCCAGAGGATTTATTTAAAGGCCAATTAATTTTATATATAAAGACGTGGTCACTAAATCAACTAAACATTCATTTGTTTTTGAGTACTGTTGCAAAAAAATAAAATTAGCATGTCAGTTTATTACTTCGGAGTCAAATCGTTACCAAAATCCTCTTCATTGAGCCTGGGGAAGTGGTGGGATGATTCTTTAAGTTTGTGGAATAAATTATAAAAAGCATATGCTATAAAGAGTAATAATAAAGTGAACACTGATGTACCCACTTCAGGGTAAGAGGTGAAATATATAGTAAGATCCAGGAATGTTAAGAAATAGAACATTTACTAGAATTTGAGAAGATTCATATGTGTCTGCAATTGCATTCTTCTCCCCTCCAAGGTACAAGCATTATCCTGACTTTGGTGTTAATGATTCCCTTGTGTCTCATTTGATTTTATTTTTTAATTATTATTATTTATGTTTCATTTATTTCTGAGAGAGAGAGCATGTGCAGGGGAGGGTCAGAGAGAGAGGGAGATACAGAACCTGAAACAGCCTCCAGGCTCTGAACCAGCTGTTAGCACAGAGCCCAATGTGGGGCTTGAACCCACAAACCGCGAGATCATGACCTGAGCCGAAGTCGGACGCTTAACCGACTGAGCCACCCAGGCGCCCCTCGTTTGATTTTATTGATTACATTCTAAAACAACATACCTAGTTTTGGAAACCTGTTAGCAGATTAAAAAAAGGACCACATTGTCATTGTTACATGAAGGCTTCAGGGAGAAGGTAACAGTCTTGCTCGTAGTCTGGCTGCATTTTCCCTGATTGTTTGCAAAAGTCAC
This sequence comes from Hyaena hyaena, assembly GCF_003009895.1. Lineage (NCBI taxonomy): Eukaryota > Metazoa > Chordata > Mammalia > Carnivora > Hyaenidae > Hyaena > Hyaena hyaena. Next base: position 1,208,708 of record NW_024080800.1, on the reverse strand, counting down.
TTTGAGGTAGTTCATGGCCAAGGTCAGGAGTGAGTCCTGCTTAACAAGGAGGCTCACCACAGGGCACCTGATAATTGATGTCTGGCAGGAATGGGTTGGGGGGAGTAGACTGCTCTAAATCTGGTTTTTAGCTCATTATGAATCAAGCTCCAGCTCACAGGATGGGTCAGAACAGTACTTCTGTAGGACAGTGTGAGTATTCTTGCTCATCCATGTAGCTGAGACTAGAATGGAAATCTGCCATATAATCACATGGTAAAAACCAGCCTGCAGATAATTTGAGGTAGGCTTACCTGATCATGCTGGTCCTCAGGTTGAATTCTGGGTGTGAAGTAGTTTTCCTTCAGAATTTTAAAGATATTGCTATACTGTCTTGTTCCAGTTGCATTGAGAAATCCAAAACTATTTTGATTTCTGTTCTTTGTGACCTGAAAACTTGGAGACGAATCTTGCTCCTCAAGGTAATGAAATTTCATAGTGTCTATATTTATCGGTATTTGATGAATCCTTTCAATATGCTAACTCATGTCTTTTGGTTCCGGGAAACTTACTGTTCATTGACAATTTTCTCTCCCCCGCTTTTCTGTTTTGAGAACAGTTAATGTCACATTGGTTCTCCAGAACTAGGTCTCTTTCCCCCCCTCCCCCAACCTCACCTCTCTTTAATTCAGTCTTCCAACTCTTTGCTCTTATAATTTTAAATCTGAAGATTCCTTGTGATTTCTGAATGTTCCTTTTCTTATATGGTACTTTGTTCTTATTTTATATTCTTGCCTATGGATGTGTTCTCTTAACCATTGAGTACTTTCATGATAGTGTTTGTATTGTTTCGTTGGTTTTTTTTTAAATTATTTTTCTGTAGTATCTGTTTTCTTCAAATTTATGCATGTGTGTGTGTATACATATATCCCCCTAGACACTAAGTAAATTTTCCACATATTGTGCAGAATGTTCTGCAGCTTAAACTTACATGATTTTTCTTGCATTATCTCCTGGTGTCCCAAAGATACAGCTAACCTCTCCAGCTTCCCCCCCCCCCCCCCCCAATTTTAGGCTTTTTCAGGACGTCTGGCTATCCTTGGCTCTCTATTTCTGGTCAAATTGTGGACTGAAAAGCTGGTTAGGAGCCTTGGACTCGTGGGAAGGGTTGTTTTTAGGGTTATCGGGGTGAACTCTTTTTGGGAGTTCCATCCTCCACATATGTGAATGTCTTGGTTTGGTCACATTCTCCAGAGTAGAGGCTTCCAGTCCCCTTCCTGGGTGGTAAGGAAGTGTCTGCCAGCATTGTGGGAATCTGATGGGGGAAGGATGAGATTTCTAGCACTATATGTGCTCATCCATCTTTCCCCTCCCCACCAACGCTGCTGGCCTCAGTCGCGGAAGTCCAGGAAAACCCTCTTTCAGATCGATAGAGAATAAACTTCTGGACTTTTGCTGGTGTGGGGAAGGGCTAGATGAGCCATGGTGAGGAAGAGAGGAAGGGATATTAAGCATATAACCCCCAAATAGTTTTCATTAGGTTCTTCTATTGGCCGCTGTCCTTAACGCCCTGGTGCCGGAGTACTCAGTCTGCCGACTGGACAGTTCTGAGGGTGAATTAGGTGGTTCTCACCTTTCTCCACTGCTGGCTGGATTTGCCTTTCTCAAGCCTGCTCATCAGTCCATTATGCTTTGTCAGAATTGTGTTCTGCTGGTTTCTTGTCCTGCTCTCTCCTGTGGTTTTGTGTCTCATTCATAGGCTTTCCGTGTTTTGTACTGCGCCTCTTGTCCTGTTCTCTCCTTTCTTCTGGATTTCTCCTTTTCCCTGTGGTGTATTTTAATGGTAATTCGGATAATTCATCTGACAAATTAGCCCATGTAGCCATTTTTTCTATAATAGATTTCTTATCCAAAATGAGTTTTAAGATACTAGCCTTGGGGTTCTGAGCATTCAGTGCATCCTTGATCTTTTTCACTAATAGTTGTTGTTACACAACCATCTGACTACTTTTAGAAAGCAGTGGATATCTTGCTGGAAAGCTCAAAAAATTTTTAGCAAGAGTCTTTGATATTTTTCTTCCTTTTTTATTTTTATTTTTTATTTTTTTTGAGAGAGTAGGGAGGAAGGGTGAAGGGAAGTGAGCGAGAGAGAGAGAAAGAGAGAGAATATCTCAAGCAGGCTCCACGATTCAGGGCTCCATCTCATGACCATGAGATTGTGATCTGAAGCTGAAATCAAGAGTTGTGCTTAACTGACTGAGCCATTGAGGAGCTTGATACTTTTTTTCTCATCAACTTGTCAAAGATAATCATTAAAAGCCTGTTCATTTACCTTGGTAAACATACTTCATTCAACCTTGGTAGAGGAGCAGATGAAGGATACATTTCAAAATCTAAAGCTGTGTAAATATGATCAGCTCACAAGTACGTGTGTTCATAACACAATGAGTCCTGTTTTTCACTCTGTAAAATTATCTTTAAAATTCTTGTGAGTTTTCCTCCAGAAACAACACAATCTTAGTATATTTAATGTATATAGGATAAAAATGTGTATTGTAAAATAATAACAAAATTTGCCTTTTAACCATTTTTAAATGTATGATTTGAGTGGCATTAATTACATTCACATGCTGTGTGGCCATCACATGTAGAACTTGTTCCTCACCCCAAACAGAAAGTTATAATCATTGAGTAATAACTCTATTCCTATCTCCTCTCTTCCAGGCTCCTGGTAAATCCCACTCTACTCTTTATTTTATTTATTCATGTTTTACTCTTTTTTAATGTAGCTATTCTAGATACTTCGTTTAAATGGAATCACAAAATATTTGTACTTTGCATTTGGCTTATTTTACTGAATATATTTTCAAGATTCATCCATGTTATAGCATCAGAATTTCATTTCCTTTTGTGGCTAAATAATATTCCATTGTATAATATATTTTATCCATTCATCTCTTGATAAATACTTGGGTTATTTTCACGTTTTGGTTATTGTGAGTAATGCTGCAATGAACACTGACATGCAAGTATCTCTTTGAGTTGCTATTTTCATATTCTCTTTAAATGTATTCCAGGTATGTACCCTGGGATGTAATTGCTGGTACATGTATGTTTAAGTGTGCTTTCCAATTTCTTCTTTAACCCTTTTTCTGGATTTGCCTTGGTGCTATTTGATTCCCACCTATTTATGAATTTTCCTTTCCCTTTTGTCAGAGAGGATACTTTGTATGATTTCAGTCTTTTAAAATTTATGGAAAGTTGTTTTGTAGCTTAACATATGGTCTGTCCTGGAGAGCGTCCCACGTGCGCTTGAGAAAACTAGATTGTGTTGTTGGGTAGTGTGTTTGGTAAATGTCTGTTAGAACTAGTTAATTTATACTGTTCTAGTCTTCTGTTTTCTAATTGATCTTCTAAAGTGTTTTATCCATTTTTGACTGTAGAATATTGAATTTTCTAAAAATTGTAGAACTCTCTAATTTTCCCTTTAATTCTGTCAATGTTTGCTTCATATATTTTGGGGGCTTGTTCAGTGCATAAATTACTATAATTCTATCTTTCTGATGAATTGACTTATCAATATGTAATATACTTTGTTTCTTGCAACAGTTTTTTGCTTATAGTCTATTCTGTCTTACATTACTATAGCCACCTCTGCTCTCATTTGATTACTGTTTCTATAGAGTATCTTTTCTGGGGGACTTGGCTGGCTCCCTTAGAGCATGCGACTATTGAACTCAAGCTTTTGAGTTCAAGCCCCATGTTGGGGGTAGAGTTTATGTTAAAAAATGTACATGCATACACACACACACGTATCTTTGTGTCTTTGGCACGATAGTGAGTTTCTTATAGACGACATAGAGCTGGATCTTATGTTTTGTTTTTTTATCCATTTGATAATCTCTGTCTTTTGTTTGGAGAATTTAATACATTTGCATTTAAGTCAGTAAAAAGAATGGACTTCTGCTATTTTGTTATTTGTTTTCTTTATATTTTATACCCCTTTTGCTTCTTGTTTTCTCCATGACTGCTTTCTTCTGTGTTAAGCTGATTTTTTGGAGTCAACCGATTGGCTTCTTATTTCTTTACCTGTATATTTGTTAAATGTCTCCTTTGTGGTTACCATGAGAATTACATTTAACATTCTAAATTTGTAATAATCTAGTTTGAATTGATACTAACATGACTTCAATAGCATACAGAATCTCTACTATAAAGTTCTTTTCTCCTTTTACATTATTTATGTCACAGATTTCATCTTTATATAGTGTGTGCTCCATAATGGATTTATAATTATTTTGTATGCATTTGTCTGTACTTACCTTTACTGGAGCTCTTTATTTCATCATACAGATTCAAGTTACTGTCTGATGTTCTTTTATTTCTGCTTGAAGGACTCCCTTTAGCATTTCCTGTAGAGCAGCTCTGATTGCAAGGAACTCCCTCAGGTTTCTCCTTCATTCCTCCCTCATTTTTGAAGGACAGTTTTGCTAGATACAGAATTATCGGTTGGTGGTATTATTATTATTTGAGCATGTTAAATATGTCACCCCACAGCATTCTGGCCTCTGGTTTCTGATGAGAATTGGCTGTCACTTTTGTTGAGGATCTTTTGATCTTGAGGAGTAGCGTTTCTCCTTTGCTGCTCTTGAGATTCTCCCTGCCTTTGTTTTTCTACAGTTTTCATTATACTGTCTTGGAGTGGCCCTCTACCTTTATTACACTTGGAATTCACAGAGATTATGGAGTTGCAATTCATGTCTTTGCTCAAATTTTGGATATATTTGGCCATTATTTCTTCAAATCTTCTTTCTGCTCCCTTCTTCTGGGATATCAGAAGTGCATATGCTGGTCTGTTTGCTGGTGTCCCTCCAGTTTATCAGGCTCTATTCACTTTTCTTGTTTCTATTTTCTTTCTAGTCCTCAGACGTGGTCACTGTAATTGTCCTGTTTTCAAGTTTCTGATTCTGTTTTGTTTTGCTCCAATTAGGTGTTAAACTCTACTAGTGAACTTTTAATTTCAATTATTGTACTTTTTAGCCTTAGAATTTGTTTGGTTCCGGGGCGCCTGGGTGGCTTGGTCGGTTAAGCGTCCGACTTTCGCTTAGGTCATGATCTCACGGTTCGTGGGTTCAAGCCCCGCGTCGGGCTCTGTGCTGACTGCCAGCTCAGAGCCTGGAGCCTGTTTCAGTCTGTGACTCCCTCTCTCTCTGACCCTCCCCTGCTCACGCTGTCTCTCTCTCTCTCTCCTAGAAATAAATAAAAAATGTTAAAACATAAAATAAAATAAAAAAAGAAAAAAAAAAGAAATTGGTTCCTTTTGATAATTTCTGTGTATTTATGGATATTCTCATTTTGTTCACATATCCCTTTTCTGATTTCCTTTAATTCCTTGTCCGCAGTTCCCTTTAGTTCTTTGAGCATATTTAAGACAGTTGCTTTAAAGTCTTTGTCATATTAATTCCGATTTCTGTGTTCTCCAGAAATGTTTTCTATTACTTTGTTTTTTTGAATGGCCTTACTTTCCAGTGTCTTTGAATGTCTTTTGACTTTTTTGTTGTTGAAAGCTGGACATTGAAATATTATAATGTGATTCTGGAAATCAGACTTCCCCTCCTTCCCCAGAGTTTCCTTTATGATGATTATTGGACTGTAGTCCATTTGTTTACTGATGTTTCCAAACTGCTTTTGTAGAGATTTGATTCCTTATTGTGTGTGATCACTGAGTCTATTTCTTAACTTGTATTTGGATAATATTTTCTTGAAAGCCAGGAGCTAAAACAAATACCTCTCCCAGTCCTTGCCAATTGTTTCTTCTGGGTTACTCCCTCAACATTTATCCAGGGTTGCAACTAAGCCTAACACCCCAAGTTGAAAACTTAGGGTCCTCTTAGATCTTTTCTTACCGTGCTTCTTGCCTTTGGCATATGTGTGGCTTCCTACATTTCCCTATCTATGCTTTTGAATATCGTAATTTCCCAAAGTAACTCCCTTTCGCCCTCCCCCAGCTTTTTCTCCCAGGCTTTAGGTGATCTGTTGTGTATCTCAATGATAATCTTCTCACCCAGGCCTTTGTGCATTGTTGGTTTGCCTTACACCTATTTTTGAGCAATACCTGCCACTTTCTGGACTGAGTTTGAAGTTAGGCAGAGCAGAGATGAGTGCTCTGCTTCGGTCCTTCTACTCATGGACAGGCTATAATAGATATATACCATAATTTGTGAGTAGTCTGTTCTGTTCCTTCCAGTGACAGGGACCAAGGTCTGACACTGAGAATATAGCTGCCATTTTTAAGACTGCTGCCACATCAAAAGAGCAAACAAAAATGTCACAAAGCTTTCATATCATTATGTTTATTATTTTTTCAGGTTTTATTGAAATATAGTTGACCTATAGCACTGTGTAAGTTTAAGGTATACAGCAAAATGATGGGACTTTCATATATTGCAAAATAATTACAATAAGTTTAGTTAATAATCATCATACATAAAACAAAAAAAATAGAGGGAAAAGGTCCATCCGTATTGTCACAAATGGCAGGAATTCCTTTTTTCTGGCTGAATAATATTCCTGTGTGTGCTTTCCCATTCTGTAGGTTGTTCCTTTTGCTTTGCAGGAGCTTTTTAATTTGATGTAGTCCCACTTACTATTTTTACTTTGTTCCCTGAGCTTTAGGTGTCATATCCAAAAAGTCAGTGCCAAGACCTATGTCAAGAATCTCTTTTCCTGCCTGGGGCATCTGGGTGGCTTAGTCGGTTAAGTGTCCGACTTCGGCTCAGGTCATGATCTCACCGTACATGGGTTCGGGCCCTGCATCGGGCTCTGTGCTGACAGCCAGCTCAGAGCCTGGAGCCTGTTTCAGATTCTGTGTCTCTCTCTCTGACCCTCCCCTGCTCACGCTGTCTCTCTCTCTCTCAGAAATAAATTTAAAAAAAAATCTCCTTTCTTCTTTTCTTCTAGGAGTTTTATGGTTTCCAGTCTTTAAGTCTTTAATTCATTTGAGTTCATTTTTGTGAATGGTGAAAGATAGAGGTCTAGTTTCATTCTTTTATATGTGAATATGCAAATTTTCCACCACCATCTATTGAAAGACTATCTTCATTTAGTATTGGCTGTTTTGTCATGTATTAGTTGCTTGTGTACTCAGGGGTTTACTTCTGGGTTCTCACTTTGGTTCCACTGGTCTGTTTTAAAGCCAGGACCATACTGTTTTGATTGCTATAGCTTTAAAATATAGCTTACAGTCAGGAAGTATGATGCCTCCTACTTTGTTCTCCTTTCTCAGGAATTCCTGGGCTATTTGGTGTCTTTTGTTTTCCATGTAAATTTAGGATTTTTTTTTTCCATAAAAAATGCCATTGGAATCTCAATGGGAATGGTATGTAATCTATAGATGTTTGGGGATAGTATGGGCATTTTAATGATATTAATTCCTCCAATCGATGAAAATGAGATACAGTTCCATTTATTTGTGTCTTTGATTTCTTTCATCAACACTGTATAGTTTTCAGTGTATAGAATTTTCACTTCTTGATTAAGGTTATTAAGTATTTTTATTATTTTTGATGCTATGGTAAATGGGATTGTTTTCTTCATTGATTTTCAGATAATCATTGTTCATGTGTAGAAACACTACTGATTTTTGTATGTTAATTTTATTTCCTGCAACTTCACTGAAGTCATTGGTTAGATCTAAAAGTTTTTTTGTAGAATTATTAGGATTTCATACATATAAAATCATGTCATGTGCAAATAAAGTCAGTTTTACCTCCTTTCCAATCTGATGCCTTTGTTTCTTCCTCTTGCCTGATTGTTCTGGCTAGGACTTCCAGTACTGTGTTGAATAGGAGCTGTGAGAGGGGGCACATTTGTCTTGTTCCTGATCTTAGAGGGAAAGCTTTCAACCTTTCACCATTCAATTTATTAGCTGTTGACTTCCCATAAGTGGTCTTTGCCTTTTGGCACTTTATAAGGTGTCTTAGTATAGCTCTATTCAAATTCAACCTATTTAGGGTCTTTTGGTCTTCCTAGATCTGGATGTTCATTTATCTCTCAAGGTTTTGGAAATTTTCAATGATTATTGCTTTAAATATACAATTGATCTTGAACAACACAGGTTTGTGGGTTGTGGGTCCACTTGTATGTGGATTTTTTTTTCAAAACAATGCCATACTGTAAATGTATTTTCTCTTCCTTAAGATACTCTTAATATTTTCTCTAGCTTAATTGTAAGAATACAGTATATGTATTATATATTAAGTCCATATACAAAATATGTGTTAATCGGCTGTGTTATCTGTAAGGCTTCCAGTCAGTTGTAGGCTATTAAGTAGTTAAGTTTTGGGGGGAGTCAAAAGTTTTATGTAGATTTTCAAGTGCATAGGGGTTGGCACCCCTAACCCCTGCATTTTTAAAGGTCAACTGTACTTTCTATCCCTTTTTCTTTTTGAAATTCCCACAATGATATTGTTTCTTATGATGGTATCCCATAGGCTCCATACTTTCTTCACTTTTTTAAAAAAATATTTTTTATGTTTTATTTATTTTTGAATAAATTGAGAGATAGCGTACGAGCAAGGGAGGGGCATAGAAAGAGGGGGAGACACAGAATCTGAAACAGGCTCCAGGCTCCGAGCTGTCAGCACAGAGCCCGATGTGGGGCTCACAGACCATGAGATCATGACCTGAGCCAAAGTCGGACGCTTAACCGATTGAGCCACCCAGGTGCCCATCTTCACTCTTTTTCATTCGTTTTTCTTTTTGCCCCTCAGTGGATAATTTCAAATGTCCCATCTTCAAAGTCACTGATTCTTTTGCGTGGATGAGTCTGCTTTTGAGGCTTTCTGTTGAATTCTTCAGTCATTGTATTTTTCAGCCCTACGATTCCCATTTGTTTGGCTTTTCTTTTTTGGACTTCTCATTATATTTATGCATTGTTTCCCTAATTTAGTTGTCTGTGTGTTCTTGCAGTTCACTACATTTCTTTAAAAGGATTATTCTTTTTCTGACAGTTCACAGATCTCCATTACTGTATAGTCAGTTGTTAGAGTTTTACTAGTTTACTTTGGGGTGTCTGCTCATCTGACTTTTTGCAACCCTTGACTCCTTTTTTTTTTTTTTTTTTNTTTTTTTTAGTATTTTTACTTATTTCTAGGAGAGAGAGAGAGACAGCATGAGCAGGGGAGGGTCAGAGAGAGAGGGAGTCACAGACCGAAACAGGCTCCAGGCTCTGAGCCGGCAGTCAGCACGGAGCCCGACACGGGGCTCGAACCCACGAACCGCGAGATCATGACCTAAGCGAAAGTCGGACGCTTAACCGACTAAGCCACCCAGGTGCCCCTAACTTTTTACAACCCTTGACTCTTTATGTTGGTATCTACACATTTGAATAAGCAGCCTCTATTCTAGACTTTCTAGGATTGCTTTGGCAGAGAAAGTTCTTCACCAGTCTTCTCAGTTTGGATGTTTAGACTTGTCAGCTTAGTAGCATCCTTGGGCAGGCAGGGCTTGCTGTCAGGGGCTGTTTTGGGGGTGAGGCCACCGCAGGAGCTCTGAGGTGGGTGTGGGATGCTGCTGGCTTATTTCCCTGATCAAGCAAGGCTGTCGGATGGGCCCCGTGGTTGCCTGGGTTCTCTGGTCAGGCTTACTGGGCAGGATGAGGTGCTGTACTCAGCAGTAGGTAGGATTATGGATTAGCCTCCCTGCGCTGGCAGGGCAGCAGAACAGGTCCCGGGTCCCACACTGGAACCTGTTTGGGGATGTACTTCGGGCGAGACTGTGCCCTGAAGTCCCCGGGCAGATGCTGCCAGCCGATCCTGCCAGCATCCCCACTTAAGTGCTGTTGGGCTTCTGGAGGTTTCCTGGTGTTCCAGCCGAGCTTTCTGGGCAGGCGGGACTCAGGGACCACACTCAGCAGTGGGAAGGGCTGTCACCCAGCTTCCCTGCCGTAACAGAGCAGTTGAGCGAGCTCTAGGCAGCCTCCCAGCTGTTCCTGGTTAGTTTTCCCACTCAGATGGGGCCGGGGCTACTCAGCAGTGATTGGGCCTATGATAGGGCATCCCGCCCAGATAAAGCCGGAGATCCAGCTCGCAGCATCCCCTTAGGTGTTCCTAGTCAGGCTTCACAGTTAGGAGCGGCCAGGAGCTACACTCGGCCATGTTTTAAATTTTTCTTCTCCGCCCTGGGCAGAGAAGGGAACCTAGCTTGAAGTCTGGACAAGCCGGCTGCTTGTGGTCTTGACTGAAGCTGACTTGCACCCCAAGTTCTCTGGCTGAATGGTGCCACTGGCTTTGCTCTGAGGCTGATCAACTCTGCCTGCTGTGCTCTCTGCTCAAGCATAACGCCCAGGTGTTCTGACCAGGCTTTTCCTGTGAGGTAAGACTTGGTGGGAACCCCCAGTAAGTGATGAAATGTGCTGGGGGACGCCGGACGCCTATCCTGTGTTCTCTTTTCCCACGGGGGGCCCCACGGGCTGAGGGTAGACCTCTTGTCATGGTGCTGCCTCAGCCTAGAAGAGGGGCAGTGTGGTGAGCGTGGCGACGCTCGCCGTTTGTAATGCAGTCTGTCTCGGTCTGTGTGGTGTGTGCGTGAGGTGTTTCAGCCGCACTTCCGTGTTCTAGGTTTTTTCAGAGGTGCCCATGCATACTTGTTAGCCTATGTTGGTATCTTAGTGACTTCCTGCCTTTTATAAGTTGTCTTTTCATTGACCCCAAGTTTGCTTGATTAATGTAAACATGACTGTTTCCCAGAGTTCTGAAAAAGTTGGTTGTGACCATTCCTGCTTCTCTTTCAATGTTTCCGTGGGAGGACGAGACCTTGAATCTGCCCAGTCCATGATTTTGCTCGTGTATGTGTTGTGTTGAAACCTCTGTTTAGTGTTGCAGTAGAACGATTAATGGTTTAAGAGAAATAACTACCCTGAGTCTTTTGTATAATGCACAGCGTTCAAACTGCCAATGTTCTTCCTATTAGAAAGAGATCTATTTAAATTTTCAGTTTTCAGGGATAAGCTAGTCTATAACCCGTTAGAAGGGCTCCTATGTTCCAGACACTGTGCAAGGCATTTCATGTCTCTTATGGTTCAGAAAACCTTGTGAGACAGGTGCTTCTACTCCATTTTACAAATAAGATCGCTTCGGAGAGGTCAGCAGCTGTTCTGAAGTGGCACAGATGTGAGTTGGTGGCGCTAATGTTCAACCTCACAAGTGCCTGAGGCAGAACTCGGTTTTTTTCTTTTTTGAGGTTTTTTATTTATTTTGAGGTCGGGGGAGGGGCAGAGAGAGGAGGAGACAGAATCCCAAGCAGGCTTCCTACAGTCAGCACCGAGCCTGATACAGGGCTGCGATCCACGAACTGTGATATCATGAACTGAGCTGAAACCAAGAGTTGGACGCTTAACTGACTGAGCCACACGGGCACCCACCCCTGCCCTCCCCACCCAGAACTCTTTTAAAATCAGTTTTTAAAAAAGTCTCCAGGGGCGCCTGGCTAGCTTAGTCAGTGGACCCTGCAACCCTTGATCTTGGGGTTGTGAGTTCGAGCCCCAAGTTGGGTGTAGAGATTACTTAACAATAAAATCTTTAAAAAAAGAAAAATAAAATGTCTTCAGACTATATCAAAATACAAAGGATGGTGAGAGATGTTAGTGTTTTCAAAAGCTTGGGGCGCCTGGGTGGCTTAGTCGGTTAAGCGTCCGACTTTCGCTTAGGTCATGATCTCGCGGTTTGTGGGTTCGAGCCCCGCGTCGGGCTCTGTGCTGACTGCCAGCTCAGAGCCTGGAGCCTGTTTCAGTCTGTGACTCCCTCTCTGTGACCCTCCCGTGTTCACGCTGTCTCTCTCTCTCTCTCCTAGAAATAAATACAACATAAAAAAAAAAAATTCAAAAGCTCTTGATGTGATTCTAATGTACAACTAGTTCTGAGAATCACTGCATTTAACATTTTGCCTCCTATAGAAAGAGCAGAATAGAGGTGAAATTCAAGCAGGTCATTTTGCTTTAAATTAGGCCTCTAACCAAAATGCTCCGGGCATTTTCAGTGAAGGTAGTAGAGTGACCAAATTGTCCTGGTTTGCAGCGGACTTCTCCGGCTTTAGCACCGGAAGCCCTGCACCGGAAGCCCTGCACCGGAAGCCCTGCACCGGAAGCCCTGCACCGGAAGCCCTGCATCTTAAAAACGCCTTAGTCCTCACAGACTGGGATGGGGGGGCCACCCTACCAGGCAGATACTTAAAGAATTTAATGATCTTTAACAGTCATTTATGATTTAAAAATCCTAGAGGTGTTCCTAAAAATTTGAGCACAACAGGGAACTGGTTACCTATGTTTTTCCCTCCTTAGCTTTAAGAAATCTAAACGGGGCACCTGGCTGGCTAAGTGGCTAAAGCACGCACCTGTTGTCCTTGGGCTGTAAGTTCGCGCCCCACGTTAGGTGTAGAGATTACTTAAAAATAAAATCTTATTAAAAAAAAGTCCAAATGTGTCTAGGAACATTATGTGTTTTTCAATGACCAAGCTATCAGTGGTTCTTTCTCACTTTATAGAGCATTTAGTTTGAAGAAGTTTTTAATCTTAAAAAATAAGTTTATTTATTTTGAGAGAGAGAGACAGAGAGATGGAGATGGGAGGGGGATAGAGAGAACCCCAAGTGTGCTCCTCAATGAGAGCATGGAACCCAACTTGGGGCTTGAACTCACAAACCCATAAGATCATGACCTGAGTGAAACCAAGAGTCACTTAAGCAACTGAGCCACCGAGGCGCCCTTTTTTGTTGTTTGTTTTTTTATTTACATCTAAATTAGTTAACATATTGTGCAATAATGATTTCAGGAGTACAATCCAGTGACTCATCCCCTACATAAAACACCCAGTGCTCGTCCCAACAACTGGGATGGGCCCCTTTGCCCATTTAGCCCATGCCCCCACCCAGCACCCCTCTAGCAACCTTCATTTGTTCTCTCCATTTAAGAGTCTCTTCTGTTTTGTCCCCTCCCTGTTTTTAGATTAGTTTTGCTTCCCTTTCCTTACGCTGATCTGTTTTGTATCTTAAATTCTACATGAGTGATGTCATATTAGCCTTTCTCTAATTTCTCTTAGCATGAATACCCTCTAGTTCCATCCATGTAGTTGCAAATGGCACGATTTCATTCTGATTGCTGAATAATACTCCACTGTGTATATGTGTGTGTGTGTATACACACACACACACACACACACACATACATACATATATATATACCACATCTTCTTCATTCATTTGTTGATGGACATTTGGGCTCTTTCCATATTTTGGCTATTTTCGACAGCACTGCTATAAACATTGAGGCCCACGTATCCCTTCGAAGCAGCACATCTGTATCCTTTGGATAAATACCTAGTAGTGCAATTGCTGGGTCATAGGGTAGTTCTGTTTTTATTTTTTTGAGGAACCTCCATACTGTTTTCCAGAGTGGCTGCACCAGTGTGCATTCCCACCGGCAGTGCAAAAGGGTACCTCTTTGTCTGCATCCTCGCCAACATCTGTTGTTGCCCGAGTTGTTAATTTTAGCCATTCTGACTGGTGTGAGGTGGTATCTCAGTGGTTTTGATTTGTATTTCCCTGATGGTGAGTGATGTTGAGCATGTTTTCATGTGTGTGTTAGCCGTCTGGATGTCTTCTGTGGGAAAGTTTCTATTCATGTCTTTTATGCATTTTTTCACTGGATTATTTGTTTTTTGGGTGTTGAGTTTGATAAGTTCTTTATAGATTTTGGATACTAAGCCTTTATCCAATATGCCATTTGCAAATATCTTCTCCCATTCCGTTGGTTGCCTTTAAATTTGCTGATTGTTTCCTTCATTGTGCAGAGGCTTTTTATCCTAATGAAGTCCAAGTAGTTCATTTTTGCTTTTGTTTCCCTTGCCTCTGGAGACATGTTAAGTAAGAAGTTGCTGCAGCCGGCATCAAAGAGGTTTTTGCCTGCTTTCTCCTCTAGGGTTTTGATGGCTTCCTATTTTATGTTTAGGTTTTTCATCCATTTTGAGAATATTTTTGTGTATGGTGCAAGAAACTGGTCCAGGTTCATTTTTCTGCATGTTACTGTCCAGTTTTCCCAGTAACACTTGCTGAAGAGACTGTCTTTATTCCATTAGCTATTCTTTCCTGCTTTGTCAGATTAGTTGGCCATACGTTTGTGGGTCCATTTCTGGGTTCTCTATTCTGTTCCATTGATCTAAGTGTCTGTTTTTGTGCCAGTACCATACTGTCTTGATGATTACAGCTTTATAATACAGCTTGAAGTCTGGGGCTCTCATGCCTCCAGGTTTGGTTTTCTTTTTTCAGGATTGCTTTGGCTATTCAGGGTCTTTTCTGGTTTCACAGAAAATTTTAGGATTGTTTGTTCTAGCTCTGTGAAGAATGCTGGTGTTATTTTGATGGGGATTGCATTGAATATGTAGATTGTTTTGGTTAGTATTGCCATTTTAACAATATTTGTTCTTCCAATCCAGGAGCATGGAATATTTTTCCATTTTTTTGTGTCATCTTCTTTTTCTTTCATAAGCTTTCTATAGTTTTCAGTGTATAGATGTTTCACCTCTTTGGTTAGGTTTATTCTAAGGTATTTAATGGTTTTTGGTGCAATTGTAAATGTGATCAATTCCTTCATTTTTCTTTCTGCTGCTTCACTATTGGTGTATATAGATGCAACCGATTTCTGTGCATTGATTTTATATCCTGCAGGTACCTCTGTTTTTAAGGAATTTTTAAAGGGGCCCCCTAGACCACAAGAAATGCTTAGCACCATTTATTAACCAGTTAGGTCCAAACATTTAAAAATAATACACATACATTTAAAATATTGCATCCTTAAATTATGACTACTAATTGGAATGTGTGTATCTACCACTAAGCAACTTATCAAACCTTTGAATCAAATTGGATGTTACCAGTCACTTTCTGTTCCACAGGGAATTTCACGAGGTACTTGGCTTTTTAATCACAGTGTCAAAAGTTCAGAAATAACAGAAGTAAAACCAGTGAATCACCAAAGTAATAATTAAAAATAGACAGTTTGTAAACTGGGAGTCCTTAAACCAAAACATGGAATGAAGCTCATGTGTGTGTTATTATTCTTTTAAGTTTTATTTATTTCAGTAATCTCTACACTCCATGTGGGGCTCAAACTCACGACACTGAAATCAAAAGTTGTATGTTGTTCTGACTGAGTAGCTGGACGCCCCTCAGTTATATGTTGTTATAAGCAGTTTATATAGTGAGAAAGCAGTAACTGTTTATTCTAAAGTCATTGGCTCTATTAGAATTTTCTTAAATGATAGTGAATTGGTCAGTGGTTACCTCATATCCACCTTGGGAAACAGTTTAAATTTTGATGATAGTGAATTGGTCAGTGGTTACCTCATATCCACCTTGGGAAACAGTTTAAATTTTGCTTATGATTTTCAGAGGTGTAAACAAGAAATGACCCAGGTCAAGTCGGTCTTGCAAAATAAGCTGAATTAAGCTTTGCTTATAGGACTAAACTGGGTTTGCCTGCTCAGGGAATTTTCAACACGTCCCTGTTTGCTTTTAACAACAGCAGCCTATGGAAACCCAGCTTCACAAATACATATTGTCTTCTAAAGTACTGTAACACAATCTGATGTTGACACCGAACAACTTGAGCTAGCAGCTCCAGTGGTTTGTGAGTGGTGTTGAGCAGTGCTGTCTCCCTTGAGAACTGAAGATGTCCCACAATGCCTTGTGGGTTATAGCAGTGCCCAGGGCATCTCATCTCAGTTTGGGACCTGTGGGTCTAGTTATTTAATTCTGTCTTGAAACCATCTACATGAAATTACTCAATTGAGTAGTCAACCTGAATCCTCTTTTTAGAGGCTTTTTATTAAATGTCAAATCTTTATTGACATTAATTCATAATTCTCTGGACTAACTCCACGAGACTTCACTATTTAAGAGAATATTGTCAACATAAATTAGTCTTTGATTCTCTTACAGAATTTTCCTGGGGCTAGCTGTTTCTGGCTAGCAGATCACACAGAATCCCTCGTGTGAAATCCTTCAGGGCAGTGATTCAACGGCACTATTCTTGATGGAAATGTGTTAGGTTTAGGTTTGTTTAGGTTTAGGTAAAGGGGTTAAAAACCACTGGTCTGAGTGTTTCAGTCAGTTGAGTGTCCGACTCTTGATTTTGACTCAGGTCATGATCTCCCAGTTTGTGAGTTTGGCTTTGTACTGACAGCACAGATTGGGATTCTCTATCCCCTCTCTCTGCCCCTCCCCAACTCACTCCAGCTCCCTCCCTCTCTCTCTCTCATAATAAGTAAACAAACAAAAAACCCAACACTGGTTAATGGACTATGTATGCTAAAAACAAAAACATCTCTGGATATCCATACCAGTTTTCCTTGATTAACATCTAATGACCTTTGAAAGTATCATGAAGAGTAATTAGTATGGTATTCAGTGGTACTCAGCCCATTGAGAAGTGTCTGAGATAGTTCACTATTCCAGACACTTCTGATCTATAAAGTATTTTAAAAATTTGATACAACATTATAACATTCAATAAAATACGCAGATCTTAGGTTTTCCATTCAATGAATTAACAATTGAATGCACTCTTGTACCCATTTTGCAGATCATGTTACAGAGCATTTCCATCACTCCCAGAAGATTCCTTGTCTATGTTCATTCCTCTATCATTTTAGTTAGGTCTGTTCTTACACTGAATCATAAAGTATGTATTCTTTTCTAACTTCTTTAACTTAGTGATGTTTTTGAGATTTCCTTATTATATACCTCAGCCCATTTCTAATGTTGAGTAGTTTTCCATTTTATGAATACACTAGTTATACCTTCTGTTTTGGGCTAACAGGTAAACTTATGTATATACCTTTAGGTCTTTGTGAACATATTTTTCTTTTCTTTATGTTTATTTTTGAGCGAGAGCGGGAGCAGAGGAAGGGCAGAGAGAGGGAGACAGAGAGTCCAAAACAAGCTCCAGGCTCTGAGCTGTCAGCGCAGAGCCCAATGCACGGTTCAAACCCATGAACTGTGTGGGTTTGACCTGAGCCAAAGTTGAATGCTCAACTGACTGAGCCACCCAGGCGTCCTGACATATTTTTTTCCTGTGTAAATGCTCAGGAATGGTTTAGCTGAATTGTATGGCAAATGGGTTTAACTTGAAACTGATGAAAAGTGGTGATTCCATTTTATATTTCTAGCAGCATCGTAGGAGTGTTCCAGTAGCTTCACGTTCTTGGTATTTGTGGATGTTTTCTTTCAGTCATTCTAGAGCATGTGAAATGGTGTTATCATGGTGATTTTAATTTGTACTTCCCAGAGGACCTAAGATGTTGCATAAATTTTGAGTTTTGATTAAGTCCAGCTTGTCCTTTTTCTCAAAGGTAATTTTTTTTCCTACATGCTTTTGTTTATGGGTTTTACATTTAAATCCATGATTGTGTGTGTGTGTGTGTGTGTGTGTGTGTATGGGCGTGTCCGAGTAGAAAATAGTCAAAGGTTTTTATTTCATACAAATATTGAGTTCCACCAATATTGTTCTACTTTCCTTTTCCCACTGAATTAACTTGCCATCTTTGTCAAAATTTGTCTATGTGTACGTCTGTCTCTGGACTCTTAGTCTACTACCAGTCTTGATTAAACTTCATGTAAGTTTAATACTATAACTTTGTAATCTCTACACCCAGTATGGGGCTCGAACTCCCAACCCAGGGTTCGAGAGTCACATCTCTTGCCACTCAGCCAGATGCCCCCTTTAAACTTTGACATGAGATAAGCATGTCTTCCAACTTAATATTGTTTGGCTCTTTTAAGGTCTTGGCACTTATACATAATTTTTAATATATTAACAAATTTTTTTTTAAGTCGAATGGAATTTTGATAGGGATTGCTAACAATAGAGTCCCCTTATCCAAAAATTTTTTTCCAGTTCACAAACATGCTATGTCTCTCAAGTCTTCAAGTTGTCATCTTCTCAGCAAGGTTTTGTCTTCAGTGCAGAGGTCTCACAGATCTTTCTATAAATCTGTTCCTGGGTATTTTTTTTTTTTTTTTTTTTTGCTGCTACTAGAATGTTACTGTTTTTAAACTTTAAATTTCTAATCAGATCACCAGCATGCTCTGGGCTTTGTGTGTGTGTTTTTTTTTGTTTTTTTTTAAGAGCATGCTGAATTCTCTTACTAGTTCTGGCTGTTTTTTTGCGGAGTACATAGTTTTCTATGTAAACAGCCATATCATTTGTGAATGACTATTCTACTTGTGTTCCAATCTGTATGAATTTTTGACTGTATGGCTCTGACCTACAGAACAGTGTTGAACAGAAATGGGGAGAGCAGACGTCCTTGGTTTGCTTAGTGTTTCACCATGAAGCATGATGTTAAGTGTAGATGTTCTTTTGCAGATGCTCTTTGGAAGACAGGAATTTATACTCCTAGGGTTTGTATTGTGAGAGGATGTTGAGTTTTGTCCAGGGCATTTTCTGTCTCATTGAAAGGATCATACAGTTTTCCTCTGTCCATAGGTAAATCATATTGACTTTTAATGTTAAATAAACATTACCGTCCTGGAATAAAACCTATTTGGTCAAGATGTCTTATCATCCTTTTTATACATTGCTAGGTTCAATTTGCTAATGTCTGAAGGACCTTTATTCTCGTGTTCATGAGGGATATTGGTCTGTTATTGTTATAGCTTTTTCAGGTTTTGAATCATATATGGTATTTCTTGGGAATCCTCTACATATTTTGTCACAGGCTTAAGAAATGCAAAAATCAATTGTTTGGAGGTGTTTTTAGTGGCCATTTTTGCGTTCCTAACAGCCAGTATTGTTTTTTACAAAATAAGAAAGATGACTTTTAGGGGCACCTGGGTGGCTTAGTCGGTTAAGCGTCCGACTTTCGCTTAGGTCATGATCTCTCGGTTCATGGGTTCGAGCCCCACGTCGGGCTCTGTGCTGACTGCCAGCTCGGAGCCTGGAGCCTGTTTCAGAGTCTGTGACTCCCTCTCTCTCTGACCCTCCCCTGCTCATGCTGTCTCTCTCTCTCCTAGAAATAAATTTAAAAAAAAAAAAAGAAAGATGACTTTTAAAAGTTTCTTTATGTGAACAAAAGGCTGAAAAAAGTCCAGGGAGAGAATTGAGATGTGAGATGAATTACTAACAGGAAAAAAAGAAAAAATTTGCACTGGGGATTAAGGAAGTTTTGCAAATGTTTTTGAATATCCACTTATAGTATATGATGGATAAAAATTTTGAGGTTCCAACACCAAGTATAATGAAGCCCAGTATAATGAAATTTAAATTATTGGGAGTTTAAATCAATTTGTAGTTTTGAAAGCAGTTCTAATATTTTCCATTCTATGAAAGAAAAATCTCTGACCAAGTTAAAAATGTAAGGGAGAATGTCCAGCACATCTTTAATTAAAAATGCAGGGGTGCCTGGGTGGCACAGTTGGTTAAGTGTCCAACTCTTGATCTCGGCTCGTGATCTCAGTTCGTGATTTCGAGCCCCACATCGGGTTCTGCGCTGATGGTGGGCCAGCCTGCTTGGGATTGTCCCTCCTCTCTGCCCTTCTCCTGCTTGTGCTCTCTCAAATAAACGTAAAAAAAAAAAAAAAATAAGTCAGAGGGGAACTTCCAAATGTATACTTTATTAATAAAATCAAAAATTCATATGCAATAAAGATCTGCATAAGTAGAGAAAAAGTCTGAAATGAGAACATTAAAATGAAAACAGTTACCTCTGGGACAGTAATTGTGCAGGACAGCTAAATGGTTTCTAGAAGAGATTCTATTCTTATATAGTTTGTGTAACTAAAAGAGCGCTTCAACTGTTCATACTAGTGAATCACAAATAGAAATAACACATCTATCTTAAAATATACAGAGCTTCAGGGGCACCTGGGTGGCTGGGTCGGTTAAGCACATGACTCTTGATTTTTGGCTCAGGTCATGATCTCCTGGTTTTGTGAGTTTGAGCCCCAGGTGAGGCTGTGTGTGCTGACTGTGCGAAGCCTGCTTAGGATTCTCTCTCTCTCCTGCTCTCAAAATAAATAAATAAACTTAAAAAAAAATACACAGCTTCAAAACTAGAGGTGATAATGTCAGAAGCCACATGCTCAAATCCTACAATATAGTATTTTTTCCCTTCATTGGGGCAATAATATACAAAATATATATTCAGGGTTGCCCTGGAGTTATTTAATGGATTTAAGAAAAAATTATTAGTAAACTCTCATTTTGAGAAACTTTCAGTTTCTTTTCAATACACAAATATTTTATCAGAAAGTCCACTACATGTTCTGGATATTTAAAATACTTGTATCCTGTCTAAGCCTATCACCAATGGCAAAAACCCTAACAAAAGAGAAGTACCTAACAAGTAACGCCTTAGCACACCAAAACCCTCAAACATTAAAAGAAAAATGACGATAAGGAAAACAGTAACACAGGACAGACAAAACATCAGTATCTATAAAACAAAGTTCTTACAAAGCCATTAACATGAAGGGATTTCAAAAAGCATTACAAATGGTCAAAAAAGTACTAACAGCCAAAAGAGTAATTAAAATAAAATTTTTTACATCTACTAAATTTTGTACCGACTTAAAAAAATAATGCCTATGGCTGGCAGGGTTTTGCTGGCCTATTACACTTGTTTTGGCACAATACACTGGTACAGATTTCTGAAGGACAATGTGACAAGCAACAGTTATCAAAGGCCTTAAAATGCCTTAACCAGTTAATACTTAGAATAATTCATTCCAGTTAAGATTTCCATTTTAATTTACTTGTGAACAGAGACAGGATGAAGAGAACTAACAGATGTTGCTACGTTTGGTTCAGAAGACTCAACAAAGTCCAAGCAGCAAGGTTTCCCCAACTCCTCTCTTACAATGGAAACGAAGTCCAAAGAATCAAAGGGAAGTGTGTTACACTTTTACTGCTCCCGTGTGCTCAATTCCTGCAGACACTACAGGGGGGCAGCCTTTGGGGACACTAGAAGGTAAAGCAGGGTAGAGGGAGGGGAGTCCTGCAGGACTGCCGCCCCAAGCAAAGGAGCCAAGAGTGATTATATTAAAACCTCATGTTAGTACTTCCCATAGTTTGCTTAAACTTCTTTAATTACTGATTTAAGATGGTCTAGGTGATACTCTTCGATGAAGGATTCTGCTTGATTCAAAGCTTTTATCTTCACCAGAATAAGAATTATTTCTTTGACTTCATCCCTGGGGGAAAAAAAAAAAAAAAAAGGGAAATGAAGTGTACTGAGAGCACAGTGAGTCAGTCATTAGTTGTTAATCTGAAACAAACTTTAAGCCAATATCTAAAATAGCATAAAGTATTCCAGATTTTACCCTTTTCCATATAAGCATTCAAATATAGACTCTTATTAGATGTGTATGCTGGCAAATTTTAATGTGAAGGATTGTAACGTTAAATCCATCAAGAGAAAGCTGAGTTGTGGTATGGGGGCCATCGGTGTGTATGGGCTATGATGGGGGGAATATTTACCCACAGAAATGCTACAAATATAGGTTATTAAAAAAAATGTTTAGTTTTATTTTGGAGAAATGCTTTATCAGAACACAACTGTACTTAAGCCCCTAACCATCTAGTGCTGTGAATGAGACATTCATCAAAACAGATCTAGCTATTGCTGGGTGAACATAAGGCTGAAGATCTGCACTTAACAATTGCTAAGGTTTTAAAATGGCCAGGAAAATAAAAAACACATTGAAGACATGCTATAAGAGGCTTTTGATTTATAGTTTCCCAAATTCCCCTGTGCAATAGTTTTCTGGAAATGCTTATTTTGGAAGATTTACATTTTAAAATATGAACTACTGGGGCACCTGGGTGGCTCAGTCGGTTAGGCATTTGACTCCTGATTTTGGCTCAGGTCATGATCCCAGGAACTGTGAGACTGATCCCAGAACCTGTGTCAGACTCAGTGCTGAGCTGACAGTGTAGAGCCTGATTGGGATTCTCTCCTCTTCCTCTGCCCCTCCCCTGCTCCAAATAAATATACATAAATTTTTTTTTTTAAAAAAAGAGCTATTATGAGTGAGGTGTGAGTATAAAGTAGTGATTCCAAAGGTTGTACATAAAAATATCTACTAATTGATTTAAAGATTTTGTTTTTAAGTAATTTCTATACCAAATGTGGGGTTGAACTTGCAACCCCAAGATCAAGGGTTGCATGCTCCAGCTGAGTCAGCCAGGTGCCCTTCCAGAGGTTTTCCAAAAGTAGAGTAAAAGTACAGTTTCCTAAAAATTGCTGAGTGTAAAAAAGAATCCTTGAATTATGCTTATGGAAATACAAATGTGCACAATTACCTGAATTCACTTCTCGATAATTTACGTGCAGACTGCAACAAGAACTGGATGAAGTTTTCTAGCTGGGGAACAGACGTTCTCATGGCAGAGTTTTGGAACCATTTTTCTGGTAAACATGCTGTTATCTGTTAATTAAAACACACAGTCGGTTTTTAGTAACAACAGTTATCTAAGGCCTTTTGCTAACATCAATCATCTCATTTAATCCTTTTAGTGTTCATGCAGGTTGTATGTATATTCTATTTTATGGTTTATGGTTGAAAGCATTTTGAGAAGTTTTCGCCATCAAGGGTTGTACTTTTAAAAAATGTATATCTTAATGCCAACAGCTTAAAATAGACTATTCTTTATGACTAATCTCTAGTGGTATTTGTAATACTTTCTATACTCTGTATTCCTGAGCCATTAAATCTGTCAAATACAATTACAACTAAGCACCAGAAATGCCTAGACATCAAACACTTTTAAGTCAAAATAAATATAAAATCTATACATTTATAAAATCTATATATATAAAATCTATACATTTCATACTAAAAGATTGGGTGACTTAGCATATGATATACATAAATTACAGTTAGTGAATCAAGGAGGTAATTGTAAGATATTTAATACACTATTTTAAATGGTCATGTAGAATAGTCAATTACATTCAATTTTTATTTCTGGGGGACACCATCACTTCACTTTACCATTACGCTATAGGTAATACACGATTTGGGGGAAAGTTTGGTAAAAACAGAAATATGTTTAAAAAAAGAAAATTTCCTCATAGCAGAAGGAAGGCTAAAAGGAAAGAGAATGAGAGAAAGGAAAAACCTGAGATCGTATTATACAAAGAAATTCTTCGACAAACAGGTTTTGCTATAGTTGGTAAGATCAAGATCAGTACTTACAAAAGTAAAGGTGGGGGAATAATACGCCGCATGCACATTATAAGATATGTTAAATGGCAATGTATGCTTTTCAAAACACAGCTGAGGAAAAAGATTTATCCTATTCTTTAATCACCTTTTTCAATTATCCAGAAAAAAAAATGCAGACACATGGACTAGAGGCAGAAATACCTCTTTTTCAGGATTTAAAAACCAGCCTTTCCTGGACTGAGATTTATTTATTTATTTTTTTAATGTTTTTTATTTATTTCTAGGAGAGAGAGAGAGAGACAGCGTGAGCAGGGGAGGGTCAGAGAGAGAGTGAGTCACAGACTGAAATAGGCTCCAGGCTCTGAGCTGGCAGTCAGCACAGAGCCCGACGCGGGGCTCGAACCCATGAACCGCGAGATCATGACCTGAGTGAAAGTCGGACACTCAACCGACTAAGCCACCCGGGTGCCCCATGGACTGAGATTTAAAGTTATTTGCACATGCTTTTCACTTGTTTGTATCACCAATCTCAATAAGAATTCCACAGAACTATCTCGCTTTTCCATAAATGATCCCAGGACTTAAAGCCACACTATCTTGGCATGGTTTTCTAGCCACAAGCTGTGGAAAGAATGTTCTGTATCTTCTTCTCTACTTCTGATAGTAGACTCTTAGGGTGAAGGGGGACTAAACTGAACCTGAAATACAGAGCATGGGCAATGAATTCAATTTTGGGAAGATAATGTAGTTTAAAACTACATGATATAAAAACCATAGGCCAAGAAATCATAGTGGGGTAGGAATTGCTATCTAATGTTTAATGTTTTAAAATTCTTATTATAAACATTCTTTTCATATTCGGAAATTCTCAAAAATGACTTATCTGATGAACAATGTTTTTGGATATCTAAATTGTTTCTATTATAAGTAATGCTACAATAATACTCTTTGTACTTAGATTCTGATAGAAATAGCTCCTTACAACAGCAAACCCAAGACTTCACTGTAGCTTCAAGTCATCCCAGGAGTGCCACTTTTTAACAGGTAATCCTGAAATTTCTGGATAGGCACTGGTGCGGTTGTCCATCATGATAAAAACCATGACTCTCTTCCCCTCTGAATAAGACAAACTCATGGCCTGAAACAATCCTTTTCTTTTTGCTAGTAGCTGTTTTGTTCCACCTTCTTTCTTATGAAAATTTTCCATTTTGTACAACTCCTGAGAGTGTCTCTCTGCTTGCGAGGTGGAATGCAGCCCAACTCACTGGATCTCAAATCTACTCCACTGAATTTTCTGTTTTAAGAAATTTGTATGTGCATCTCAGATTTTTAATTTAGGATAAATTCCTTGAAGTAAAATTACTAAGTCAAAAGAACTTTAAAGGTTTTGTAGCCATCATGCCAAAAGTCTCCAGAATTCTACCTCTTATTCCAGCAGCACAGACTGTTTCTCAGAACCCCTGCACCACATGATGTGGCTGTGGTTTCCTCATGCTTTTGACAATATGAGGAATTAGGAAGTTAACAGGAAAAACAAAAGCAAAAAAACTCCCAAACCTGGCCAGCATAACAGGTAAAATAATATCCTTACTGTATTATTTTGTTTTTCTGATTATTAGTGTTCTTAATCTTTTCTACATGTTTAGGAATTATTAAAAAATTTTTTTTTAATGTTTTATTTTTGAGAGAGACAGAAACAGAGACGGCATGTGCAGAGGAGGGTCAGGGAGAGAGGGAGACACAGAATCTGAAACAGGCTCCAGGCTCTGAGTTAGCTGTCCGCACAGAGTGCAATGTGGGGCTCGAGCCCACAAACCATGAGATCATGACCTGAGCTGAAGTTGGATGCTCAACAGACTGAGCCACTCAGGTGCCCCGTATGTGTTTAGAAATTATTAACGTTACATGTCTTTTGGACATTTTTAATTGGAATAAATTGCTTACTAATTTTAAAGAGCTTTTTAAAAATGTAGATATTCTTGTGATGGCTTGTACCTTTTGTTTCTCAACTTCCTTTAAAATTTTCATTGTAGAAAATTTCAAACGAGAAGGAATAAGTATGGTAACCCCAACGAACCTATCCTCCAGTTTTAACAACGATCAAGTAATCCTGATACTCTCTTAATGCTTTTTGATTCACTGAAGTTTTATACTTTCATCAAATCACTTACCCTTTTCTGATCATTTCTTCTTTTAAGTTCAAAAGGACTGTTTTACCATCAGATATACTTATCTTCTTGGTACCATATTTTATAGTTTCATTTTTATACTTTATTTCACCTGAAATTTATATTGGTATTTACTGAGAAGTGAGAATTTAATATTGGTTCTGTAAAGAGTTAACCAGTTGGTTTACCACTATTTACAAATTTTTCTTCTCCCTGCTGGTGATAATTCAAACCAGTATACGAGGGGTTGGTTGCTTTAGGATTTCTAGTCTATTAAATTGATTTGTTATTATGTGAGTACCACAATTTTAATTATTGTTACAAAACAGATTTTAAAAATTAGGCGTAGAGATTACTTTTTTCTTTTAAAGCTTAAAAAAAGTAATCTCTACACCTAAAGTGGGACTTGAACTCATGACCCTCAGATCAGGAGTCACAAGCTCTACTGACTGAGCCAGCCAAGTGCCTCACAAAACAGATTTAAAAACTGAATTTTAAAAAATGAGAAAATTAGAATCCATTCCTACACACTTACCTGGCGGCACTTTTTAATGACATCTGGCCCAGGACTGGCAGTAAGAAGAGCTATCATAAGGTAGCGATTTAGCAGCTTCCCAAGTCCTAGTTGTTGCAAGGTGTCATCTGGGAGGAGTCCATTCCAAAGAAGAATATTGCGGAAAAGCTAAAATACAGTCTCAAGTGAGTATATGTAGCTGTTTCTCTAAAGGAAAATTTAATAGTCTCCAGCAAACATAAAACATTGGTCAAACTCCTTTAAAGTCTCCTTATTAGCACTGGTAGAAGTGTCAATTTTATTTATTTTTTAAGTTTATTGATTTTGAGAGCGAGCGAGCGAGCATGAACAAACAAGCAGGGGAGAGGCAGAGAGTGAGGGAGAGAGAGAATCCCAAGCAGGCTCCATGTTGTCAGTGCAGAACCCAACATGGGGCTCGATATCAGGAACTGTGAAATCATGACCTAAGCCAAAATCAAGAGTCAGATGCTTAACTGATTGAACTACTCTGGCACCCCAGAAATATCAGTTTTAGAAACAGTAGAAAATATTTTTTAACAAATACCTAATTCTTTCCAAACTCTATATATCTGCTCATCCTATCTCAATTTTTAGGACTATCACCCAAAATCCATCTCAAAAAAGTTCACTGGAGCCTTTCCTGATCAAATAATTTACACTCCCAGAGCCTAGGGCCACGGGGAAGACCACAGGACCTAAGGATTCATAAAGGACTGCTGTTAAGCCAGTACTACTGGGGAACCTGGGTGGCTTAGTTAAGTGTGTGTAAATCTTGGTTTTGGCTCAGGTCATGATCTCACACTTCATAAGTTCAAGCGTCGCATTAGATTCTTTAGCACAGGGCTCTCTGCTGATAGCACAGAGCCGGCTTTGGATCCTCTGTCTCTCTCTGTCTTGCCCCTTCCCCAATCCATCTCTCAAAAATAAACACTTAAAAAAAAAAAAGAATGAAAAAGACAACTCATTAAAAAAACAAAAATGCCAGTGCTACTGTTACCAATGTATGAACCTTATATACCATCAAACCTGACAACCTCACTGCTCTGATATATAAAATTAATAATCTGTGAGTTTGGAGAGAAATTAGGTAAAACACTCATAAGAAATTCTAATAAAATTAATACTGGTTGCCTTTCTTCCTCCACATCCATACCTTTCAGTGAATTTAATGGTGTTTTCCATTTTCTTTCCAGTGCTGTATTTACTGTAATGCCTTTTCACACTAAGTGTCATTGTTGATGTTGCTGCCTCTTCCTGGAAAAGTCTTTCCTGACTCAACCAAATGATAAATATGAATTCACCCTATTAAAAACTAGACTTGTTGAGGTCATTTACAACTTTCTAATTGTCCAATCTAGTAAACATTTTCAGTCTATTTGGTGGCATTTAATACCTTGACTTCATTATTAAAAACCTTTGCTTAGTTTCCATGATGTCACCCTCTTGTGACCACTCTGAGCTTCACAATAAATTCTAAAGTTTCTCTGAAGACTTCATTTCTCTGCCTGCCTCTTATGTTGGTGTTCCCCAACGTTCTGTCCAGAGATGCCTTCTCATACTTCACCCCATCTCCTCAGAAGCTGTCATTTCTGACCATGGCTCCCAACATTGCTTAGATGTGGCTGACTCTAACATTTCCAGCTCAGATCTGTCCCTTGCAATTCAGATTCTTGTATCTATTCCTGTATTTGACCCACAGGTATCTTCAATTCACCAATTCACCTGAAACAGACCTTTACCTTTCCTTCAAACCTATTCTTCCTGTATCCCCTTCAATGCCCTCAAAGAATGTCATTATAAGTTACCAAGTTGCCAAAGTCAGAAATGTGGCTAGCACCCAACATAGTCTTTGTATGTAATTAGTCATTAAGTCCTTTCAGTGCTTCATCCTAAATATCTTCTGAACTCCACTTCTTACCATCTTTCCCTATTACCACTAACTTAGCAATGACTTCATCCTTTATCTTTTAGTTTTCTAAATGTCTATTTTGAGAGCGAGCATGCGCATGAGCAGGGGAGGGGGTAGAGTGAGAGAGTCTCAAGCAGGCTTTGTGCTATTAGTGCAGAGCCTGAAGTGGGGCTTGAACCCATGAACTGTGAGATCATGATATACACCGAAATCAAGAGTCAGATGCTTAACCCAGTGAGCCAGGTGCTCACTTCCTTTTAGATAGGGAGTTGGCCAACGAGGGCTTGTGGGTTAAATCTAGCTTGCTGCCTGGTTTTGTAGAGCTAGTAAACTAAGAATGGTTTTTATATTTTGAAATAATTAAAAAAAAAGTAAAAGGGTATATTATAACATGTGAAGATTATGACACTGAAATTTCAGTGTCTAGAAGTAAAACTGAAATACAGCCATGCCCATTCGTTTACATATTGCTTATAACTGTTTTTATACTACAAAGGCAGAGCTGAATGGTTCAACAGACTATATGGCATTCAAAGCCTAAAATATTTACTATATGGTCATTTACAGAAGTTTGATGATCTCTGCTCTACAGTACACTGGACTTAAAGTTAAAAAATGTTATTTTTGTAGTTTTTTGCTTACCTTTATACTCGACCAGAACTGTCTTTCTTGGAACTTTGAATGTGGTGATGTTTTGTTTTCTACAGTGCTAATTTGAAATAGAGAAGGAACAAAATGCAAACTGTTAATCTTTCAGAACCAGAGTATAAAAAAACTGCGTTTGGCTAAAACTTAGCTAAACTAAGCCTTAACACATTAATGGAATATAAACAGAATGCTCTGATGACATAAAAATTACAAGTACACTTTGATCCAACAACCCTATTTCTGAGAATGCCTTCTATAGGTATACAGAAGGGTAAGTCTATCAAATTAATCACAGCATTGTTGCGAATGGTTTTGCTCACGTGCATCTTATGCAGCTTAAAGAATGAATAAACTACTCTTGTGATGACTTGAAATGACCTCAAAGATGTACTAAGAAAAAAAAGTAAGGTACAAGATAATGGTTACAACTGTACTCCTTTCTTATACAAAGACGGGGGGGGGGGGGGGTGGGATAAAGACTCCACCAAAACTACTAGAACTGATACGTGAATTCAGTTGTCACAAGATACAAAATTAACATACAGAAATTTGTTGCATTTCTCTAGTAATGAAGTAGCAGAAACAGAAATTAAGAAAACAGTCCTGTTTATACGAGAAAGAATAAAATATCTAGGAATAAACTTAACCAAGTAGGTGAAAGACCTACACTCTGCAAACCATAAACTATGGATGAAAGAAACTGAAGACAACAAAAAAACTTGGAAAGTTAATTCCATGCACATGGGACTGGAAGATCCAATACTGTTAAAATGTCTGTACTACCCAAAGCAATCTATAGATTTAATACAATCCCTGTCAAAATACCAACGGCATTTTTCACAGAACTAGAACAAATAATACTAGAATTTGTATGGAATTACAGAAAACGCCACAAAAAGTCAAAGCAATCATGAAGAAGAAGGCGGCTGGAGGCATCAACTCCAGATTTCAAGATATGTTACAAAGCTATAGTAGTCAACAGTATGGTACTGGTGCAAAAACAGAAACATCAATCAACAGAACAGAATAAAGAACCAGAATTAAACCCAAGCTCATATGGTCAATTGATGGACAGCCAAAAGGGCAAGAATATACAAAAGTGAAACAGCCTCTTCAACAAATGCTGCTGGAAAACTGGACAGCTACATGCGAAAACAATGAAACTGGACCACTTTCTTACAACACATACAAAAATAAACTTCTATCACACACACACACACAAAAATGGATTAAAGACCTAAATGTGAGACCTGAAACCATAAAAATCCTAGTAGAGAGCACAGGCAATAATTTGTTTTACATCAGCCCTAGCAACATTTTTCTAGATCTGTCTTCCCAGGCAAGGAAAACTAAAAACCAAAAATACCCTACTAGCTTCATAAAGTAAATCCACAATTAACAGATACTTTCTGGCTTTCTGTGCCAGGCACTGTTCTGAGCATGCTCTTTATCTTCACAATGTCCATTAATTTAACACTTCACTTTACATGCGAAGATACTAATGCACACAAAGGACTGAAGTCAAGTATCTAGGCTCCCAGAATCTGGACTTAACCACTAGGATATGCCACCTGTCATATTCTTAAAAAAAAACCTATGTCCAAGTACCAGACATCACACATGGGATACAAAAAGTAGCTAATATTTTGTTGAACTTTCAATTTGCATCTTATATTTTTTAACATTTTATTTTTTATTTTTGAGAGAGCATGAGCAGGGGCAGAGAGAGAGGGAGACAGAGGATCTGAAGCAGGCTCTAGGCTCTGAGCTGTCAGCAGAGCTGGTGGGCCAAAGTCGGACACTCACCTGACTGAGCCACCCAGGCGCCCCTCAACTTGCATCTTAATAGGTGTATGCATATTTGAGAACATTTACTATAGTTCCTTTTGCATTACTTTCTTAAATCTGTATTACATGATTAGCTATTTTATTTAATCTAGCTATTAACAGGACTTACCTCTTTGGATACAGAGGAATAAAAACATCATCTTCTATTGCTTTCTTCATTCTCAAAACAATAGAATTAAGTAAATCCTATTACATAAAAATTTAAAAGCATCAGTGATAGTCGTAAGTCTAATTACCAAAAGAAGTAATTTTAACAGTATAGTACAAATAACTATCAATTAGGTACATGAGAATTATATTTACCATGTTAATGCATATAGCTGTAGCTGGTGCATTTTCACTGCTGTATAGCATATTCTGTGGCATGAATACTAATGATGGAACATTTAGGTGGTTGCGAATTTGGGGTCTATTACACACAATATTGTTTTTAATATTACACACAGTAAAAGTTTGTGTACATGTCTTTTAACATACATTGGCATTCATTTCTAATGGATACACACATAGGAATGGAACTGCTGGAATCCAGTTTATGTCTCTATAGTTACCTTTGTACACAATACTGAAGTGTTTTCTGAAGCAGTGATATCCCATTTACATTTCCACCAGACATGTATAAGGAATTCTGCCTCCCTACACCTTTACTAATAGGTGGTATCCTTTTGTTTTTTAATGTTTGTCATTCCTGGGGTATGCAGTCATACTTTATTATGTTCTTAAAATATTTTTTTACATAGAGAGAGGGGGAGAGGGAATGCAAGGGTGGGAGTGGAGAGAATCCCAGGCAGGGTCCATGCTCAGCCTGGAGCCCAACATGGGGCTGGACTGCACAACCCTGGGATCACAACCTGAAGTGAAATCAAGGGTCCCTCAACTGACTGAGCCACTCAGGTGCCCCTGTTATATTTTAATTTTTATTTTCCTGTTGAGCAATGTGAAGATGAGCATCCACTCATATTCTTATCTGCCATTTGGATATACTAATTAAAATAAAAACTGCTTATCTATGTATTTTTTTAATTAATTTTTTTTTTTTTTTTTTAACTGATTTGTAGAAGCCTTTTATATACTCCAGCTATGGGCCCTCTGTTGGTTTATCAATGCACTTTGATGTAGTAAACTCACTTTGGCACATTTATTTTATTGTTTGTGTATCAAAAATTGGGAACCAAAATATTCAATCACAGAGACTTTTTAGGACCTCCTCATGTTATATCCATCCACTGCAAAAAAAAATCTTAGCTAAAGTTTATAAAGACTGTAGGAACATCCAAAATTAATATTTAATGAGATAATGTTAAGGGAAAGAAGTAGGATACAAATGTACACATTCACTAAGATTATAACTTTGAAGTAAAAGGCTGGATGAAAAACCCTACAATCGTATCAAGTTCTTGTAATAGGATGAAAAGATAAAGGGAGTTTGAATTTTTTTTCATGTATTACCAAAATTTCTATATTATCTCTATTCTTAAAAAGAAATCCATACTTGAAAAATAAAAACGCCACACACAAAAGGCTATTTTTAACTCAGGGACAATGTGTGTAGCACAAATTAAGCTGTCAATAAACTCTACACTAACCAAATAACTCATAAATGTAGAATTCAAATTTTTTTTTTCAGAAAAAGCATATTTAATTGAAGTCCTGTTCCTTTTTCCAAATATCTATGATCTATTCTTCCACGGCCACACATCAATATTTAAAAACAAAAATTCAATTCTTTATATTCCAATTCTTAAACATTCAAAATTATTTTAAAAGAATAAAGACCATTTTTCTAGGCAATGTCTCCATGGAGTAGTATCTGAACTTACATAAATTACCGAGTTAGTGTTTGTACTAGAAAAGTTATGCTTTGATTTTTTTTCCATTTAAATGTGTTTGAATGCTAGGCTTGACAAATGTTTCCACATTGTTTTTGTTTGTTTTCTTTTTAAGTGGACTCCACACTGGGCTTGAAACTCACAACTCTTGAGATCAAGACCTGAGCTGAGACCAAGAGTTGGAAGCTTAACTGAGCCACCCAAGCACCCCTCCGTATTGTTTAAATTTTTGTTTCTTAAAAATAGTTCTGTAAAACAATGCTGTAAAGGACATTATTAAGTCAAACAATGGAAGTGTAACATGGATGGTAGATGAAGTAGAGTCAAGTTTACTAAAAATGATTAAGTGTCCCATGGTTATATAACAGACTAGTTTCATTCTTAGCAATTACACAATTTACTCTCAAATTTGTTCAGGAGAAACAAATCATTATGTGTATATATACAACGGGACAGCAAATAATAAAGCAAACGGCAAAATATTAATGATAGGTGAACCCGGGTAAAGGCTATTTTTACTCATGAGAATTTTCTCTAAGTTTGATATTATTTCCAAAAAGACTGTTTAAAACAAATCCATATATTTTAAAAACAGTGAGCTCATTAACTTTTCAAGTATTTCATGGGGGGGAAAAAGTCCTCCAAACAGTAACCACAAAACCACACACACACACACACAGACCTGTGTATATATGCTAAAAGAGCTTTGAAAAGATTCTTAGAAGCTTTAGCTAGTTGTTTTCACACTGCTCTTTACAGTCACAGAGATAATCCTGGGTGGTGTGGGCAAATGTGGAGGCCCTCAAGGGAGACTGTGGGCAGGCACACACTACAGCAAGAGCAGTAAGATCTAATTTGAAAAAAAAAGTTCTGTTGATTAAAAAAAATCTGTAAATTAGCAATCTAAATACATAGCTGGTATCATTTTCACATTTGCACTAACGAGTCAACCAACCTATGCCTAAAAACATTTAAATGACAGGTAATCATAATCTCCTGAGGCCACCCATATCTTTGGCCAGCTATTAACTATAAGATTTCAGTTAACAATGAGAAACAAACTTCTCTCCTGTATCTCCCTCACTGGTCCTAATTTACTTCTTAGGATTATACAGAATATAATTTCCCTTCCACATGACAATTCTTTAGATTCTAAGACCAATACCTCACTTTTTACATTTTCTCTTTCCCATACCATCTTAGATACTCTCCATTTAATATACTAACACACAGAATTAAATGCAACATACCCAGGAAAGTCTTATCTGTGTGTAGAACACATATAACATTTTTACTCACAATAGCACACACCCAGTAAAAAAAAAAAAAAAAAAAAAAATTCCCCTTAGTCTTTCTGTACACTACGGACTCATTGGGTTTACTGTTTATTATATATTCCTCTCCGGTTTACCTAGGTTGCTTCAAAGCTATTTCTTTCCTTTTATTTATGCAGCTGAATTTTTGAATGCAAGGGTAGTACATAATGTATATTCCCTTCATATTGTATATTTTGAGTCAATTTTCTCAGTATTTGAAATCTTTCTGCATACTATTCTACTATCCATTAGGATAGAATTCCTAGCTTTGTGCCATTGACACATCTTATTAGCATGCATTTTATATCTTCATTCAGTTCAATAAAAATATTGAACAGGGTAAATACTGAGAAGCTATCTCATACTAAAAGACCACCCCCATAAGTAGCCACATCCCTCTTGGTCAGTATTCTTTAGGTATACTCTACCAGTTTCTTGTATCTCACTATACCACTGTTATGCTTATCATTCTCCATTTGATCCATAAGAACGATCAGAGCATACTTAAATATATTACCTACTCTAACTGCACAGCACCTTATTTATCATGAAAGTAACTGAGATAGTATAAGAGAATTTGAGTCAGTAAGCAATCACCTGTATTTAGTAACTCTACCAATGACAATTAACAGTGATCACTGCTTTTTAAAAAAAAAAAAAGTGTTCATAATCTACCTCTATCACCTACTTTAGAACTTAAGAAGAATCGAAACTATTCTCACCAGGGATTAGGTTACAGAATCATTTGCTTCTTACTTCAAAAACAGGAACTATGCTGTATGATTCCATTCTTCAGGAACCTTTTTCATCTCTTCAATTTCTTACACATCACTGAAAAAGATACAGTGATCTCACTGGCAAGGCAAACTGACTTTGTAGCCAGGAACATTATGTGGTTCAGTGATTCTTAACTAGGAGTGACTGTGTCATGCCCAGGGAATATCTTATAATATCTGGAGATGTTTTTGGTTGTTAAGACTGGGGAGCACTATTGGCGTCTAGCGGGTACAGGCCAGGGAAGCTGCTAGCATGCTACAATGCACAGGACAACTTCCACAACAAATAATTATCTGCTCCAGATGCCAAAGCTGCTGAAGCTGAAAAATCCTGATGTAGTCCAGTGTCCTACTAATCACACAAAGAACCCATTTTCAACATTCATAGTGGGAGGGAGGGCTTCTAGAATAAAAATTAAGGGTATAAAAACTTCATGAGTTTATCTGTAACACTTTTGAAAGACTTTGGTTAGTATAAATTGCAAAGTGCCAGGCCTACTGCTTAACACCCAAGTAACCTTTTGCAAATGACATGGCCCTCTGGCTACCTTCTTCCATCTGTAAAATGCAATTAAAGTCAACACATTTTACAAGGTTGTGAAGATCAAATAAGATAATGTGAAAGTGTTTAATAAATGGTAAAGTACTGGGGTGCATGGGTGGCTCAGTCAGTTGAGTGTCTGACTTTAGCTCAGGTTGTGATCTCACAGTTTGTTAGCTAGAGCCCCACACAGGGCTCACTGGTGTCAGCGCAGAGCTCATTTTGGATCCTCTGTTCCCTCGCCCCTCCCTATGCCTCCCCTACTTATGCTCTCACTCAAAAATAAACATTTTTAAAAAAACAAATGGTAAAGCACTATTTATATTTAGGTTATAATTACATAGTTTCATATAAGGAGCAAATATAGGATTCTATATCTACTTCCTTGTAGCCCTTCTCTACTAATTCTGGTTCTATGCTCTGTAACAACACAGAATAAATCTATTCCTTCTTCAAATACAGAATCTTCATGCATATTTTCTTCTAAGTTAAGCATCTCTAATTTCTGCAATGATTTTCATATGTTATCTGTCTTTATCCTGTTGGAGGAAGGTGAAAAATGCCCTCTTCCCCGTCATTTGCTATGTTTAAATCCTTTACTTTCCACTAGGTCCCAGTTCCAATGCCACCTTGAAGATAAATTCTTCCACGGTGGAACATAACTTCTATCTCCTCTTTCTCTTATGAAGTTTCACAGCATTTTATCTGGGCTGCTCAGGGAAGGTAACGTGGTCAGTGACATGGGCTTAAGCCTTAAAAGAAGATTAATCAAGGTTCGAATTCTGGTTCTAACTCAAGATATTACTAGGAACAAGTTTCTGAGATTCAGTTTCTTCACCTGTAAAATGAAGCTATCATCCAATTTTTAACAGAGCTGCCAGAACTGAGATGCTAGAATAGAGCTGCTAGAATGAAGGTACAAGACCTAACAGAGTGCCAAGTACACAGCAGGAATTAAATAAGTGTTCCTTCTCCTCCCCCAGCTCTCACTTCCTATTTATTTTTAATGTTTACTTATTTTGAGAGAGAGAGCAAATGGGTGGGGCAGAGAGAGAAAGAGAGAGAATCCCAAGTAGGCTCTGCACTATCAGACCAGAGCCCAAAGTAGGGCTTGAACTCACAAACCACGAGATCATGACCTGAGCCAAAATCAAGAGTCACTTGCTTAACCAGGAGCCACTCAGATGCTCCTCACTTCCTATTTTAAATAACAATTTACGTACATCTTATTTAAGATCACATGCTTCTTGAAGGCAGAATCATGCTAACTTCCCTCCTCTCCCTCCTACTTCTCACAGCTTCCCTCCTTCATAGTAATTCCAAGTGCTAAAATTTAATGGTGTTCAGAATATGAATGTGACATGCCTCTCCTTGTTTCTCATCCACCTTGGTTATTCTACTCTAGATACTTTCTAGATAGTCAGTCTCTCTCAGCTTCCTTAAAGCTCAACATACAATAGGTTTACTGATTTAGTAAGCACAAGTATATGATATTCTCATCAACAGAATAACTAAAAAACAGAGTCACACAATAAAAGATTTACCAGACTCTCATCAAGGCCTCTAAAAGATCCCTCCTTTCATGTGTTAAGTAAAGCTAAATTCTAAATCATGGTAAGATGAAAACCTATACTGCTGAACTTTTTTAAGGATTTTAAAAAAATATTTTAAGTACAATCTACACCCCAATGTGGGTCTTGAACTCACAACTCCAGGATCAACAAAACTCACATGCTCTACCTACTGGAGCCTACCAGGTACCCATATCCTACTGAACTTTGAATCCTTAAAGGGATTACTATTCTTAACTTTGGGAGACTACAAATAAAGTTAATATCATGAATGTTAACTTAATTTTAAAATAATCATTAAAGCAAAGCCAAAATATTACTAGATTTTTGCCCAAAGAACAAAGACAAAGAAGTCCTTTTTTCTTTTAAAAGCAATAAATTTCCACTCATGCATTTATGTCTGCGTATCTCTGTAGTGCCAATGTATATTCACAAACCTAAAGGATGGCTGGCTGGACATGAGAACAAAAATCAGGCCACTGAACAGAGAGGAATAAACTAATTAGAATAAATGTAATAATCTGGGTCTTATTACATGTATGTGTATTCTGTAATAATGACTGTCATCCCTGTTAGAATGTTCACAAATATGAAGGAATAGTGTTTCATCTTATTATTACAAAGCAGAAGAAAAGGTCAATCCTAGTTTCTATTAATCAGAAGTAAATCTATCTTTCCCTAAATTGCTTTCTGGTAATTTCTTCTGCATCTTCTGTAAACAAACATTTATAACAAAATTACATTAAGCTATAAATAAATCAATCAAGAAGATCATAACTCTAGAAATGATTACCTGTTTGCCTTTACTAACTTCATTTCCACAAGTGGAAAGTTCTTCAAGAATCACTCTGCAGTGTGTTATTAAACTTGTTGTCTGTGATGTCGACAAGGGATCCCAAATGAATTCTACAAAGTCTGAAACAAAAGTTTCAGTAGTGTACAATTTATTTCCTAGATTGCTTTGCCTGTCATGTATAAACAACTGAAGTTTTTAGAAAAGACTTCCCTCCCTTGCAATTTAAAATCCATGCCATTCATTACCATTATGTATTTGCATACATCTTCAATTTCCTTGTCCTTTTTGGGCTCTGTACAACTTATCTCACTTAACCACAACCCTAGTTAAATCCACTTGTCACTAAATCTGTGGCTCCAACTATGTGGCTAAAACATGGCTGG
Source organism: Hyaena hyaena (assembly GCF_003009895.1). NCBI lineage: Eukaryota > Metazoa > Chordata > Mammalia > Carnivora > Hyaenidae > Hyaena > Hyaena hyaena. The sequence continues at coordinate 1,171,190 of NW_024080800.1, read as the reverse complement.
AAAAAAATACACTTTCAATTTTATCACTGTGAAACCCAGAGAACCCTTCAAGCTGTCTAGCAATCATTGTTTTCCTGGCCGATTCCCCCTCCCTCTCATCCAGATGATTATTTCCTGTCTTTTCCTTCCTCCTCACTGTTAATGGGCCTGACTCTTCCAGATGACTATTTACTTCTCTCCTGTTGCTTTCACCCTCAGCTGATTACTTCCTCATTGATGAGAAAACAGATCAATCAGAAGAGAAGTTCTACGAAAGACTACACACCTACCTGCATCTGTGCCCACATATTCTTGTCTTCCATTCTCACAGATGAAGTACCCACGCTGCTTGCTAAGGCCAATCTTTTATTTGTGCAAAGGTCTCAACCCCTTTGGCTTATGGAAGATTCTGTTCCCAGAATTCTGCCCTCTTTATTTATTTAAAATTTTTTAAAATATTTATTTTTGAGAGCGAGAGCGAGAGCGAGAGCGAGAGAGAGGGAGAGGGAGGGAGGGGCAGAGAGAGGAAAGGAGACACAGTACTCAAAGTGGGCTCCAGGCTCTAGGCTCTGTGCTGTCAGCCTGACAGAGCCTGATGCAGGGCTCGAATTCACAAACTTTGAGATCACGACCTGGGCTGAAGTCAGATGTTTAACTGACTGAGCCACCCAGGCGCCCCCAGAATTTTGCCCTCTTAACTTCAGTACTGTCATCACTTCTACTGGATCTTTCCCCTCAGCCTACAATTATTCTCTTATACTAAAAATAGTCTTCCTTGACCCTTCTTTCCCCTCTAGTATTGCCTTATTTCTTTCCTTCATTTTACAACAAAATTCTCCAAAAAACTCTCTAAGCTTATCTATTTCCAATTTCTCTCCTCCTATAAACTCTTAAACACACTTCAATAGGCCTAATCTCCAACCATTCCACCTAAACTACTCTTACCATCAAACGTGACCTTCACATTGCAAAACCTAAAGGTTGATTCTAGTCCCCATCTGATTTATCTGCAACAGCTGATCATTCCCTTTACAAACATTTTTTTAAAAAAGTTTTACTTATTTGAGAGAGAGAGAGAGAGAGAGACAGAGCAAGAGAGAGTGAGACAGAGTGAGAGAGAGACAGAGAGAGAGCAAGTGCAGGAGGGGTAGAGAGAAAGAGGATCTCAAGCAGACTCTGCACTGTCAGAGCAGAGCCTGATACAGGGCTTGGATCCACGACCCACGAGCTCATGATCTGAGCCACCCAGGCGCCACCAAACATTTTTTTTCTTGGCATCCAGGATACCACTCCGGATTTCACACCTCCCTCTCTGGTCTTCTTTGCTGGCTGTCTGTCATTTCTTTTGATTTCAAAAACGCTGCAGTACCTCAGGACTCAGCTCACTTACCTTCTCTTTCCCATTTATGTTTATACCCTTAGTATTTAAGGTCAAGCTTTCAATGTCATCCATGTGCTGATATATTCCAAAATTACGTCTGCTACTTGGACCTCTCCTTTATACTCATATATTCAACAAGCTAGTTGACACCTCTACTTGGATGGTAGGCATCACAAACTCAGCATTTGTCAAACTGAGCTCCTGATACCACCACCTTATCCTAAAGCTCCTTTTCCTCTTTTCCATCTCAGGAAATGGCAACTCTGTCCTTCCAAATGCTCAGGCCCAAACTCATGCAGTGACTCTTGATTCCTCTCTTGTGCACACAACCAATCCATTCTCAAATTCTCTTAGTGTTATCTTTGAAATGTATGCTGAACTCGACTACTTTTCAGCACCTTCACTTTTAACAAACTCCTAGCCCAAGCCAGTATGACCTGTTGCTTCATTACTGCAAAAGCTTCCTAAGTGGTCGGCCTACTGTTCATTTTCAACACAGTAACCACAGTGATTCTGTTAAAATGTTAGGCAGACAGTGCCATTTCTCCATTCAAAACTCTTTGGGCACCTGGGTGGCAACTGACTTCAGCTCAAATCATGATCTTGTGGTTTATGAGTTCACGCCCAGCATTCAACTCTCTGTGCTGACAGCAGAGAGCCCACTTCAGATTCTCTGTCCATGTTTCTCTCTCTGCTCCTCCCTACTTGTTCTCTCTCACTCAAAATAAATAAACTTAGGAAAACACCTCTCCAATTACTTTTCACTTACAAAAAAATGAAGTCCTTACAAATGATTATAAGGACTTATATAACGTAGCTCATGTTATCTTGTTAACCTCTTTCTGCTCTCCACCCTTCCTCACTCCAGTATAGCTACACTGGCCCATGTACTGTTTTTCAATCCAACTAGGCTGGCTCCTATCTCAGGGCCTTTGCATTTGCTGTTTCCACTGCCTTGGATTCTGTTTCCTCAGATATTCATATGGCCCACTTTTTCCTTTTGGAATTGGCCAATCTATTTTATTTATTTTTTATTTTAGAGGGAGAATGTGCATGAGTGGGAAAGAGTGCCTGTTGGACATACAAGTGGATGTATTCAGAAGGTCCTTTGATAAGAAAGATGCAGACTTTCTCTAGTTCCTTTAGACTTAAAATTGTGTAGAGTAGTACTATCCAAAGTAACTTTCTAAATGATGGAAAAAACACATTATATCCGCACTGATGGCCATGAGCTACATAGGACTATTAAGAATTTAGTGTCATTGGTGTGACTGAGGAACTGAATTTTATTTTGTCAAAATGTGTATGTTAATAATCACATTTAGTTACTGGTTACCACACTGAACAACACAAATACAGATGACACTAAAGGAGAGCATGAAATAGCTTAGAGGGCTCATGAAGAGTACAAGGGCATCTAGGACAGAACTTGAGAATATACAGTATTAATTTCTCATTCTACTTATTTCAAGTTTAATTTTAAGTATCTGGAGTTTTCAGAAGAGTACTTAAATCAGTCCTACATATACTGCACTATCATTAAGAGGGCTAGGTAAAATTAGTAGCTTACTAATACAACCATGACTGTACAAGATAGGCTGAGAAAAATCTTAAAAGTTTTAGCCAAACTGGCTAAGAAGCAATGTAAGTGGTTGCTTCATCATTTAAGACAGTTCTACAGACTGCTATCAAAATCCATGCTCAGTGCCATGGTGAAACAGATCTTTATCAAGTACAATTTTAGATAAAACAAAGCTTCAGACTGAAGCACATGCATCAATGGTAAGTGCAGATGTGAGGAAGATGTAGTAATGTTTTTTTAAAGAAAGAGTAACATGGGGCACCTGGGTGGCTCAGGTGGTTAAGTGTTCAGCTATGGCTCAGGTCACGATCTCGTGGTTCGTGAGTTTGAGTCAGGTGTAAGGCTCTGTGCTAATAGCTCAGAGCATGGAGCCTGCTTCAGAATCTGAGTCTTCCTCTCTTTCTGCCCCTCCCTTGTTCATGCTCTGTCTCGCTCTCTCAAAAATAAACATTAAAAAACACATAACAAGGGGAAGAAGTTGAGAGAAAAGAATACATACAGTTGAAATCAAAGTATGCCCCTAATAAATGACTTAGGTGTAATAAAAGCAACAACTAATCTCACAAATGCTAAAAGCTGAAGAATACCAGCAGTCTGGTAGCCAATCGTGCAAACAAGTGCTTTTAATCACCTTCAATTATGACATCTCTTGATTTTTAATGCATATTACATTTCCTTGTATTTGAAAACTTCTGATAAAGATATCTGTGACTGCAACAGATATTAATGATCTCAGACTCTGCCAGAGTACAATTTAGTTTTATCAAGATTACAAAGCAGTACCTGTAAGTCGAGGAATAACGGTTTTGTTGATGACACCAGACAAGATTTTATCAGAACCATCTTCCTTCTTTGAATCTTCCAAACTGGTAGCCACATATTCTTCTATAGATGTGAACCATGGCATCTGTTTTAAGCCTACAGCATCAAACTTATAAACAAATTATTTTTTAATAGTTTGTTTTTAAGTTAACTTTTCAGTAATCACTAGAGCTTTTCTGAGAATAAAAACAAAAAGAGTAATTCCATATTTTAACCCCTTATATAAAGTACTAGACCAAGCAGAGACAGGATGGCATGACCAGACATGATGTCTCAATAATGACAAAAAACTACATTCCATGTATCATTCATGACAAATATGCCAAACATGCCATATTCAGAACCTACATTTTACTAATGAAAATATACACTTGTAAGAATATCACTTAATATGGAATTTGTTTATAAAAATTCACTTTTGGTTCCGTCAATTCTCATAGACACAAATGTGTATTTACAGGTGGTTTAGGTTACGAGGCAAGTAGCAGATGGCCAGTTATTATTTGTTGAATGAACAGATCTCTGCTAGGTGTAACAGGATACTCAATTCAGCCTGAATGCTTAACAATGAGGCTCCTGTACAACAAACTACTTACCATTTTCTTAGAGATAAGCTCAGTTTCTGTACTAGGACTGCCTGGCCCTGAACCCAAAACAGAGCAACAGGCACGCATGACTGGGGCAGAGAAAGATAAAAGGACATGGCTATGTCTCCTTCACTTGGTTAAATTTTTATCTGGTTTCCTCTATTCTTACAACTTGGTTTTCTCATTTCCATTTTATTACTAGGCACATGCACATGGATGTTCCACTATCATTTCAGCATCCAGGTATAAAGTAAAACTTCCTTCGACATCTTCTTCTCTCTGCAAAGTTCCCATTTCTATGAATGGAACTACCACTATTCTAATAACCCAGAATCAGAACACTGGGGTCACCTTTCAGTGTGGTGTGTTAGGGTTACCTCAGTATCTTACTAATTCTTTAATTTTAATACCAATATAGTTAAAAGTTTTATTAGTGTCTGGTGTACAGTACAGTGAACTCCACAGTTCCATATACCTCTCAGCACTCATCACAAGTGCACTCCTTAATTCTCATCGCCTACTTCAGCCATCTCCTTAGCTCCTTCCCTTCTGGTAATCATCAGTTTGTTCTCCACGGTTAAGAGTATGTTTCTTGATTGGTCTCTTTTTCCTTTGCTCATTTATTTCTTAAACTCCACATCTGAGTGAAGTCATATGGTATTTCTGACTTATTCACTTGGCATTATACTCTCTAGCTCCATCTGTGTTATTAGAGATGACAAGGTTTCATTCTTTTTTATGGTCACGTAATATTCCATTGTGTACATAGATACACACCCCACATCTTCTTTATCCTTTCATCAGTCCATGGACACTTAGGCTGCTTCCATATTGTGGCAACTGTAAATAATGCTACTATATACATAGGGGTGCACGTATGAATGTTTTAACATTTTGGGGGGTAAATACCCAGTAGTGTGACTACTAGATCAGAGGGTAGTTCTATTTTTAACATTTTGAGGAACTTCCATACCATTTTCCATAGTGGCTGCACCAGCTTGCATTTCCATTAACAGTGCATGAAGACTCCTTTTTCCCCACATCTTCACCATCACTTGTTTCTTGTGTTTTTGATTGTAGCCATTCTGACAGATGTGAGGTGATATCTCACTGTGGTTTCGATTTGCATTTCCCTAATGATGAATTATGTTGAGCTCTTTTCATGTGTCTGTTAGCCATGTGGCTGTCTTTTTGGAGAAATGTCTATTCATGTCTTCTGCCTAATTGTTAACTGGATTTTTATGGGGGGGGGAGTGTTGAACTGTATAAGTTCTTCATAAATTTTGGATACTAATTCTTTATTGGATATGTCATTTGCAAATATTTCCCCCTATTCAGGGGGCTGCTTTTAGTTTTTTTTGTTTCCATCACTGTGCAGAAGCTTTTTACTGATTCTTAATTAATAAAACTTCCTGTAATCAACCTTTTCTTTTTCTTCCCTTTACCACTATCACTTATGTAAGGGATTCACTACCTTGGACCTGGACTACAGTAATAGCCTTCAAGTATTATCTTCATCTCTTCCTTTCCTCCAAGTTACCCAGCTGCTAGGGCTTCTTAAAACATTACTTCCATAAGGCCACTCTTCCAATTATTTACCAAAATAAGTTCCTATCTTTTAATTTAGGATTTGAACCTCTATGCAGCCTCTAGCTCCTGAACTAGGCTTTTTCCTTATGCACCTTTACAAAAAAAGTTCTCCTTTTTTTCCCATTTTAAATCATATATCCTTTAAATTCTCATTTAAACCCCCCCTCTTCAGTGTAGCTTTCCAAACCAAATAGTCCCAATACAGTATCTCCAACTTCAGAACTCTTGGTACCTATGTCAAACAGACTAAAATTCTTAAAAGCTAATGCCACCTTCACACTTTTAAATGATTTAAAATGGACTTTGAACTTATCATAGAAGGTAAAAAAAAAAAAAAACAATAAAAAAGTGTTTCCTTGATAGATGTTTAGTGCTATTCAGCCTTAAAAATAAAGGAAGAACCAAGAAAAGATGAATGCAGGTTACTACCCCAAAGCACCAATTATTAATTCCAACTCTGTATACACTAAAGCTAACCTGATAACAAGGGCACTTCAGTAATGAACAGGACAGAAATATTTCTTTTACATATTAAGCTTAAATACCTTAAGAGGATTCCAATCAATCAAGTGAAGTCGGATTAGGGGGTTTAAAAGCTTCGGTATGCATAAACTAATGAAAGCTTCATAATAAGAATCAGGAAACTTTTCTCGCCATTGTTGAAATTTCAACAAAATATTTTGGATATTACAAAAATCATCATGTACATCTTCAAAAATCTTCTTATGATCTTGTAAAATTTCATCTGTAAACAAAATGAATCTCTGTATATTACGCATTTTAAGTTTGTGAACTTCGCTTCCTATAAACATGTATAACTATGAACTTAATAGAGCTGAAAACTTCCCTTTCGATATTTACATATAAATTAGGTTTTATTAAAAAAAAATCACTTTAATAGCAATATTGACACTAACAAAATCCACCACTTATTGATCTTCTGTACAACGTAGGTGTGACTATCTATTTACAGACAAGAAACAAGCAAACATGAAATTCAGGAGGGTTAATGGATCTAAGATCACACAAAATAGACAGTCTTCAAACCCATCTGTTTGACTGTAAAGCCCACCTTCTTTCTTTTTAAAACTTTTTTAACGTTTACTTATTATTTTTGAGAGACAGAGCGAGGAAGGGGGAGGGGCAGAGAGAGAGAGAGAAAGAGAGAGACAAAATCCAAAGCAGGCTCCAGGCTTCAAGTTCCAAGCTGTCAGTACAGAGCCCGACGTGGGGCTCCTGTGAGATCATGACCTGAGCCAAAGTCAGACACTTAACTAAGCCACTCAGGTGCCCCTGTAAAGCCCACATTCTTTCAATTATGCAATATTTTACTTATATATCACTAAAATAATGTTACTAAATTTAAGTGTTTATTTTCAAAAGACTTTATTTTTAAGTAACCTTACTCTCAATGTGGGGCTCCAACTCATAATCATGAGATCAAGAATTGCATGCTTTACCAACTGAGCCAGCCAGGCACTCCTAAATTTAATTGTTTTCAATTAAAAATGGTAATATAGAAAGTATGCAGTAGAGAAATGAAACCAAAATGTTCATGGTTCCTTTATTAAAAATGAGAAAAGTTGAGAGAAAAAACAATAAAGATGCAGAAAACTCACAATGTTCCTCCATTTTATCCCATTTTTTCAAAAGCAGGAAAAGTCCTTCTTTTTTCTTTTTTTTTTAAAAGTAAATTCTACCCCCAATGTGGCACTTGAATGCACAACTCCAAGATCATGAATCACAGACTCTATGGACTGAGCCAGCCAGGCACCCCAGGAAGTCTTAAAGGGGAAAAAAATGTGTTCCTTTTTTCTTGAATTTCCCTAACTATATTTAAGGAGAATCACAGCAAAGCATTTCCTACCATTTCAATATTTCAAATTAAGACATATTAGAAACCCGGTAACTGACCGTGGATTTTCTGGAAGTCAATCATGTCTGCTGAAGACAGTTCATCATCACTAGATGTCCCTTCCTGATGATCACAATTCCCAGAAAGTGCCCTTGCTTGTCTTCTTTGTGACCTGTGTTTTGCAATAAACCAAAAACAAATTAAAACAGTTCCTAAACAAAACAAACAGTTCCTGCTGAAAAGAAATGCTTTAAAACAAAAACTAGGAGTCATCATTTAATTAAAATGTCCAGAACATGTACCATCTTATTATTAGCACACAATTTTGTTATTACTTCTGGCATTTTAGCTTCATTATCTGAATTGGTGGTTCTCCCTGTTTTTCTGGCTACTCAGATTTTAAAGAGGGGGGGAACAATAATAACCGGCTTCTAGTTATAGGTAATTCCCAGACTGATAAATGCCATCTTACCCATTCCTTTTGACTGATCCAATATACCAGTGTGTCTTTAAACCCTAGGGGTAAGAACTGTTTAAATTTTGGTTTTATCTCATTCTCACAAATTAATGTTCAGTTATGGTTATTATACTATATGGGCTAACTAAAGTAGTGAAAAATACTTGCTCGATGATGCTCTAAGTCTTCACTTTATATAGCTACCTTCGAGATTCAATCTCTTCCAAAATCCATGGAGTTTTTTCATCTACAGCCAAGCTTCCATTTGTTGATGTCTCGGCTTTGTCTGTTAACAAATAAAATTAATTTCATACTGTAAATTCTTCAAAGAAATAAAATGAAACATTCTGAAAACAAAAGTTGTATTTTGGGTATATATACATACATAGATATATAAATATATATATAAACACAATTAATATGCTTAAATTGCATACTTCACCATGTAATGAAATTACAATGTTAACTCCCTATCACTATATTAATAGGCATTGAGCCTGCTAGCCTAAGACATCTTGGCTGATGAATATAGTTCAGCACTTGAGAACAGTAATAAAATTCTACAATGTTTCTTTTTCTTGTATTCTTTTTCAGTTGTTTTCACCCATTTTTTTTCTATCCCTGAATTACTAAAAATATTTGCATTACCAATAAGTTATTCATATTGTTTCTTAACCTGTACCATAATTTATAACTAACTACAAGTCATGTGTCTGAAAGTCATTTTGCTTTAACCAGCTACTTGGTTATGATCTTATCTCTTTCACTATTCTCCAAAAGCACCTTAATCAAAGGAAGGCATCTTTGAAAATACAAAACCAGTGTGGGAACTAAAAGGCAGCATCCAAATCTTATTTGAGATCTTACAGATGATTCTCTACTGAAACCCACCAAAAGGTCTTTAACTTCCATACCTAATCTGTGGATTGGCCATGAAATCTTTAAGTTAGATTTCTGACACAGCCTACAGACTTATGTCAACTCATCTCAACAAAGTCAATATATGGGCACATACTGTCTCAAATACCAAATGAGTAGAAGTTATAATTTTTATTTTTTTGTCTTTGACTCAATTCAAGATATTTTGAAGCCCTAGTTATAAATATTTTGGGTTTTTTGCAAAGGGGTAGGTGAAAGGTTAGTGGGAAAATACACAAAAAAGCATTATTTTAAAACAGGAATGAAAATATTTTTATTCTTTAGCTGATAATCCAGCTTAATGAATAATAAGTCATATTGAATATGAAAAACACTAACGTGATAACTGTTGTAAATACGTTGATTCATGTTTTAATTCATCTTGCCTGCGTTTCATAAAGGTCATGGCTTGTTTTAAAAGGAGTGCATGCATGGATGACTCTATTTCTTGGATGCTGATAATCTGAAATACACATATAAGTAACATTTTGTAGATCAATAATCATAAAAAGTAATACTTAGATAAGCATACGTACGTGCTCACTACTCCTATAAAAGGAACATTTTCAGTACTACCACATTTTAATTAAAAAAATATTGTGAGATACAGATGTGGCTGCCAATACTTTAAAACTGATAATCGACTAACTGTACTAAAACAGCTATAAATATCATAAATAATGAAAGCAAATGGGCTGGGGTCAGGAACATGGATAGGAGTGAAAAGATAAGTATTAGGATTTTTTTGTAATTTGAGAGAAAGCACACGTGTGAGTGGGAGAGGGGCAGAGAGGGAGAGAGAGAGAATCCCAAGTAAACTGTGCACTGTCAGAGCTCGATGTGGGGCTTTAACTCACGAACCGTGAGATTATGACTGAGCTGAAATCAAGAGTCAGATGCTCAACTGAGCCACCCACGCACCCCCCAAATAGGATTCTTTTTTATTTCAGATATTAGGAAGGGTACAGATATTTTTTAGAAGCCTAGGGGGTAGACTGTGTGAGGGCACTTGAGGAAACTGATAAATCTGAAAAAAAGGGGAGAATAGAAGAGACTTAACCAGACAGGTAAGAAAGCTATGAAGCAAAAACGAATGATTAGTTAAAATCGACATTCTGATGTTTCTTGGGCAATAATTCTCCCCAACTCCAATGATGTTTCCAAAGCAGCTGCCTTGGGTACATCAATGTGTATGCCAATGAGACTTTAACAGTTTAATTCTTCAAGGATCGATGAAGAAAGCTGTATTGCAATAAATACTTCAGAAAGTAACTACCAAGTGACAGTAAAAGTAAAACTTGAAACAACTGGAGAGAAAAAAAACGCAATTGTTTGGTAGTTTTAAAAATGTAAATAAAAAGCAATGAAGTAGTGTATTTTTTTAAATGGTATGCTTTTTTTTTTTTTTTTAAATATTTTTATTTATTTCTAGGAGAGAGAGAGAGAGAGAGAGAGACAGCGTGAGCAGGGGAGGGTCAGAGAGAGAGGGAGTCACAGACTGAAACAGGCTCCAGGCTCTGAGCTGGCAGTCAGCACAGAGCCCGACGCGGGGCTCGAACCCACGAACCGTGAGATCATGACCTAAGCGAAAGTTGGACGCTTAACCAACTAAGCCACCCAGGCACCCCTTAAATGGTATGCTTAAAAAAAAAAAAAAAAAAGTCAAATGTAAGGGCTTAGTATGTATAAAACAAAAACAGAACTTATAACGGGAAAGAATGATTTATAAATCTGATTAACACAAAAATGTCAAAGAAAACACTGTAAACAAAATCAGAAGACAAAATGGAAAGTTTACCTACATCAAGTAGCATTAAAAACTTTAAGCAGTAGTAAAGAATTTTCACCATATAAGGAAAAAAAGAAAAGGAAAAAGGAAAATTGCGACTATGAACTGAAAAGATAACAAGGCAAATAAGACACATCACAGACTACATGTGTTAATAAAATAAAGGTTTTGAGATCAAAATAAATATGTACAAAAACCATTATTTATAAAAAAAAATTTTAATGTTATTTTTGAGAGATAGCGCAAGTAAGGGTGGAGGGCAGAGAGAGAGAGAGAGAGACAGCGCGCACGCACGTGCGCGACAGAGACGGACAGACACACAGAGGATTCTAAGCAGGCTGTGCTGACAGCAGAAAGCCCAATGCAGAGCTCAAACTCATGAACCGGTGAGACCATGACCTGAGCTGAAGTCGGATGCTTAACTGACTGAGCCACCCAGGTACCCCTGCAAAAATTGTGTTTTAAAATGAAGTAAGCTGGGGTGCCTGGGTGGCTCAGTCAGTTAAGCGTTCAACTTCGGCTTAGGTCATGATCTCATGGTTCGTGCGTTTGAGCCCTGCATTGGGCTCTGTGCTGACAGCTCAGAGCCTGGAGTCCGTCTTCGGATTCTGTTATCTCCCTCTCTCTCTGATCCTCCTCGCTCACACTGTCTCTCTCTCAAAAATAAATAAAAAACATTTAAAAAAATTAAAAAAAAATATAAAATGAAGCTGAAAATAAAACTGATGTAATCTCTCTGGTATTCAAATAATTTAGCAAAGATTCATAAGCCTTAAAAGATATTTAGAAACTCTGACTTAATAATTCACTAAGAATTTTTTTAAACAGAATTTTAACACAAAAATTTAACTCTTGTTATTTACAATACCAAAATAATTGCAAAAAAACTTAATATTAAGGGTACACTTAATATCACAGCATGTCAAATATGTGTAGGAAAACCCTAAAGAAAGTAGTTGTGGGATTCAGACTTTAAAAAAATATCTCATGGTAAGGGGATTACTTTATAAACAGGAAATACTGTATTTATAACCTTATGTACCTTTTCATTAAGACAGTCAATTAAATTTTCCACATAAACTTTCATGCTTTTATAGAATTTAAAATTTAGAGCTTGATTTGATGAATTCTCTAGGTTCTGGATGGTATTCTTCGAGCTCTTGATATCTTGTATATATTTTTCATATTCCCTCAAGTGTAAGCGGTGAGTATCCTGTAGCAATGTTAATCTAAATAAACAAAAGAAAAATAAATGAAAACTGTGTTTCTCCAACTTCTATTTCTACTACAGTAACTATCAGTCTAAAGAGATTTTTTTAAAGCTACCTTACAGAAACCAACAAAGAAACGGACAATTATATAAACCTGGGTTTATGAGACTTGCTGAGCAAAGGAGACCACCACAATGAAAGAGGTCTCAAAGGAAATGGGAGGAAAGGACACTTACAGGTTTTTATGTGCTTGAGCTAATCCGAGGATAATTTTAGAGTCAAAGTTAATTAAGTGTGGATTGATCAGAATTTGTAAACTAGGTGAGTTGAGTTGCTAGACATTCCAAGGTCTTATATATGAAATACAGGAGTCCATGGGGAGTAACTGTTAAATCACTTTGTGGTCTTTCTTGGAATATGGGTATTTTTGTGAATAAGCTGGTATTAAAACCATGTGAGCATGTTATGATTTGGTATAATTTAATGTTTTGTGACTCAATGGTTTTATGTGTCATTAGAATTTGATGTTGTTTGAGGCATGTTTCCTATATTTGCTGTAGTCCCCCGTACACTGCTCTTATTGATAAGACAGTCCACTTTTTTTTTTTAACTCTTATGAGTGTCACGTGTATCAACTAATGTAGCATGAAACAAGTGTCAAATATAATTCAACGTCTGCTTTTTTAAAAGTCATTTATCTCTCCATATATGTGCCAGTAGAGGAATAAGAAAACCATTTCTTTAAAAATATCTGGAATATGTTTTTCACTAATATCCGACACTGTGAGTATATTAAAATTTGAGAATTAACTACAAATGAAGTAATAAATTCACAGTATGTGGACTTCAACTTTCTTTAAAAAATTCAAATCCTCCAGCTAACTTGCTGTATATAATAAAAGTCATTAGTTAAGCACCTGCTTAGATCAAATGTCATCTTTTTCTTTCCCCCTTAAAGAACAAATGTCTTCTTCCCTGGAACAAAGATAATAATGTCTTGTAGTTATTTTGTGCCTTTTCTGCTCTTGCTACCTTAGTGTTCTGATTTTTGTAGTGACATACCTTCAGTCTTTTCTCACTTTCTTTTGTTCATCTTCTATACGTTTGTGTGTCTGTTTACCACTGGGATTATAAAAAAAGTTATAGTTCTAATAACTGATTTTAAGCTGATAACTTCAATCACATACAAGAACTCTATTCCTTATTTCCTCCACTTGTTACTGAAGTCCCATATTACATTAAAAAAATTTTTATTCATTAACAATGTTACAGTTTGTGTTTATCTTTTAAATTCTATACTTGAACTGTAGTGATTTTTACATCACCTTTAGAATACTATATGATTCTCTATTTGTTTACATTCTTAATCCTTACCAGACGGCTTTATATATATTTTAAGCCAAATTTATGTCAAGTTTTTTATTAAGAAAACTCTACACCAAGTGTGGGGCTTGAACTCACAACCCTGAGATCAAGAGTTGTACGCCCTATTGACCAAGCTAGTGAGGCACCCCAGACAGTCTTAAATTTCATATGCTTCACGCTACTGGCTGGCCACCTTCCATTTGAACTTGAAGGACTTTTTTTTAAGTACACTTTCTTTACCCGGGGTGACACACCAAACCAGAACCCAAACATGTAAAAATCCAAGGTGCTAGAAATACAAACTCAATTAATTCAAATTCAAGCTGGTCCAGACCCTGGTCACAAACTGTATTGAGGTGCATATAAGTACCAAGTCAGGAAGAGGGGGAAGGGAGTAGGGCCAAGAGAAAGGGGGGGAAGGGGGTTCCCATTGTCCCCCTAGGGATCACCTCACAGTGGTACCTCTACCTTCCCAGTGACAGCGAAGGCCTACTAAGTCCTAACCTTTTAACCCCCACCCATCCCTGGCCAGGGCTTTGAATGCCAGTCCCAAATGGTTCTACCCTCCCTTGCCCCATCCTCACTTGCTCAGACTTCCAGCTTCACTCTCCTCCTCCTCCATACTCTTCTGTGATTAGTAGCAGGTTAGGGTACCGTTTGAACTATAGTGAGGCTAGGGGCCAAAGGGAGGCAAGGTAGAGACAGGTGAAAAGACAAGAGCAGTCCAAGAATCTCTCTCTTCATGGGATCCCAAAGTGAACAATCAGCTCACTTTTGCATCTGCTTGGATCTGAGAAAGTGCACTGTAGGCATAAGCAGCTATCCTGGACACCTGCTACAAGTCAGAGAAGGGGATGGGCTCGCTGGCCAGCACCTGATGGGACTGGCTGGTCAGAGACGGCAGTGGCAGCAGCTTCTTCCAGTGGGTCAGGCTCTCGGCACAGCCAAGTGCATGTGTACTCCCTTCCCGGCCCATGTACTCGTGCTGCTTCACGCCTTGGCCATCTGCAGCAGACAGGTCAATGATGCTGCTGGCTGCCTTAGCAAGGATGGGGGAGAGCCAGGCCTGTTCATCTATGTGAGTGGAAGACAGGCTGTGGTAGGTGGGCTCAGGTCCATTGAAGGCTTTGGTAAGGGGGCTGCTAAGGTCAAGCAGCAGCATCCGCTCCTCGATCCTGGTCTCAAGTACTCGTTCTCGCTGCTCTAGCAGTGCCCCACGGCTGGGGTTGGACTGGGTGTTCACTAGGACAGTGTCTGAAGGCAGCCCTTTTGGTCACATCCTGAAGGACTTTCTTTTTAAAACAATTTTCAATGTTTATTTTTGAGAGAGAGAGAGAGAGCGTGCACGCGTGCATGTGCACAAGCAGGGGAGAGGCAGAGAAAGAGGGAGGCACAGAATCTGAAGCAGGGTCCAGGCTCTGAATTGCCAGCACAGAGCCTGACGTGGGGCTTGAACCCCCAAATGCAAGATCATGACCTGAGCTGAAGTCAGCTTTTAACCGAAGGAGCTGCCCAGGAGCCCCTTCATGAACGTTTAATAGCAATTTTTGTAAGGCAATTCTAATGGTGATGGACTCCCTCAGCTTTTATTTGAGGTCTTTATTTTTCCTTCATTTTTTAAGGACAATTTTACTGGTTATAACAGTCTTGGCTGGGAGTTTCTTTCAGCACTTTGTATATAACATCCCAGTTCTTCTGGCCTATAACGCTTCTGTTGAGAAATCTACTGATAATCTTGTGGGGCTCCCTATTACGGGAGAAGGTCCTTGTCTCACTGCTTTCAAAATTCTTTCTGCCTTTGAAAATTTGATTGTGTCTCAGTGTGAGCTTCTCTGGGTTTATCCTTCTTCTAATCTTCTGAGCTTGAAACTAGATGTCTACTTCCTTTCTCAGATTAAGTTTTTGGTCATTGGTCATTTGATCTCTGGATGAGCTCCTACCGTACTCTTCTTCTCCCCGGACTTCCGTAACATGTATATTGTTCTGCTTAATGTGTCCTGTTAAGCCCCTTAGGTTTTCTTCACTTTTCTTTCTTTCTGTTCCTGACTTGTAATTTTAAACCAGTGGTCTTTGACGTCACTGCTTCTTTCTTCTGCTTGATCTAGTAGGTTGTTGATCCCCTCTAGTGAAATTTTCAAATCATTTACTGTATTGTTTAGCTACAGAATGTTTTTTGTTTAACCGTTTTGCTTTGTTGATTTTCTCACTTTGTTCATGTACTGTTTCCCTGATTTTGTCGTGTGTGTTCTCTTATAGCACATTCAGCTTCTAGAAGTAGATAATTCTGAATTGTTTGCCAAGTAATTCATAGATCTCTATTTCTTCAGAATTGGTTCTAAAGATTTATTTTGCTCCTTTGGTTGTGTCAGGTTTCCCTGTTTCTCTTTATTTCTAGTTATTTCTAGCTGTTGTCGTCTACACTTGAAAATTCACTTGAGGGAAATAGCTTCTAGTAGTGGAAGAACATCACCAATCAGCCTGGCTAGAGATGTGGAGGGCAGGGGGAGGTCTTCTGAAATCTTTTATGGGGGACAGATCTTCTCTGGGCTTCTATATGAAATTTCCCTATTACAGAATTTGTGGGTTTAAGTGTTCATAGTGTCTTGCTCCCTTTGGTGTTTGTCTGAAGTTCTCTAAGGCTTCTGGCTCTGTAGCAACTGAGCTCTTTTGTTTTCTGTGGCCCCCAGGTATTCAAGGTATGACAGTTCAGGATGCTGAGATAGACAAGGCAGGAAACAGTCCCTTAGACGGTCCCTCCAAAAGCTTAAACATTACATATATGTTCCACTCTTCTTTTTCCTTCTCAATGGAGAAGTTGTGAGTTAGGCTTTTTTGGTCTCTCACAAGCAGTGTGGACTTGAAAGAGTGGCTGATGCAATTGAAATGAAATGGCTTTTCTTACCCATTACAATGTGGCTCTTCTTGGCTTTGAGCTTGCTTGGCATAATGCAACTTTCTGAACTGGTTTCTGGAGTTCTCATAAAGGCTTCTTGGACTGTATATTAAGTTGGTATCCTAGGAGGAAATGAGGTATGGGGTTTCCTACTATGGCATCTTGCCATCACTCCCAACTTATTATTTTTAAAAATTAAAGGTTGTTTAACAATGCAGATAAAAGCTTATAAAAATATTAAAACAAGAATTTGATATATATGGATTTCAACCATGTAGTATGTATCTATTAAAAGATTAAAAAGACCTATACAGAAAGAAAATCAGTTGTGCTAGTGTGGTAACATAGGCATTGCTATTTTTTACTATAAATCTGTTTATTATTAGTATTTGTACTTAAGAATTAAAAAGAACATAGTGCTTTTTTCACTATTAAATGTCTGGACAAATTATTTTAAAATCAATTCCACTTACCTAGTATTTAATTGCTTCTTTATAATTTCTAAATTTACTGGTGGAAATGAAATGGAAGTATCAAACTTCTTCACTGTTTGAGATTCAGTGCTGTAGGAAAGATCTAGGTCTCGTCCCTAAAATTATGAAAATTTGTATTGTTTTAGAAGACTCATTAATCTTACAAATATCAACAGCATGAAAGGAGACTGGGTATTCCAATGTCTCATCAGCTCAAAATTCCATGCCTTTGACATTTTTCATAGTTACAGTAAAATTCTCAGTTTTAAAACATGGAACTTTAAATCTGCATGCAAGTGGAAAATTACAAAACCTTACTTTTCACAAAAGCTTGCTTCCTGGTTATTATTTTTTTATTTTAAAGAGAAAAGAGAATGTGCACAAGCAGGGAGTGGGGCAGAGGGAGAAAGAAAGGGAATCTTAAGCAGGCTCCATGCTCAGTGAGGAGTCTGACGTCAGGCTCCATCCCTTGCCCCTGGGATCATGACCCGAGCTGAAATCAAGAATTGGACCCTCACCCAAATGAGCTACCTGGCTGCCCCAATATTATGCAATTTTATAATTAGTTACGATTATAACTATGTAATAGAAACATGGGAAAATATTTATAACGTGTCAAACAAACAAACCAGAATTTGAAATTGTATGCATATTATTGTTCCCAAGCTACATGCCAAGGCATTCAAGTGAACTCAAAGGGATGCTGAGAAGTATTTTAAATATACTCTTTAAGGGGCGCCTGGGTGGCTTAGTCGGTTAAGTGTCCGACTTTCGCTTAGGTCATGATCTCGCGGTTCGTGGGTTCGAGCCCTGCATCGGGCTCTGTGCTGACTGCCAGCTCAGATGCTGGAGCCTGTTTCAGAGTCTGTGACTCCCTCTCTCTCTGACCCTCCCCTGCTCAAGCTGTCTCTCTCTCTCTCCTAGAAATAAATAAAACATTAAAAAATTAAAAAAAAAATACACTCTTTAAATAGTAGTATTTTAAGGGAATACACATTCATCATTTATTGAAGTACTAGTTTTAACTAGTTCACAGCTGCAACATTAGATTGTGCTACAGTCCTCTGATGAAGTTTTATTAGTGAAGGTGAGTTTGAGGGGCGGTAATAAAAAGCAAGTACCTACTGAAAATCAATTTGGAAAGGAGATGAGAATGGCAGTGTGCAATCTGATTCCAACATCTGAGCTGTCATTTGGTGCCCAAGAGGTGCACACATCCCATCAGTAACTGTGGTTACTTGAAAATGAAATTCAAAGATTTTTTCTTCAATTTATCAGTGTTATTTTTTCCCAAAGACTACTAAGTTAATAGGACATAAATAGTATAAAATTCTGGCTTGAACTACTCAATAAGTGGAACTGTTTGGTACTTCTTTTGGCCTGGGGGCACCAGAATAAAATTATGGACACTGTGGGCTCCATGAATGGGAAGTCTAGGAATTTCTGATATATACTATGACTATAATTAAACAAATACTTAAGAAGGAATTATGCAAACCTAAGCAGAATAAGGACTGTGACGTTTTTTCTCAAACTATTTTTCTTCATGCTGTTGCTACATTGATTTACTAAAAAGGGGAGAGGGATCTAAGTCTATTACAGTTATACAAATAGTCCTCTAAATCATTTCTCTGGTCAGAGATTTCGAAATACTGTTATAATCAACCACTTACCTTTACTTAACTTCTTAGTTTCAGTAACACGGACGTCTTAACAATACTTTATTTATAAGAACACATCATCTTTCAAAGTACTGTTTTTTGTTTTGTTTCTTGTGATTGTGCAAGCAGGGGAGGGGCAGAGGGAGAGAAAGGTTCTTAAGCAGGTTCTACGTCCAGTGCGGAGACCAATGTGAGATCTCATGACAGTGAGATCATGACTGGAGCTGAAATCAACAGTCGGACGCTTAACCAACTGAGCCACCTAGGCCCCTTCAAAGCATTCTTGTTACAGATTAAAAAATATAACCTTTGGGGCGCCTGGGTGGCTTAGTCGGTTAAGCGTCCGACTTTCGCTTGGGTCATGATCTCGCGGTTCGTGGGTTCGAGCCCCTCGTCGGGCTCTGTGCTGACTGCCAGCTCAGAGCCTGGAGCCTGTTTCAGAGTCTGTGTCTCCCTCTCTCTCTGACCCGCCCCTGTTCACGCTATCTCTCTCTCTTAGAAATAAATTAAAAAAATATATATATATATAACCTTTATATTTACATAGCTTATAAGCACTTTGTTTTAAATCATTATGATTGATGAGAAATCAGATTTAGAAAACTTGGGGTGCCTTGGTGGCTCAGTCCACTAGGCATCTGACTTTGGCTAAGGTCATGATCTCATGGCTCGTAGGTTCAAGCCCTGTGTCAGGCTCTGTGACGACAGCTGACACGGTTTCTCTCTCTCAAAATAAACATTAAAAATATAAAAAAAAAAAAATTTGCTTAAAGTTGCACAAATATTTATTGAGGACTCACAACATTAGGCACAGAGGGATAAAACACTGAATAATAATTTTTTTTTTTTTTTTTTTTTTTTTACTTATTTCTAGGACTTTTGAGCTCAGGAACAGTGTTTTTTTTAATTAGTTTTGTTTTAAACACGTTTATTTGTTTAAATTTTACATTTATACACCTACCATATGTCGCAGTTACCATAAAATTAAAGATAAAAAAAATATGGTCCCCTTAAATGGCCTAATAATATGCGGAAGCTGTTTATAATCTAGTGGGAAAAGAACACGATATATAAAGTGTAAGTGAGTTGAACAGTGGGCAAAAGAGAGATCTGTGTCCTAACCCCCAGAATCTGTCAATATGATGTATTTGGAAAAAGGGTCTTTGTGTTTGTAATTAAGTGAAGCATCTCAAGATGAGAACATCCTGCATTATTCAAGTGGGCCCTAAATCCAATGTCAAGTGTTCTTATAAAAGACACAGAGAGGCACAGAGAAGGCGGCCATGTGAAGGAGACAGAGCGAGGGGTTATGCAGTCAAAAAGCAAGGAACACCTGGAGTGACCAGAACTTGGAAGACAAGATTCTTTGCCCTAGGGCCTTCAAAGGGAGCACAGTCCTGCTAACACCTTGCTTTAAGAGTTCTAGCCTCCACAACTGTGACAGAATCAATGTCTATTTTAAGCCATCAAGTCTGTGATAATTATAGCAGCCTTAGAAAATTAATACACATGGGATAAAAAATTATTACCTCTGTGATTTTAACTGCTTTCCTCATCTGTTGCTGTTCCCAAATATCTTGATTTTCATCTTCCTGACTTTCTTCACTTGTTTCTTCATTTCTAGGTGCTAGGAAAAAAAAAAATTCATGAATAGCATCTTTCCATTCTAAAAGCATCAGCTAACATTTTTTGGGGGCTTATAATGTGCTGCTGGCTTAGCAGCTTTACATGGGTTAAGTTATTCTTCACAATAATTCTGGGAAAAAGCACTATTATCATCCTTATTTTATAAAGAGGACACTCCTCTCAGGAATTTAATAATAACTTGTTTAAGGAATATGCTGAAGCAGAGACCTGAATCTGGGAATCTGTACTCATCACCAAACTGTCCCACTGAGAACACTATAGTTTCACATATAGAGAAAAAACATGGAAAAAATGAAACATTGGTACTCCTTAACAGAGATTATAAATTTTTTTTTAAATGCTTATTTATCTTGAGAGAGAGCAAAAGCCCACACATGACCAAGGGAGGGGCAGAGAGAGAGGCAGAGGATCCCAAGTGGGTTCTGCACTCGATCTCATGAATCATGAGACCATGACCTGAGCAGAAATCAAGAGTCAGATGGTTAACCTACTGAGCCACCCAGGTGCCCCCAGAGATTATAAATTCTACCTGGGAATCAAAATATTGAAGAATAATTTCTGGGCTGTAAGGAACCAAAAGTCTCATTCTGAAAAAATATTATTTGAAGTGACAAAAATCTTGGTAAAACATATTACTGTTTATAAATGAGAAATGTGGAAAAAAAAAATAAATGAGAAATGTGAAAATAGTCCTTTGAGACTCAAGAACTATTGGTAGAGGAAATTTTTTATTAGAGCAGGGGAGATTTTAATAATGAAGCCTAAAATCTCTGTACATGCTAAAAAAAGTCCCTGCTAAAAAAATCTTTAAAAAGGTGATAATGAAAGTTTTCAAGATCAAAAATAAGACTGCACAAATTTTTTAACCTGTCAAAAAAGATCAAGTGGAGGTCAGATAATATTATTATACATTATCTTTGGTAATAACATTTTAATACATTTATCTTTTAGACTATGAAGTCATTGACTAAATTGGTATTAAATAAAAAGCAACTTCTAATACCTTTTAAGATAAAAACTTATTAAGTTTTTATGGAGATTTGATTATGATATTATATTCTAGTGAAAAATCCCTTAATGTTCGTACATTGCAAATAAATTAAGTATGTACTTGTTTCATCAGCCATCCTCTGTCTAAGTGTTTGAGGCTTTAGGGTAAATGGTATTCTCTTTTCATGGTCATCAGGCTCACTCTCAGTATCTTCATCACTGTTTTTCTTCATCCCAGTGATGGCAGAGGTATGTTTTACATCCAAAGAAATAAAATCATCTTGGGTCCTGGCCAATTCACGTTTCCTGCGGGCTGCCTGAATAAAAGCTGCATCAGGGATATTTACTGAAAGAAACAAAGACAACGACACTGAAAACCAAACACCAACAGAAATACATATTCCTTGTATTTAAATAAAAGGCACCATTTTTCTAAGTTTTTCACTATTCTGATATGAATGTAACTATACAGCTCAAAACTTACATCAATTATAAATTATTTTTATAGAGATTAAATGTAAATTAAAAAATGAACCAAATCTAGAAGTATCAGAAAATATTCTACCACTTCATTTTATTTTTGAGCTCTCTTATTCATCAGATGTTGTTGCTGACTTTTTGTTGAGGGCTATTTCTCATTTCCAGAAGCTCTGAGACTGTGAGGGGAGTAGGGATGTGGAGAGTTGAGCAAAGAGTTGCTTAGTCAATGAGAACTGTGGAGGTTAGAATGAAGGGGGATTGGCCAGTTAAAACTCACAAAGAGGGACGCTATATATTTTATGCCCTGCCCCATCCCAGAGCATCCAAGCATATAGGGAATAAGAAACTAAAACCACAAGCCAAGTCAGCCTCTAAGGTCCTGTGGTGATTTCTACATGAATAAATGTAAGTTAAAAAGTATAAAGAAAATAATCAGGTTCATTGAAGAATATTTAAGTGAGATCTTTTAACAGAGCCTTGCTTTAGTTTAGTCTTTTGTTTGTTTATTTTTGAGACAGAGAGAGAGAGAGAGAGAGAGACGGATAATTCAAAGCTGGCTCTTTGCTGACAGCAAAGATGTGGGGCTCAAACTTTTGAACTGTGAGATCATGACCTTAGTCGAAGTCAGATGCTCAACCAACTGAGCCACCCAGATGCCCCTAGGTTTTCTTTTTTTTTTTTTTAATGTTTTATTTATTTCTAGGAGAGAGAGACAGTGTGAGCAGGGGAGGGTCAGAGAGAGAGGGAGACACAGAATCTGAAATAGGCTCCAGGTTCTGAGCTGGCAGTCAGCACAGAGCCCGACGCGGGGCTTGAACCGATGAACCGTAAGATCATGACCTAAGCGAAAGTCGGACGCTTAACCGACTGAGCCATCCAGGCGCCCCGCCCCTAGGCTTTCTTATTTTATAGAGTATAAACCACATTAATATGGACTCTTCCAACTCAAAACAAGTTTCTTCGTGCATGATCTAAGCTGAAATTTATCTTTACTTTCTGGAAAAAAATAGTTTCTTAAGCAAAATACTAAGGTAAACCATATGGTAAAAGAAATTTTCACTTTTTGAAGCAATTCAAAATGTTCTTTAGGGATGTCAAGCCCCCAAGGCTCAAGTAAAATGTTCTAAACTTTACTACAGACTGATCTAGAGTCTTTTTAAAAAAAATTTTTTTTCTTAATGTTTATGTTTGAGAAAGGGAAAGAGACCCAGAGCACAAGTGGAGAAGGGGAAGAGAGAGAAGGAGACACAGAATCTGATGCAGGCCTCATGCTCTGAGCCATCAGCACAGAGCCTGATGCAGGACTCAAACCCATGAACCATGAGATCATGACCTGAGCCGAAGTCAGACACTTAATCGACTGAGCCACCCAGGTGCCCATGATCCAAATTCTTTGAGAAATAAATAGAAAAGGTTATGTGCCTTTGAGAAATAAATAGAAAAGGAGACTTGGAAATGTTCCAACTTTTGAAACAGAAAAAAGGAGACAGAATTCAGAAATTACTGACCAAAATGCTTGACATCGGTCCTAAGGAAAACAAAAAAGTGCTTGAATTATGAAATGGTAAGTGGTTATCATTAAAAATCAATATGTTCATTAAGAATAAGGAATATCGGGGCACCTGGGTTGCTCAGTTGGTTAAGCATCTGACTTCGGCTCAGGTCATGATCTCATGGTTCATGGGTTCGAGCCCCGCGTCGGGCTCTGTGCTGACAGCTAGCTCAGAGCCTGAAGCCTGTTTCAGATTCTGTATCTCCCTCTCTCTCTGACCTTCCCTGCTCACGCGGTCTCTCTCCCTCTCTCAGAAATAAATAAAACATTTAAAAAAAAAAAAGAATAAGGAAGATCAAATCAAATGATTTACTTTTTACAGACTAGCACTACTTTATAGATTAGGATCAGGGACATGATGCAGGTCAGATGCTTCTCCATCCTCCATTAAAAAACATTTAATAGTTTCCTTGTGGAAAATGTTAAAATGTGTGGGGAAAATCACATACTGCACTGGATTCTTAACTGGTTGAAATAATTACTCAAAGGAAAAAAAGTTGATCATGAAGTGCTATAGCCACCTGCTAGAGGGCTTTGTATTTTGTCTTGTCTGCTTTAATCTTTTTTTAAAATTTATTTTGAGAGAGAGTACAAACAGGGGAGTGGCAGAGAGAGAAGGACAGAGAGAAGCCCAAACAGGCTTTGTACTGTCAGCCCAGAGCCTGACACAGGCTTTGATCACATGAACCATGAGATCATGATCTGAGCCCAAATCAAAGAGTTGGACTCTTATGACCGAGCCACCAAGGTGGTGCCCCTGGTTTAATGATCTTAATATGACACGAATGAAGATAAAAAGACATGTCCTTAAAACTGGGAGGGACAATTAATATATTCTAAAGCTGAATTCAGACTCAAAACCTTCACTACAAGCTATACTAACATTTCCTGATGCTGGTTATACATAAGAACCACCTGGGAAGCTTGATAATCTACTGGTACCCAAGCTCCCCATCCCGGAGATTCAGATTCAGTTGATCTGAGATGGAGCTGAGCAACAGTATAGTTTTACAGTCCTCTGAGAAACTCACTGTGAAATCAGGGTTAAGATGATAAACTCAGGTTCAAATACTCAAGTTTATGAATACAAAAACAGAAATACTTGAAGTGGAAGTGATAATTGCAAATGACTTGGTGGGGTTTAATAAATCATAGGAATGGACTCACTAGTGAGATATAAAGCTAATCCTTTCTCAAGCTACAATAAAGAAATAAAATTTCAAGAGTATTATCCTCTCTTGTCTATACACCAACACCTAACTCAAAGGTTCCCATATAGCAGATGCTGGCCAAACATGGGATGAATTAATAAAGTTAGCATATTGCTTTATAATAAAAACATGCAGATTTAAGTTAAATAATTTTCACATATATCATCTTATCTGAGGAGTAGAGGTTAATATCATGCCCCATGAGTAACACACTGTATCTGCAACAACATCAAGGCAGTAGTCCACTATTGGATCATTCTAATAGTTCCATTGTCTGAACAAAAAAATAAATGCACTCCTTGGTCCATGTACCAATCTCCAAACTTCTCACATTCCCTCATATTTTCTTCTCCAGAAGAAAAAAATGTATCCCTCACAGAACAAGTTTTCAACCTCCAGTGTTTCTGATATGCACATTTCAGAAGGGAAACTTCTCTGTGCTGTGCTGTCCTTGTACTCTGCAAGACATTTATCATTTCTTGTCTCCACGGCACTACAGGCCAACAATACCTCAGTCACAATAATTAAAAACTATCCCACACATTTGCAAACAGTCTTTCCTCCGTAGATGGACACTGCTACCAACACTTTACAACTACTGGCTTATATGGCCTAGTCCACCTTCTTCTACACCAGTACTATGACAATTTGAATGTATCCAAATTCAAAATCCAGTTCCTTAGTTGCACCAGCCACATTTCAAGAGCTCCACAGCTACATGTGGCTAGTGGCTAACGTAGTGGACAATGAAGATATAGAAAATTTTCATTATCAAAGAAGTTTCATTGGACAGCACTCTGTCTAGAATCTAGACAACGCTTCACTATCTACTAGGCTTCAATTCTGAATACTGGTTTCATCATTAAGTCCTTCTGTAACTTGTGAACTTATGTAAAGAAAAAAATTACTAGAGCTACTGCTTGTTATTTAATGATGATAAAGCACTTATTACTACATTGCACGTCTTTAAAAATGCATTTAAACAATTACATTTCAAGTTAATTTGTTTCTTTTATAAAACTACATATTTTTATTTTCTCAGAAGGGGTGCCAGTCTTCATGAGACTGACAAGAGTTCACAGACAGGACAAGTCACAAACCCTTAAGCTTCAGTAACAGGCCAGAAGAATATGTTCATCAAGTATCTGCTACAACTAAACTCTGTCACTGTTAACACAAAAAGCAGTCACAGACATTTATTTGCAAAAGCAGGTGATGGGTCATATTTGGTTCACAAGTGGTAATTTTCCTTGAACTGGACTGATCTTTCTAAAAGACAAAAATGGTCCTGCCATTTATTTGCATAAAATTTTCAGTAATTCTCCCAAACTCTGTATTATCTGACTCCAATTTGTCTCTTTGCTTTTTTTGTCGTTCCTCTATATTACACTCCAACCAAATATTTTCATTCCAACAACTATTTTTAGTTCTCTGCATATGCTATGTTGTCTTCCCTAGGGTTTTATATTTGCTATATCCTGTACCCAAAACATCCACACTAACAAATTCTTGCCACCCTTCAGATACTGGCATTAATCACCTAGTGTAGCACACCGGTTAAGAACACAGGTTCTGGAGCAGATTGTCTGGGTTTGAATCCTAGCTCTGCCTCTTACTAGCTGTCTGACCTTGGGCATGTCATGTAATGGAAAAGAACAGTCAATTTTGGCACTGTGACAATCATTAGTAATGATGTACTTGCCCCATACTTCACTAGAGTTAGTTGTGTTACCAATAATAAGAATCACTGGTGTAGAAAATGCTGATATTAGAAATAAAGTTAACTTAAGTCACAAAATTTACCAACCTATTGATGAAAACTCTTCTTCCAGAGAGCTAGAGCTGTTGGATGATGAACTCTGACCATCCTTACTTTCTGAGGAATGCTCTGTTTCACCTTCTTCATCTGTTGAAAGATCAACTATTCTGGATTCTAAAAGGACATTTTTTGAACAAAGAGTCAAGACAGTGGAATCAATAACTGAAATTCTACACAACATATAGCATATGTATAATACAGTATTTTAATTTTTCTCCACATATTTGAGGTATATGTACAGATCTTTCTCCATTTCCATTCATTCTGAAACCAATGGATGATCTAATAAATGTAGACTTACCCTATTTAAGCAAACTGCTTATCTAAAAAAATATTCTCTTAAAAGATGCAACGAGAAAAGGAAACAGTACAGAAAAAAACACAACAACAAGTGAAGGAATATTTAAAACAAGAAAGAAAAATGGTGGTGGTTAAATTGAAAAAGAAAAAAAAACTAATGTACACTTACTATATGCTAGGCACTGAAATCTGTTTTACAAGTTATTTCACACAATTATAGAATTTTGCAATTCTGTAAAGTAAATGCATGATGTTATTGACAAGGACATTAGGGACTAGAGAGGCTAAGTAACATGTCCAGTGTCACAAAGTTACGAAGTGGAGAAGAGGGCTTTCAATCTAGTTTCACTCAAGTCTGGAATTTAGACTCTCTTTATATGATATTTCAATGGCTGGTGGCACGTAGTACTGTAATGAGCACTGTGGTCTCAAACCACGACTCTCTTTTGATTCTAGTGTGTGATTTTGGGAAGAATAGTCTGCCAAATAATCTATTAAGCAAAGACAACATTAAGAGATAACCCCATAAAGGTGTTGTGAGAACTGAATGAACAAAATGTGAAGGAATTCATTGTATTATTGACAAGAAAGGGCTTGTTAGTTTACAATTATTTTGTATTTTTTATAAATTTTAAAACTTAAAAAGATTACATAAATAGTACTCTTTATCTTAAAAATGTCCCATAATTAAGAGACCTATATAGAGTTAAAAAAAAAAAAAAATCCGGAGATCAAAACTTAGAAGACAGAGGAATACAAGTACAGATTACATCTTTCTGTGCTACTATTTACGACTGCTCTTACCTGTTCCCAAAGTCGACGAACACCAAAGCAGTGATTCTTGGAGCATGGTCCATCAACCTCTGGAAGTCCCTAGGACCCTTTCTGAGGGTCTCTGAGTAAAAAACTATGCTCATCATAATATTAGCATCTTATCTGCCCATTTTACTCTGCTGCTATTTATTTACATAATGAAGCAACAGCAGGGGTGGGTAAAACTCCTGGCTTCTCAGTATGAATCAATCAGTGACAGCAATGTGTGGTAGCAGTCACTGTATTGTTCACCACCATGCATTGCCAGGAAAAAAAAATCCAGATGCACTTCCATACTCAATGAAGCAATTAGAAGTCACTAACTTTATTAAATCTTGACCACTGAGTACACATCTTTTAAATATTCTGTAGAACAACATGGAAGTGTGTATAATGCACTTCTGGGGCCTGCTGGAACACAATGGTTCTCACTGCAAAGCACTTGTGTGACTGAGTTGCAAGGTGATCTAGCCATGATCTTCAAGGAGCAATACCACTTTACTTGAAAGAATGACTGATAAACTTGAGTTATTTCCACATGTATACCTGACAAATTTTCTCAAAAATGAGCAAAGGTGTGCCTATCACTTCAAGAATTAGAGATTTCAGGCGAAAACTGGAATTTTTGGAAAACATATCCTGCACTGTGAGCGTCTTTGCAATACTTAAAGACTGATGATTATCAGTAGTAACATTAACAGATTGTGGGGGGGAATACTGTATAATAAAATGTACCAACATTTGCAAATGCTATGAAAAATAATTTCCAATAGTCAATGCAGGATGTAACCAATCATGCATGGGCAAAAAAGTTCCATTCAAATGCAAAACAGACCAATGATTTTAATGTAAGTGACCATAAAAAAAAAAAACCCTGAAAAACTGTTTCAGCTACCAAGTTGCAAACTGACCTTTAAGTAATTACTGTTTGAGCTTTGTTGTAATACCAAAGCAGAACACCCTCAATCTAAAAGGCTATTAAGTATTCCTATTCACTACGTACTGTGGTTTTCTTTTCATATTTCAAATGAAACAACCTATCACAACAGATTGATGCAGAAACATCAAGATTTGCAAATGGAAAACAATGTCACTGTCACTACTTTTTTTAATAAAGTAGTTACACGGGAGAAGACAATTTTTTAAATCTCAAAACTAACGGAAAACTGCATTATTAAGCTCCAGTTCTAACCAGAACACATCTTATGTAAACATCTTCATGCTGCTTAAATTCTAGATTTAAAAACGCAAAGGTACTTAAAAACTACTGCATTGTAGTTCCCGCCACTCTTGGTGGAGTCTACAGCATCTTCAATCCATTGTGCTACCAGGTGACATCCATCGTCATTCTAATTTGCGTTCTTGCAAGTAACTGATGAAAATTGAAACAAGCAAAGGAAAACGTCCCCTAGATTTCTTCTAATGTACTTATTCTGGCTAAGTGTTTTCCAGAAAACTAATTGGCGACGTTTCCAAAAGTGCATAAAACTTTCTCGTACCTAACAGGATCAGAAAACTTTTTTAAAGTTCTGGGACGATTAGGTTCTACATAAACAGCAAGTACCGCGCTAAAGCTATCGTCTGGGAGAGTTCACCTTACGGTGCAAACACAGACAAGCCACAAACCACAAAGGATTCTTTCTAGCCCCCCCCCCCCCCCCGCCAGAAGCCCGACACGGAGATGCGGGCAGCCGGCGAGGGAGCGCTCGGAGACTGGCCGTCTGGCTCGCCGTCTCCGGAACTCAGCACTGCTCGAGGTCAGAGTCGTTACAGGAACCTCCGGACCCCGCGGCCTTTTCCCGCCGCCCCGCCCCTCGCCCCGCGTCCCGTCGGCTCCCCAGCCGCCCAGCCTCACCTGGGACGCCGGTGCCGCCGTCGGCTCGCGGAGCCGTCCCTGCGGCGCGCCGGGAACTCGCCCATACTCGGCCGCGAGGGCCCCGGGCCCGAACACGCCAGTCCGCCACCTCCGCGCGGCCCCCTCCACTGGACGGCCCTTCCTCTGTAGGGCCTGGGGCCTCCTGCTCCCCCGGAGCCCCGGGCTCAGCAGACGGCTCTGCAGCGTCATCGCTATCACTGGAGGGGACTCGGCGCTGCCGGAAAGTCCTCTTCGGCCTTTGAGCCATGGCTGACGTCCGGTGGCCACGCACGCGCCGTCTTCCCTACACCCGCCAACCCGGTCTCTGGCGTCCACGCCGGTGCGCGCTCCCGCTTATAGGGCCTGGCCGCTGCGTGCGCGCTGGTTCCGCGCGCCGTCCGCTCCGCCTTCGCCCTGCGCATGCGTGTTCTGCCTCTTCTCCTCCCCCACCCCCCCTGGTTCTGGTCTGTAGAGTTCGGTTCCCAGGGCTGGCCTGGAAATGCAAAGCGCTCTCTTTGCAAGGCCTGCTTGTACCATAGTGGAGATTTGTTGTTGAAAGAGCCCCTTAGACTCCTGGCGATGAGTGCCACGGTAAGCAGCACTCACAGGCTCTCCTTGTGCAAACCCTATCTAGGAATCAGGCACTATACCCACATTCTAGACTGGAACCTCATCTGCTGTCTTTTATTTTCTGAAAAAAGTCAAATTCTGTCTGCAGCCGGGAATTAAACAAAAAACTTGAAGGGGGTGGAGGTGGGGAGATTGCTTCTGAAAGCTAACCAGTAAAATCTACACATAAATGATAGGTGCACGAATAAGCAAATATCAAACGATTGCCCTCAGGTGACAAGTTTTCAACAGAACCTGGTTAAATGCTTTGGTCCATAAGAAAAAAGTGTATCTGAGAACGGAGGGTGTTGTTTACAAAGACGCACGGTGATGAGGATGGCAAAAACCGTGGGAAACTTGGACTGTATCCGTTAAGCTCTGTGTGGAAAGGAAGGCTTCCTCTGTGAAGGAAGCCTTCAACCAGGGACTTTTGAGTTGTTGGTCTCCCAGGTAAAGCCCATTCAAATTTATTTGGGTGCCTCTGATCATACCCATCTGAACTAAATTATCATTCAGTTCATTTAAATTCTCTTGCTGTGCTTTTCAGTCCATGTTCAGGAAGACTTTACAAGAGGTTCGAGGAAAGGATTGTTTCAAGAGATAAATTTTCAGGTGCTCACCTCCCTCTGTGTGTAGGTGCCAGAGACATTCATGCCGCTCTCTGCCAATGTAGCCTTTCTTCCCCTTCGTAGGAAGAAGACATATGATTCTCTGTCCATTCCAAATGTTCTACAGTACATACCCCACATGTAAAAACCTTTGCAGCATGTAAAATTTTTTTGTGGGATAAGAGAATAAATACTTCTCAAGTCATCATAACAATTCTGGAAATCAGGTGTTTCCAATGGCTTACTTTCAACAAAAATGGAGCACCAGTAGTGCCAGGGTGGCTGAGTTGGTTAAGCAGCATGCAGACTCTTGATTTTGCCTCAGGTCATCATGTAATGGTTAGTGGAATCAATCCCTGTGTGGGGCTCTGCACAGATAGCATGCGGCCTGTTTGGGATTCAATTTTCCTCTCTGCCTCTCCCCTGCTTGAGTGCATGCACACCTGAGCTCTCTCTCAAAAACAAAACAAAGCAAAACAAAACAAAACAAACTTAAAAAAAGTGGAGGACCAACTTGAGCTGTCAGCTACTCAAAATAATGTTTAATTATGAACCACTGATTTTTGCATGGAGTTCAGACAGAGTTCTAAGAAGATAGACATTGAGAGAATATGCCCCTTCATATGTGGAGGGTTTTCTCAGTGACTGTAGAATATAAAATCAAAATATAGTAATGTAGTTAACAATGAACACTATTCCATTTTAGCAATAAGTTACAGCTGTAGGTGAGTGCATGCACTAACATGTGTGGGAAGACTATGTTTGTCATTATGAGATGCATTCCCAACAAAGATGTTCTTTTGTAAGAAAAATTGTGATGTGTTTTGATGTATTTATATTGTGTTGATCAAGTGTGTTGAAGTCCACTGGCCAAAAGCTACCAGGAGGACACTAAGTCAAATAAAGTTTATTTAGCTTGTCTCAGCAAAGGAACATACAGACCGAAGAAACCAAGGTGTTTCTTTGTAAGAGGGAGTAGAGTGGAGCTTATTACAGGATTTGAGTTTGTGGTAGGAATTTTTTTCAAGTTTTTATTTAAATTTCAATTAATTAACATTCAGTGTAATATTAGTTTCAGGTGTAGAATTTAGTGATTCAACACCCAGTGTTCATCACAAGTACCCTCTTTAATCTCCATCACCCTATTTAACCTATTCCCCTACCTCCTCTCCTCTGGTAACCATCAGTTTGTTCTCTATAGTGAAGAGTCTGTTTACTGGGTTTCCTCTCTTTTTGCCCTCATGTATCTTTGTTTTGTTTCTTAAATCCCACTTATGAGTGAAATCATATATTTGTCTTTTTCTTACTGAATTATTTCCCTTTCTGCTAGGAGATTTTTTTTAATGTTTTATTTATTTTTGACAGAGAGAGAGACAGAGACAGAGAGAGAGACAGAGAGAGAAAATGTGTACATTGGGGAGCGACACAGAGAGAGGGAGACACAGAATCCAAAGCAGGCTCCAGGCTCTGAGCTGTCAGCACAGAGCCTGACTTTCTGTCTGCTAGGAGATTTTTGAGAGGTAGGGGAAGCTGGGCCAGATTTCAACTGCATAATGTTAAGAAGCTG
The DNA here is from genome assembly GCF_003009895.1 of Hyaena hyaena. NCBI lineage: Eukaryota > Metazoa > Chordata > Mammalia > Carnivora > Hyaenidae > Hyaena > Hyaena hyaena. Next base: position 1,139,176 of record NW_024080800.1, on the reverse strand, counting down.
GGACAGTTCAGCAGCTGAGTACCTCAGTAACTTTGTGCAAGAAGTGGGAGGAACAGAAGAAGAATCTGAGGTTGGAGTGTCATTAGTAAGAAAGTGGCAGTCACTCAAAAGAAAATTTGCAGTTACAGTATGGTCTTGACTTCCAGTTGAGTTGATTTTCACTTTCTCATTATAAAAATTATAAAGATGACTCAATCCAGGATAAAAAAAATTAGAGCTTTGTATCACAAAAAAATTGTATATATACATGTAAAATATATATACCACACGCACATATATATGTATACATACACACCACAAATACTTTTATAGGGAAATATACATTGATAAATAAAAGACTTCCAAAGGGCTTCTGAGTGGCTCAGTCGGTTAAGCATCTGACTCTTGATTTTGGCTCAGGTCATGATTTCACGGTTCCTGAGTTGGAGCCCTGCATTGAGCTCTGTGCTGATAGCACAGAGCCTGCTTGGGATTCCCTTTCTCTCCTCTCTTTGCTTCTCTATGAGGCGAGTGGGTGGCTCAGTTGGTTAAACATTTGACTTTGGCTCAGGTCATGATTTTTTTAATTTTTATTTTTATTTATTTTATTTTATTTTTTTTATAATTTTTAAAAATGTTTTATTTATTTCTAGGAGACAAAGAGAGACAGCGTGAGCAGGGGAGGGTCAGAGAGAGAGGGAGTCACAGACTAAAACAAGCTCCAGGCTCTGAGCTGGCAGTCAGCACAGAGCCCGACGTGGGGCTTGAACCCACGAACCGTGAGATCATGACCTAAGTGAAAGTCAGACGCTTAACCAACTAAGCCACCCAGGCGCCCCATCTCAGGTCATGATCTTGAGGTTTGTGAGTTTGAGACCTGCATTCTGCTCTCTGCTACAGCTCTGAGCCTGGAGCCTGCTTCGGATTTTTTTTCCCTCCCTCTCTGTCCCCTCTCCCCACCTGTTGCTGTCTATTACACATGTTCTCTCTCTCTCGAAAATTGATAAATATTTAAAAAAATTTTTAAATTAAAAAATTAAGCATAAGCTATATTTTATTAGATAAAAATTTGTAGGACATAAAATTGAGGAGAAAAACAATAGTGTAAAGGGCTTGCATTTTTTAAATGGATGATGTATTAAGTAGGTTTGGTGTTTAGATTACATGAGATACATTTATTTATTTAAAATATTTTTTAATGTTTATTTACTTTTGAAGGAGAGAGACAGAAGACAGGGAGACACAGAATCTGATGCAGGCTTCAGGCTCAGAGCCTGACATGGGGCTCGAACTCACGAGCTATGAGATCATGACCTGAGCCAAAGTCAGGCGCTTAACTGACTGAGCCACCAAGGTGCCCCTAAATTAAATTAGATATATTTAAATGAACGACAGAACACATCTATTTAAAATAAAATTGCTAAGGGGTGTCTGGGTGGCTTACTCGGTTAAGCGTCCGACTTTCGCTTGGGTCATGATCTTGCAGTTCGTGGGTTCGAGCCCCGCGTCGGGCGCTGTGCTGACTGCCAGCTCAGAGCCTGGAGCCTGTTTCAGTCTGTGACTCCCTCTCTCTCTGACCCTCCCCTACTCATGCTGTCTCTCTCTCTCTCTCTCTCTCTCGTAGAAATAAATAAAACATTTTAAAAAATAAAAAAAAATAAAATAAAATTGCCAAAATGTACAATACACTAGAAATTACATCCTTGGCAACTGTCAAGATTCATGATGAGAACTTATAAATGTATACCTGAAAATGTTCTGAGATAATGGATTTATTACTTATTTATTTACAGAGGGTGGGGAGGGCCAGAGAGAGAGAGATTGAATCCCAGTCAGTCTCTGTGCTATCATTGCAGAGCCCCAGTGCATAGCTTGGTCCCACAATGGTGAGATCATGGCTTGAGCTGAAATTGAGTCAGACGTTTAACGGACTGAGCCACCCAGGTGCCCCTGAGATAATGGATTTTTAACGCTTCTGAAGGAATATGCAAGGAAAAAAAGTGTGAAGTTCACCACAGCTGACTCTATCATCTCTAGTTTCTTTCTACTGACTATGGAAACCCCAGTTGCTCAAAAAACAGAAAGAACACATCTTGCCTGGGAAGTGTCATAGGGATTGTATTTTAAAAGTTGATTGGAGGGTAGAGTTATAGTTAAAATAGACATTGCAGTGCATTTTAAGGGGTAAATCCTACCCATAAGCCCAATTCTCCTCTAAAAATCCACCCCCTTTCCAAAATCAGGTTTCTGTAGCTATGTTCACCTCCTGGGACAAGGGTAGCGGGATCAGAATAGATACCTAACCACGGCAGACCAAAGAGAATCTTTCACTAGGCTATTGGCTTTGAGAATGAGCCACAATTTATTATCTCCACACAGTCTTGAGTTAACACTGCTGATGGGAATGAACTGGACAGCTGAGGCCAGGGTAGTGGCTGCATCTTTGACATGAGGAAGGCTGGTAGCTCTTTAGTTTCTCAGGGGAGAGTGTCAGAGGGGATGTAGTGGGTGACAGAGGAGAAGCAGGGTGCTGAGCTGTGAGAAAGACTCCTTCCCCAAGTGTACCCCAGAAGGTGTGACTTTAAAGGGGAAGATGCCCCCACCATGTTTCCATATGAAGATAGGAAAGGAGTAGCCAGAGAGCAAGAATTGCTTTTTCATGAATACTAGGAGTTGTTCTCCAAAGAGGGCGAGGATAATGCCCATCTCTTTCTTGCCCCACACCCTATTTACAATAATAGGTTATTAAATTAATCCACTGATGATTAGGAGGCTTTGTATTATTTACCTGTTATATAATTTAAACTTCCAAGTTAATAATTGGCATATGAAAAATATCAACTTCTGAAAATCAATGTCACACTGACTCAGACTTTTTTCCCCCCTGAAGTGAAATGACATTTTATTCAGCGCCTCTTGCCCTTGATCTGTGGGTTCTGAGCTCCCTCTAGTGAGACACAGGCTACTTACAGAAGAATTGTGTCAAATAATCTTTTGGGAATTGCTTCATTCGTATCATAGAGCTATTTTTTCATTCACTCTTGTTACAAGTAATGGATATAGATTCACTTTTTAAGCCAACCTATGTCAAAATTTCTCAGATGACAAAATTTTGCAGTCTTGTTTATAAGTAAGGCATCACTCTCTCCTTTGAAAATTAAAAAAATAAGTTATTGTGGAAATGCATCCATAAAATACAGACCTAATTGTATTTTCATTTTTCAGTATCTATTTTTTGAGCACTTACTATGATAGAAAACTTGTGCTGGGACGAGAGGGCCACAACACACATGGGGTCCTGCTTTCAAAGGTCAAGTGCTATTAGCCAAATTAGCCCTAGAGGTTGGCTTTACTGGAATCGCTTTTCTTTTTCTTTTTGAAAGGGCAAAGGAGGCAAGAATATACAATGGGGAAAAAAGTCTTTTTAATAAATCATTGTTGGGAAAACTGGTCAGCTACTTGCAAAACAATGAAACTGGACCACTTCCTTATACCATACATAAAAATAAACTCAGAATGGATTAAAGACCTAAATGTGAGACTCAAAACCATAGAACTCCTAAAAGAAAACATAGGCAGTAATCTCTTGGAAATTGGCCTTACCAACATATTTGTAGATGTGTCTCCTCAGGCAAAGGAAACAAAAGCAAAAATAAACTATTGGGATTACATTGAAATAAAAGCTTTTACACAGTAAAGGAAACCATAAACAAAACAAAAAGGCAACCTAGTGAATGGGAGATTTTTGCCAGTGATATGTTTGATAAGGTATTAATATTCAAAATATGTAAAGGACTTATACAAATCAACACTAAAAGACTCTAACGAATCCAATTAAAAAAATGGGCAAAGGACCTGAATAGACATTTTCCAAAGAAGATATACAGATGGCCAAGAGACATATGAAAAGATGCTCAACATCACTAACCATCAGGGAAATGAAAATCAAAGTCACATTGAGATATTACCTCACACCAGTCAAAATGGCTGGTATCGAAAGATAAGAAATAACACATGTTGATAGGATGTGGAGAAACAGAAATCTTCATGCACTGTTGGTGAGAATGTAAATGGGTGCAACCACTGTGGAAAATGGTATGGAGATTTTGCAAAAAATTAAAATAATTATGCCATATTATCCAGTAAGTTCACTATTGGATATTTACTCAAAAAAAAAAAAAAAAACACAGTAATTTGAAAAGATATGTGCACCTGCATATTCACTGCAGTGTTATTTACAATAGCCAAGATATGGAAACAACCCAAGTGTCTGTAGATAGATAAATGGATACAGAAGATGTGGTGTATATATACAATGGAGTATTACACAACCATAGAAATGAATAAAATCTTGCCATTTGTGACAACATGACTGGAGCTAAAGGTTATTATGCTTAGTGAAATAAGTCAGACAGAGAAAGACAAATACCATATGATTTCACTTATATTTGTAACCTAAAAAAAACAATGAACAAATAAAAAATGAACAGATTCAAATACAGAGACAAATTGGTGGTTTCCAGAGAGGAGGTAGGTGAGGGGGTGGGTGAAATAGATGAAGGGGGTTAAAACAATTTTGGGTATGAACTTCCAGTTATAAAATATGTAAGTCATGGACATGAAAACTAAAGCATAGAGAACATAGTCAATAATATTTTAAGAACATTGTATGGTGACAAATGGTGACTTACACTTTTTGTGGTGAGCATTAGTAATGTATAGAATTGTTGAATTAATATGTTATATACCTGAAACTAATGTAATATTGTATGTCAATTATATTTCAATAATAAAAAGTTGTGGTAAGAACACTTATGAGTTCTACCCTTTTAACAAAATATTTATTTATTTATGTAAAGTTTATTTATTTATTTTGAGAAAGAGAGAGTGGGAGCAGAGAGAGAGAGGGAGAGTGAAAATCCCAAGCAGGCTCTGTGGCCATTAGCACAGAGCTTGACGTGGGGCTTGATCTCATGAACTGAGCTGTAAGATCATGACCTGAGCCATTTTCAAAAGTCAGATGTTTAACTGACTGAGCCAGCCAGGTGCCCCACTAAAAATTTTTTAAAAGATTTTATATTTTTAAGTAATCCCTACACCCAATGTGGGGCTTGATCTCACAATCTGTGAGACCAAGAGTCACATGCTCTACCAACTGAGCCAGCCAGGCACACCCCTTTTAACAAAATTATAAGTGTACTGTACAGTGTTGTACAGCAGATCTCTAGAATTTTTTCATTTTGTGTAACTGAAACTTTATGCCTATTTAACATCAACTACTCATTCTTCCTCCTCCAAGATTCTGGCAACCACTCTTCTCCTTTCTGCTTCTATGAGTTTGGCTATTTTAGATACCTTATATAAGTGGAATTATATAGCATTTGTTTTTCTATGACCTAGCATAACGTCCTTAAAGTTCATCCATATTGTTGCACATGGCAGGATTTTCTTTTTTAATGCTGAACAACATTCCATTATATGTATACCACATTTTTATCCAGTTATTGGATGAAGGACATTTAGGCAGTTTCTAAATCTTAGCTATTGTGAATAGTGATACAATGAACTTAGGAGATCATGTATTTATTTGAGGTCTTGATTTCAATTCTTTTGGATAAATACCCAGAAGCGGGATCGCTGGATCACATGGTAGTTTTATTTTTAATTTTTAAAAAATGTTTATTGATTTATTTTAAGAGGCACAGAAAGAGAGAGAAAGAGACGGAGGGAGGGAGAGAGAGAGAATCCCAAGCAGGCTCCTCACTGTCAGTGCAGAGCCCGAAGTGGGGCTCAAACTCATGAACCAAGAGATCATGACCTGAGCTGAAATCAAGAGTTGGACACTTAATAGACTGAGCCACCCAGGCACCCATATTTTTAATTTTTGAGGAACCTCTGTACTGTTGTCCATATTGACTCTGCCATTCTACATTCCCACCAATAGTGCACAAGAGTTCCAATTTCTCCACAATTTTGCCAACACTTACTGTTTTTTGTTTTTAAACACTAGTTGTCCTAACAGGTGTGTAGTGATATCTCTTTGTAGTTTTGATTTGAAATTCCTTGATGATTAGTGATATTAAGCATCTTTCACATACCTATTGACTGCTTTGGAGAAAGTCTATTCAAAACCTTTGCCCATTTTAAAAGGGGATTATTTGTTTATTTGCTTACAACTGAGTCATAGGAGTACCTCTTATATTTTGGGTATTAATCTCTTATCATACATACAATTTGCAAATATTTTTCTTCCTTTCCATCGGTGATCTTTTCTCCATGGTGTGTGTTTTCTTTGCTGTACAGAAAGTTTTCAGTTTGATGTTGTCCCACTTGTCTATTTTTTATTTTGTTGCCTGTGCTTTTGACGTTTTATTAAAAAAAAAAATCATTGCCAAGACCAATGTCATGAAGATCCCTAATATTTCCTTTTCTGAGTTTTACAGTTTAAGGCTTTCAGTTTAAGGGTAGAAGTCATTGCATTAATATCTTTTGAATCAATTAATTTGTGTGTGTGGTGTAGAATTAAGTTCCAATTTCATTCTTTTGCACATGGGTACCCGGTTTTCCCAACACCATCTATTGCAGAGTATATCCTGTTCCCATTGGGTATTCTTGGCACCTTTGTCAAGGATCAGTTGACTGTTGACTGTATATGTGTTCATTTATTTCTGGGTTGTTTTTTTTGTTGGTTGTTTTTTTTTTCTTTCATCTCATTTCATTTTGTTTTGTTTTTTAGAGAGAGGGAGTGTGAGTGTGAGTGGGGGAGAGGGACAGAGGGAGAGAGAGAATCCCAAGCAAGCTCCGTGCTCATATGAGCCTGATGCAGGGCTCAGTCCCATGATCTTGGGATGCCCTGAGCTGAAACCAATTCAGACGGTCAACTGATTGAGCCACCCAGGCAAGCCCTGGGCCCTCCATTCTGTATTGTTGTTCTTTATGTCTGTCCTTATGTCAGTACCATACTGCTTATAATTATGGTGGCTTTGTAATATGTTTTAAAATCAGGAAATATGAAGCTTCCAACTTTGTTCTTCTTTATTAAGGTTGTTTGGCTATTTGGCCTGCTTTACAGTTCCATATATTTTTAGTTCTTTTTCTATTTCTGTAAAAAATTCCCTTGGGATTTTAATAGGTATTTTATTGAATTTGTAGATCATTTTGGATGGTATGAATATTGTAATAATACCAAGTCTTCCTATTCATGAATACTGGGTGTCTTTCCATTTTATTTATTTATTTATTTATTTAATGTTTACTTGTTCTTGAGAGAGAGAGAGCATAAATGGGGGAGGTGCAGAGAGAGAGGGAGACACAGAATCTGAAGCAGGCTCTAGGCTCTGAGTTGTCAGCACAGAGCCCTACGCAGAGCTTGAAGTCATGTGCCACGACATCATGACCTAGCCGAAGTTGGACGCTTAACCAACTGAGCCACCCAGGCAGCTTCCATTTATTTATCTTCTTTAATTTTGTTAGTGTTTTGCAGTTTTCAGTGTATTAGTTTTTCACCTCCTTGATTAAATTTATTTCTAAATTATTTTCCCCCTTTTGATGCTTTTGTAAATGGCATTATTCTCTTAATTTCCTTTTTGGATGGTTCATTGTTAAAATGTAGAAATGCAGTTAATTTCTGTGTCTTGATTTTGTATTCTGCAATTTTGTTGAATTAATTTGTTGGATCTAACAGTTTGTGTGTGTTTGTAGTAGTTAGGGTTTCCTACATATAAGATCATATCATGTGCAAATAACAACAATTTCTTTCTTTCCTTTTTATTTCTTTATCTTGCCTGATTGCTCTAGCTAGGACTTTCAGTAAGATGTCCCATAGGAATGGTGAGATTGGGCATCCTTGTCTTATTTCTGATCTTAGAGGAAACACTTTCAACATTTCAGTGTTTAGTGCAATGTTAGCTTGGGTTTGTCATATATAGCCTTTATTATGTTGGGTATATTCCTTCTGTACCTAATTTGTTGAGGTTTTTTTATCATTAGATATTGTACTTTGTCAAATGCTTTCTTGACATCTACTGAGAGACTCATGCTTTTTCTCTTTGACTCTAATAATATGGTGTATCACATTTATTGATTTCTGTATGTTGACTTGTCCTTGTATCACAGGGTAAACCCTATTTGATCGTGGTGCATAGTCCTTGTAACGTGTTGTTGAATTTGGATTGTTAATATTTTGTTGAGAATTTTTATATCTATATTCATCGGAGATACTGGTCTATAGCTTTCTTATAACGTCCTTATATGGCTTTAATATCAGATAAGGACACTATAAGCAAGCTCTTAAAGTGAATTTTGGCAGGTTCCCTCCTCTTTCAATTTTTAGAAGACTTAGAGAATAATTGGTGTGAATTCCTCTTTAAATGTTTAAATGTTTTTAAAAAGTATTTTCCTATGAATATCCAATTAATAGAATTTAATTAAAAATTATGGAAAATTTCAAACATATATAGTAAGGACACAGAACAATTTAATGTACTCTTATCTCTCAGGTTTGATAATTTTCAGCTTATGGGTAACTTGCTTCATATCATACTCCAATTCACTTTTCTCCTTGTACACGATTTTGAAATAAATAAGTCATGATGCTTCATTCATAAATATTTCAGGCATCTCTAAAATGTAAGGACTATACTATTAAAAACCAAAATTATAATATAATTATCACTCTTCATAATTTAAAATGTTAACATCATAAAATATCAATTACTGTTCAAATGACAAATATTCATAAACACATATGTTTATATATTTATTTTACAATTTGAATCAGGATCTAACTGAGGGTCAAAATGATGATTAGCTTATATCTTTTAAACTTATTTTAATCTGTGATAATCTCTCTCTCACTCTTTGTCTGCTTCCCTCCCTTGCATTCTTGTAATTCATCTGTTGAAAACACTACAGATTTGTTTTCCAGAGTCTGGTTGTTTTTTGCTGATTGCAATGTACATGTTGTCGTGTTTAACATGCTTCTTTGTTCTTTGTATTTCTTGTAAGTAGAGGTTTACTCAGATTCAGGTTCAACTTTTATAGCAAGGATATCTCATAGATAGGGTTATTTTCTGCCATCAAAAGGCATATAATGTCTAGTGTGTGTGTGAGTGTGATAATAACTGCCATTAAAGCTTAATATCTAGGTCTGATAATTCATTAGAGTTGGAAAATAGTGATATTCTAATTCTATCATTCATTTAAAAAATTTATTAACTGGAATACTTTTTAAAAAATGTTTAAGTTTTTAAAAATGTTTATTTATTCTTGAGAGACAGAAACAGAGCATGAGTGGAGGAGGAGCAGAGAGAGAGGGAGACACAGAATCCGAAGCAGACTCCAAGTTGTCAGCACAGAGCCCGACATGGGGCTTGAACCCTCGAACTGGAGATCATGACCTGAGCCAAAGCCAGATGTTTAACAGACTCAGCCACCCAGGTGCCCCTGGAATGCTTTTTAAATGAGTAACTTTGGGACACCTGGGTAACTCATTCAGTTAAGTGTCTGACTATTGATTTCAGCTCAGGTCATGATCTCATGGTTTGTGAGTTCAAGCCCCGCTTTGGGTTCTGCATTGACAGTGCAGAGCCTGCTTGGGATTCTCTCTTTTTCGTTCTCTTTGCCTCTCCTCTGCTTGTGCATTCTCTCTCTCTCAAAAATAAATAAATACACTTTAAAATTTGTTTTAAAAAAGAGAAACTTCTCATCTAATATTGGGTATTGAACAGTATCATTCATGCAGTGAAAAGGAACCTGAATGCTTCTCCTTCCTCTTTATTTAAACATTTTCAAAAAAATAAGTTGCTTCATAACATCCCCCTATTATGACCAATTAGTATTTTTCAGGTTTTTTATGTGCTCACCATTTAAACACATAGGATGTGTTTTGGATCACTGCAGTTATTATTCTAATTGATAGTCAAATTGTCCCAACTTTAGCCAAGGGACACAAATAACATATGCCAATGTTACTTAGGCAAAGGAGAATGGAGAGGAGAAGGAGGAGAAGGGGGGGGAATATTATCAAAATACAGAGTGTTTTCTGAATAGTAATATAGATACATCTTAGACCTAGAAAATAGAAATTGGACTCTCCATATCTTTTGTTGGCATGTCTGCTTCCTTATCTCTCATGAGGAATGAATCAACTCATTCTCTCAACTTCTTAGTTTTCACAGTGGGTGGAAATCCTTCTGAGTTTTACTCCATTCTAGCTTTATCTTTTACTGAGAATTGCCACTATCGTTATCATTGACAAACCTCAGGAAAAAATGAAGAGAACATAGGGAATTCTAAAACTATAACTATTAAAGTTTCAAGAAACTTCACATTTTCAAGGCCGAATTCTTGCCATTAGCCATGATAGCAATAATGATTCTCTTTCTTGGAACCGTAAGTTATGTCCTTGTGAGTTAAAAACAAGTTGCTTCAAGAATTTAGGCACTGTTTTCAATCCTAAATTCTAGCCGATTAAGACTGACTGCTACTGGAGACTAATATAGAGCGTCCAGCTTACTTATCATTTCTAACACCTACCCACCTAGGTAGACTCTGCATGATCTGAAATCTGGATATTTAGTCTTGTAAAGGCATTAGAGAAATAAAATGCCCTCAAGCCTCAGTGGAATAGACCTTACCTGGTAATGCTAACGGCTGACATCCTGGTAACACTCCAAGGTTTTGATCTCAACTTAAAAGACATATATTACTTTCCTCTGACTACTTGATGTCCATTCCATTCAGAGACTTTAAATTTATAATTTTTTGGAATTGTCCAGAAGGCTCTGACTACAGAAATCTTTTACCCAAGATGACAGAACACATTGCTAATTCCAGAAAAAGTAGCTTCCACCAAGAAAAGATTTATTTTCTAATTTTTTATCACTGTTTGCTTTTCCCTTACTATACCATCAATCTTATTTATTATTGTATTTTGATACCCTCTCTGAACTAACTAAAAGACTTCTCAATGCAATCTCCCTTATCTTTATTCTATTATTTTAGACTCTGTATGGTGTTTGCCACTAAAGAAAAAATGAAACTTCCTGATGTGTTTTTCTCAGATCATAGCTACGCTATGAATTTAACTGTCTGCTGACAAATTTAATAACTGTTCCTTCAAAGACTTCAAAAGGTAGATTATCTTTTATGGGACCTTTCATAACTTAAATTTCCCTCACATCATTAATCCCAAACTTTATTTAGTCCTGCAAAACTGAAACCTTGATGTCATGTTAGCAAAATGCTTTTGCTAAAATCATTACAAGTGTATCAGCAAAACCTAGCCTTTCAAAAATAAGAACTAATACGGGTGGGGGAAGGGGAAGGGGGGTGATGGGCATGGAGGAGGGCACTTGTGGGGATGAGCACTGGGTGTTATATGGAAACCAACCTGACAATAAACTATTAAAAAAGTAATAAAAAAAAGAATACACAGCATAAAACACACACACACACACACACACACACACACACACACACACACAAATAAGAACTAACATCAGGGCCATTCTTCCTACAGCAGTCAGTTTGTTCTCTTCAGAGCAACTCCTTTAACTCACTTAAGGAATCTGCCCAATTTGAGGAACAAAGATTTTGCCTGTTCCTATTGTATTAATTTATACTTACACTCTTGGTATACTGTCTCTGTTCGAATACTGCTTACGTGAAATATACCCGCTTGTCACACACTAATGTAACCTGTGCACTCAGAAAAATTGTTAAAGATTTTCAGAAAATTAAGAGTACTGGGAAATCATGTTTCCCTGGAAACAATGCCCAGAACATGCAGAAGGAGGTAAGCACAGCCTATTTGGAAAAACTTCCTGTAAGGAAAACTAATTCCCTCTTTATGCTTGAAATGCATAAAGGAAAACTAACTCCCTCTATACATAGGCTACAATTCCCTCAGTTAAAAAAGAAGCAGTACTGAAAAACAATGTCAAAAATTAGTAAAACTTACAAATTATACACCTTTGCCACTTACAAACCAATAAACCAGTTTAAATTTAACTTCATTAGCTAGAGTTATTGTGGAAAGTCACATAGCCTTAGAATTACTTTTAAGTAGTGAAGGAAAAACATATGCTAGAGCAATTACTTCTTTTTGTGTTTATGTACTATAAAGCAAGTAAAACAGTGCATGACTAAGCTAAGAAAAAGCTACCTGGCTCTCTAAAATAGACCCAGGTAGATTCTGGGACATATTTTCATTGCCTAGGATTTATATTGTAGGCTCTTGGTCCTATTACAAGGGTGAATAAATAATCATTTTGTTTCAGGTAATTGCTTTTTTTTTTTTTTTTTTTGTAGTTGGCCAATGTATCCAATGTATGTCATCCAGAATCTTAAATGTTACTGCATAACCATTGTCTTGTGAGATGACTCAACAACTCATCCTATGACAGAAGGGGAAGGAGGGATTAACTGAAACATATATTAACTGTTATATATTAGCTATAAGTTGAAGAGCACCTAAGCTGGTCAAGCACAAGTAGAATTCGAAGAAACACTGAGGAGACTGTGAGGTTGTATACCAACACTCAGGGCTATGACATTCTCTCCAGCAATGCTTGGATGTCATTGGATGCCATGAAGTAGGGGGTAAAAAAGACATAGATTCGATGAATTCATGGTTAGGAATTTTAGATGGGTAGGACTATGTAGGTAAGAGTGCAAGCAACAGAGAAGTCTGATGGGATATTGAATCCACATTGTCTACAGAAGGAAGTGAGGCCCAGGGAAAGTGCCTGGACAAGGCAAAGGAATAAAAGTCTATAGCCAGTGAGGAGTAAAGGCAGCAGGAAACAAACTGTAAGAGAGTTTAAGGAATGGAAGACTAAGTAATAGGAATAGTGGTGTTTTGGTAAACAGCCAGCTCTCCAGGAAAAAAAAAAATAAAACCCTAATATGTAGGGTTTTGCTGCTTTCCATGGTACTAGTTTAGATACTGTCACACTGACCTAGCTGGCAGGACACTGCCGCTGCTGAAGACCAGTGCAAGACTTCAGTTCCCTGAAAGTTCAGACCTCCTCTCTCTTCTTCGAACTCTGCCTCCCCTTTCAGAAAGCAGCCCCTCCCTCGGTTGCAGGTGCTCTGTGTTCAGTGAGCAAAGATCTGGTTCTGTGTCTAGTGCACTCAAACACCACTGTTCCTGCCTCTCCCAGAAAGAAAATCACTAGTGCACTTGTGAAACCCTGCTGCTCTTCCCGTGCCAGTGGCTATGCCTTAGAGTCCAGTACCAATAAGTGTGTCCCCAGGAAAGATTAATAATTGGACACCCATTCAAACTGCCTTTTAAAAGGTTCACCTTCAGGGGCACCTGGGTGGCTCAGTTGGTCAAACGTCTGACTTTAGCTCAGGTCCCGATTTTGCAGTCCCTGAGTTTGAGCCTTGTGTGGGGCTTTGTACTGACAGCTCAGAGCCGGGAGCCTGCTTCAGATTCTGTGTATTTCTCTCTCTCTGCCCCTCCCCTGCTCATGCTCTGTCTCTTTCTGTTTCTCAAAAATGAATACATGTTAAAAAATTAAAAAGAAATAAAAATAAATGTGTATGGTGTGTACTTCTCTGCAATAGAAAATATGATACAGGGGCACCTGGGTGACTCAGTCCATTGAGCCCCGGACTTTGGCTCAGGTCATGGTCTCTCAGTTCATGAGTTCAAGCCCTACATCAGGCTCTTTGTTGACAGCTCAGAGCCTGGAACCTGCTTTGGATTCTGTGTCTCTTTCTCTCTCTGTCCCTTCCCTGCTTATGCTCTCTCTCTCTTTCTGTCTCAAAAATAAATAAGCACATTAAAAAAAGAGGAAAATGTGATAATGAAAAAAGTAAAAAAAATTTAAAAAATAAAAATTCACCTTTTTTTAGTGAGGGTAGGAAAAATGTATTTTCTATTACCTAGATGCTATATTTAATTCTTACAGTAAAAATAATGTGCCTGCTTTTGTTGAGCCCCATATAACTTCTTAAATTTTATATAATAAAGTTAATCATTTGTTCTTTGCACATAGTATTTTGTCACATAGGATTTAACTTTAGCATTTTAGCCATCTTGCTCTGTACAGGACTGTTAGCTGGGTGCTCTTGGTTTGTAGATCATAATTAGCTTCCTGCATATTTCTAAAAAATACTCAATAGCAATAGGTCACCCATAGTTGTGTTTTTCTTTAAAACATTTTTTTTCCACATGAGGGCACTGTCTACTTTGGCTTTGGCAGTTCTCTGAGGACACATTTCCCATTCTTCCCACTGATGTTGTAGCACACTTGTAGATCTGTTTAACCCTACTGCATCTACAAATGTCAGGCTGCAGATAATTTTATGTGGGAGTTGAGCATGGCCAGTCCTTGCCTTACAGAAAAGGAGAAGTGGGTAATACTTCCAGCTCTTGTCTGTTGCTTGAAAACAACCTGGACCTCCAGCAGCCAAGCAATCGGTTTGGTGCCCTGGCCTGACATAGATGTTCAACAATGCCATCCATAGACCTTGGCAGAACTTGGGTGACTGGCGATATTTATGGATCAGCTTCACGGCTTGCTGGGTGAGGTATTAGATAAGGTTTCTGAGGCCCTGAGGATTTCTGAATAGATATATTCACTGCAAATAGTGGAGTACATTTGGTACCATGGCTACAACTTACTGGCTACTGTCCCAGGGCTGCTGGCCCATCTATTCTAATTACTACAAATCCCAGCGGCAAGGACACAGTCCTGTGGCAGGCAAATTCCTCCAACGGTGCTGGGTCTCTGGGTGGACGTTCATTCTAATACAAGACTTAACACTCCCAAACTTTGTACTACATCCTAGGTTCTGGCTACAGGAACTGACACTTCATGGAATTCTGGGTGATTTGTTCTTGCCTTTACGTTTAAATAATGATGGACCCAGTGTTTGACCCAGGGCCCAGGAAGCTGGGCACATTTGAGGCCAATTATCTCATGAGGACACAGTTGCTACTGACACGTAGGCTGCATGAAGCCTGCCCCAAGAGGGCACAGCATGCCAGAATAAGACACACAGACCACCTAAGCTTGGGGCAGCTGAGGGAGACTGGGGCATTCACAGTGCTGCAGAGATGTATTATTTGAATGTCTTATCATCCTTTACCTGTCAGCCTGAACTCCTGGCCAAGGATGCTCTATCCTGGAATTTAGGGTGCTGTAGGTTCAAGCAGACACTTGTACCCTCAGCAACCCTGAGCTTGGCAAGAGCAGCAGGCAGGTAACTACACACAATAGTGTTGCTCTGAGAACCAGTTCTTTGCAGCTGCCTGACTGGCCAGGGCCAAGTAGGTACGTGAGCTAGTTGCAAATGTGGGAGACTGCATATCCCTTCTGGATACCTTACCCAGGCACTTTGACTATGCCATGATACTACCTGGCTAGCTGAATTACAAAAGATGATCCAAATCGGGTTTTGTTGGATCAGAGGCACAAAATCACCATTTCTGATATTTTTGGCAGGACCGTGAAAAGACCCTGTACCTAAAAGAGCTGCTGTGTCCTCTTGAGATGGTCTTGCTTTACAGGACATTCCTTTTCGTGTTTCCACTCATGTCATGCTTTGGGAGTGATGGACGTTTTCCCTAAGATGCATACTAGGCATGATCCTGCATGCATCTCGTCCCACTGGCATCTTGATATCATCCTGCTATCTGCCCTCCCAGGCTAATCCTTTTGGGATTGGACAGAGCTCCTGATTTGTAACCTGATTTGAAAGGCATTATATCAGAATAAATTCCTGAAGACAAATAGTCTAACAGGACAAATAATTTGAGTGTTTAGCCGATCCCTGTCAGATCAAATATATTTAGTGAGTGTTTATTGTTTGCCAAGAAGTGCTACCTGTAAATTGAGTATCAGTTAGCAAGACAAAGAGGTAGAGAAGGCAGCTTTCAGGCAGAAGGGAACACAAGAGCCTTTTGATGGGAAAGGCATGGTGAATTCAAGGAGCAAGGTGATGCTCATTGTGTTGGAGTGGGGAAGAGCTAGGGAGTGGGGTAACATGATGCTGGAAAGGCAGGCCAGTGAGAGACATCCATAATTTTACTGACCCTGCTAAGCACTTGGGGCTTTATTCTAAATGCAGTAGGATTCAAAGATAGCTTGCATCTTTATTTGTCCTTGTGGCAATGCTTTCTAATATAATGGAATTTATATCTGTGATGAGAAGGAAAACTACTATTTTAAGCAAAGTTGACAGTAGCAACTTTTGTATAATTGGGCAGTGGCATAATCTCAGGGAAGCTGATTTTTTTTTTATTTGTTGTGAGAAAACACCATAATAAACACACTTCAACATAATTAAGGCCATAGATTAAAAACCCACAGCTAACATCATACTTAGTGGTGAAAAACTGAGGACTTTAATTCTAAGATCAGGAAGAAGACAAAGATGTCTATCTTTACACTTTTATTCAGTGTGTTCATCCACTTTACACTGGAAGTCATAGCCTCAGAAATCAGACAAGAAAAAGAAATAAGAGACATTCATATTGGTAAAGAAGAAAAACTGGCACAAAAACAGGCACTCAGATCAATGGAACAGAATAGAGAACTTAGACATGGAGTCACAAACGTATGATCAACTAATCTTTGACAAAGCAGGAGAGAATATCCAATGGAATAAAGACAGTCTCTTTAGCAAGTGGTGCTGGGAAAACTGGACAGCAACAGGCAGAAAAATGAACCTGGACCACTTTCTTACACCATGCACAAAAATAAACTCAAGGATGAAAGACCTAAATGTAAGACAGGAAACCAGCAAAATCCTCGAGGAGAAAGCAGGCGAAAACATTTTTGACCTTGATGAAGCAACTTTTTACTTGACATATATCTAGAGGCAAGGGAAACAAAAGTAAAAATGAACTATTGGGACCTCACCAAAATAAAAAGCTTCTTCACAGTGAAGGAAACAATCAGCAAAACGAAAAGGCAACTGATGGAATGGGAGAAGATATTTGCAAACGACATATCAGATAAAGGATTAGTATACAAAATCTATAAAGAGCTTACCAAAGTGAACATCTAAAAAACAAATAATCCAGTGAAGAAATGGGTAAAAACCATGAAAAGACACTTCTCCAAAGAAGACATCCAGATGGCCAACCAACACATGAAAAAATGCTGAACATCACTCACCAACAGGGAAATACAACAAAACCACAATGAGATACCACCTCACACCTGTCAGAATGGCTAACATTAACAACTCAGGCAACAACATATGTTGGTGAGGATGCAGAGAAAGAGGATCTCTTTGTACTGCTGGTGGGAATGCAAACTGGTGCAGCCACTCTGGAAAAAACAGTATGGAGGTTCCTCAAAAAATTAAAACTAGAACTACCTTATGACCCAGCAATTGCACTACTAGAATTTATCCAAAGGACTCAGATGTGCTGTTTCAAAGGAACACATGCACCCCAATGTTTACAACAGCACCATCAACAATAGCCTAAGTATGGAAAGAGTCCAAATGTCCACCTATGGATGAATGGATAAATAAGGTGTGGTATATATATACAATGCAGTATTACTTGGCAATCAAAAACAATGAAATCTTGTCATTTGCAACTATGCGGATGGAACTAGAGGGTGTTATGCTAAGTGAAATTAGTCATTCAGAGAAAGACAAATATCATATGACTTCACTCACATGAGTGAGGACTTCAAGACAGAACAGATGAACATAAGGAAAGCGAAGCAAAAATAACATAAAAACAGGGAAGGGGGACAAAATATAAGAGACTTAAATATGGAGAACAAACAAGGGGTTGCTAGAGGGGTTGTGGGGGGTGATGGGCTAAATGGGTAAGGGGCATTAAGGAATCTACTCCTGAACTCACTGTTGCACTATATGCTAACTAACTTGGATGTAAATTAAAAATTAAATTTAAAAAAAGAAGAAAAATTGTCACTATTTACAGATGATGTGACACTATACATAGAAAACCCTAAGGACTCTATCAAACAACTACTAGTAGTGATAAATGAATTCAGTAAAGTTGCAGGGTACAAAATTAATGCTCAGAAATTGATAGTGTTTCTATATACTAATAACAAAGTAGCAGAAAAGGAAATTAAGAAAACAATTCCATTTGTACCAAAAAGAATAAAATACCTAGGAATAAACTTAACTAAGGAAGTGAAAGACCTATACCCTGCAAACATAAAGCACTGACAAAAGAAATAAAGATGACACAAACAAGTGTGCCTGGGTGGCTCAGTCAGTTAGACACCTGACTTCGGCTCACGTCATGATCTCATAGCTTATGGGTTCGGGCCCTGTGATGGGCTCTGTGCTAACAGCTCAGAGCCCGAAGCCTGCTATGGATTCTGTGTCTCCCTCTATCTCTGCTTCTCCCCATGCTCGTGCTGTCTCTCTGTCTCTTGCTTTCTCTCTTGAAGGTAAACATGATATTTTTTTTTAAAAAGATGACACAAACAAATGGAAAGATAGTCCATGCTCATGGACTGGAAGAATTAGCATTATTAAAATATCCACACCTCCCAAAACAATGTACAGATTCAATGAAATCCCTATCAAAATACCCACAGGAGTTTTCACAGAACTAGAACAAATAATACTAAAATCTGCATGGAACAACAAAAGATCCTCAATAGCCAAAGTAATCTTGAGAAAGAAAAACAAAGCTGGAGGTATTACAATCCCAGATTTAAGGATACACTACAAACCTGTAATAATTAAAACATTATGGCACTGGCACAAAAATAGACACAGAGATCAAGAGAACAGAATAGAAAGCCCAAAAATAAACCCACACTTACATGATCAAATAATGTATGACAAAGGAGGCAAGAATATACTGTGGGGAAATGACAGTCTCTTCAATAAATGGTATTGGGAAAACTGGACAGCTACATGCAAAACAATGAAACTTTCTTACACCACTTTCTTACACCATCCACAAAAATAAACTCAAAATGAATTAAAGACCTAAATGTGAGACCTGAAACCATAAAAATCCTAGAAGCAGCACAGGCAGTAATTTCTCTGGCATTGCCCAGAGCAACATTCTTTTCTAGATAGAACTCCTAAGGCAAGAAAAACAAAAGTAAAAATAAACTATTGGGACTCCATCAAAATAAAAGGCTTTTGCACAGTGAAGGAAACTATCAACAAAAAGACACCCTGGTGAATGGGAGATTTTACTAATGATATAACCAATGAAAGGTTAATATCTGAAAAAATATAAAGAAGTTACACAACATCAAAAAAATTGGTTAAAAACTGGTCAGAGGACCAGTTTTTTTTCCCCAAATAGCCGACAGATGAATAGATGCTCAACATCATTAATCATTAGGGAAATGCAAATAAATGCCACTATGAGATATTAAATTATACCTGTCAGAATGGCTAAAATAAAAAAGGCAAGAAATAACAAGTGTTGGTGAGGATGTAGAAAAAAAGGAACTCTCTTGCACTGTTAACGGGAATGTAAATTGGCACTATTGCCACTGTGGCAATAGTATGGATATTTCTCAAAAAATTAAAAATATAAATAATATATGATCTAATAATTCTACTACTGGGCATATACCCAATGAAAATAAAAACACTAATTTGAAAAGATATATTCACCCCTTTATTTATTGCAGTATTATTTAAAATAGCCAAGATGTGGAAGTAACCCAACTGCCCACTGATAGAGATTCTATCTATCCATAGATAGAATGAATAAAGAAGTTGTGATACACACACACACACACACACACACACACACACAGAGGAATATTACACAGTCATAAAAAAGACAAAATTGTGCCATGTAGGACAACATGAATGGATCTGCAGGGTATAATGCTAAGTGAAATAAACCAAACTAAGAAAAAACAAATACCATATGATTTCACTCATGTGTGGAATCACCCCCTTTCAACAAAGGAATAAATAAACAAAAAGTATAATCAGACCTATAAATACAAAGAACAAACTGATGGTTGACAGAGGGGAGGAAGTTGGAGGGATGGGCAAAATGGGTGAACGAGAGTGGAAGATACAGGCTTCCAGTTAAGAAATGAGTATGTCCCACGAATGAAAGGCACAGCATGAGGAATATAATTAATGATATTGCAATAGTGTTGCATGGTGATAGATGGTTGCTATACTTGTGGTGAGAGAAGCATAACACATAGAGAAGTTGAATCACTACGGTACACCTGAAACTAATGTAACACTGTATGTCAAATGTACTAAAAGAAATTAATAAAAAAGACCATTGTAATATAGCTTGATATGTTTTGGGGTTGAGGAATTGGAGCCTCCTCTGACCTAGTCTGCAGGGGGAAAAGGTAGGATAAAAAAAAAAATTGAATTGTTTTGCACAGTAGATAAGACAGTTTTCTCAAAGGTGTTTATTTAGAAGCGTAATTGCTGGGTGATGGAGCCTGCACATTCTCTACTTTACTAGGTGTTATTAAATTGCCTTCCATAGTGCTTGTTCAAATTCATACTTGCATCTGCAGTACATAAAAGCTCCTATTTCTCTGTATTCTCACTGATCTCTGGAATCGTCAAACTAAAATTTTACCAGTCTTAGGAGTGTGCATGTTTTCTCATTGTTGTTTTAATTTGCATTGACCTGGTCACTGCTGAGGTTGAACATTTCCTCCTATGTTTAATGGCCATTTGTTTTTCTTTTTTTGGTGTGAACATTTTTCTTTTCATATTCTTTGTCCATTTTTCTTTTGGATTTTTCATCTTTTGCTTACTAATATTTAAGTATAAGTTTGTATTCAAGATCTATTTGTTTGTTAGTTTGATCATTATAAATATAGTCTCCCAGCCTGGACTAGCCATGGTTTTTAAACTTTCTTTCTGTGAAAAAGAAACAGAAGTTTTAAAATTTAGGGTAGTAAAATTTATCCATATTTACCTAAATAAGTTGTGCTGTGGGGGATGTTGTTTAAGAAATCTTGTTTAGAATACCTGAGTACAAAGTTGTATTTTCTTTTCAAGTTTCATTTTTTTAAGTTTAAATTACTTTGGGGGTGCAGGGAGAAGGGAGAGAGAGAATCACAAGCAGGCTCCACACTGTCAGGCTCAGTGGGGAGCCCAATCTCCCAAACCATGAGATCATGACTTAAGCTGAAGTCCAGAGTCAGACGCTTAAACAACTAAGCCACCCAGGTACCCCTAAAGTTTCATTTCTTCTGTTTAGTTCTTTAAATCACTTAGCACATATTTTTGTATAGGATGGAAAGTAGGAACGTAATTTAATTTTCTTTTCTTTTTTAAATTGTGGATAAATTGTCCTAATGGCATCTACTGAACAGGACATTCTACTTTGTGACGTTACTTCTATTATATACATTGTTCCTTTGGCCTGTTTGTCTGATCCTGCACCAATATCATGCAATCTTATTACCATGGCTTTAAAATGAGTTTTAATATCTGATGGGGCAAATTGTACTCTGTTGTTTGTTTCCAAATCATCTTGAACGTTCTTGGCCTTAATTTTTTCTTATGAATTATATATGAATATATATATATATATTTATTTAAAGACTTTATTTATTATGCTTTGAGATTGGTCTACATATTTTTACATATTGGTCTACATATTTTTCCTGTCTGGTTTTGGTATTAGGGTTTTCTATGCTTCATTAAATATCAGACAGGGGCACCTGGGTGGCTCAGTCAGTTAACCATCTGGCTTCAACTCAGGTTACGATATCATAGTTTGTGAGTTTGAGCCCCGCATCTGGCTCTGTGCTGACAGCTCAGAGCCTGGAGCCTGCTTCAGATTCTGTGTCTCCCTTTCTCTCTTCCCCTCTTCTATTGGTGCTCTGTCTCTCTCTCAAAAATAAATAAACATTAAAAAACTTTTAAAAAGAAACTGGACAGCTCTTCTTCTATTATATGAAACAGTGTGTCTAATATAGGGATTACAACTATGAAATATAAAATGGTAATCAGTTGCTACATGTGGCTAGTGAGCATTTGAAATGTGGCTACTAGGAACTGAATATAAAATACTCAGTGGATTTCAAAAGCTTCATGTGGAAAAAAGTATGTAAATTACCTCACTAATATTTTTTTATTTGAGAGAGAGAGACAGAGAGAGAGACAGACAGAGAGAGACAGAGAGAGACAGATAGAGAGAGAGAGAGAGAGAGAGTGAGCATGCACAAGTGGGGAAGAAGGCAGAGGGAGAGAGAGAATCTCAAGGACACTCCATACCTCCATACTTAGCATGGAGGCTGATGCATTGCTTGATCCAATGACCTGGGGATTATGACCTGAGTCCAAATCAAGAGTCAGATGCTCAACTGACCCAGCTGCCCAGGCACTCCTCTCACCAATCCTTTAAAGATAAACTTTCTATTATCACTTATCGGAATGAAATATTTTCACTATTGTAAATAAAAAATATTATTAAAATGAATGCCGCCTTTTTAGTGTGGCCACTAGAAAACCTAAAATCACACAGGGGTATGCATATTTTTATGGAAAAACACTAGATTAGATGTTCCTTTAAGGTTTAGTAAAACTCATTTATAAAACTGTCTAGGCCTATTGTCACCTGTTGGGAGAGTGAGGAAAACTTTAATTGTTTATTTAGTTTCAAGTTTTTATTCAAATTTATTTAAATAAATGTAAAGTTTATTTATAGTTAACATATAGTGTAATATTAGTTTCAGGAGTAGTAGTGATTCATTATTTACATATAATAGTGCTCATACTAACAGTAGTGCCCTCTTTAATGCCTGTTACCCATTTAGCTCATCCCATTTATTTATTTATTATTTTTTAATAAAATTTATTGTCAAGTTGGCTAACATCCTGTGTATACAGTGTACTCTTGGTTTTGGAGGAAGATTCCCATGATATATACATGGATATATATACAATATCCAGCACTCATCCCAACAAGTGCCCTCAATGCCTATTACCCATTTTCTCCTCTCGCTCACCACCCATCAATCCTCAGTTTGTTCTCTGTATTCAAGAGTCTCTTATGGTTTGCCTCCCTCTCGGAAACTATTTTTCCCCTTCCCTTCTCCCATGGTCTTCTGCTAAATTTCTCAAAGTCCACATATGAGGGAAAACATATGATATCTGTCTTTCTCTGACTGACTTATCTCACTTAGCATAAAACCCTCAAGTTTCATCCATGTTGCTGCAAATGGCAGGATTTCATTCTTTCCCATTGCCAAGTAGTATTCCACTGTATATATAAACCTCATCTTCTCTATCCATTCATCAGTTGATAGACATTTAGGCTCTTTCCATAATTTGGCTATTGTTGACAGTGCTGCTATCAACATTGGTGTACATGTGCCCCTATGCATCAGCACTCCTGTGTCCTTTGGATAAATTCCTAGTAGTGGTATCGCTGGTATCGTTCTATTGTTAATTGTTTGAGAACCTCTACATTATTTTCCAGAATGGCTGCACCAGTTTGCATTCCCACCAACAGTGCAAGAGGGTTCCCCTTTCTCCACATCCTTGGCAGCATCTGCTGTTTCCTGAGTTATTAATTTTAGCCACTCTGACTGCTGTGAGGTGGTATCTCAGTGTGGTTTTGATTTGTATTTCTCTCATGATGAGTGACATTGAGCATATTTTTGTGTGTCTGTTGACCATCTGGATGTCTTTGGAAAAGTGTCTACTCATGTCTTCTGCCCATTCCTTCACTGGATTATTTGTTTTTCCGGTGTTGAGTTTGGTAAGTTCTTTATAGCTTTTGGATACTAACCTTTTATTCAATATGTCATTTGCAAATATCTTCTCCCATTTCGTTGTTTGCCTTTAAGTTTTGTTGATTTTGTTTCCTTTGCCGTGCAGAAGCTTTTTATCTTGATGAGGGCCCAATAGTTCATTTTTGCTTTTATTTCCCTTGCCTTTGGAGACGTGTTGAGTAAGATATTGCTGTGACTGAGGTCAAAGAGCTTGTTTCCTGATTTCTCCTCTAGGGTTTTGATGGTTTCCTCACATTTAGATCTTTAATCCATTTTGAATTTATTTTTGGGTGTGGTGTAAGAAAGTGGTCCAACTTCATCTGCATGTTGCTGTCCAGTTCTCCCAGCACCATTTGCTAAAGAGACTGTTTTTTTGTTTTTGTTTTTGTTTTTGTTTTTTTTTTTTCCCATTGGAATCTCTTTCCTGCTTTGTCAAAGATTAGTTGGCAATACATTTGCGGGTCCAGCTCTGGGTTCTCTATTCTATTCCATTGATCCATGCGTCTGTTTTTTGCCAATACCATGCTGTCTTGATGATTACAGCTTTGTAGTAGAGGCTAAAGCCTAGGACTGTGATGCCTCCCGCTTTGATTTTCTTTTTCAACATAACTTTGGCTATTCAGGGTCTTTTGTGGTTCCATACAAATTTTAGGATTGTTTGTTTTAGCTTTGAGAACAATGCCTGTGGGATTTTGATTGGGATTGCGTTGAATGTGTAGATTGCTTTGCGTTAGCCCATCACATTTATTTAATGGTTATTTGTTCACTTTGGTTTTTATTTCATGTTGAGCCAATTTTGCTAATTTTTATTTCTCTAGGAAATTTTCTGTTTTACTCAAGTTTCTATATTTTGGAATGACAAGGTGTTTTTTAAATACTACTCTATTATATAAAAATCTCATTTCTATGCATATTTTTTGTTCCTAATACTTCTTACTTTTTTCTTGCTTATTTTTGCCAGAGATTTTAAATCTTATTCATATTTTAAAAGAAACTGCTTTTTGCTTTACTGATAGTCTCTATTGCTTTTTTTCTAATTAATGTATTAATTTTGAGTCTTTCTTTAGTTTTTATTTTCTGTCAACTTTTTTAACTTTTGAGATGTATAGTTACTCATTTAATTTTTATCTTTTTTTATATATGCATTTAAAGACATAACTGTAACATGAAACGTTGCTTTAGCTGTATACGTTAGTTTTGTTTTTAACATTTTTTAATTTTTGAGATAGAGACAGAGTGTAAGTGGGGGAGGGGCAGAGAGAGAGAGTGGGAGACACAGATTCTGAAGCAGGCTCCAGGCTCCAACCTATCAGCACAGAGCCCCACGCAGGGCTTGAACTCATGAACTGTGAGATCATGACCTGAGCCGAAGTCAGAGGCTTAACCTACTGAGCCACCCAGGTACCGCTAGTTGTTGTTATTGTTGTTTTTTAAAGGAGTCTCTACACCCAATGTGGGGTTTGAACTTACAACCCTGAGATCAAGAGTCTCATGCTCCACTGACCGGGCCAGTCAGGTGCCCCAGTCAATATCCACTTGTTTTGCTACATAGAACTTACATCATTATCCTTTTCTTTATTTAGGAATTTCTATTATTATTTTGTTTTAACCTATGAATTAAGAAACCATTTTATCTAAGTTTTCAAGCATATTGATATCTTTGAAAAAATGTTCTTTTTAGTATTGACATGTAATTCAACTTCATTGTGGTCATAGAAAGAGGTCTGTATGATATGGATTTTTAAATTTTACTTTATTTTTAAAAATGTTTATTTATTTTGAGAGAGAGAGAGAGTGTGCGTGTGTGCACATGAGTATGCATGGGGCAGAGAGAGGGAGAGAGAGAGAATCCCAAGCAGGCTCAGTGCTGTCAGCACAGGGTTCGACCTGGGGCTTGATCTCATGAACCATGAGATTATGACCTGAGCCAAAACCAAGAGTCAGATGCTTAACCAACTAAGACACATAGGTGCCCCAAATTTTATTTTATTTGTTGAGACTTTTTAGTTTACAAGTTTTATTGCTCAAATAATCCATATGCTATTTTTACCTTTGCTTAATATACTAACTTCTGACTATGGTAACATGATTGTTTTATTTTTAAAAACATTTCTTCATATACTCCTGTCAATTTTTGCTTTATCTATTGTGAAGCTTTGCTGCTAGTACACACAAGCTCAAGAGTATTACACTTTTGTAATTATGTAATGTTCCTCTTTATCCCTCTTAAATAATTGAATTCCATTTTATTTGGCACGAATATTATCACACCAGCTTTCTTCTGGTTCGTATTTGTCAGTGTACCTGCCAGCTTCCCTGACTTTTTATTCTTCACTTCCTTTTACTATTTTTTTTGTAAACACAATTATAGAGTCAAATATCCTATGAGGCTTGTTGTAAAAAATCTAGCACACCCTATTTCTCTCCTCCTAGATGAAATACCTTTAAGTTCTTTTAGATGAGTCTTTTAGTATTTATTTTTCCCTCTGTAGTATGCTAATATCGCTCTTTCTCCACTTTTTTCTAAATATATCTATTGGCTTCTCACTATGGAATAATAACAGCAAATATACAGAGAACACTTACTCTGTGCCAGACACTGCTCTTACGTGTTATACATATGTGACTCATGTAACCCTCCACAGCCCTATGAGGGGATTTGGGGAACTGCTTCTTCAACACTTCTACCCAGTCTTCTATTTGCAGTACAACTTTCATTATTTCTCCCCATTCCAGAGATCCCTGGTGCTACCAAATCCTAGGCATTTGAGTCTGCAATGTAAATCAGGTTGCTTTCTTGTTTTTTTTTCTTTTTCACCTCCAGCTAAGTCAGTTACCAAGAATCCACTTGCTTTACAGCTTCCAAAATTTTATGGCTCATGTCTCTTTTGCCATTGTCTTTGTTTATGTAGGTATAGGCCTTAAAAACATTTACTGCCATTTTTAATGGGATTTCAGACCGGATCATAAATAAATTCATGTTTCATCTGTCATTTTTTACCTACAAGTCTGGTACAGTTTTTTATCCATTCGTTTTGAACCTTCCCGTATTGTTTTCACTTAGGTGCATATCTTAGATATAAAATTAGAATCAAAAAATACTTCTGTCGGAGAAGAGGGGCATTTAATCCCTTTATATGTATTGTGAATTATTTCTACCATTTTATTTTATCTTTTCTCTTTATTATCCTTTTCCTTTGCTTTATTTCCCCCCATATACTGGAGGGGTGAAGGTTTCCATATTTTCTCCCTATTTTTTCCCAAGGAGGTTTGGAGACCATAGACTGTATTTTTTAGACTTTCGATAGTTTACATATTTAACATAGAGTTGTTCAATATCTCATGTCAACTCCTGAGCCATATCAACAAGAGCCATATCAAATGTCTCTTTATCATTGAACCCTCCTCTTTTGTCTAGAATTTTAGTGGGCATCTTTTTAAACATATAGAATTAGTTCCTATTTAAAACAATGTTTACAGCTGATAGCTAATTACATTTATAAATACATTTTATCACTTGCTGCACTACCATTATTTTTTTGTGTTCCCTACAATCTCTCTGGTTAGGCCCTTCTTCTAATAAAGGATTTTTTAGTAGTTCCTTCAGTGAGGGTTTGTTCATGACAAACTCCCATAATCTTTATCTGAAAAAGTCTTTATTTCCTTCCATCTTTGAATTATAGTATAGGTATATTTTTTCTTCCTTACTTTTTTTTCCTTTCCCATTCTTTTAACAAATAACAGTGGTGTGCTGGAGCCAACTTACAGTGGCTCATGCGAACCAACTGTCCCTATTACTCCTTAATTCCATATTTACTGACACGTAGCTTGAAATTGGATGGTGGGGGTATATATAACATGGAAATTGGCAAATACTACAAATCAGAGTTTTGTTTGTTTTCACTTTTGTTTCTGAGAGCTGGTCACTGAACATTTACCAGTGCAATACTATATCTTGAGCACCTATGTATGCCAGGCCCTCTTTTAGCTGTATGATCCATCCGGAATCAAAGCACATTAACATCTTGGCTTTGGAGAACTTAACACTCTAGTGGACAGAGACAGCAAGAATTGATTAAATAAATTGATACATAGATAGTATTTCTAATGATCATAACTGCTGTGGTGAAGATATAAAGTGGGGGGAGAGGATAAGGAGTGTTGAGTAGTGGGTGGATTTGCAAGGGAAGATTCACTCTGGCAAAGCTCAGAGGAGGTGAGGGAGTGAGGTCTGCAGATATCTGATGGAAGAGTGGTCTGAGTAGAGAAAACAAGTGCAAAGCCCTGAGGGGGGAAGGCATGGATGTCTGCTGTGTTCAAAGAATATCAGGTTGTCTACTGAGCCTCTGAGTGAGAGAAAGGCTGAGACATGGTAGAAGATGAATACTTTGAGATGAAATCTAAGTAGAACAAAAAAATCAGATCGGATAAGGTAACATCATTCAGTAAAAGGGCTTTGCTTTTTATTCTGAATGATAATGGGTTTTGGTTAAAGAAGTAATGTGATGTGATACAGAAGAAAAATGACCACTCTACAAACTGAGGGTTGATGGAGGAAATGCGTGGAGATGGGCTAGATGGGTGATGGACATTAGAGAAGGGCTTTTGTGATGAGCACTGGGTGTTGTATGTAAGTGGTGAATCACTGAATTCTACTCCTGAAACCAACATTGCACTGTATGTTAACTAGAATTTAAATAAAAATTTGAAAAGAAAAAAAAAAGACGAAATAACCACTCTAGCAGCTGTGTTGAAAACAGACTCTAAACCTTAGTGATTTTCTTAACCAATAATATGTGACAAAAGTGATGTTCTAGGACTTTCAAGGCTGAGTGATAAGAACGCTTGCACTTCTGCCTGGGTCTCTTAAATATTTACTCTGGGCATCAGAGAGCATGTAAGAAAGATCTCTTACTCTGACACTACCATGCTGTGAGGAAGTTAGAACACTTCATGGAGATAGAGATGCCTAACTGGCCTTTAACTACACAGTCATCCTGGCCTAGGTGCCAAATCTGTAAATATAAATAAGCTTATGTGCCTCCTGCCTCAGACAGCTCAGCTGAGCCTGTCACCCCCCAGAACAGTGAGAGATCATAGTAAATTGCTGTTTTAAGCCATTAAGTTTTAGGGAGTTTTGTTATGCAACAGTAGATAACTGAAACAATTCTTTGACAGAGAGATGGCATAAGACTATGAGGCCCGATGAGCTCATGAGGAAGAAGAGACGAAGGAAGAGATCCAAAGATTGAATCCTGGACTGTTTCAACATTTATATGTTGGACAGATCAGGAAGAACATACATACATACATAAATGCAAGACATACAGTATCTCTCAGTGCTTTTAAGACTTTCCTCTGTGATCTTCTGAAATGCCTTTCTGGAAAAGATAAATCTGTCAATCTTAGTCTTTTTAAAAATAATATCTTTTCTCTCTGATAGCTTTTAAGATTTTTTTTCCTTTTTTTATGTTCTATCATTTCTCTCTCTAGTTAATTCTGGGCTTATTTTTATTTATCTTACTCAGTAGTTGGAATATGTGTTTAACGTGAGGACATATGATTTCAATGCTGGAAACATTTCAGCCACTAATCTCAAAAATTCCTTTTCTATTCTTCCCTCTAGTCTGGGGGATTCCTATGAGACATGTTGACATCTCTCAATTTTTCCTTGATGTCTCTTGCTACTCTCTCTATGCATTCATGTGTGTATATATGTATATCTGTGCATATATGCACATATGTAAATGTATGTATGTATGTATAATGTTTTCCTTTCCTCACTGTTGTACTTGCGGTGAATCCTCAGACTATTTTCTGCTTAATCAATTCTGTCTTCAGCTATATCCTTTCTACAGTTTGTCTCATCCACTGATTTAATTTTTTTGATATTTTCATATATTAATATTTCCAAATATCTTTTCTATATCCATCTGTACTTCAAAACTTTCTGCTTGCTTTTATTCTATAGTTTCCTTTTTTTTTAATGTCTTATTTATTTCTAGGAGAGAGAGAGAGAGAGAGACAACGTGAGCAGGGGAGGGTCAGAGAGAGAGGGAGTCACAGACTCTGAAACAGGCTCCAGGCTCCAGGCACAGAGCCCGACACGGGGCTCGAACCCACGAACGTGAGATCATGACTTAAGCGAAAGTCAGACGCTTAACCAACTAAGCCACCCTGGCGCCCCTATAGTTTCCTTTTCTTTTTTAAGGCTGTATATCCTTTACTTATGTAATTGAATGGCCTAAAATGTTTATTTAAAAGTTATTCAGACTGTTCAATAAAATTAATTTTACTTAGAATGAATTCAAGCTCATATTCAGTTTGCTCAATGTTTTTCTTAGCATTAGATATCATCTTGTTATTTGGAGTTCTATTTTATCTGTATCTTTGACCTCTGCATGGCTCTTGTAACCTGCAGTCCTAGGCAGAGCTGAGAGTTTTCTTCAGTCTGCTTTCATGAAGTGCAGATCCTTTACCGAACCCTGTCATAGGCAGTGGGTTTGCTCTGATTCACTACCTGGTCTAGTGAATCATTTTTATTCCCCATTACTTCCTAGGACCTGAATTTCTAATAGCTCCTGTTTTGCTTCTTGATCCAGAGCTCAGCTCCCATTTTGCATTTCTTTTCCACGTAAGGCCTATGAAAGTATTTATCTTTTGGTTTGGAACAGGTTTTGCTTGTTTTGTTGCTTGTTTTCATTTTTTAAATTATTATGGCAGTGTATTTGCAGTAGAGGGAGTGCTTCAAAGTGTGAATTTACTGCCCTCTCTTCCCTCAACTCTTGCTTTATATCTTTTTGTTAGAGGTTTAGTGAAGAGTTAATTGCTCGAATTCTGCTAATTGCCCCTATTCCCTATTTAAGTTTTTGTAAATGAAGTAGTCCCAAACCGAGTCAAGGAGTATAAAGTGTTCTAAAGTATAGGACTGTTTTGTTTTGTTTTGTTTTTACATACTTATTTATTTTGAGAGAGAGAGCTAGAGAGAGCGAGAGCGAGTGTGTTAGCAAAGGAAGGGCAGAAAGAATAGTAGATAGAGGATTCCAAGCAGGCTCCACAGTTCAGTGCAGAGCCTGATGTGGGGCTTAATCTCATGAACTGTGAGATCATGACCTGAGTTGAAATCAAGAGTCAGAGCTTAACCGACCAAGCCTCATACGTGCCCATAAGCATAGTCCTGCTGAGTAAAGTGGACTGGAAAACCGGTGGCAACTCTCCTTCCAATCCTAAACCTTGGATTCTAATTCTGCTGAACCCCACCCATCTAACTTATAGGTTGTGAGGCTTAAAGATGCAGTCACTCCAGGGTGCCTGGGTTACTCAGTTGGTTGTGTCAGACTCTTGGTTTTGGCTTAAGTCATGATCTCATGGTTTGTGAGTTTGAGCCCCACATCGGGCTCTGTGTTGATGGTGTGAGCCTGCTTGGGATTCTCTCCCTCTTTCTCTGCCCCTCCCTCTCTGCTCTCTCTGATAAATAAATAAACAACAAACAAACAAACAAACAAAAACCCACAGTCATTCCTTGCTGGGGTGGTAGCGGTGGTCCCTGCCTGGTGATCTTATTTCAGGAGCTAAGTGTCAAGGGATGGGATGTACTTCACAGTAACCAAACCTCCAAACCTATACCAGAGGCTCACTCTCTCTAATTATCCAACAATATTAGTATTCTTCCTTTCTATGGGAAGGCAAGTTCAGGGTCTATATAGGGTCTGGAAGTGTTTGTACCTGGCTTGTCCATGCCCTGTAAAGACATGAGGAGCTGAAAATACAGTATTCTCTTAACACTTCTAATCTAAAAATTCTATTTCTGGAAATCAATCCTAAGGAAATAATCAGAGATGTGGTCAAGATTTATGCATAAAGATGTTTGCCTTAACTTTTACCTATAGTAGTAAAAAATTTAAGGGAAAAAACCCCCAATGTCCAAAATTTATAGTTCATTTATATTATACAACATTATATAGCTTTTATTTTCAGGATACTTAGTGACATGGTACATGGTAGCAGTATAATACTAAATGGAGAAAAGCATTATAGCATGTTACAATACATGCGATAATTTAAAATTTTTAAAGCAGAATAAGATAGAAAAATGTCTTAGAAAAAAAGAGCTAGAAGAAAATACTCAATGTATTAATAAGTTTCTCTTCTGTATTTTCAAAAGTTTCTTATATAAATATATATTACTTTTATAATCATAAAAGTACATTGTTAAATTAAAAGACATCTGTCTCTTTACAGATGATGCATTTTGATATATAAAGTGACAGAGTCAAAAATTGGAGGTTACGTTAATATCCAACACCTGCTGTTATGAAATTTCATTGTATGTAACTGTATATAACTTTCTGTTCTAGATAGTTAATGTAGAAATAACGAAAAGGAGTTGTGTGTAATTTAAA
The DNA here is from genome assembly GCF_003009895.1 of Hyaena hyaena. Taxonomy (NCBI): domain Eukaryota; kingdom Metazoa; phylum Chordata; class Mammalia; order Carnivora; family Hyaenidae; genus Hyaena; species Hyaena hyaena. The sequence goes on along the minus strand of NW_024080800.1, from coordinate 1,107,093 downwards.
AACTCTGCTTGCAGGCATTTAAAAAATCTCTAACAGAAAATAAGATCACATACAATCTTTATAGCAGGGTGACAAATGTCTCATTAGGTAAAGTGCATGTTGGCATAAAAATGAATGTAATTTATATTTGAATTTTTGGCTAATCAAATGACATATGTTTTATTGTCTTGCAGTTATATTAATGAGCAATATTTAATTAAAAGCTAATTGAATATTCTAGGCAGCAATTATCTTGCAATAGAGATGCCAAATCTGACATGAGGAGGCAGGTGAGCAGAAAGCAGAACTTGTGTAATTATTCCTCGGGGAGATGGAAAAGAAGGAATCACATCAGGCATTGCCACAGAGAAAGATTTGTGAAGATCTGCTCTAAACCACACAAAATGTGGTTTCTTCTGTTGAATTTTGTTTACATTTTCTTCATAGGGTAAATCATGTCTGATCTAAAGCTAGTGTCGTCAGTATTCACTGGTTCACAAATGCAGTTCTATAGTCTCCTTTGAACCCAAGCCAGGGAGAAGAGAACAAGTCTCACTCACTTTCATGAACTGAGACACGGATTTTGTGTAATGTGGCTTGGGTAGGTGTCCTGCCTGATGTGGTGGAAGACAAAAAAATAAAAATAAGAAAACCTTTTGAAATCAGAGAGAATGTGGGCAGAAGCCACAAGGTGAATTAAATGGAATCTTTTTATTTTTTGAGACATTTCATTTTATATATACATAGATATTTCCTCTGATTTACTGATTCATAATTTGTATGTGGTAAATTCACTCATTTTTAAGTGTACAGTTTAGTGAGTTTTGACAGTTGTGTACATCTATGAAACCACCAGCACAATCAATATTTAGAACATTTCCATTTTTCCAAGAAGTTCTCTTGTGCCCCTTTAGAGTCAACTCTTTCCCCATGTCCCCAGCCTGAGGCAACCATTAATTTGTTTTCTGTCACTGTACTTTTGTTATTTCTAGGATTTTTTGTGAAGGGAATCTTACAGCATGTAATCTTTGGTGTTTGATTTCTTTCTCTTAGCATAATGTTTTTGAGATTCATCCATGGTATTGCATATTTTATATAAATCATGGCACAATCTTTATGAATGAGATCACTTCATTTTCGCCTATTAATCTGCCCACTCAGAAGAATTCAGCCTTTGTCATCTCAGAAGAGTGAAGTATTTTTCAGGCTTGTGTTTTTGGTATTTTTGTGTCAGAGAATTGAGAGAATGGAAGGTGGGAGATAAGGTTAGAGAGGTGGGAGGAAAACAGGACACGGCTGGAGAAACTAGAATGATCTACATCAGAGATTCTCAAAGAGGGATCTCTGGACCACCCAGCATCACCCGGGAACTTGCTGGAAATGCAGATTCTTGGGTTCCATCCCAGAATGGGATGTTTCTTGAATCAGAAACTCCGAGATGGAGCCCAGTAATCCGTGTTTTAACAAGCCTTCCAAGTAATCCTGATGCACATTAAACACATTATATAATAAACTACTGAGAAAGGAGAAGAGAAAGAAGACAGATAAATCCAGTGGGCCCGGGGTAGAAGAGGAGTTCCAGAGAGAAGCCTAGGAGCAGCTGGGGTATATGAAGGAGGCAAATATTTAATTTAGTATTTCTGTGGATTAGGTACTAAGATCTCTTTCTGGTTTTCAAGATACACAAGTACAGATTTGAGCCATTCTGAAATTGTTGTTGTGTATGTGTGTGTATGCATATTTAGTAGCGCTTTTTTGAGTACATGTGACTGAATTTATGAGGTCTATAGGCATATATCTGTTCATTCTCTACACCACAAGTATAATTGTCCAAATGGGGAAATGGTGGTATTGAGTAACAAAGTCTGGACAGCAGCTAGAATGTAGGCCAGAGGCATGTGGGTGGCTCAGTTGGTTGAGCGCCCAACTTTGGCTCAGGTCATGATCTTGTGGTTTGTGAGTTTGAGCCCCACATCAGGCTTGGTGCTGTCAGCCTTTCAGCCCATTTGTGATCCTCTATCCCCCTCTCTCTTTGTTCCTCCCCTGCTTGCACTCTCCCCAAAATAAATAAATATTTTTAAAAAAAGAATGTAGGCTAACACTTGTCTTTTAAACTTTGATCCAACGTTTTTTCACAGCACTTATATTTATAGGCTCAGAAGACAATGTGAGGAAGAAAAGAAAAACTTTGCAAGGCTCTGACATTAAGGAGGAGGAGGATGGAACTTTTGAATGAGTGTCTTAAGCATGTTGCATATGAACCATGGTTTCACAGCACTAAGCAGATGCTTCAGGGGATGCAGCATGAAGGGTGAGCAAGATATGCTGTGTAAACATTCCGTTGCTTACTAAGACAGTAGTTGCTGTGTTTCATAGGTGAGAAGAACAGTTTGCACAATGGAAACCTAATGGTGCATTGATTTTATTTAAATCCTCAATTAAAAAACTCCACTGTATGATCTTGGCACCCCTGTGAAGGATCAGTTGATTGTATATGTAAATGTATTTCATGAGTACCTTGAATGGCAGTGGGGGAAAGGACAGTCGCTTCAACAAATGGTGTTGGAAAATTGGATATTTACACAGAAGAGAATAAAATTGGACCATTATACCATACACTAAAATCAACTCAAAATATATTAAACTCTTAAACATAAGATTTGAAACTGTTAAATACCTAGAAGAAAATATAGGGGAAAAGCTTCATGATATTGGTTTAGCTATGATATTTTGGCTATAACAAGAAAAGCACAAGCAACAAAAGCAAAAATTGATTAGTGGGATGGCGTCATTAAGAAGCTTCTGCACAGCATAGGATAGAGAGAGTAAAAAGGCAACCTATAAAACAGGAGAAAATATTTGTAAATATATTTGTGTTAATACGCACAATATATAAGGAACTAGTCATGGTTTCTAAGTTCGAGCTCTGCATCCATCTCCATGCTGGCATTGCGGAGTCTGCTTGGGATTCTCTCTCCCTCTCTTTCTCTGCTCCTCTCCTGCTCATACTCATGTTCCTTCCTCCCCACTATCAAAAATAATAAACTTAAAAAAATTTTAAAAAGTGAACAAAGAACTTAAATAGACATTTCTCTGAAGAAGGCATACAAATGGTCACCAGGTATATGAAAAGATGCTCAATGTCTCTAATTGTCAGAGAAATGCAAATTAAAATCACAAGGAGAAATCATCTCATGCCTCTCAGAATGGCTGTTGTATGTATAAAACAAAAAAGAAAAGTGATGGTGAGAATGTGGAGAGATTTGAGCCCTTGCACACTGTTGATGGGAATGTAAAGAGATGTAGCCATTATAGAAGGCAATATGGCTATTTCTTACAATATTCACAGTAGAGCTGCCATATGATCCAGTAATCCTACTTCTGGATATTTATCCAAAGGTGTTAAAGCCAGGATCTCCAGGACTTACATACACTCCCATGTTCACTGTAGCACTACTCATAATATCCAGGATGTGGAAATAATCTAAATGTGTATCAACCAATGAATGGATAAAGAATATATGGTATATACATACAATAAATATTATTCAGCCTTAAGAGAAAAGGAAATCCTACATGATATTCCTATGTGATAATGCAGGTGAGCCTTGAAGACACCATGCTAAGAGAAATAAGCCAGTTACAGAAACACAAATACTGCATGCTTCCATTTGCATGAGATATCTGAAGTAGTCAAACTCATAGAACAGAGGGTAGAATGGTAGTGGTCAGGGGCGGAAGATAGGGGGAAACTAGGGAGTTGTTGATCAGTTGGTACAAGGTTTCAGTTTTACAAGTTGAAAAAATTCTAGAGATCTGTACAACATTGCACCTATGCTTTAACACCTTTGGATAAATATCCAGAAGTAGGATTACTGGATCATATGCACCTAGGCTTAACAATATGGTATTGCGCACTTAAAATTTGTTAAGAGAGTAGATCTTTTGCTGTGTTCTTACCACAATAAAAAATAAATAAAACCCCCAACAAGCAAATAGAGGAAGGTAAAAAAACCCATCCCCTGTCCTCCCTCCCCCCCTAAAAAAGAAAAAGAAAGCTAGGTTAACGTGTTATAGACCTCTCCAACATTATTGGGGAAACCCATGTCAACCATACATTCTATTACATGTATGAGAACAAAGGCTCAATGCTGTTTTGAAAGAGAATTTACAGGGGCACCTGGGTGGCTCAGTGGGTTAAACATCCGACTTCAACTCAGGTCATGATCTCACAGATCATGAGTTTGAGGCCCTGTATCAGGCTCTGTGCTGACAGCTCAGAGCCTGGAACCTGCTTTGGATTCTGTGTCTCCCTCTCTCTCTGCCCCTCCCTCACTTGTGGTCTATCTCTCTCTCTCAAAAGTAAGCAAACATTAAAAAAAATAAAAAACAAAAGAGAATTTATAGGATGGTTTTTATCAGTCTAGGACTGGAATTAGGTTTAAAGCTTGGGTGGTTTGAGGATATAATTTAATGATTTGGGATTAGGTAACATAGGCAGGTTGCAGTCACTTTCAATTGTTTCAAGGGCATAGAATGGAGTTTTCAAGCAGGTTGGTCACTAGAACTTTTAAAATTTTAGCTTTTTTTTCTTCCAGAGAAGTGGGTGGCAATGGGGACTAGGGCTTACTTTTTTTATCATCTTGGTAAATTTCCATGTTTAGTGTTCTAAGTTCAGATCTCATTTCTCAGTCTTTCATTCTCATAAGAAACCATAACAACAGACTATTTTAATCTTTTGTATCTTAAAAAAACCCACATTTGCATATCATCTATAGAATGATAAGTGCATGTTAAGTCCATTTTGTACTGTGCTTTGACGAGTTTTAATCTGGGATTATCAGTGACCTCTATTCCTCTTCATTCACCTTTGTTTTGATATAGATGTTACTGAATATTGGAATTTCTAGAATACTTCCTTGTCATTTGTATTCATGGAGTTTATGATGCTAGAGATTTTAATTACATTGTCTTGTCTGACTTTGCCTTAAGTTCAAAACTAACATAAAAGAATTCCCAATCTTCTTATAAGGCAGTTGTCAATCCCTTTATTATTCATTTTACCTGTCCCTAGACCTTTAAGAGATCTACGAATGGTGGAATATTAATTGATACATTTCCCTAGCTGCTTTACAGGAAACGATACCAGTTATCTCTGTGACTTGAAAAATGATTGCAAATGTTGCCTCTATTTTGTAGTACTGATGGTCTGTCCAAGGAAATTAGCAGCTAAAACAGTGTTCAATATCTAATCTGGAGATAAAGCCAAGAATTAGGTACAAAAGCTTGCAAAACAGATTAGATTGCAATCTGAAAGCCCACACAGCCAGCTGGGCAAAGAAATATTAATGGTATACTGAGATGTGATTTCTGACATCTCTTTTAGTCTCAGAGCTGAGCAATGAAAACATGATCCTCTTTGAGCTACAGAGGAGCTTATAGTAAATTCCAAAATATGAAAAGAGATGTGGTCTTTTTATTACCACTATATCATTATCTTGCATTAATAGCTGTAATTAGTCTGAGCCAGACTATCAGCTGCTATTGAAATATATGGAACTAATTAGACATGAGATATTTTACTGGAACAAGATTGGAAGACTGAAAATTTACACAAATGAGGCCTTCTGAAATGATGAACACAAGTCATAATAATGTTTCTGGAAAACAAGACCAAAGAGAGAATGAAATCAGTCAGGTAGACAGAAATCCTACTTTTCCTACATGCGTAGTAGGGAAAAGATGCCATAGGTAGGGAAAGGGAAATGGGGAGGGATACAGAGATGAGAGACCATAAGATTTGGGGATTGCAGTGAGCCTTCAAAGGAGCAATCATTCTTTGCTAACATCAGGGTCAAATGGGTACCCAGTTTGTTTTCTTATTGCTGTTGCTATGAGTATAAGGATAGTCTTCACACTATTATTCATAAAAGTGAAAAATTGGAAACAACTTTAAGCCCCCAAATTAATGAATTCAAAAGATTACATTTGGTATCTGCACATGGCAAAATACTAAATAGGATTTTAAAAAGTATTTACCTGAGAAAATATTTACCATGTTTTATGTAATTAAAAAATAGGCTTCAAAATCTACACAAAGTGTCATTCCATTTATTCACCTAAATGTATGTCTCTTCATAGGAAAAACATTTCCTGACAACATATATAATTTAATATTTAGTACTGGTTATCTTTGGGTGGCGATTTTTGTTTTTATTTCATTTGTTGTTTGTTACATTTTTAAAGCAAATTTTTTTTTTTGCTTAAGTATAGTTAGAAAAATATATACTGAATGCTGTATGGAAAAGAAAAACTAAATGCAAAAACTAAATCATAAAAGAACCAGAAGGAAACATAGATGAATATTTATCTCATCACTAGCAAAGAACTTTCAATAAGTAAAAGCAAAGGAAGAACCTACAGTTTTCAAAACTGGAGATATTTGCCATATAAAAATGGCAACATATAAACATATAAAAATGTTTATACAGTCAAAAAATTATAAGCTAAATTTAAATTAGAGGAAAAATAATGGGAAATGATTTACAAATGTATCAGTAGGAATAGCCCAGGTTGTGCTGAAGTAACAAACAGCCCCCAAGTATCTAGACCCTAACACAACAGTTTACTTTTTGTTCATGTAATTAATAAAATTTAAAACCATGTATTAAAATCTAGCATTTGAAAACAGCTTAGTTCTGCTATCTGAATGTCTCATTGGGAGTGTAGTGTTAAATTGCAAATTTTATGGGGGGAAAATTCCACCGGCATATAAGAATCTAAATACACAATAATGGTTATCTATTAAATATGAATGTTGAATCTAAATGCCATAATAATATATAATCACTAAAAATTATATTTTGTAAAAGTATGTAGAAATATGGAAATATGGACTCAATGTATTCTCTAGAGTAATAAATGGTTTACAATGCATCAGATATAGAGTATATGATTCTCAGTTATCAATTTGCCTTGAAATATAATCTTTATAGAAAAATGATTAGAGTGAAACAAAACAAAGTATTTTTTATTTTATTATTTATTTATTTTTAATTTTAGAGAGAGAGAGAGATCAAGAATGGAGGAGAAGGGCAGAGGGAGAAAAAGAATCTTAAACAGCCTCAATGCTCAGTATGGGGCCCAATGTGGGGCTTGATCCCACAACCCTAAGATTATGACCTGATCTGAAATCAAGAGTCAGACACTCAACTGACTGAGCCACCTAGCCACTCCACAACAAAGTATTTTTAATAATAAATATTTCTAATTAGTGATGCTTAGTAATTGCAGCCGATATCTGCTTTTCATCTGGATTTTTTCTATATTTTCAAAGATGTCACCAATTACTTGGTAAGGAAAGGATTATCAGGAGCCCTGCATTTATTCTTTTACTTTATGGAGGAAAGACTTGGGAAAAATAAAAAGATGGCTTGGTTAAGTCCCTTTGTGAATGTGCTAATGACAGACCTACTAGCAAACAGATCATTAGTATTTAACACTGGGGAATCTCTGACATACTTTTAGCAAGAGGTACCTGGTCTGTCTAGACTTGCTTATACTAAATAAACCTGGATTCTATGGGTTTCTGGAAAATGCATCGCTGGAAGATGTCATAAAAGCTATGTACTCATCAAAGCATAAAATGTTTCCTGACTATATCATAAATATAAATGCTACCTGTACCTGTCACATAAAAACCCTGTATGTTAAATCGGGGCCAGAACAAAAAAGAACCCTAACCAAGGTGTTGGTAGTTTTGGACTTTCCATGCTCTGTCTATGATTTGTGATTATGTGAATTCTTTTTTTTTTTTTTAAGTTTATTTATTTTGAGAGAGAGAGATAGCATGAGTGGGATAGGGGCAGAGAGAGAGGGAAATCCCAAGCAGGCTCAGCACTATCAGCTCAGAGCTTGACGCAGGGTTCCATCTCACAAAACTGTGAGATCATGACCTGAACCAAACTCAAGGGTCAGATGCTTAACCAACTGAGCCACCCAGGTGCCCCATGATTATGTGAATTTTAAAGTTATTATTAAGATGCAAAACTGAATAAGATCTCTGGTTCTTGTGAATATAATTTGATGTTATAAATCCTTTGTGTTAGCTCATTGTATATTCAGTACCAGAAAAAAAAAATGCTTTAAGTACATGAAACAAGTAACAAACTCACAGGAATATAAGGTACATGCTGGATTCAAGAAAATAAAATCACTGGAATTAGTTATTACGTGGCTTCCAAATCTATAAATGGTTCAGAGGGGCAAGATTAAACCAATATTCACAAGAAGGGTCTTTGACAATTCTATGATCTACATTACTGTGATCATTAGTAATACCATTGGAATCTGTGTGTAATCAAATGCAGGTCTTCAGTCAGTTGGTTGACTGCCTTCTCACTGGTTCCTAGCGAGAACAGTTCTTTTCTGCCTTCAGCTGGAATGGCTCACTCTACATTCAGGAAGAATAAGTTAATTCAGCCAGGAGTTGGGAGATAAAATGGTATATTGGGCTCTGAGGTTAAGGTGCTTGGGATTGAAATCTGGGTACAAAATTTACTAGCTGTATGACTGAAAATTCAGTGGCCCTTTTCATTCCTGAGCGTGTTCATTTGTAAATTACAGGTAGTTGCATCTGTTTCCTCATGCATGAGAACTAAAAGTACATGGAGGCTTGCACTAGGCCAGGGCCAAAGGAGGTGCCATTATTAATTATTTGAACGAATTCACTATTTCCTAAAAGCTTAGCTAATTACTTTTCTGCCTTCACTGAGATAGGGTCTTCAATAAACCCTTCTGCATTCCTCCATATTTCTCCATATCTTTTGGCATGTGGTTTTTCTCATGACTAGTTGAAAGCCTGTAGGTTAGAGTACAAGTAAACAAAACAAAACCAACTCCCTTGTGGAGTTTTGAAGAGTAAAGCAAATGGAAAGTCATTTGGGGTGCCTGGGTGGCTCAGTCGGTTGACTGTCTGACTTCAGCTCAGGTCATGATCTCACGGTTCAAGGGTTCAAGCTGCGCATAGGGCTCTGTACTGACAGCTCGCTCAGAGCCTGGAGCCTGTCTTGAGATTCTGTGTCTCCCTCTCTCTGACTCTTCCCTGCTCATGCTGTCTCTCTCTCTCGAAAATAAATAAAACACTTAAAAATTTTTTTAAAAAAAGGAAAGTCATTTGTACTGATTGGATTTTGGATTCCTAGAATGTGACCCCAGAGCATGTATTCCATCCATCCAATTATGGATTTTGAATATTTTCTGATTTTATCCTATATAATAATCATTTCATCTTTTCCTGTTTTCAGAAAGCTTTGTAATATCAAGCAACATACTGAGCTCCCAAGAAGTCATTCAAATAGCATTAATAGGCAGGTACCCATTGTCAGCAAGGAAAATTGCTCTATTTCCCTCTCAGCTTCATGACTTTATTTAATACTTGCTTGTCAAAGCTGATGGGGATTCCATGGCCCTGATTCCTGTCTGTTCACCCAAGACTGACATTTTCCATTTCTTCAAATGCTTCGGCAGTAATAGAAATAAGAATTCTTTATGATTTCTATCCAAAGAATTTCTTCCCCACCTTGTGGAGATGCTCATCTTTAACTAGTTAACAGGTTAAGGCAAGCCTAGTTCTCTTAAGTTCTCAAAATAGAGAACTATGATTGGGTCCAGCTTTGCTTGACAGATGCAGATAACCCCTTTTCCCCACCAGAGCCCAGGGCTTGATTGCAGCCAGAGCCCTTATTGCATTCTGTGTGGATGTCACGGAACTCTGAGCCTTCAACAGTAATGACTCTGAAGTCACATTTCTTTTCAATGGATTCATCTCCTGAAATTCATCTTTCTAATTTCTGCTGTTCTGAATCCCAGCAGAGTTATGATGAGCTTAAGTGTTCATCAATTAATGTCAAAACTCAGTGTAACACCTTCAGAACTGCCTTTGACAACCACTAGAATAAAAAATGAATTTGCTAATGATCAGTTCCTGAACGGAAAGAGTCCTAGGAATTTGTGATGGTAGGACATGTAGGCTCAGTTCATAAAATATGCATGGGTTTTTAAAATGGGGATCAAAACAATTGGGGGCACAGAATAAGATGCGGGCACAAAGAACAGTCACATGATACCAGGACCCTAGAACTATATTTTTTTCAAATTTAGAACTTTTCTGTTCTTTTGGCTAACTACAGTTTACACTGTTGCTACTGGAAAAATTCACAGACCTCTCCAAAATCTCAATTCTTCCCAAGTCATATTTTATTGGTATTTATTTTGTTGTTATGGTAGACAACGTGGGCATTTCTATTACTTGTAAGTGCTTCAAATCAATACTATATTGATGATTTTCAACGGAATGGGCTTACTTTCTTCTGGGGACGAAGCAATAATGCATGTGTGTTCCTGTGCAAATTCTCACATGCTCTATTCCTGCTTTATTACACCCGTAACATGAACTGATAGGGCCTTACAAGTACCAGTTTGGGCCCAGCTCCCTCAAGGGAGGTTTCCAGTGCTCCTATATTGAGTGTTTGTGGCTCGATTCCAAGCCGGACTACATGGCTCTTTGTCTCTTCTTCATGGGCAAGGGCACAATCTTTGTTTTATTCTGTTTTTGTATGAGAAAGCTTTACTTTTTTTTATTTTCATACCCAGGTGAATGCATTGTTGTCGTGTTACAGACCATGCATAGATACAAATTTAAGAAATACTGACAACTGGTTTTTACATTTTTTTCCAACAAATTCCCAAATAGAGGGTATGTGCTCATCCTCACCGACACCATCTTCAGATTCCTTGATTGTTTCTCTCTGTCCAGCTAGCTTGCTGGGACCCTAGGAGATTGCATTCCTTGGTGTGCTGGAGGATGCGACTGGGGTCTGGTGTCTGCCTGTCTTTCCAGTCTCCTCCCACCCAGACTCTAATTCTAGATGCTAAGATTAGAGTCCACTTTCTGGGAAAACTGACCTCTTTCTTTCACAAGAAAGGAGGTGCTTTCCACCTGGAATGCCTTTACCCCTTGTCATCCAGAAAGAGTCCCTCTCAGCATTAGGCAAAGTCAAGTTCTTTCTCCCCTCTCTTTTTGCAGCATTTAACACCTCCTTACAGACTTTATCACATTTGCTGAAGCTGCTTCCACATCTGACTATTGTGTCACTTTATCCTTGGCATCTGGGAACAGAAGCAGTGCATACTGGGAATGTCTTTGTTAAGTAAGTGAGGAAAAAAAAAAGAGGGGCACTTGGGTGGCTCAGTTGGTTAAGCGGCCAACTTTGGCTTAGGTCATGATCTAGTGGTCCGTGAGTTCTAGCCCCACGTCGGGCTCTGTGCTGACAGCTCAGAGCCTGGAGCCTGCTTTGGAATCTGTGTCTCCCTCTCTCTTCCCCTCCCTGCTTGTACTTTGTCTCTCTCTCTCTCTTTCTTTCAAAAATAAATAAACATTAAAAAAAAAAAATAAGTGAGAACACCACTGAATGATGAGGCTGAGGGCTGGTGTTATTCAATCCTTGTTCCCCCTACCCCCTCCAGGGCAAATTGGTTCTCATGGAGCTAAGTTCAAATTCCCAGTATGGCAGGAAAAGAACTTAGAGTTTTACACATTGTTTCATGTCGACAAATACCAGCAGAGTAATGCCAGTTAGAGCCAGTAATACATGCTAAGGTGGGTAGTTAGTTTGATTTCAGATTAATTTGAAGATCCTTCTGCCCTTGCCCCCTGCCCCCCTCCCCTCTCTGGTAACAAATGCCTAAAATATTTACTTACAGGTAAATTTAACAGATTGATAGCTAGACATATTCACTAATTTCCCAAAATACGTTACATGGAATGTGTCCCATGAGTAGTTTCCTGAGTAAGGGACTCCAAGGACAAACTAACTTTGGGGCCTATGCCTGACTATACCAGCCCGTGTCAGTTCAGGTCTTCCAGGAAGCAGGTGCCAAAATGGGATTCGACACACAAGAGATTTATTTGGACAGCTCTTGAAGAATAAAAGGGAAGAAGCAGGCACAAGCAGAAAAGGAGAGGGAGAAAGGAGGACAGATAGGAAGAATCTCAGGTTACAGTGAGGAAGAAAGCTTCAGTGAGGATGGGAGCTTCCCAACAGAAATTACCTGTTGGAGGAGTCCCATGTCCCACAGGAATGGGCTTGCCCTGGGACCCACACTCTGCCCTCCCAGAGGGAAAACATGGCATCTGCACAAATGCAGTGGTGGATCCAGAGGGCTGGCAGCTGGAGCCATCAGTCAACTTTGCTTTCTGCAGCAGCAGGTCTGAGAGGCATAGTTTCATGGCTGTCACACAGGTTTTATTCTAAAAGTACTTGGTATGTATCATTTCACTTAACCTTTATAGGAAATTCATGAAAGATAAATTCTATTATTATCTCGATTTCATAAAGCGTAGGAAGGCTGGTAACTTGCCCAAGACCCTGCTGACAGATCTGGAATCCCTGGGAAGGAAGCCGTGAGCACATCTCAGTGCTGATGGCCCTGTGCTTCTCCCTCTCCTCCCCTGCTGTGGAACTCACTGGGTAGCTCCAACCAGTAGGTTCCCCTCTCTAGGCTATATGGGTGGGGATGGGTGGTTAACAGGCTCTGGGCAATAGGACTGTCTACACATGAGGGGCTATAACACTGGAGACATGGTCACTTTGCTCTTCTGATTGCTCTTCCACTTTTTCTGTAATCCAATGTACAAAGTAGCCCATTGGCCCTTCATTTTCCCCAAGGAGACTCTGCCCCCTTCTCTCCCGTCTGGGCTCTCAGTGAGTGGACTCTCCAGTGGACTCTCCAGAAAGGCTCCTCCTCTCTGCCCCTTCCTTCCTCATTCAATCTTACACATTTTGCCTCTTCTTTTTGTTCCTGGGTTGGCTCAGTTTTTCATTCTGACCCCTTCTCTTTGTCCCTTCTCCACTCTCTGCACAAGGTATTTATATGACAGCCCACCTTCCTTCCCCTTCTAGGATCTGGCACTTTCCCAGGCTTCCTCCTGCTACACCTGTGTTGCTATTTGAGTGTCTTTAGTTTTTAATGGCTGACAAGGGGCAGAGATGCTCCTTGCCAGAAGGCAAGGTCGATTGCTTCTGGACACATATCATTATGTAGCTGGCCCTGGCCTTTATGTCTTTTCTGGTACAAATAAACAGATACAGTAAAGGATAATAGGTGGGCTGCTAGGAGAATTGTATGAACAATCCCTTCCCTCTAACCTAAAGGGACCAGGTTTTATTTTTGAGCCCTGAAGACTCCTTCCCTTAACCAAATTTAAAAATTTTTTTTCAGAAGTAGCAGGTTCATCTTAGTTCACCTTTTTGTTTTGAAATGTCACTGATCCTTCAAGGTTTACTACACATACTGCACCATCTGGGCGCCTTCCCTGAACTCTCTGTCAGATGGAATTACTCCCTTCTCCCTATTCTTAGGGCACCTTGTTTTGGTCATCCTAACAGCCTTCTGCCTCAGTGGAGTTTATGTGGCAGGTAGTTTTCATGTTATTCTCTTCTGCTATGCTCTCAGCTACTCAGGGCACCTTCTTCAAATCTTTAGCACTTGACTCACCCAGATTTTCTGGAGAGAGCAATGATTCTCAAGATTTAGTGGCTGAAAGGTAGAATATACAAACAGATAATTGCCACACTATATATGACACTAGAGCCTGACCCACAACCTCTGTAGCAAGTAACTTGGGAAGCCAAATCACAATCTTTATAGCCATTTGCCCAGAGCAATTAGATCTTGGTCGATAACTGCCAGCTTTGTTAATTTTTGTCCCCACTTTCAACTCAGGACTGTCCAGAGAAAGTGAAATATGTTCCCAAACCAATCCCATAGGATGTTCCACTTCTAGTTAGACTGCTTCAACTTTCTAACATCAAGAACCTCCATTCAGGGCAAATCTGAAACCTTCCCTTTCTTCCACTATCAAGCTTTCCTATACCTCTGCCTGCCTTTGAGTTTCTGCCAATTGGTGGCTGATTGCTTTGCTAGCAAGCTCTGAAAAATAAGCCTCTGCTTGTGCTCATTTGGATGGTCTTCCTCTGTTATTTCTATATAGCACAAAAATCACCCAGAGAGGGGTACCTGGGTGGCTCTGTCAGTTGAGCCTCTCTTGATTTTTGGCTCAGGTCATGATCCCAGGAGATCCAGCCCTATGTTGGGCTCTGCGCTGAGCATGTAGCCTGCTTGAGATTCTCCCTCTCTCTCTCTCTCTCTCTCCTCCTACCCAACACCCCTCTCCCCCATGCACACACTATCTCACTCACAACAAATACAAAACAAAAAAGAATCATCTGAAGAACTTGTTAAAATACAACCAAGACTCTAATTTAGTAAGTATGGGGTAGGGCCTGAGATTCTTTCTGCATTTTTAATGAGCTACCAGATGACTTTGAGTAGCATTGAGATGGAATGTTCAGGTGAAGGGATACTATTATGATCTATTAATCTATGTTCTTCTTCCACCAAATTTCCTTTCCTTGTGATTTGCTCCATCACACAGGAAGGCTGTTCTGAGTTCAGGATCTCAGGGGAGAAAAGAGGCAAGCAGGAAGCAAATACTCAGGGACTTTCCTTCTGATTTTCACCAAAGTTAAAGCTTTTAAGGTAGTGATTTTTGACATGGGGCTATTTTTCTCCTAGCAGGAAATATTTTGCCTTTCTGGTTGTCACAGCTAGGGGTTATCTAGCGGGCATGTGTAGGATTCTGCTAAACATCCTACCATCTATACGACAAGACCTCTCTACAGAGAAGTATCTGTTAATATGGGGGGAAGGATGAGAAACCCTAATATCAAAGAGTAGAGAGACAGATGGATTGTTTGAGAGCAGCAAGGGCTTTCTCTGCCTTTTAAGGTTTCCTGGATTGCAGGAGCTGGACAGAGGAAAAGAGGTGAGAACAGAGCCTTATGTGGGCCATCTCCCATTATACAGGGGCCGTGTACCCATGTTCCCTGGGTAGAACTGTGGGGAGACAGAAGACATAGGTGGGAGGGCTTCAAGTTAAATCCAGATCAAGTGGGACCGTTGGACAGCTTCAGAGATGACCATCCAAAGCTGCAGTTTTCCCTTAGCTCAAAGCATGGAGATAAGAGAGAGAGAAAGAGAGAGAGTTGCTGCAAGTTGAACATACCAGGTGAGGAGGGAAGGGATATCTCAGGGGTAAACGATGAACTGATGACCAGGAGCCAGATGGGAGGGCTCCTTGGAGAACAGATGACATAGAGAAACAGAAAGGACTTCCTCCCCTTGCCTTGTACTTCGAGAGCCCCTGAAACCTAGATACAGTCCTGAAAAAGAGAGGCACGATGGACCCGAATGGGCTGAGATTAATTCCTAGTATAATCAAGGCCTGTGGGAAAATAAATCTTCCTGTAATTTTCATTGTTCATGGATAATCTGCTCTGCTCCAGAAACTTCACATGTGTATTCAGGATAATATTAATAAATATGGATATTAAAAATTTAACAGGATCCCAAATAGAAAACAAGCTGAGTGAGAGAAAAATAAAGAGAATATTTCCTGCATATCTGAGTTTTGGCCTGAGATCCTAACAATTAAAAGCATCTACCTCCATATTCAGCCTGGACATTGAGAATTTAAGCCATGCCTTGCTGTCTACATTAATATGACTTCATGCTATTCCTCTGTCTTCATTAGCAGAACTTTACTATTTGGGCAAATGGTTTGATTGTTCATTATAGGAACTTCCCCAAAGACCCATCAACTCTTCAATGGAAAACATCAACAGACAGCTTAAGCCTTAGGAGTTTTTAAAATCCCTCTCCCTAAAATCCTTAGTTTACTGTTTCCACCAATCCTAGACTATTGAATTGTAATTCTTGCACAGTCATAATCAAATCCCAAAGTTTTCCTCTCAATCCCCCCCTTGAAAAAAAGACCTGCCTTAAATCAAACTTCCAATTCTTAATACATTCTTTTTTTTTTTTTTTTTTTCTTAATACATTCTGACCTTACCCTCCTCCCTTCTCAGCTGCTGTCAAAGCACTGCTACAGGGTTTTCTCCCTTAGTTGTGATGAGCAGTAAACTCAGCTTTGTCTATTAACGGTGGTGTTGGTGACATTTGTGGAGCGAATTTTTCATGCTCTATGACAGTAAAAACAATCAAGGGATGCCATCTTTGTTCCCAACATTTCCCCTTTTCCTGGGCCTCCTTGTGTCCTCAGGCCTCCTGATTGCATACATTAACCCACACACATTACTGATGCTCCACTGGATGCTTGGCATGGGTGCAATTTGCTCAGTGTTCTTTTGTTGATTGCAAAAGATCCGCATTGTGTCTAGAGGCAAGGAAGTAATGACCAGCAAAAGCAAGTGGTTTGGTTCATAGGATTCTTATCTGGCCGGATGCTTCTGGGCTTCAGAATGGTACACCTGGATAGGTTAAGTACTGCTGGGGAAATGTAATTAAAAATGAAATCTTTTTCCAACCTAGAAAACCTTTCCACAAAAGTAGTAGAGAAAGAAAATGAACTTATTCAGTGAGCATTAAGCCAGAATGTGATGTGCATCACAGGCAATCTGCTAAGAGATTGCAAAGACAGAAAGGAGGCTCACCCCGTAATAGAGCCAAGCAGACACAACCCATTCCGCACATGTTCTCGAGGTAAAGAATAACTAGTCCTCAAGTAAAAGGACTTGATCACACACAGTCCATCTTAACTTTATTTTGTAATTGGGTGACGGCCTGTGCCTGCTAAATTGGCTTTATCCAGAGCAAAAATGAGTATCTTTATGACAGACAGCTTTTACAACTTGGAGCAAGGCACCCACCAAAGTTGGGTTCCTAGCTTCTTACAGAAATAGGAGTGCTGTCTCCCTTGATGTCTCCATTTCAAAAAGACGGTTCCTAGGTCCTTAAGAAAGACATTCCTGGGTCATAAAGCTGACAAAAGCCCTATCTAATTTTCAAAAAGATTTATATAGATCTCAAAGAGAGAAGAAAGTACAATTTTAAGTTTTCGAAAGTCAGTGCAATGCCCTAAGAAAAGGAGAGGGGACTCTCTTTTATTTTCACAGCGCGAACTGAGTCTCTTATTTTAAAGTGTTCCTTATGTTATGTAGGGATCCAACTGAAAGGACCAGTTATGCCACGGTGGTTATTTCATCTGTGTGGGAAGACTTAGTGCTTCAATGGAAAGCCATGCACTTTCTAGAGCAAGACTTCAGGGTTATCCAATTCCAGACTTCCAATGTCTTTGTGCTATTTTGCCACTCTACATAGATAACGGACAGCAGTGCAAAATAACTCCTGTGTGTATGTTAGAGTAAGCAGCTAGTTAGGTTTTAACAGGGTGCCTGGAGGCCAGCAAAGAGGGAGTCAGGGTCAGCTAGTGGGAAAGTCAGATACCTGTCCTTGGAGCACTCCACAACTAACCAGACAGGTCTAAGACACAGAAAGCTGGGACCCTGACCAGGTAAGGGAGACAAGGCACAAAACTCTGCTCCCCAAAACATCTCCTCCCCATGTAATAAATATTCCTTCCCCTAGTTAACAACTGTCAATAAAAGATAGAGACCCAGACCCCAAAGCCTGTAGCTCTGTGTTCTTATATTTTGAGAGTGAGCTCTCTCGTGCACCCCTGAACCACTCTGGTCTGGCCTGTTAATTCTTTTTTACGATAAGACTAAAACCCTCTGGTGACATCCAGGGGATAGGATGGAAGGAGGCCTCCAGGCCAGAAGTCTTCCTAGTTCACCTGGCAACATATAGACATGCAAATTATGTCCTATCCAGCAGAAGTTCAACTGACTGTTTTCTACCTTGGGAAGGAACAGTTTTGCCTCCATTTGCATATTAGTTTTAATATTGCTTTTTAAAATATCTTTTTAAAGTTTTTATTTATTTATTTTGAGAGAGAGACAGAGAAAGCAAGCAGAGGAGGGGCAGAGAGAGAGAGAAAGACAGAGAGAGAGATAGAGAGAGATTGAGAATCCTAAGCAGGCTCCTCATTGTCAGCATGAAGCCCAGTGTGGGGCTTAAACTCATCAACTGTGAGATCATGACCTGAGCTGAAACAAAGGGTCGGCTCTTAACTGACTGAGCCACCTGGGCTCCCTAATTTTAATATTTCTGATCTGTAGATATCACGTCTCATTTGAACTAATTTTTTCCATCTTGCTAGTTCCCTCAATGAGTAATCAGTTAAATATAATGTTTAGTATATGTTTGTTTTATATCTGTATGAGAGTCAGGAGTTTACAGTCTTTGAAAAAGTATCCAAAAGGGTACCTGGCACAGATCCAGTCTTATCAGCATCCCTGAGTTCCATTCTCTGGTCTAAACTTAGCTGTATGACTTTGGAGAGATCCTTGGGTTAACGACTTACTTTTTAGATGCTACTTGGGAAAAAACAGTAGACATGGACTCTGGTCGGGAGTAGAACCTGGCCAGATACCTCTGCCCGAACCACAGATAACTGCTGCATAACCTGGTTTATTCAGTCAAGGGAGCGGGATTCATTTTGTTCATCTGTTTTCCATCAGTAGTTCCCTGTGTCCTTTGTATTGGATGGTCAGCCTTTGATTTGTCTAATGCGCTTTATTCTTATATTCAGGGGGAAGGTGATATTTGTACATCTTCTTGCTCTGTAATGTTATGGGTTGTTTGCTTTTTACTGTTCTCAAAATGGCATCAGGATTTATGGGATGATTCTTCTGGTTCAGTGAGCCTCGTATCTCCTGTCATTGGCAGTGCTCCAGTGCCGGGAGCTTCTGAGGGAGCCAATAATAATAATGACAATAATGATTTGCCCAGGCATTGTAAGATGCAGTACATGAAGTAAGAAGTTTTGTTTCCAATACCTTCAGAGAAGTGGCTTTTGATCTGAAGCATGAGATGTGATGAATTCACCCGTGTAATAATCGGGAACGAATTGCTGTTAATTTCCACGGGCACCTTCATTATTGGAGTTCTGGTATTACGCTTGCATTGGATTCCTAGCTTGCAGCTTACCTGCGCTGCACTGCCTTAGGCAAAGTTAGTTAATTTCTCTAAGCATTCGTTGACCCATTTGTTAAATGGGGATAGGGATCCTATTTACTCCCAAAAGCTTCTGCCGGAGATCTCCATCTCTCTGCAGGGCTTGTCCTCCCACCAGCTGCCAGATGGATGCCTTTCATGTGTGGACTCAAAGGGCATTTTCTCAGTGAGGGTTTCCCTTGTTTCTCTTTCAATTACATTCTCCTTGAGCATCTTACTTTTTTTTTTTTAATCACACTGTTTGTGCTTTGTAATCACATATGGATGAGTGTGTTTATTCAACTTCTGTCTCCCCTGATACGGTGGATGGTCTGTGAGGGTGTAGGTGGGTTAGGATTCTACCACTCCATGCCTAGCACCTCATACTGTGCCAGGTGAGGAGTCAGTGTTCAGTGACTATTTGTTGAATGAAGAAATGAAATATTTTAAACAGTAACCTTCAAACAGAAGCACTTAATAAACAATGTTAGTTGCTATTGTTGTTGCATTCAAAGGAAGAAATTCTGGACATTTAAAAAGCAGTAGATTGAAAATGGTCTATTTTGGATATTCAGGTAAACTAGGAATGATGGGTTTTTGGGGGGTGATGGTGGGGTTCGGAGCTGATGACCAAGAAAGAATGTTTGAAGACATCTTTGGTGCAGAAAGGTGATTTTTTATTAAAGTACAGGGACAGGACCCATGGGCAGAAGGAGCTGTATTGGAGTTGTGAAGAGTGCCTGGTTATATACTAAGGAATTGAGGGAGGTAAACTCAAGTGGAAGTTTCTTAAAGGGACTTTCATATGCTAAAGACTCACAGATTACTGGAGGCCTAGCTGTTGTCAAACTAAGTTTGTTTTTCCCTCTAGCAAAGGGAGTTCCTGGACTTTAGGCTATTGATAAGATTGCTGGGTTAGGGTTTTTTTTTTTTTTTTGTAATTGTACCAAGATATTTGTAAACTGATGGAGACTCTCAACAGTTTAACCAATGGTTTTCTCTCCTTTCCTTTGTTCTTGGGCAGCCAGGAGCTCCTGAGGAATATTACACATATCCCACCTGTGCGGAGGGGTGTGCTAGCTTGTGCTTGGCCCTTAGCTTGCTGTATGGTCCCTCATCAGGACCTTTTTTTAAATGGTAATTTATTTTTGAGAGAGAGAGAGAGAGAGAAGAGTGCAATCGGGAAAGGGATAGAGAGAGAAAGGGAAACAGAATCCAAAGCAGGGTCCAGACTCTTGAGTTGTCAGCACAGAACCTGATGCGGGCTCGAACCCACAAACTGTGAGATCCTGTCCTGAGCCGGAGTTGGACGCTTAACTCACTGAGCCACCCAGGCATCCCACGAACATCATTTAGCATAACTTTATTCTATAGGGTATGTATTCTCTCTTCCCTGTTATCTACTTAAAAACTATACTCCATCCCAGAATGCTCTGAAATGCTATTAATGTTCTGCCTCAACTTCACCTATCATATTCTATATACTGAGCATCTTGTGTGCTGATGATATCTGGCTGATAATGAAATTAATTTTTATCAAAAACTGTAAAGGCAATTGAAATGATTTCTTGAGGGGCCCCTGGGTGGCTCGGTCGGTTAAGCTTCAGCTCAGGTCATGATCTCATGGTTCATGGGTTCGAGCCCACATCGGGCTCTGTGCTGACAGTTCAGAGCCTGGAGCCTGTTTCAGATTCTGTGTCTCCCTGTCTCTCTGACCCTCTTCTGCTCATGCTGTCTCTATCTCTCTCTCAAATAAATAAATAAATAAATAAATAAAACATTTAAAAAAATGAAATTATTTCTTGACAGATTTGCAAAGGTGCTACTAGTTCTGTAAATGCTACTTACTGAAAACAAACAAAGTCGATTATTTAAAATGGGTTTGCATTCTCTTCTGCTGCATTGCATCCCAGATTATTATCATGTGATGAGACAAGGTGAAAAGTGAAAACAGAAACACTGGGAGAGCATGGGAGATTCTTTTGTTCTTTGACACCATCATTTTGAGAGTTAATTCACTAAAACCAAGGTTTCTAATTCTATTTTCCCCCATAAGGTGAAGTGTGAGTGTTCCAGGGAGGCCATAAAATTGAGACATTGTAGTCCTTTGAAAATCAAATTCAGTCTGCTCAAAAGGCAACCTTTAAATTACAGCCATAGTTTTCCTTTTGGCTCCATTCTGAGGATTTCTGCAGCACAGCCACTGCTCCTAGCATTAATGTGTGCACGCAGGTCCCATTAATGTTGGTTGGAACTCCGAGTGAGGAACAAGCTTAGATCTGAAGGTGGAAGGTCAGCACGGCTATGCTGACACTTGGCACGTGGCTCCCCCATCCAGAGAGACACAGGCAAAGCCTCCAAATCTGTCAGTGTCTTCAATGACCTTCCTCCATGGTGCTTTCTGTTGTCTTTGCCCACTCAACGGGAAGCTTCCGATCCATTACTGTGTCTGAGGGGCTCCACGTAAGAACAGAAAAGAGCCAATTTAGAGGTCATTTACTCCAACTCCTTCATTTTGTAGAAATGGAAGGTGTGGCTTGGAAGGGTCAAACACCCTGCCGGAGTCATCCCACTGGAAAGTAGCAGCGCTGCTGTGACAATCTAGATCATCTAGTTCCTGGGAAAAGTACTAGTGCACAACACTGCCTTTGCAAATGAAGGCAAAGAGGTTGTCCTTTCCTTTTATTTTAAAAAATACCTTTTCTTTGTGCTGGGAGTTTGGAACCTGCAGAGAGGAATGCCTATGTTTTACAACCCTTCGCAGTTGTTAATTGTACTTGGCAAGTCAGTCTGTTCCCAAAACAGCTCAACAAAGGTTCTTGCAAAACGACTGAGGTCCATGTAGCCAAGAAGCTGGATAAAAACTGATTAAACATTCCTTTTAATCAGAATCTGCCCAAGTCCACCCACTGGTGGCTTTGATCCTCTTCAAAAGCTTTAATGAAAATTGCCAAAATATTCCTTTAAGTATTCATATCATTAATACCATTTAAGTGAGGAAGTCTGGTAGAATCATCCAGAATTTCCACAAAAGGGCTTACCAAGTCTCACTGCGCAGTCAGCTGTTTTCTTCAGAAATTATGATGATTTTTCATTGCTTATTAGTATAATTTCATCTTGGGCTCCGTTTTCTGTCATTACACCTAATTCAGTGAATGGAATTGCTTCTATGACAGACAATGGGCCGCTTGCCTTGGGTAAAGCCCTCCAATCTCCTTATTTTCCTTCATGCCATTTCTGTCCATTACTTCAGACCAATCCTGTCTCAAGTAAGCAGCTCTTTTGACAAGTCACCTGTATCTTCACCCTTTAAGGCAGAAACGAATCTTCTGTGTTCTTGCAAAACACCATGTACAGAAAATGTAGAATCTTGGGTTATTTAAAACACACCAGAAATATATTGGAGCACAAACAAACCCCTTAATCATAGGTTTCTGAAATAGGCTAGGGGTTGGTTTCTTTTCTCAGAAAATTCATGGGAGGCAGCTAAGCTTGTAGATAATCCTCCAGGTAAGTGGGAGAACAACACAGTGAATTCTGTGACATGAGTATCTTCTACTGATCCCTCAAATTTGGAATTATGTTAACCTTCTTTTCTCAGATCCTTTGATACTCAGATTTGTCTAATGTGGTATTTTGATGTGCGGAAGGAACCCTAACATTTTCACTTTTCAAAACCAAAGTCATAGATCAAATAAAGGCTGCACATCCTTTAACATTTAAAATTCTCAGCCATAGCAGTATCCTGAAAGTCTAGATGAAGGGAAATCATTTTACTGCCTAAGCCTCATAAACACCAAATAAACATGACTGCTCTAGAAACACAGATTATTATTTACTTGTGTTCATGTCCATGGTCACAAGAGGAGTCAAATCTATTTTGTCACTCTAGTTTGTCAGTATTTATGTGCTAAACTCACTATTATCTTGAATTTCTTTCTGAACATGAGCACTAGGATGCTGATGTCTCTTCCATCATTTATGTGTATCTTCCTGGGGCCTCACTTTCTAGGTACCTGAGTCCCAGGACTGCTAGGCATGTCTGACTGTTGCCAAAATGCAAGGTGTGCCAGCTACCCATATATGCTATGCCCCATATCAAATAGTGATATGTGCACATTTGGTCAAGCAAATGAGTTACTACTTCTTGGGGTTGCCAGATTCTGTTCTTTCCATCTTCATGATCACTATTCCACTTGCTCAGTCCACAAGCCAAGTCTTTGGCTTAGGCAATAAAAAAGTCTCATTTCTAGGGTCTCAACCTCACCTCTCAACCCTTGCCAATATTCTCATGACTTGTGGATAAATAATTTTGAATAATATCCTGGGTAAGATTATTATGTTGTTAAAAATATTTTGATATCTGGATGACAAAAATACCCAAACATCTTAGTGTGGTCTACACCACCCTACAAAATCTGTCTCCTTTTCTGCCTTAATATCAGTAAATTCCTCTGTTTTCCTTGCCTGCCTCACTTCAGTCTCTTATTTCTGACCTTTGAACACAAAAGGCTCTTTCTGTCTGGAGATTGGATCTCTCATATTCAGCTCCTTCTAGTTAGACCCACCCTCGCACAGCTTTTCACAAGTCTGACATCTTGCTGTCCTTTAGATCTTTTCTCCAGTATCTTTTCCTCAGAGGGCAGTGAGGGCAGAGATGTCAAGATCTGTGTTCCTTTCCATAGTGTATAGTTGTCTCAGGGAAGTGGCTGATCAGTTACGGACTACATTTCCAAGTTCCCCTTGCACAGAGATGGGGTCAGTGACCACCTTTCATTGATGGAATGTGTACAGAAGTGATGTGGCCATTTCTGTGCTCAAGGACTTAAAAAGTCCTTTCGCTTTTCTATCCTCTTTGTTTCCATCCATTGGATTTAAAAAAGAAAAAGGATTCTGAGGTTCTAGGAGATGGCAGAGACAGGGGATGAAAGGAGTTTGGGTCTCTGAATTATTATATGGAAGGCTACCTAGTGAACAACTGATTGGATTATATGTGAGTGAGAAATAAAAATATATTGTGTTAAGGGTTTCTGGGTGGCTTAGTTGGTTATGTATCCGACTATTGATTTTGGTTCAGGTCATGATCTCATGTTTGTGAGTTTGAGCCCCATGTCTGGCTCCATGCTGAGAGCATGCTTTGGATTCTCTCTTTCCTTCTCTCTCTGCCCCTCCCCTGCTCTCTCTCTCTCAAAATAAATAAATTAACTTAAAAAAATCTATTGTGTTAAACCACTGAGATTTTGTAGTTTATCTGTTAAAAGCAGTTGCTAGTATTACCTTAAACTAGACCAGAGCCTTTCCCTAAGAGGCTTTCGTTATTTTCTATCACTGCGTTTTATACATTTTCTTTACAACACATACGACAAATTATACTTTTGTATGTTTATTTAATTCTTCTCTTCCATTTCCTCTACTAGGTTATATATTTCATGTAGGCAAGAAAAGTATGTATATCCATAATGTCTAACATAGTAACCTGGAACATTAATAGGCACTCAATAAATATCAGTAAAATGGGGGCACCTGGGTGGCTCAGTTGGTTAAGCATCCGACTTTGGCTCAGGTCATGATCTCACAGTTTGTGGGTTCGAGCCCCACGTCAGGCTCTGTGCTGACAGCTCAGAGCCTGGAGCCTGTTTCAGATTCTGTATCTCCCTCTCTCTGACCTTCCCCTGCTCATGCTCGCTCGCTCTCTCTCTCTCTTTCAGTAATAAATTTAAAAAAACATTAAAAAAATTGCTTAAATATGAGTAAAATGAATTGATGCATGACAGAAGAAAAGGTGAAAATAGTGGTAAAGCTAAAAACAAAGGTACAAAGAAGTGCTCATCTAGGGAAGATGGTGGAGTAGGAGGATCCTGAGCTTACTTTGGCTCATGGCCACACTGAGGTAACACACATCTATACAACTAATGCTGCGAACAATCTGAAGGCTAGTATGTTTTATAAAGTCAACCTTAGTTCCTTAAAGCTATCTGGTCATATCTGAGTCTATGCCTGACTCTCAAATATAGCATTCCAGTCAAAGTCTTGGCAAAATAACCAATATTTCCAATGGTGTCCTGTTACAAGATGAAGAGATTCTTATCGACCTTATGCAAACAATTGTAATCGCCATAACAGAAAGAATACTCACTGAGAGTTTTTGAATTTCAGAGGGTTTAGGTAGAGAGAAAAGATAAATGCCTCAGTTTACAAAAGAATATGACATTTCTGTATATCATAGATATTTTAAGAAAATGTTTTCTTAATGTGGATAAGTAAACATTAGAGAACTAGCAATATTTTTTTTTTAAATGTTTTATTCATTTCTAGCAGAGAGAGAGACAGCGTGAGCAGGGGAGGGTCAGAGAGAGAGGGAGTCACAGACTGAAACAGGCTCCAGGCTCTGAGCTGGCAGTCAGCACAGAGCCTGACGCGGGGCTCGAACCCACAAACCGCGAGATCATGACCTAAGCGAAAGTCGGACGCTCAACCGACTAAGCCACCCATGCGCCCCGAGAACTAGCAATATTTTTAACAAGAGTCACAAAACTATAATCTTCCTCAGTTTATTTAGTCCCATGTTTCTAATTCTTGTTTAGTTTAAATGCAGCTTTTTAGCTCTGGAAATTCTTACCCATTTTAGTATTAATATTAAAGATGTCAATTACCAGTATTTGTTTCAGAAGTCCTTTTTATAAATCTCTTTGAAGAAGAAACACGTTTTGTGAGAAAATAAGAACAATTATAAATGACAAAATCTCAGAAATGGACATTGTTAAAAATCTTATGAGAGTTCATTATGATGCAATTGACAAAGAAATTCAGTTATTTCTGTGACACATAACATTTTGAGTAATCAGAATATTACGTGATAATTTTATACCAAAACATTAAAACTTTAGGAATTGTATATATTTTTGGGCAGTTATAGCATTTACCCATGCAATACAACCTAAGGTTTACCATTGTACGATAGTGTTTTTCCAAGTAACTTAGCATCCCAAATAAAAGAGCCTAATTGGACAAAAAAGTTTTGGTTTTTTTTTTACCATTCAAATCCTGGGAAATTTGTTAAAACCTTAGGAAGTTATAAAGTGTATCCTAAATAGAATTACAGGTTATTACAAAGCTTAAAACTTTATCTAGGGGTGCCTGGGTGACTCAGTCAGTTAGGCGGCTGACTTTGACTCAGGTCATGATCCTCACACTTCGTGGGTTCAAGCCCTGCATTGGGCTCTGTGCTGACAGCTAGCTCAGAGCCTGGAGCCTGTCTTCGGATTCTGTATCTCTCTCTCTCTCTGACCCTCCCCTGCTCATGCTGTCTCTCAAAAGTAAATAAAACATTTTAAAAAAGTTAAAAAACAAAACAAAAAAACGTATTCAACCAAAGTGGCAATAAAAGATCCTAAAGGTGAACGTATAACATTATATAGTCGTTAGAAAACCTAGCTCCTTTTTTTTAATTAAAAAATTTTTTTAATGTTTTTTATATATTTCAGAGAGAGAGAGAGAGACAGGGTGAGCAGGGGATAGTCAGAGAGAGAGGGAGATACAGAATCTGAAACAGGCTCTAGGCTCTGAGCTAGCTGTCAGCACAGAGCCTGATGCGGGGCTCAAACCCATGAACTGTGAGATCATGACCTGAGCTGAAGTTGGACGCTTAACCTGCACTCCAAAACCTAGCTCCTTTAACACTGAGAAGTTTTAACTAAGCAATCAAAGACCTGAAAAGATGAAACCTGAAGCTTTGGTTTTTCTTGGCAGACAAAAGAGAAAACCTTTGTTTACATTGTCTTATCAAGAACAGATTAACAATTCAAGAAAACTTTGTCTTTTGAACAGAGAGAAAAGCAGGGTTTTAACCTTATACCAGTGTACTTTTAAAATTTTATTTATCTTAACCTTAGTCCATCCTGAGTACGCATAAAATTCCTTTCAAAAGAAACTTCTACAACTCTCCTTTGCTTTAAACTTTATCTGAAAGCCATTTCTTTCTAAACAACCAGTCTCACTGAGGACAAAATTACTTCATTTATCCTCAACAAAAATGTATTTCCATTCCTTATATATTTTTTACATATCTCCCATTTTCCTACATACAGTGTTGCTTTTCTTATTTCCAATAGTCTTAAGTACACTTAGCAGAATTTTAAATGGTAGAAAACTTAGTCTCTAGTGAAAACTAAGTAGTAATCAATTGTGAGCTCTATGTTATATCAGAATTTTTTTAAGATGGCAAACTTATGAATCCATTAAGCACAAAGCATTTTTTTTTTTTTTTAACCGTTCTGTCACTAGTTGAGAAAAACTCCTTGTGAAGTTAAGGTAAGTTTTGTACGGACTCTTACCACTCTTACCGCCAGATGGCGACGATATCCACTCCCATTCAATTGTTTCTGCTTGAGCATCAACCCCTCAAGGCACATTGTTGATTGGTATTTGGAGTGACTCATTCTGGCCTTGATATGCTGATTGCACTTTGTGAAGGAACTTACCGTAGGAACTTCTTCTTTTTTAGTTATGGGAGCAACATTGCATTCCTGAAAAACCTGTTTTTCTTAATACCTCCCATTAAGTGATAAACAGGCTATTGACCCTTGCTCACAAAGAACTAACTTTTGCCTTTACTATAAAAAAATTATCCTGTTTATATCAGAATGCCACTTCTGGGCTGTTCCCCATATATCTATGCATATCAATGTTTTGGAAAGTTTTTACTGATCAAAGCATTTATCATCAGAATGCCACTTCTGTGTAGTCCCCCAAACACTTAATCCTAAAATAAAGTTGAGTCTCAAACTGTAGAGATGCCTGGCTGGTGATCAGAAAGAATCTCGTGGCTCACTTATTCCTCCATTGCTGACACTGTCCATCCTTCAGGCCCCCCTGGACCTGCTGGAGTGGGACTCCGGCACAGTTCCAAATATTTTTAGGTTTTTTTTGTGTGTGTGTATGTGTGTGTATGTGTGTGTGTGTGTGTGTGTGTGTGACAAGTTAAAAGCATAAACCTTCATCTAGTAATCAGTGATTTAGCTTCTTATCTTGTTAGATAGCCAATAATTCAATCTTAATTTATCATGCAAGCAAAACTTTAACGTTTTAGGTTACCAAGGCTTTGAAAGTTATCCTGAGAATTACCCATGAAAACTATGAGACAGACAAAATGAACCATCACTTTAAGTTAACCTTTTGTTAACAAATTGGAACAGAGATAACAGGAGCTTATTTGACCTTCAGCAAATTTAGGTAGAATACAAGTTTGTTTCTGTTTTTTGTTGTTGTTGTTGTTATTGTTGTTGATAAACATTGTTTATCTCAAACCAACACATTTAAGTTAACTTAAACACTGAATACATTTTAGTTGAGTCCCTGTAAGACATTTTGTTCCCCACAGTTAATTTTGACCTGGAAAGTTGGTGGGGAAATCTGACTTCAGTGGTCTTTGCTCCTCAACATCTAAGGTAGGAGGAGGAGCTGATGTTGCCTCAGGCCCTGAGGAATCAGTTATGCAGGCTGCCGGGACCCCGCCTCCCCCCAGGTGGTACAGAAAAAGGTGGGGGAATGGAGGGCAAAAGAGAAGATGTGCCAGCATAAGGCAGAGAAAGAGAATTCCCAGTTTTAAATTTTGTCAGCTCAGACAGAGAAGCAGACTTAGGTTCTTTTGTTTTGTTTTGTTTTGTTTTTTTAACCAGTAGAACTAGGCAGTCCATGTAAGTCCAGAGAAGACAGGGAATTTCCCTGAAACAGAAGGAGTTTCAGTAGCTGCCTGGGGACACTCCCCCAGTTCCCCGTCCAGAGGTAGACTAATCATAGTTGGCTCCAGTTATAGCTGTTAACTTGGGAAATTAATCGGGGAAGCCCTCAGATCTACTAGGTAGAGAACAGAGAGAGTTAGCATCCCCTTCAGTCTGATTTTATCTCAGCCAGACCAATAAGGTCCCCTTCTCAAGGTCCTAATATTGGCTGGATTTGATGGGCTCTTTCTGATTCAGGCACTCATTCTTCCAGTGTCCTTGTTTGTTGTAGGTAAATTGTACCCAAGGGGGGTGAGGGGGTTGGACAATCACTAACTAGGAATTGATACAAGGTATTCTGGGAATCTGGCTACAACCTGCCAGACCTGGCAGATGGTTGGGACACCTAAGGTTTACTCTGAGGGCCATCCTACACCAAAAGTGGGCCATTCTAATTTACATAATTTTATAGTTTTCCAAAAACCCCTTCTTTGCACAGTCCCAATCCCATAATGTTCCTGTGAGGCAGTGTCACGAAGACAAAGGGGTGGGGGTGCCCCCTCAAATGAGGAGACCAGTCAGATGCCCGTCTGGCCGTGTCCCAAAGGAACTAAGGTGACACTTAGCCGAAGCAGTGTCAGCTTTGTGACTTAACAATTGGAAACTATTCCAATGCCACCATAGACTGTATATCGTTCACCACCGAATCACAGACAGGCCCACTCAGACTCTGTAGGCTTTTGGGGCTCTCGAGGGTGCCCACCCATGGAGCCACAGAATGGAACTTGGTAGGCAAGCCAGACTGAGTTGCACATTCACATTCACATATACAATGAGGTTATTACATTACCTCCCACAGAATTCCTACAGATGAGACCATTGGGTCTCTGGTGAGTGATCAGCTCCCCTCTCCACCACTATGGGTGGCCCGTACAGATGGGAGCTTCAAACAGAGAGACCACTGAAGTCGCTGGGGAGTGATCAGCTCCACCTTCCACCACTATGGGTGGGTCGGTGGAGTCCCTGCAGGTTTCCTGTCAGTGAGACCACTGAGGTCTCCAGGAGGTGATCAGCTCCCCACTTTCCACCACTACATGTGGGCAGGACAGGACAGACTTAGGTCCCAGGCCTTACCGGTTTCCAACTTTGGCTCCAGGTCCTCACTTGCCAAGTCTTCTTGAGTCCGGCAGGAACGGTGGAGTGGAACAGCCCAAGGCGACTGAGCTGGAGGCTGCCTAAATTCAGGCAGGGCACACCTTTGCCTTTTCAGTTCCTCATTCTGTCACCACCTCGCCATTTTCCCAAACCAGTGGTCACAACGGGCCAGTGTGGTTGGGTTTCTTGGTCAGGGAACCAAATGTTGTGGAAAGCTGGTCTGGATCACTGGTGGAAGAACCAAGTGGCACTCAGAGATTTTGGAAGGGAGGATGCTTATTTTACACCGGTGGGCTCAGAGGAGACCGTTCTCCAGAGGTATGAGCCCAGAGCATCAGTAGAGGGAGTAATTTATAGCCCGTTACTTCTGCATTCCTCATTAATGCATGAGACAAGCAGTGTGGGAAGAAGAACCTGGAAGAGAGAGCCTTTGATCAGGGACAGGTATTTCCTTATCAGTCCTGCCAGACATCTTATAACAGATTTTTCTCTATCAGCAGAACAGACCTTCCACACTTAGTCATAGAGAGGAAACATTGAAAATAAACGGTAAAAGGAGCAGAGATGTGGCTGGGAACCAAACCCCCAGCATGACTAGCCACAAACGGGAGGGACATCACAAGCATGGAGAAACAGATCCCATCTGGGCATAGCACCTCTAAAACTGCAGACTCATGGTAGGATGATGAGTCCCCAAGACATCTGGCTTTGAAAATCGGTAGAGTTTAACCTGGAGTTTAAAAATCAGAAGGCATAACTCTAGGAGAGCCAGAAGGTAATAGGAAATGGAATCCCTGCAGTTAATGAGCTAGCATACAAAATAACCCAGCCTGAGACATGGCACAGAAGTAGTTTGAAAAGCACCTGGAGTACACATGAACGAGATCTATTGACTGATCTTAGAATATTTGCTGGAGGGCATGGATCTGTAGGAGATTTCTCTGGGAACAAAAGTGGTGGTGGGTGCCATTTTTCTTCCCCTACTCCAGCCTAGATAGCCAAAGTTTACAGAGGCCAGGGCTAACCCTCTCTATATGCTTTGTGAGCATCACATGCCCACCCTGGCATTCCCTGGTAGCTTACTCTATTCAACCTTCCCTCCTTGGCTGGCATTCCTACAAAGTGACTCCTGCCTTGGAGAGGAGGCAGATAACTGCCACACACCAGTGTGTCTACAGTTCTTGTCACTGGACCTCAGAGCTGGCTGTCAAGGGAGTAAGCCCTTTCGTACACCTGCAGCTATGGCAGAGAGGCTAATTACAGGCAGCTAGGCTGACTGCCAATTCTGCCCAACAGCCTACAGCAGCCATAGCCAGGCCTCTCAAGAGCACAGGGAACAGACCTCCCAATGTGCTCATAGCAGGCAAAGCTTAAAGTAGCCAGCTGGGCTGAAAGCAGTCATGGCTCAGTCACAACAGGAGGGTGCACTCAGCCTACACAGAGGAAACCCTGGTAATGCCTGGTTCTAGGGACCAAGAGGGATTTTACCACAAACCTCTTCTATATAAGGTCAGTACTTTCAAGGCCAGGAGATATAGCCAGCCTACCTAATACTTAGAAACAAACACAGAAAGTTAGATAAAATGAAGAGACAGAGAAATGTGTCCCAAATGAGAGAAAAGACAAAAATCATGGTGAAAAGAGCTAAATGAAATGGAGACAGCAATATGCCTGATAAAGAGTCCAAAGCAACAGTCATAAAGATACTCACAGGACTTGAGAAAAAAGTGGGTGAGCTCAGTGAGCAATTCAACAGAGATAGAACATATTTAAAAAAGAAACAGTCAGAGCTGAACAATTCAACAAATGAAATGAAAAATATACTAGAGGGTATCAACAACAGATTAGAGGATGCAGAAGAATGGATCTGTGATCTGGAAGATAGGGTAATGGAAAGCAATCAAGCAAACAGCAATAAACGAATGAATGAATGAATGAATGGTTAAGGGAACTCTGGGACATCATCAAGCATAATAACTTTCATATTATAGAGATCCCTGAAGGAGAAGAGGAAGAAAGGGGCAGAAAACTTACATAAAAAATAATAACTAAAAACTTTTCTAATCAGTGGAAGAAAACATACATCCATGTCTAGGAGTCACAGAGATCTACTAACAAAACGAACTCAAGGAGGTGCATACCAAGACACATAATAATTAAAATTACAAACAATGATAGAGAATTTTTAAAGCAGTGAGATAAAACAATGACATACAAGAGAAATCCCATGAGTCTATCAGCTTATTTTTCAGGAGAAACTTTGCAGGCTAGAAGAGAGTGGCATGATATATTCCAAGTGCTAAAAGGAAAACAAACACCAAAACCCTGCATCTGCCCAACAAGGTTATCATCCAGAATGAAAGGAAAGATAAAGAATTTCCTAGACAAACAAAATTTAAAGGAGTTCAGTACTATTAAACCAGCCTTATAAGAAATGTTAAAAAGAATTCCTTAAGTGGAAAGAAAAGGCCATAAATAGAAGAAAATTATGAAAGGAAAAAATTTACATAAGTAAAAGCAAAAACATATTAAAAGTAGTAGATTAATCACTTATAAAATCAGTATGGAGGTTAAAACACAAAAGTATAAAATCAATTATATCTACAAAAATAGTCAAGGGATACACAAAATAAAAAGATGTAAAATATGTAAAAAAAAAGATGTAAAATATACATAAAACATGGAGGAGGGAGTAAAAATTTCATGCTTTTAGAAATGAAACTTAAGTTGATTAAGCAACTATCAATTAATTTAATACACTAACTTAATACAGACTATTATACACACAGAATGTTATATATGAATCCAATGGTAATCACAGATTAAAAACCTGTAGATGATGCACAAAAAATAAAGAGAAAAAGATTAAAGCAGAACACTAAAGAAGCCATCAAACTACAAGGGAAGAAAGCAAGAAAAGAAGAAACAGAGAAGAACTACAAAAACAATCAGGAAGCAACTAAGAAAATGGTAATAAGTACATACATATCAATAAATACTTTAAATGTAAATAGACTAAATGTTCCAATCAAAAGATGTAGGGTGACTGAATGGATAAAAGACAAGACAAAGCTATATATTGCCTATAAAAGACTCATTTCAAACCTAAAGACACATACAGATTAAAAGTGAAGGGATGGAAAAAGATATTCCACACAAATGAAAGTGAAAAAAAGCTGGGTAGCAGTACTTATATCAGACAAAATATACTTTAAAACCAAAAATGTAGCAAGAGACAAAGAAGGGCATTATACAATGATATAGGGAGCAATCCAATATGAGAATGTAACCATTTAAAATATCTATGCACCTAACATAGAAGCACCTAAATACAAAGCAAATATTAACAGATACAAAGGGAAAAATTGACAGTAATAAAATAATAGATGGGGAATTTAACACCCAACTTACATCAATGGATAGATCATCAAACAGAAAATCAACAATAGTGGCTTTGAATGACACATTGGACAAGCTGAATCTAACATCTATATTCAGAACATACCATCCTAAAACAGCAGAATACACATTCACACATTCTTTCAAGTGCACATGGAGCATTTTCCAGAATAGATCACATGTGAGACCCCACAAAACAAGTTTCAATAAATTCAAAAAGGTTGAAGTCATACCATGCATTTTTCCAACCATAACCCCATGAAACTAGAAATCAACCACAAGAAAAAAATCTGGAAAGAACACAAACATGGAGGTTAAGTAATATGCTCCTAAATAATGAATGGATCAAACAGGAAATCAAAGTTCTTATCAAAACCTATGTGGAGACAAATGAAAATAAAAACACAATAGTCCAAAATCTTTGGGATGAAGCAAAAGTTGTTTTAAAAGGGAAGTTTACAGAAATATAGGTTTATCTCAAGAAATGAGATGAATCTCAAACAACCTAAAGGAACTAGTAAAAGAATAGTCAAAGTCCAAAGCTAGTAAAAGTAAAGAAATAACAGATTAGAGTGTAAATAAATGAAAGACTAAAAAACAGAAAAGAAGGTCAGTAAAACCAAGAGCTGGTTCTTCAAAATGATAAACAAAATTGATAAACCTTTAGCCAGACTCACTAAGAAAAAAAGAGAGAGGGCTCAAATAAATAAAATCATAAATGAAGGAAGAGAAATAACAATCAATACCACAGAAATATAAAGAATTATAAGAGAATATTATTAAGAATTTTATGCTAGCAAATCAGACAACCTAGAATAATGGATAAATTCCTAGAAACATACAGTTTTCCAAAACTGAATCAGGAAGAAAGAGAAAACTTAAACAGACTGAATATAGGCAATCAAAAAGCTTCCAACAAACAAAAGTCCAGGACCAGATGGCTCTATAGGTAAATTTGACCAAATACTTAAAGAAGATTTATACCTATTCTTCTCAAATTATTCCAAAAAAAAAAAAGAAAGAAAGAAAAGAAAAAAAACAGTAGGGAAACTTCCAAATAAAAAGGTAAAAAAGGGAAAGTTCTTTCTCTAAGATCAGGAACAAAACAAAGATGTCCACTTTCACTACTTTTATTCAGCATTGTACTGGGAAGTCCTAGTTGCAGCAATCAGATAAGAAAGAAATAACATCCATCAAAATTGGCAAGGAAGAGTAAAACTCTCACAATGTGCAGATGACATGATACCATGTATAGGAAACTCTAAAGGCTCCATCAAAAATCTCTTAGAACTGATAAATTAATTCATTAAAGTTGCAGGGTACAGATTAATATACAGACGTTTATGTTTCTATACACTAATAATGAAGTAGCAGAAAGAGAAATTAAGAAAACAATCCCATTTACAATTGTACCAAAAAGAATAAAATACCTAGGAATAAATTTAACTAAGGA
Organism: Hyaena hyaena; assembly: GCF_003009895.1. Lineage (NCBI taxonomy): Eukaryota > Metazoa > Chordata > Mammalia > Carnivora > Hyaenidae > Hyaena > Hyaena hyaena. Next base: position 1,072,410 of record NW_024080800.1, on the reverse strand, counting down.
GGTAAAAGATCTATACTGTGAAACGTATAAGACGTTGATGAAAGAAACTGAAGACACAAATGGAAAGATATAGTATGCTCATGGATAGGAAGAATTAATACTGTTAAAATGTTTATACTACTCAAAGCAATCTACAGATTTAATATAATCCCTATCAACACACCAATAGCATTTGTCATAGGAGTAGAACAAATAATCCTAAAATTTGTGTGGAACCACAGAAGACCTTGAACAACCAAAGCAATCAGGACAAAGCTGGAAGTATTACAATCCCAGATTTAAGTATATACTACAAAGCAATTGTAGTCAAAACATGTAGTACTGGCACAAAAAGAGACAAATAGATCAGTGAAACAGGATAAAGAGCCCAGAATTAAAGCCATGCTTACGTGGTCAATTAATCTATGACAAAGGAGGCAAGAATGTACAATGGGGAAAAGACAGTTTTTTCAATAAATGGTACTGGGAAAACTGGATAGCTACATGCAAAAGAATGAAACTGGACAACTTTCTTTACCATACATAAAAATAAATCAAAATAGATTAAAGGCCTAAATGTGAGTCCTGAAACCATAAATCTCCTAAAAGAAAACACAGGCAGTAATCTCTTAGGCATTGGCCTTAGCAACATATTTATGAATATGCCTCCTCAATAAGGAAAACAAAACCAAAAATAAACTATTGGGTCTATACCAAAATAAAAAGCTTTTTGCACAGCAGAGGAAACCATCAATAAAACAAAAATGCAACCTAGTGAGGGGAGAAGATTTTTGCAAATGATATGTCCAATAAAAGGTTAATACCCAAAATACATAAAGAACTTATACAACTTGTGGAGACTTAGGTGGCTAAGTCATTTGAGCATTGTGATTCTTGATTTTGACTCAGGTCATGATCCTAGGGCCGTGGGATTGAGCCTCGCATCAGGCTCTGTGCTGCGTATGGAGCCTGCTTAAGATTCTTTATCTCTCTCTTCCTCTGGCCCTCTCCCCTGCTTGCGCACATGCTCTGTCTCTTAAATGGTAATAAAAAAGAACTTATTCAATGCAACACCAAAAACCCAAGTAATTTGATTCAAAAAATGGGGAAATGACCTGAATAGACATTTTCCCAAAGAAGACATACACATGGACTACAGATACAAGGAAAGATGCTCAGCATCACTAATCATCAGGAAAATTCAAATCAAAGCCACAATGAGATACTACCTAACAGTCAAAATGGCTAGTATCAAAAAAACAAAAAATAGCAAGTGATGATGAGGATGTGGATAAAAGAGAACTCTCATCCACTATTGGTGGGAATGAAAATTGGTGCAACTGTGGAGAACAGTATGGAGATTCTTCAAGAAATTAAAAGTAGAAATCTCATATGACCTAGTAATTCTACTACTAGATATTTATTGAAAGAAAATGAAAACACTAAGCTGAAAATATATATGCACCCCCATGTTCACTGCAGCATTATTTACAATAGCCAAGATATGGAAGCAACCCATGTCTATCGACAGATGAATGGATGAAGAAGAGGTGGTATTTATTTATACAATGGAATGATACTTAGCCATACAAAAGAATGAAATCTTGCCATTTGTGACAACATGGGTGGACCTATGTGAAATAAGTCAGACAGAGTAAGACAAATACCATACGATTTCTGATAAGGACACCAGTCATACTGAAATAGGGCCTTACCTTTCTGACCTTACTTAACCTAACTTACCTTTTTAAAGGCCCTGTATCCAAATGCAGTCCCATTGGGGGTTAATATATGAATTTGGGGGGATATAACTCAGTGCATAACAGCAGAGAAATTCTCCACATGAGAAAATTTAACTCCAAAGGTTTTAGGGTAGAGCCATCTCCAGAGAATCCAGGCTGAGATTTATCAGGAGAGGAAGTGATGGCAGGGATACATACCCACAGACAAAAGACCATGTGAGGACCCAGAGAGAAGGTAGCCACTACAAGCCAAGGTGAGAGGACTCAGGAAGAACTAAATCCACCAACACGTTGATCTTGAATTTCCATCCTTCAGAACTCTGAGAAAATAAATTTCTGTTGTTTAAGCCACCCAGTCTGTGATATTCTGAAACATCTGGGATTACCATATAGATCTGTTTTCATATATTCTAAGAGAGACACTCTTCAAAGAGAGTATTTTTATTTACAATGGTGTATATCAAGAGATACACAAGAGATATGTATATCAAGATTTATCTTGAACTTTTGAGCCTTATCTTTAAAAAAAAGAATGCTGACAGGGGTGCCTGGGTGGCTCAGTTGGTTGGTTAAGAGTCTGCCTTCAGCTCAGGTCATGATCTCAGTTTGTGAGTTCAAGCCTTGTGTTGGGCTCTGTGCTGTCATCACAGCAGGACCTCCTTCAGATTCTGTGTCTCCCCCTCTCTCTGCCCCTCCCATGCTCATGCTCTCTCAATAATAAATAAAAATGTAAAAAAAGAAAAAAAGAATAAAAGAATGCTGACATATTTTGGCCAGGCCTCTAAATTTTTTATTAAGGTTGTAAGTGCTGTATAAAAGTGCCTGTAGATCTATGCAGCACCTGGAGATTTATTTAGGCTCCTCCTTCACCAATCCCCTGGATACTTCCTTATTTTTGTTTGGTGTTCTTCTTGCCTTGTTGCTGGATTCTAGCTCTCTGCCCACTATTTTTTTGGCATTGATTTCTCAAAAAGACTCCCTGCCTGGCTTTTAAATTTGACCTGAATATAGCCCTAAGTTTCTTGCTCTGTGACTTGAGGCCATTGAAGTACATTCATGTCAGTTTAGTCTTAAACAACCTGGGCTCTGGCTTATCTGGAAGAGATTGGACCTTGCTTTGCTTGTCATGAAGAGTAAAATGCAGCTATTTTTTACTTTCTATAGGATAAACCAATATGAATTAGATTAGTGAAAGACTATAATTATAGATAATTTATAGAAAAACACCATCTTATTAATCTGAGGCTTGCATAATGAATGGCAAAATCAGTACACAGTTTGTGCCATTTTTAGGCAGAGTGCTGTAAAGAACTCAAAATGTTGGGCTTGTGCTGTTGAGGAACAGCATTGGAGAGCTGGTCATACCCAAAGGATAGTCACATAAATGTTTTCTGCTCCTTGAAAGTGAAATAGAGTTTTAGCAAATTATAAAATACAATGATAACCTTGAGGAAGTGAAGAAAAGAATTATAAATTTCATTTCATAAACAGTATAGTTTGTCAATTCCATTCCTGTCTCACCTATCCATTAATTATATGTTGCTGAATAAATAGAAACTTTACCTGTTTCTTATTGAAAGGACACGTAGACATTGCTTCTAGCTACACGAGACAGAAAACTTGCTAATGTTTGAAATATCCATTGAAGTTTTCTAGAAGCAGATGGTTATAAATGTGCTGTATTTGAACTTTAAAAGTGCTTTGAAGAAACATACTTGTTCTCAAGTGTCTGAAGAACAGAGATTTGTCTTAAGAAAACTGGTAGAAATGTGACAAGTTGAAGTTCAAGAAGTTCTGGACAGATGAGGAATTAACCATAATCTAGTTGCTATTTAACATATAAGTTAAACCACTGCGGCCATCTCTTTAGACAAGCTTCGTAAATTTCCAGAGATATTAAACTCTAAGATCCTAAATGCTCAAGGCAAAGAAAGTAAAATAACTAATATAGTTACAAGGTCTCACAGGAAGCTAAGTAGATTATTATCATTCATGAGAAAATTTCCAAATTAATGACCTAGAGAGAATAATATTTGGGTTTAATGATTCTAACAAAAGACATGTCTCTAATAATGAGTAAATAATGTCCATTTGATTTTTACCTTGTGGTGGGCTGGACTATGGTGAAAAGCAATGTAGTTAACACCTTTTATAACCTTGGAAAAGCACTGTGAGAAGTAGCCTCATTATATCTGGCTTCAATTTCTTAAACTTTATGGAATCAAATTCCAAAAGGCAGCCATGTTAGAATAAATGTATCACTATGATTTGTGAGTTGTAAATCAGAATTTTTGAGAGAACTGAAAAGTGAAAAATTTATTTAACATATTTTTTGAATGCAGGAACCAACTAACTTTGTTCTCTTTATACTCCACCAATTAAGTGAATCAAATTCATTTTTTATTTTTATTTTTGGAGCCATTGATAATACTATTGGATTCAATTATTTCTGCTTCTTAGGCATTGCATGTGGCAGGAGTGAGTTGACCTCAAACTATAAATTGTATTTAACTTAATTTGATGGAGTTTCTTTCTAAATGAACGTTCATTTTTGTCTCTTTCATATTTGATACTGGTGATTCCTTGTCTTTCAACTCAGTTATTCTGTAAAAGCTGAACTTTTAGCAAATGAATCCACAGAGACCTAGAAATTTCAATTAATTCATCAGTCCAGATACTAGTGAATAACTGGCTATTGAATAATCTGAACTTGGTGACATACAAGCATGAAAATATGTTTCTCCACTCATTACTTTTAATCATGCTCTGTTGTGTCTCCCGTTTTTGCCTCTTAACTACCTTTTGGGAACTTATAGATAGTAAAACTCCAACCAGTCCAACTCCAATCTCATCTACTTCTCAGAGGGATGCCTGGTCTATGGCTGGATGGATTTGTAGTGGGAAGGTGCTATGGCAGTTCCTGTACTTCTCCCAGCTCCTCAGGGTTGGGACAGTGGGGAGGGAAGAGGGTAAAAGGGCAGAGGCCCTTACACTTACTGGCTTGTCATTGTAATCCTCGCTTGAACACTGCAGCTTCTCCAGTGAACAATGATGGAGGGTGACCACCTCTCTGTGTAAGGACAGAGGTGCTGTTCTCTCTTGGAACCTATGTATAGGTCCTTCCAAGGTCCTAGAAGGAAGGCTTACAAACTGCACAGCTGCCTCTATAACAGTTGTGACTTTGGCTTCTGCTTTTCTATCACACTTCCCTGTTCCTGCCTCCCAGCTGTCTCCCTTCCTGCACTCTGGTCTCTTATTCTTGGATTCTACTTAAATAATAATAAGGAAACTCAGGTCCAGCCAACTTGCCTATGTGTCTACCTGACCAAATGGAATTGACATATCTGTGCCATGACAGAAGGTGAGACTGATAGGTTTTCCTCCTGTGGCCCCTACCTTGTCCTGTTACCCCTCACTGATTCTCATCTCTAGCTCAAATAGGCACAGAGGGGTGTATCAGCAAGTCTGTTTCAAAAGCCATCTTCATGAAGGGATGTATCTCCCTTTCCCGCAGACCCCTGCATCTCAATGAATGAGTCTCTGGTGCCTCCTTTGTTAGCTTAGAACTAGGGAAATCTTCCTCATTCACTCAATCGGATCAAGAGGAAAAGCTGAAGTTTTTGCTCCCAACTCTGATGAGTTTTTTGGATCCTAACCTCGTCATTTGCTGGTAGACACAGGAAATGAGGATGGTAGGTGGAGCATAGATGGGGTCAATGTGGCTGTCTCTGGGTCTGCCTGAGGATGTGTCTAGCCCTGGTGGTTTTCCTTTCATATGTGAATGATGAGATCCTTTGTCTTCATCTCCACTTAACTACTTGTTATGTTAGGAAATGACCAGCAAGATGTGCAATAGCGCAGATCAGCTTGGGCCATAAACTGGGATCTGTGCAGAACCAGATCAGAAGATGATGCCAGACAAAGATGGCTGAATCTATGGTCTTGGGGACACCATTCCATCAGCCATTCTTGGTGCAGTGGTCAGCAACATATCTTCAGTGAGAGCCTGGTAGTAAACTCCAGAACCCATTGAAGTGATACTTCTGAATATTTGGTTCTAGTGATCTACTATTTATGATTTGGTAATTATAAATTGTTCTATTAGCTTGTACCATATGAAATTGCCATTTTTCCTAACTCAAATAGTCAAATGTTGCCAATTTTACAGTGTTAAGCCTAATTATAATGTGGATTTAGTCATTCTTAATTGGAATAATACATTTTGTTATTTTGTTTGCGTTCAGAGTTGAGAACCCTTCCTGCCAGTTTTGGAGAAGAGAGAAAGTGGGAGTTTTCAGCCAAAGTCCTGACTACTACCCTAGTTTAATATTCAGACAAAACTGATGAGCTTCTTCTGATTATTTAAGGGAACTTAAACAGGGATGGGTGATAGGTAGTTTTTTTGTTTGTCTTCTGTTTGTTAGAGAGGGTTTTTTTTTTAATTTATAGTAAAATTTATCAATTTGAATAATGGGTTTGGTACATATTTAAAAGATATTTCTAGGTTTTCTTCATGAAAAAGAATCAAGGAATGTGATGAGTTATCTAGAAAATAATAATTGTAAGAAGTCAGGGAAACCTGATCACAGGTTTTAGAATTTGTCAACTGTTAAATACTCTCTTTTTTGGTAAAATATTCTACTAAGTGAATTCAGATGGAATGTTCCAGAACAACATTGTCTATTTCTGCCATTACTATTGTTACCAGGCAGCCATGTCCACAGAATTTCTGATTTGTGTGATATCACAACCCACAGGGTTGTAAAGGAAACAAAACACTCTCATGAACTAAAAACCCCTTTGTACCAATATGGACAAGAGAAGAGAGAGAGAACATAAATTTAATACTTATCAGACTTACATGCATGGAAGGTGGCATTACATTAAAAAAAAGTGACTATAAAGTATGGACAGAATCTTACACAGATTTATGCAGAAAAATTGAAGACAGAACAACTAAAACTTCTCTTATCTCCTTGAGATCCCAGGAATGCACTTGTGATTATCTCACGTATACTTTCTGAGACACCCTGAACTAATTCTGGAGGTGCTTACAGTTTCAAGATCAGAGGACCTGCAGACATACACCTTGATGTTTAAAGGTTGAAATGTTTTTTAAAAATTTAGTTTTGAGAGAGATTGCACAAGCAGGGGAGGAGCGGGGGTGGGGTGGGGAATAAAGGATCTCAAGGAAGCTCTGGGTTGACAACTTCCACACTGACAGCAGCTAGCTCAATACTGGGATCAAACTCACAAACTCGGAGATCATGACTTGAGCTGAAGTTGGACGCTCAATCGACTAAGCCACCAGGTGCCCCAAAATGTTGAACTTTTAATAGGCTTATTGTATGCTCAAGGAGATACCCTAATGAGGTAGGGGGCATCATCCTCCAAGAAAATGTCATTGGTGTACACTTACAAGGTCCTGGTTAGAGTGTTAATTGATGGTTACATTTGTATGGAACAGTTGTGTATCAAAGACTTAAACACATTCACATCCTTTGACCCAGTGGTTTTAGCTCTAGAAGTCAATTTCTAATAAATATTTTCAGTTGTCTTATTTGTATACAGGGTAGTTCATCTCAGAATTATTTAGCTATATGTGCAAGAATTTAGAAACAATCTAATGTCTATTAATAAGTATTGGTTAAAGTAAATATCATGCATTCATAAAATGGATATTTTGGTGTTGTGATTATATTTAACAACATGGGAAGACGCTCATAATATATCATTAAGTGAAAACAACTCCACCTGACAAAACCTATATATATACACTCCCAATCTCTCTCTCTCTCCATATATAATCCCAATCTCTACAGGATGTATGAGGGATAGCTTATATTTTCCTTTATGCTTTTGTCTGTATCTTCTATAGTTAACATTTTGATTCAGAAAAAGATGTTATCAGAAACAAAGTGAAGTAAATTGTAGTGAGCTAGCATTTAAGAGTGGTTGCTGTTCAAAGATATCTAATCATTTCTAATAAAAGCTCCTTTTGAACTTTCTATTTGTGCTATTGGAGGGCCATCCATTTTCATATCTCTCTGGCTATATTTCATCTGTGCACATCTACTCTGAGGACCTGGGGTTTACTCTTGTAAGTGCATGTCTGCCACAACTTCTTTTGATCTTGAAGAGGAAGCATTAGACCAGGAGCTGGAAATCGAAATCATAACTTTAACCCTTTTATGATCTAGTGGTAAGTTGTAGACACATTCCTTAATTTCTGATCCCCCCTGGTTTGTCTGCCATTTACAGAAAATGGACAAAGGAGCCAAAATCATATAGCACTCAGCTGGATTCACCTAAGTGCAGGTGGTGGGTCAGGAGGCTCTAAAACTAGGGAGGAGCGGATACTGAAGGCTCATGTGGGTGGATGAAGAGACGGGACAGTCAGTCTTTCCAGTTTCCCTCTTCTCCAAAGAAGAGAGAGTAAAGACTTTTTTGTCTCTCTGTAGAATGAAATCCCCACATGTTGCTCTTCTCTATAATGGAAGAAGTGGATAGAATTGTCAAAGCAAATAGAAAATACCAACGAAAGGTACTCAGAGGGGTTGAGCTCTTTTTTGTTTGTTTGTTTAAAAAAACCTGCCTTCCAGAATAAAAAGGTATGCAGACTGCTCCAGTTAGTTCCTAACATACACTAGAAAAACTAATTATAAGGGATCTTTTGAAAGCTTTTTGATTGGGAAGTTAGAGTTCTTAAAAAGTGATGCTCAAACTGATACGCAGAATCATCTGAAAAAAATATACTTAAAGTTGTTGAATATTGGTAATTCACATATGGCATTATCTGATGATTCTCAGGTAAAGAGATGATGCCACCATCATCTGGAGACCTATGCTTACCACACTACACTTCATTGCATTATTTTTAATATCTGAAGATTTACCACTAGATGGCACTTAAAATCCGTGAGACTCTGAGTGATGCTTCCACTGGGTGGCAAGAAAAGACAGGACAGGGATACAACTTCAGTTCTCACGACAGCGTTATCTACTTTTGCAGGAGAAGAAAAGCAGAGTCAAGATTATTTCGAGACAATTGGTGGGTAGGATTCTTAAAGCGAACATATAAATGATAGAATGTTTCTCTTTAAATATAATTTCCCCTCACCTAAATTGCTATTGATGAGTAGGTTTTTAGTATTAAGACAACAGGCTGTTGGACTAATGAGGGTTTGGTGTAAACAGTGAGAGGCCGTGTTCCTTCTGAAGGAGGTGTGGAGAACGCGCGGGGAATCAAAATGCGATTTTAGTCCCAGCTCAGTGCCTGCTCTGTTGTTTGGCACCAGGCTAACTGCTCTCTCTGCCTGTGGTTAATTTGGTTTGTGCTTCTCTCATACATCAGGGGAGCGGCACCCAGTATAAGGACACTGTGATGCATGTAAGGGAGCAGGGGAGCAGAACCATTGATTTTGGGGACGTGGCAACAGCAGGCCCATCTCACTGGCTGTGGCAATAGGATACAGAGGGAGTGACGGGTGGACTTGGAGGAGTGGCCCGCGCCCAATTTTAGCGAGGGCATTATGCAGCCCGGTGAGGGGAAAAGCAGAGTAAACAATGGCCAGTGCTGGGCCCCAGCTGTGTGAACAGTTGGCTCCCAGAGAGGGGAAAGATGGCTGCCTGGGTAGTCCCAGTGGGGGATTGGCTCAGACTCTACAGCCAATCACCACCGTGACATTGGGCAAGTTAAGGTGAATTGGGGCCTCTGTTTCCTCGCTGAAAAATGGGAGAGTTCAGTTTCTGGAATTTCCGAAGTTCCTCTCAAGTTTCTAGATCATGTCAGGACAGATACATTTATTTAGTTTAGTCATCACAACAAGTGTTTCAAGTGGGCACTGCAGATATTTTATTATCCTCCCTGTTTTCTGCAACAGGATGTGGGGCTGGAAAAGTCTATTCTTGTTACTGGAAGTGTGACCTGGCGGGTACCAGCTCCACTTGGAATCCTGTGGAAAATGCAGATTCTCAGGCCACATCCTGGACCTGGTGAATCAGAGGCAGTATTTTTAACAAGATCTCCAGGTGATTCACCTACACATTAAAGCTTAAGGAGCACCCCGGTGCTCTACACACTGCCTGAAAAAGTCCGGCTATGACTTCTTCTTTCCCTTATGAGGCCACCCTTGAACTTAGGGGTGGGATTGATTCATTTCCTTGGCAAATCTTTACTTTAAGTGCCTACCATGTGTCAGGCCCTGTTCCCTCCTTGGGTAGTACAGAGGAGCAGGATGGGAAGGTCTCCATCCTTGTGGGGAAGGACAGGAATTCCTTATAGGAATCCTTTCTCTTCTCCACTTCCTTAGGTGGTGAGATGAGGCCAGCAGTCTCTTACAGCGTTTACTTGGGAGTCTCTTGAGCTTCTAAATATCTAAGACAGGGTTTTTGAACCACAGTAAGTTGATATTTGAGGTTCTGATAATTTTTTGTTGTGGGGGATTGTCTTGTATATGTTGCACATGTAGTAGTACCCAGGGCCTCTGTCCACGAGCTTCTTTCCAGGAGCAACCCTTAGTCATTACTGTGATAACCAATAACGTCTCCAGACATTGCCAAATGTCTCTGGAGACTGCAATCCCTCTGCCTACAGGTTATTATTCCCTAATCTAAGAAGAACTAGGCTACAGTCAAGGGGAGATGCAGCCAGGAGTCAGTCAATGAGCCTGAGTGGGTATAAGGTTTTCAGAAACAGAGAGGTAAACAGGACCTTAAGCTTGCTTTCACTGTCAATCCCCTTCTTCATAGTAAGGAAGCAAATATGGGTTATAGAGGACATGATCTATTCAGAACTAAGTAGTATCCCTGTACTTGAAGTTTGTTTAGAATTGCCTCTTAGGGACAAGAAGAAAAGTAGAAGAGAAGAAATCTCTCTACAGTTTTCTACACTCAAAGCATGCTCTAAAATTAGAATTGTTTCCTTGGACAGTCAATTCACCCCCTCCCCCAGGTTTTCTAGGTGCCAAGTAGAGTGGTATTGCTTATTATACACTGCGAGAGAGTCTATACATAGGCTGGCATTTCACTGTAGGTTCCCAAACAGCGAGATGCCTCTCCTGCCTTTGGAGTCAGTAGTATTTAAATAATATGCCCAGAAGACTCCTTACCGGCTAGCATTGTCAGGTTCCTAGCTAAATTTACAGGTGAGAGTGTATATACTTCTGAAGTAATTTTAGTGCAAATAAATACCATCAGGATGAAATGAGAGCACTTCTCTTGGACAAAAGCCAAAGCAGAAGAGAGTCGTACAAACGTCTCGTACCTGTATCCTGAGTGGAGGGAGACGTAACCTTTCCACAGTTCTGTGTAAATTCCAGAAGGCTAGTTTGTCTTGACTTGATTGTAGCTTGACCTCTGTCCTGTAGGGACTAGAATTGACTTCCTGAAATCCCTTTTCAAACTAAAAATCTGCTCTCTTGCCTCATTTGTTTAACCCCTGTGATATAACATTAAAGCGGCAGACTTGCCAAAGGAGTGCTGAGGGTGGGCTCGGGCAGCGGGGGGAATCTCCGTCCCACACACAGCCTTTCTCCCTGCTGGCAATGTGAAGTGTATTATTGAAAAAGGCTGGCAGCTCAAGGCATTGTTTGGCTTTCTTCCTTGGCAACAGCAAGCAGCAAACTGTAGGGAAGTTTTCCCCTCATCTACTGGCACCTTCTACCCTGGTGAAATGCAATATGTATAGTCTGTACACTGATCCGTAAGAAGTGAATAATTCACTTGAAGTAATTTCTCTGCTACCATGTTTTCAGGCATCTTTGCCTACTGTGGAGAGTATAGGTACCTTGTTTACAATAAATCAGTTTTCTCTGGGAGCAGTTAGGATAAAAGCCTTGCGGTATTCAGGTGAAGGTGCTAGGTGTAAGTAGAGCCCTCAGGCAAATTGCAATGTCTATTTCCTTGCTATGCAATGAATGGGTTGAGAGCCACATCCCAATCACGGAGGAGCTTGTTAGAAATGCAGACTCTTGGACCCACCCTAGGCCTACTGGATCAGTTCTGCATTTTAACAAGATCCCCAAGTGATTCATATACATATTTAAGTGTGAAAAGTACCTCTGTTCTGGATCAGTACTGCTCAACCTTGGCTGTGGGTTAAAATCATCTGGGGAATTTGGTAATATTCTGATGCCCAGGTTGAACCCTAAACTCGTGATTCTCAACCAGGGCTGACTTCGCCCTCCAGAAAACATTTAGCAACACTTGGAGACAATTTCTGGTTGTCAGTACTGTAAGGATGCTCCTGACATCTAGTGGGTAGAGGCTGGGATACTGCCAAACATCCTACAATATGGCGACAGTCCCTGAAAACAAAGAGTTATCTGGCCCCAAATGTCAATAGTGCCAGTGTAGAGAAACCACGTGTTAGACCAATTAGATGAGGATCTTTGGGGGTGGGAACTAGCCACCATGTATTTTATTTTTTAATTTTTTTTTACAAATAGTTTATTGTCAAATTAGTTTCCCGTGTATTTTTTAATACTCCCAAAGAATCCCAGTGTGCAGTCAAGGTTGAGAACCACTGGGAGAAGCTTTGTTGATAGAGAGCCAACAAGGCTAGGAGTTAAGATTTCAGAGGTCCAGAAAGATGATTTGGTTTCAGAAGATATGGTAAGTTGAGCTGTCGTGTATGTCCAGTGGTTTCAGCTGTGGGGGAAGGAAGCCTGTGGGACGGGGAAGATGGGACTAGTTAGAAATCAGAAAACTTCTAGACCTTAAACAAGCAGATTCAGAGACGTACTCTAGATCCAGCAGCAAGGAACTAAAGGGGATAATAAATCCCCTTTTTTTTTCTGCACAAAAAAAAACACTCCACAATATAGTGGCTTCAGTCAATGATTTCTTATTATCTATCACAGTTCTATGGCTTGACAAGTTTCATCTGGAAACTTGCCTAGGGACTCTCACACAGGTGCTGTCAGGTATTGTCTGAGACCATGGTCTTTGAGTGGCTTGTCTGCTAGACATCACTTACATGGCTGGCAGTTGATGCTGGCTGGGGCCAAGCACCTAGCTAAAAGCTCATCTGGGGCAGCAGACTGGAGCATCTCTCCGTGAGCTCCCTATGTGCTTTGGGCTTCTCTCAGTATAATAGCTACGTCTCAGAGGAAACATCCCCAGAGTAAGTATTCCAAGAGACTAGAGCAGATTTGGGCCCTTATGAGTGAAAGTCAGACTCCTGATGCTTTCTTAGGGATTTTACTGAGAACTTAATAATAAAGAACTTAAATAAATGTTTATATAATTAAATTTGTATACTGTTAAATCTCCTTGACATAAGCACCAGCAATAGGATTCAGAGATAATTCTATAGGTGTTGGAAGAAAATTGATACTGAAGTATTTGTGAAACAAAGGACTGCTAAGAAAATATAAAGTATCAACATATTTTTCTCTTCTTTTTCCCTCACCCTTTTCCTTTCTATATTCAGAACTTTATGTCTCCCAACTCTGCTGACCAACAGTAACACGTTGTCTTATTCGTGGTGATAGTATGGGTGGTGCTCATGGGGTCTATTTATGAAGAAAATAAACTTTAAATTTTTAAAGAAAAATTAAAAAAAAATTTTAAACATTTATTTATTTTTGAGAGACAGAGAAACAGAGCACAAGCCGGGGAGGGGCAGAGAGAGAGGGAGGCACAGAATCTAAAGCAGGTTCCAGGCTCTGGGCTGTCAGCACAGAGCCTGATGTGGGGCTTGAACTCACAGACTGTAAGATCATGACTGAGCCAAAGTCGGACACTTAACTGACTGACCCACCCAGGTGCCCCTTAAACAAAATTGTTTTATGCTCAGGAGTGCCGCTCATTATAAGTGACTCATTAATTTATTAAACCAACCATGTAGAAAGAATGGTTGGTAGTCCTATTTGTCTGTAATGTATTTGAAATAATATCATAGTTAAAATTATTTTGTATTTAGATTTTTTGATAATTCAGACCCATTTCTCTTAAATGATGTTTTTCTTTTTATAATTATAAATCACAGCCATCTCTCTGAAATAGTTCACATTCCGTTTGGACAGGGAAAAAGGTTATAAACTTGGTGGGAATGCAGATGTGTTGTTTACATTCTCTGAAAAGAGCCAATAATATGCTCATTCGATAAAATTAAAATCCCCAAGGACTCTTAGGGTATTTTTTTTTTCCTTTCTTCTTTTGGTTTTCATGAGATTTGTTACCATCAAGGCAACCGATTCCCTGGGTTCTTGCTCTTCTATTAATAATATACATTCCAAACTTTTTAGGAAATAAAATATGTTTACAATCCAGGAGTAATATTGCTTTTTGGCTAGAACAAATGGGTAATCTTTTGCAATAATCAATGGACTCTGCACTTAGTTTATGAAACACATTTCACCAGTTCCTTTAGACTGTTCCACTTTTCCTATCATACAAGTGGGGACCATAAGAATTATGAGAATGAACAAGTCCTACCTACTTCAGGACTTTTCTTAGGAACAATTTTGCTATGTGCTCTTCACAATTATACCATCCTCAAAGAAGTATCACTCAAAGAAAGCTGACCTATCAAATTATGGGCTACATTTCACAGAAAAAAAATCACAAAAGCTCAACATGGGGACCACCAAGTGTGGGTGAAAGGGAGAATAGTGTGAAAAAGAGAAATTGACCAGGGTTTAAAAAGTTCAAACCTAGTTGCAACTCTGTCACTACTTAGAAGCCCTGATACAAGGATTTGACTTTATGCACTACCCTGAGTACCTCCTGAACTTAAAGTTGGTCAGAGGGAAGGGGGATCTCTGATTTGCCTACCCCGGGTGAGATATTATCCACAGAGCTTAGGAGGTGAATGAGTGCTGTGTAATGCAGGCAGCACACCCCCTATTCCCTCTGCAGTGATTTTCAGCGATCCCTTCCTGGTTTTGGCAGGAGCAGCTCTCTCCTTGAAATGAATGGGAGTTCTTTGTGCATGCAGTTCTTCCCAAAAGAAGGGCTGTCAGATAACAGCCCTGAGACAGTCTGTTCCACAACAGAAACAGAAAGACATAGAGCATCCCCTGAGCCTGGAGAGAACTAATTAATAATAAAATAAGACTTGACTTCATGCAATGTTTCTTCTTTTCTTAGACTTGAGGCCATGCATGTGGAAGTTAATGGTCCCATGAGAGAAGTAGACAGTGATTATACGTAAACTAAAAGAACAAATGACTCTGGGGCCAAACTAATCATTTCATTTCTACTCTCTGCTGCAGATGCATCATCCACCCTTTGCTACCCATAGATTTATTCTACTTTGGAAAATACAAAGTATTTCTCATGATATTTTTGGTTGTTTATATCAGGAATAACATACAATATCCTTGTTCTCCTTCAGCAACCCACAGCATGTCAAGTACTACTAATGCTTCCTCATTCTACATTTGTATTCTAGAAGAGGAAAGAACAGTAAAGGTATCCTTTCCCAGTAAAGTATTAATCATAAAAGAGAGCTAATAGACACAATCACTAAGTGGTGGCACCTAAATTTAGTGAGAGCTCAGTAAATAAATTAATTTTGTTAATAATTTGTTAAATAAAGTAATGGAGTAGAATTATGGGAACTATTGGAATTAAAACAGAGGATCAGTTTGACTTGGTTGGAGAACTTGTGAGTGTTATGTTTTGTTTTCCTTTCTCCTATTTAAACAAAGAGGCTTGTTGATTATGCTGTACTTCCAACTTCTCACTAAATCATGCCATCTTTGCATAAAGATTCAGGATAAAAAAGGAAACCTATCATGCATTAAACAGTTTCGCCTATATTGTCAGACTAGATCTTTCAAAGGTTAGTGCTTCCATATTGCTACATCTTCCTATTTTGTAGTAAGAAAAATGAGGTTCGTTAATTTGCCCTGAGGTCATATAACAATAAACAGCAGATCTAGGACTTGAACCCAGATCAAACCTTAAGACTTTGGTAATTTTTGCAACACCAAATCTGTCTTTTCACTTTTATCTCCCCTAGATTCCATGCTTAATGCTTCTAGAATCTGTTCTAGGAACAACATGTCAGCATTTCTACCAAAAAACTTTGAGTTATGCAGTCTCTATATTTATATTGGTCTCCATATCTAAAAATACCTCTGGTCTAAACTTGTCACTGTTAAGAAGATCAGTGATTTAATGAGCTTTATTAAATTATAACCCTAGACACATATAACCAACTGTAAAATGACAGACCTATAAGATGTCTCAAGTTTATCTTCCAATTGGAGGTTGTCTTGGGAAGAACTGTAAAGTAACTAGTTCATGGTCATCTGTTCATTCATTTAACAAATGCCTATTGAGCTTTTAATGTGGAAGGTACAGTTCTAGGTGTTGATAATATAGCAGTGAACCAAAAGACAAAGCTCTTTCTCTCATGGAACTCACATTCCAATGGCAGGTAAGTAGTAGAGGCAGCAACTACATAAATGAAGAATTGTATAACATGTTTGCTATTTGTCTCCATTTGCTGTGGAGAGAAATAAAGCAGGGAAAGGAGACAGAGAATTGGAGGGGTTGAAGGGATAGATGATGTCATGCTGTGTTACACTGCATGGCCAGACAAGAATTCTCTGATGAGGTAAGAGTTGAAAAAGGTAAAGCAGAGAATCATGTGGCTCTCTGAGCATTCCAGGAAGAGAGAACAGTGAGTGTGAAGGTTTCGAAGGAGCATTCATGGTGTGTCAAGTCGCTATAGAGAGGCCTGAGAGTACAGGAGGGAAAGGAAAGGCAGCAAGGAGACAAGAATGAATGTAATAGGGTTGGAGGACAGATCCTATGCAACAGTAGGGCTTTGTCCCCTGCTGCATCCAGCACACCTGCACATTTCTTATTTTCAGAATATTTCCCACTGTTTCTGTTATTTCCAGACATCCAGAGAGATCCCTCACACATGTGTCATTTCCAGAGGCCATGCAATGCTGTGCTTCCCTTCGGATTCTGTAATCAAGCTCTGTGGGTTCAAATCTCAACTCTTGCATGTGAATTGGGCAAGTTACCCAACCTTTCCATGTTTCACTTTCCTCATCTGAAAAATGGAAGTCTTGATGATGGTGATAATGGTGATGATGAGGAGGATAATATTGTCTATAATCCTGAAGCTATCTTAAAGGTCACATTAATTAGTATGTGGATGGTACTAGAAGAGTGCCTGACACATAGGAAGCACCATGTAAGAGGGGGTGGGTTTTATTCACAGAGAGGACAAAGATCTGCTTAAGTAAATCATAGTAGCCAGGATGCCATTATTCCCCAGGATATTTTCCTTTCAAGAGACATTGTTTCCTGACATTTTTAAATGGTAGCATCTCAGGCATGAGAGGCACCCATGTAGGGGAGAGGTTTTTGGTTGGGAAAGCCTTCCCAGCATGCTTCCAACAACACACCGTCATAATTTACTTCTGTTGACAAATAGACCAACGCTTTCCTCCATCAGAATTCTACAGGGAGTCCCTGCTCCTTAGTTTTTTGTTGACCCAATATGCTTACGACTTTCAGTATCAAAACCTTCAGGTTTATTTTATGTTAGGTTGTAAATGTTATGCATCCAAGGATCCACACTTGCGTAAAAAATAGGGCCATCACTCCACTGTGTACTCAGAAAGGAGAAATTGCTCCAAGCTGCAAGAGAGATGGTTCATCTAGCACATCTGAGACTCAGAAGCAGTGGAGGATTGAGCTCTAAGGGGAGGGCCATTGTAGCATATGCTCATGAATAATGAATCTGACATTATAGCTATGCAAATGAAACACAGCAAGCTCTAAGCTAAAACTTGGTTTCATCATTTATTCATGGCCTCTTGTGTTCAGCACCTGGATAGTGCTCAGGATAGTAAAGGAGCAGAGCAATCTGCTTGCTATACTTGGTGTAGAGAAGGTCTGCAAGAAGAAGCCAGATATCTGCGACAGTGCAACTTCCATTGCATGCTCTGCAGGTAAATGAGCAGTCTTAGAGGAAACGCATGCTTGGTTGCCTAAAGAGTGGACAAAAGTGAGAGCTTATTAAGGCATGGAGTGACAATAATTGCTGATGCTCAGGGTAATGGACAAAGACAAGTTAGAGGCTGAATGTAATCCAATGCATTTTGTGATCATTACATTTTAATATTTAAATTAGCATGGAATCGACATAATGATCAATTTCATCCCTCAGAGGGAAGGTTTACATTTTCTGGCGGTCTTGAATTTACCTTTAGAGTAAACAGTGTTTTTTTTCCAAAATCAGGCATCAATAAAATATTGCAATTATGGAGAGATGAGGAATTTGTACTGCAAATGTGTCCAGATTTGTTTACTTATTGTGCACAGGGACAACCCTTCATTTCTGCCCCTTCACTAAGAAAGGATTGCCCATGGAGAATTTTTCATGATGGAAGGTCTCTTACTATGATTGATTAAGATTACAGTATAAATCCACAGCACAAGAAAGGACCCAGGCTTGGTAACTGTTCACCCAAAGAGCTGCAGGAAACAAGATGACTCTGGCTTGTTTTTACAAGCTCTGTGGAGGAAGATTTCATATTTTCCTTATGCTACACAGTTATTTCCTAACTCTGACAGTTAGGAGAGTCTTCCTTGTATTGCAGACAAATCTGAATTGATCTCAATATAATAATATCAGAAAAACCCATGTCAGCACTGAAAAATAGGAAACGTTGTCACCCACATGCCAAAGGCTATGAGGAGTTTCTGCAAGATGAGACTGAATTGAGCAAAAAATGGAATAGCCTGTGAGTTGCCCTGCATATTAGAATTGCCTGGAGAGCAATGTAAACCCAGATTTCAGAGCCTCACTCCCCAGTTGGCTGGTTGCAGTTGGTCTGGGGGAGGCGCAGCCAGTGGTGTTTATAATGCTCAGTGCTCTTCAGGTATTTCTGAGGTACAGTCAGGATGGCTCCACTGCCTTATCCAAGCTCTCCAGTGGGCTCTAGCTTAGAGAAGCGAGAGCTGGGGCTAATGGCAGAGGCAGGCTGAGGCAGAATGCAGCAGACATTTTTTGATCAGTGATATGCAAAAGGGCCTCAAGTCACCCCGAGTGGGGGTTCCCCAGAGGTGCCCATCCCCAGCAGCTTATACTCTGTGTGGACAGCAGCACCTCTCTGTTTAGATTTCAGTAATGGGATTGGAGGAAGCTGTTCCTGAGTGGAAGGCTTGCAGGCACAACTTCTCAAATTGGCAGGTTCTTTGGGTTCAAGGTGATGGGGGGCTGGGGACTTGTGAGGATGTCTTGAGGCAGCAGAAGCCTTTATCACCACACCTGGCACCTGGAGCGGCAGCTGCACCAAGCTGAGTAAAGTTGCCCGAAACCCTGCTTCCCCATGCTCCCTTTGCGATGCTGGTTCATGAAAAAGGCAACTGGTGCTCATCTGAAGATCCAGCAAGAGGTCTCTATTCAGCAAACAAGCAGAACTTGAAGAGATCCACAGGAGAGACACAAATTCTGTGCATTTAAATAGGCAGGACTTGCTGAGGTCCAATTACACAGCAGCCCTGTGCACGCCCGCTCCATCGCTTCTTCCGTTGGTCTTTGGTGAACTACCTGGCAGGTGCAGTTATGTTCAGAGAATAGAAATAGCCTGATCACTTAGGGTCCCAAAGCAGTCTCGTTTCAGTGCAGAGTGATAATCAAAATCTCAATATAAAGCTTTTCTTCTCTCTTTGCTCTGCTTGTTCCTCAGACTCCATACCGAGACCAGGAGGCAGGTGCAGGAAAGGGCATTCTTGGCTGCCATGGCCATGACCTGGCACAATTCTGGCTTGGCAGACATTCAAAGTTCATACTTTCTTTACCAGAGGCTTCTGTGTAGCTTCTTAGACATTTCTCCCTGAGCACACTCTACTGCATTGCTCTGGATGAGAATGAGGCTGCCCTCTTACCACCCTCCTAGATCTCCTCCCTGTGTAAAACTCTTCAAGGGCTGTCCCCAAAGCCACACTCATTGAGGAGGGGGTTCTTACAGCACCTTATTACCTCACGCTGGAGAAATCTTTCAAATTCCAACTCACTTGTCAGCTTCAATTCAACCCTCTTATACCTTTTATGTGGGTGAGGGGTTGAGATTTGAAAATCTAGTTTGCACACCCTTCCTTATAAGTCCTACTTGGTGGTCTAGCACCCCACTTTGGATAGTGGGGATCACTGTTCCCAGGGCTGGCTTCATGGATGTGTGATCTTTGTAGTTACACAGAAACTCTCACTCAGAAGCACCCTGTGCTTGAGTTAATTCTCTGCTATCACCATCTCAAACTTCTTAATAATTTGTATAGAAGGGGCTCTGTATTTTCACTTCAGATCAGGTCCAGAAAATTACATATCTAGTCCTGGTTGCCCCTATTAATGTGGGGGCTTTCACTGATACTGAGAAAGTATCTCTTTTTTATTGTCTCATTGTACCTGTTTCTGGAGAAGATTCCAGGCCTGTGTAGAATTCTCAATTTTGGGTATGGATAAACTGGAGGGGAAAAAGAAATCCATACATACCAGTTTGGAGCCTATGAAAACACTTTAAAGCATAAGTGAAGAACAGGGTTCATAGGAGGCAAAGGAAGGACATACTTGAAAAAAGATTTACCGTAGGAAACAAAAGTAATTTAAGGCAGCATCTGCTTGTACTTTCAATAAAATTCAATTAAGCCTGGGCTCTATGAAACACGAGATTAAAGATGAGATAAGACAATAAATATCAAAAGTAAGCTTGCTTACAGGAAAGCAAAAATCAAAAAAGAAGCCAGACAGCAGCAAGAATGATGGCTTTGAAATAAAAAATGAGTTGGCACAACCTTGTAATGTATTAGTAGTACAGTAGGCCCTGAGGATAATTGCAGCAGTAATATGGACGATGAGCTTGAGACAGTCTCCAAATGCTAGAAAAAGCAATGAGTTGGAAGCAACCTCAGAGAACAAGGGAGTCAAAGGGGAAGTAGCACGCAGGGCAGCAGAGTTCCTTTAGGAGATTAAAGAATAAATGAGACAGAAGCAATGTTTACAGACAGCCAAAGTTTGCCTACTTGCCCCTGAGGGGAACAGACTCACAGCAGAAGGAGTAGGGGGCCACCAGGCTTTAAATTAAATCAACTTTTCTTACCAATAAAAATACTCACCACAATAAAGAGGGATATATTAATGGCAAAGCACCCTGGCCTCGTGGACTAATAACTTTTGAGTTTGAGGATGTTTTGCTGAAAGCCGTGTGAATTGTCTCTCTGGTTCTTTGACCAAGTACCAGTGATACATGCAGTTATAAAATATCCCCGTCAATCCCTGTTGAGGGTCTCCATCAGGAAGGAGAGTAAAAACAATAATACCACTTATGAACACTGAGACCTTTCAAATGCTTTCCGTTATACTTTGTGTGAGCCTCCTGACAGTGCCACGGGGAGATAGTAGTATCAGAGGTTATAGGCCCCCAGGTAGAAGTGCCAGATGTCAATGGCAGGGCCTTAGTCCGCATGAAGGTATAAGCGGAGCTGTGTTTATGGCAGCCAAAAAAAGAGAAATACTCAGAGAAGAGATATACTCATGAGCCTGGGGATGGTTGAGAGAGAGGGGGATCTTCCATTATTGTGCTATAGAGAACTGGTTGTCATAAACTCCCTGATGACACCTGGATGGCTATGGATGTTGATGTAAGGGACAGGGCATTGGAACCCTCATTTGGGTGTTACAAATGCTGTAAATATGACAGTTAAATCCAGCAAGAAAGGACCAAAAGATCTGGCTTGAATAGAATTTCCATCACAGTCCAAAATGCTCTAGACCCTTTTTGGAGCCTTCTAGAATCAGTAAACAATGCACTTCTAAATATCTGAAGTTAGTTTTTACAAGCAGTGGTTTATTTCCCTAAATGGTATGGCTATTATAGAAGCCTATTAGAAAGATAAAGAGAAAAGAATAAGCCTAGTTTCTGAATAGAACCACAGAGATAGTGATGTTAGGTCCATTCAATTCCTTAGTAAAAAAAAATAATGGGTTTTGGACTAAATAAGGGGTAAAAATGGCTACAGAGCATTTTACTGGGCCAAAGTCATAATGTATGTCAGGATCATAATGTGTTTAATGAATCATGGAATGTTCTAATTCAGGAGTTTAGAAATGGTAAACACTTAACACTACTATTTTCCTGCCCACGACAGACATTGCTGGTCTATTATAACAGTCTTGCTTGCTAAGCTTAGACACAGCTTCAGAAACATCTTCAGTACGGCATTCTGAGCAGCCTGCATCAATCCATCAGAGATGGTATTTAGGATGTCATTCCCAATCCAGTACAGCTGTCTAATTTCTCAGGCAAGGTTACTGAATCTCAGAAGGACAGACTGACACAAAGGTCACACGACCATTTGGAAGAAGAGCCAGGACTATAACTTGAATCATTGATTCTCTATTCAAGTAATCTTCCTATTATATTATTAGAATTCAAAATTGGGATAAACTCAAGAACCTTAAAAATTTAGTTCAGGGGCACCTGGGTGGCACAGTTGGTTGAGCATCCGACTCTTGGTTTATGTTCAGGTCATAATCTCATGGTTCATGGGTTGGAGCCCCACATAGGGTTCTGTGCTGGCAGCAAGGAGTCTGCTTGGGATCCTCTCTCTTCCCCTCTCTCTGCCTCTACCCTGCTCATGTATACTCTCTCTAAAAATAAATAAGTAAAATTAAAAAATTATAGTGTCAAACTAATTTTGGCACATGTCTGTGTTATCACTATGTGACATACGTTTGATGCATATGTGTGTATATCACTATGTGATAACTGTGTGTGTGTGCATGTGTGTGCGTGCGTGTGTGCATGTGTGTGTGTGTGTGTGTGTATGTTATAACTATGGATCAAAAGTTATCTCCCAGAGGCCAGACTCTAGCCCTGGAATTTACAAATTTTTTCAAACTCAAATTTCTTCCATTTTGAAGTAGAAAATTTTCTCCCATTCCAAAATGGGACAAACAAAGCGTTTACAAACTAAAGAGACCAAAAAGCCTTTTAACCTCCCATGAACCCTGTCTTCCTTGAACCACTGTCCTGCCTCATCTTTCCCTCTCATCTTGTTTCTTGGAAGAGACTAAATTTACTTTCTCTACTTTACTTTTTGTTACTCTTCAAATCTCTTGTAATTTGACTCTGACTCCCAATATTGAAAAGGGCTACATAGCAGGTCACCGGTGATCTAATAGCTAAATCTAATAAACATTTGTTATTCCTATTTTGTGGCCCACCACTTGATATGTTGACCGTCACTGGTTCTTAAAGCCCTTCATTCCTTGACAGTATTTTCTCTCGACTGCTCTTGTATCTCACTTCATTCTACACACCCTTCCTTCTCCTCCTTGGCATTTGTCTTTGGCTCATAGCCTTCCTCTTCTTATACACTATCCTTGGGCAATGTTATCTACTCTCATTATCTTAATGTCCACCTGTGTTGTGATGACTCTCAAATCATGACGCCTCTTCTGAGTTTTGGATTTATATGTTCACTTTCCTGCCTCAGTATGCAGAGAATCAGTGATTCTCTGGCCACTTGAAAATCACCATGCCACAAAGTGAACCAGGTATCCTTTTCTCAATCCCAGACCAAGCACACTAACTTTGGGATGTGTGTATGTACGGTCTTACTGCTACCTATCTTGTTCCCTGAGCCCCAAACCAGTGAATCAGCCTATATTTCTCTCTCCACACCTCTCCACTTCCAATCTCCATGTCCTGTTTAAACATAAATTCTTAATGAAATCCCCCTAGTTTATGTCTGTATCACTTGTTGCCTGGATGATGTAAGAGCCCACGAACTATCCTGCTGCCCTTAAACCCTACCTTTGCTCTGTGTCCAGGGTGGACCCTCTCAAATCACTTCTTGCCTTGTTACTTTGGGACTGAACACTTTACATCAGCTTCCCTTTGCCCTCAGAATAAAGTTCATGCTCCTTCATATGATTTCTATGTCTTGGCATTATCTTTTTTTCACTGTTGTCCACATATGTGCTTACTGTATCACCAGCAGCCTATGGCTGGCACATGTACGTAACTCTCTCATCAACTTCTTCCATGGCCTTTCTCTCAAATAAGTTTCTTTGCCTTGTTCTGGTGTATGGAGTCCCAAACATGTTATATATATATATAATTGGAACAAAAGTGCCTGCCTGGGACCCTGAACACTCTTTGTGGGGACAAACTTTCACAAATCCTCTGGTGTTTCCTCACTGCAAGCTTCAGAATCTTACAGATGGGGAAGAAGGAGGTGAGTTGCAAGATAACCACTTAGATTGGCCTAACTAGACCCTGAAAGCCATATGCCAACTAGGGAACTCCCAAGGCTAGAGTGCAAGTCTGGTGGAGAGGGGCCAGGGTATATGGAGTGGAGGCGCTGACTTTGGGGCTAAAGTTCTGGAAGTCTAACTCTCAGGCTCAACCTGAGTAATTCCCATCCTGGCTTGGTGATGTCTTAGTAAATTATACATCATATGAATTCCCAAATCATTCTATGATTTGTTTCCCCCAGGCATCCAGGACAGGGGCAGCAGTTTGGAGCAGTGGGGAAGTTTTTAAACGTAGTGTCAGCAACTAAGAAACCAGATCTTCCCACAATTGGCAGGAAGATGCTGGAACAGCCTTGGTTGAGGCTTCTAATGGTCTGAATCCCTTCTCATCCTTATTCACCTGGCCAAATCTAAACAGATCTTTGAAACTTCTCTACTGAAGTGTAGTCTGCAGAACCTTAACATTGGTACCACTGGGATCTTGTAAGCAACAGAATCTCAGACTCCAGACTGGGTCACCTAAGTCAGACTCTGCATGTTACCAATATCCCCAAGTGATTTGGTGTGTACTCAGTCAAGAAGCATTGCCTTATTTATTTTATAATTTATTTTAAAGTTTAAAAAAAGGGAGGGGCACCTGGGTGGCTCAGTTGGTTAAGTGTCTGACTCTTGATTTCGGCTCAGGTCATGATCTCAAAGTTCGGGAGATTGAGCCCTATGTCCAGCTCTCTATGCTGACATCATGGAACCTGCTTGGGAGTCTCTCTCCCTCTCTCTTTCTGTCCCTTTTCCACCTGAACTCGAAACAAATAAATAAATAAACAAACTTAAAAAAAAAACAAAAAGAAATACTGGGGAGGGAAGGGAAGCATTCTTGGCAGAGGGGACAACAGGAGCAACAGGCAGAGAGGATGAGTTCTTGGCAAATTTGAGGAAGACAAAAGAAGGCAGTGGGCTGGAATAAAGCGAGTGGGGGAGGGCAGGGTACAACATAAACTAAAGACCTACGGCCCAGATTATTTTGGGATTTGCTGCTCATGGTAAGTATTTTTGATTTTGTACAATGTGTGATGAAAGCCATCAGGGGGTTTTGAGTAGGGGTGTGACGTGCACGGTATTCATTGCAAAGGGGTTACTCTGGCTCTTGGTGATCAGCCTGTGGGGGAGTGTAGCAGGAACACTAGCCGAAATGCACTTGAGTCAGAGCGCATGAACCCTCTCTTTATACAGGTACGACTGAAACTTGTCTCTGCTTTCCCAGGGGAGTTTCCCCGGGCAACCTCTACACCAGCGTCTGGGTGGTCTTCTGTATTACTTATCACCACAGCGCGCCCTTTCAGTGTGTCTGAGCTGTGTGCGAGGCAGCCTTTGACAGGTGTTTACCCATTCCTCAAACTTCTTACGTCTCATTGTTGTGCTTGCTGATTGACATGCCACACCGTATAATTTATGCCTGGCTGAGTCCTAGTGCCATGCATTTTTCATCCTTTTAAAATTAAAAACAAGAATATATACACATATCCTTGCTACTTTATGAGGCTTTCGTACTCAGGAAAGTGTCAGTTTGACAGCTGTGGTGCTTCTCCCACTACCAGAAGCCTGGGTGGTGTTAGGAAGACCCCCTTGGGGGCTGATTAAAATCTCTGCCTGGTGTCACCTGCCTGCAACAAAAGCCTAGTGCCTTCTGCCACCAGGCAAAACAGTTCCAGCACTCAACATGAGGCATAGGGTTTCATCCTTTGGAATGAAATTTAAAACTGCATCTGCTGTAAGGTGTTTGGAATTTAGCCTAGTTGTCAAATTGGAAATGTGGCAAAATTGTGAAGTTGGTAAAGTTTGGTTTTGGTGTCTCTAGATTACTTCTACTACTACTGCTATGTCTGCAATTAAAGAAACTACCACTACCACCGCACTGATAGTGAATTTTTACTCATGTCAGCTGCTGTCGATTCATAATCTCATTTAATTTCCTCGACAATTTTTAATAATTTTAAATAAAGTACTATTATTATCTCCATTTTATAGAGGGGAAAATTGAGACTTAGAAAAATAAATAATGTGTCCAGGTAGTTGGAATACTTGAAATCCAAACTTCTCTGAGTCCACATTCTCAACCCTAGGTTATGTTCCATCCTGCTTTCCTATTTTGCCCATTTATTCACTCATTCATTCCACTACATCATTAGCCCCTTCATCGTACTCATGTTCTATAGGAAGTTATCCAAGGACAAGAATGTTCTGAGAGACTGTGGGGCTGAAAGTCAGAGAAGAGCCTCTATTTATCAAGGGCCTGCTCTGCTGTTTTCATAGAGCTTTTTCCTTGTTATCCTTTTCATTGTTTTGTGGATAGGAAAGCTGCGGCTCCCTTAGGTTGGGTTCCCCAGAAGCAGATTCTAGGATGGGGATTCCTGTGGAAGGAATATTAGGAAAATGTTCCTCATTGGAGTGAGAAAATTGGGGTGGAGAAGAGAAGGAGTGCTCAGCTTCGACTTTTGCAGTTGTTGTGGGTCTTAATTCAGAGATACCCTCACGGGGCTGAATTGACTGGGGTACTTAACATCCCTGTCCCCATTAGTTACTGGCCAACAGGTGCTTACATCGTCAGGTCGTTTGAGCTCTCTATCAGCCTGAGGGCATTTCTAGCAAAGAGGTGTGATGCAGACCTTTGAGAAGGATGAGCATCATAGGTCAATCTGCACAAAATGGGTTTTCCAGACCTTTCCCCTGAAGTCAGAACTCTAGGAAGCTACTACTATCTACTTTTAAATCCTGTTGTGTCAATGAGACTCAGCAGAAATTCTGCTTTGGGGTTCCTAGGGAGGCTTATACTGTTTTTTTCTTCCTTCCTTTCTTTTATTTTTGGTTGTACATTTTTTTAACAGCTTTATTGAAATGTTTAATCCACATACCATACAATTCACCCGTTTACATTGTACAATTCAATGACTTTTAATGTATTCACCGAGTTTTGGAATCATCAGCAGTGTTCAATTTTAGAACATTTTAATCTCTCAAAAAAGAACCTTCCCGTTAGCAGTCACTCCCTATTTCCTCCTCTCAGACTCTGTCTCTATGCCTTTTCTGGACATCTCATATAAATGGAATATATAACATACGGCCTTTTGTGTCTGGCTTTTTTCACTTAGCATATTTTCAAGGTTCATCCATATTGTAGCATGTACTAGCACTTCATGTTTTTATGGCTGATTAATATTACTTTTTAAGGATACACCACATTTTATTTATCCACTTCATCAGTTGATGGACATTTGGGTTATTTGTACTTTTGACTATTCTACTATGAATGTTCATGTGCAAGGTTTAGTGTGAATACTTATTTTTCATTCTCTTGAATATATACCTAGAGTGGAATTCCTGGAACATCTGCTACCTTTATGTATAATTTTTTTTTTAGGAACTGCCAGTTTTCCAAAGCACTGCACAATTTTACATTCCAAACAGAAGTGTATAAGCGTTCCGGTTTCTCCACATTCTTGCCAACATTTGTTATTGTCCATCATTTTGATTATAGACATTCTAGTGGGTGTGAAGTGGTGTCTCGCTGTGGTTTTGATTTGCATTTCCCATTAGGAATGGGATGCTGAGTGTTTTTTCACATGCTTATTGGCTACTTTATATCTTCTTTGGATAAATGTCTATTAAGATCCTTTGCCAATTTTTAAATTGGATCATTTGTTTTTATATTGTTGAGTTGTAACAGCTGCATATTATAGATACAAGAGCCTTATAAGATATATGATTTAAAAATGTTTTCTCCCAGGGTGCCTAAGTGGCCCAATTTGATAACTGATTTAGGCTCAGGTGGTGATCTCAGGGTTATGGGCTCTGTGTCCGGCTCAGCGTTGGGCTCTGCGTTGGGTGTGGGGCCCGCTTAGGTTTCTCTTTTTCTCCCTCTCCCCCTGTCTGCATCTCCAACATCGAGCATGCTGCTCTCTTTCAGAAAAGAAAAAGAGAAAGAAAGTGTTTTCTCCCATTTGTGCATTGTCTTTTCACTATCTTCATTTTTTCCTTTGAAGCATGAAAGCTTTTAATTTTCATAAAGTCCAATTTATTTTTTCCCCCCTTTGGTTGCTTGTACTTTGTGTCATTTCTAATAAACATTTGCTTAATCCAAGGTCACAAAATTTATACTTAATGTTTTTTTCTAAGAGTTTGATAATTTTAGTTCTTACCTTTAGGTCTTTCATCGATTTTAAGTTAGTTTTTGGATATGGTGTGAAGTAAGGCACCAACTTCGTTCTTTTTGCATGTAGATATCTAGTAGACAGTAGTACTTTCTTGTTTCAGGCACCATCCCCTCCCTCTTCTTCCTAACTGGATTGCAAAGGTGATGACTGGTGGTGTAGCAGTCAGCTTATGACTGTGAGGAAAAAGCCAACAGAATTTTGGAAATTCTGGTGCTGAATGGTTGACTGTACTTATTATGTAAAAAACAAAACCAAACCAAACCCCAAAAACCTCCTCAACACCCCCAAGCCATACTTAAGAGTTTTCTGTTATTATGTAGTCCAAAGCACTACCCTCTGATTCATTATTTCTTCATTGTCCCTGGAGTAGATATTTCATGTACTGATTGATGTTCCAATTCACAGGGACTCCACCTTAACCGAAAATGTTCCCAAACAGAAGAGAATACCATATTGACCATGGGAGGTCTGTAAGACCTCCTATTGCTGGCCAAATGTGAATGACCAGGGCTGGACTCACCTAAGCTGTGTCAGTTAGGGTCCTTAAGCAATATAGAATGTTGAACTGAGATAACTTTTTTATTATTATTATTATTTTTTTATTTATTTCTAGGAGAGAGAGAGAGACAGCGTGAGCAGGGGAGGGTCAGAGAGAGAGGGAGTCACAGACTCTGAAACAGGCTCCAGGCTCTGAGCTGGCAGTCAGCACAGAGCCCGACGCGGGGCTCGAACCCACAAACCGCGAGATCATGACCTAAGCGAAAGTCGGACGCTTAATCGACTAAGCCACCCAGGCGCCCCGAACTGAGAGAACTTTTGAGAGAAAGTTAATTGTTTTCTCTATCTGAAGTCTTTGAAGTCACAATAGCTTCTGTCTTTCTGAGGCTTTTGTTTCTTTCTTTCTTGGATTCTGTGCAACAATTTTTACTGCTCCCACACTACCCCTATCCCTCAAAATTTTATTTTTGGCTAATTTGGCTTTTGTCAAAGCTAGACAGAATTGGTTTCTGTTACATGGGACTAAAGGAACCATAACTGTACATTTTTAATCTGGTCCTATTCTTTATTTACCTAGATGGGTATTCTTATAGTCACCTGGGTATTATTTTCTCTACATGGAATTAGTGTATGAGGTACTAAATCCAAAACTGCCCTCAAGTAGTCCAGGAGCTGCATTATTCTTTTCCTTCACAAATATGAAATAGTTTTTCTTAAAAAAGTGCTAATAATCTTTCCTATTAGGTCATAGACAATTTAAGAGCGGTATAGGTAAAATCCAAGGCAGATTAGAATAGTCATATATTTATATACTCACTATTTATTTTTCTGAAAGAGTTTGTGGTTCACAGTATTTGTCATTTTGGTAGACCAATATCAGCAGAACTGCAGTATATTAGCCCTTCCTTCACTTGGAAATACAGTAGTGAATGACTCAGACTGAGGTTTACAACTACCCAGACATTTCTTTTCAAAGATCCATGAGGAGGGACTCTGGAAAACTCTAGTTCCAGTGAAAGCAGAGCATCTTCAAATTCCAGTCAGGCCTGGGCTGTCTGAGGTTCAATTGTGACTTAACTTTTACTCTGGGTAGGCTGAACCCAACCCTCTGAGGTCATGATGGAGACTTTTCTGTCAGAAATTTTTGGCCTCATACTGCCATCTTTCAATAATACTTTACTTATGAAATCATGTAATGTCTAATGATTATCGGATATTATGCTAAGAGCTAGAGGTATAGACATGAATAAGATAAGCCCTTCGTCTGCAAAACTTTCACTATTTATTCCTATTATATGATAGAAGGAACTCTACCACACATTCTGCAGAAATGGTATCATCTCCTCCAATTATTATTACTTTTTTGGTCATGATAGTTTAATCTGTTTTTGTAACTATGCATCTATCTATATATCTGTTTATGAATGTATGTATGTAGGTGTGTGTATATATCTGTTCCATCTATTAATCCATCCTCATCCATCCATCCACCCTACCCATCCAACCATCCATCCAACCATCCATCCATCCATCTATAAAGTATAGGCTACATTATATCGTGGTGACCAATAACCCTAATATCTCAGTGGCTTTCTGCAACAGAAATTTATTTTTTTAATCAAAATAAACTTCAAGTTTTTTGATTGGGGAGAGCTCTGTTCCATGTTGTCATATCAAGGATATACCCAGATTGTTGGAGCCCCCACCACCTGGTCACTGTGGTAGTTTGAAAGGAACACGGAAGAGTATTACACTGGCAATTAAAGGATTGAATGTAGAAGTGACATTGTTCTTGCAAAAGTAGTCAAATGGCCACATCGAAGTCAAAGGGGCAAGGAAGTGCAATCATGTGCCCCAATGGGGATGAGCTCGAAATACTGGTGAGTAGCACAAATATCTGACATTCCACTTCTTTTCTCTCTCTGGCAATACCGGCCTTTTTTCCCTCTCCCTCTCTCTCTCCTTTCTCCTTTCTCCTTGTCTCCCTCTTTTTTTCTTATTTCTCTTTGCCTGTTTATCTTCCTAAATTTAATTTGTCATTTAATTTAATAAAGTATAGCAGTTAAAAAACTTCACGAATCTCTTATTGTAAAATTGTGACAAGTGGGTAGGAGGAGGTTTCTCTGTGTTATCATACAGCCAAATGTACATGAGCCCAAGTTCTTTTGTATTAACAGGAGGTAAAGATAAAAACATACAAGCAAAACCATGTATCCTACCAACAATACAAAATCAGAAAATTTGATGACCTGTGTATTAGTTTCCTATGGCTGTTGCAACAAATGACCTCAAATTTGGTGGATTATAACAACACACATTTATTCTTTTGCAGATCCAGAGGTCAGAGTAAAATTGCCATCTAAGATGTTGGAGGGCCTGGCTCCCTGAGGAGGCTCTAGGGAAGAATCCATTTTTTGCCTTTCCCAGTTTCTAGAACTGCATTTCTTGCTCATGGACCTTTCCTTCATCTTAAAAACCAGGAGCATATCATTTTCGGGTCTCCCTCTGTTTTTTGGTTATATCACCTTTTCCTGATCTTTCTCTTTAATCAAATATCCCTATGATTCTCTCTTATAAGGATATAAGGTTACATTTAGGGCTCACCTTAATGACTCAGGATTCTTTCCACATCTCAAGATCCTTAACTTGGTTGCATTTGCTAATCACTTTTGCCATAGAAGGTAAAATTCACAGGTACCAGAAATTAGGACTTGGACATCTTTAGGAGCTATTATTCAGCATACCCACTAGTTATATGAAAAAATAGTAAAACTGCATGCCTAATGTTGGAGACAGAGATTAAGAATATTGTTTATTGATCCATCTCTGTACCTAATTTTCATAGCAGTTACCAGAGCAGAACTTACTAGAAAAGAAATGGGACTCAAAATAGTACAATAATTACTAATTGTAGATCATTTTCTACTGCTGCTCTTACATATTTTTTAATGCTGATTTGGAATTTCTTGCACCCAGAGATTACATTTCATATTCAGAATCTAAATGCATTTTGTTTTATAAGTACAGTGACTGGATCTGCTGCATTTAGCAGAAAATTCATTGCTTATACCACTAAAATGAAACTCGTTGGAAACATTTTGTACATATGGGGCTATGAATTATGATTTTCCCTTTACAAGATATTTGCAAGTCAGAAAAGCAAAATCATTGCTTTCTCCCTCCCTCCCCCTCTTCCTTTGAGAAGGGAGCAGTGAATCTCATCTTTTGGCAGGTTAGAAACTTTCCCTCATACTCAAGCAAGCTTCTGCAGACACCCAAAATTAAAGACTAGATGCTCACAAATGTCACACACATCTAAAGAAGATGGAACCTAAATTGAATATTAATGAGTAATGAAAGTTGAAAACAAAATTACCTGTTGGAAATGTGCTCATGAATTATGGGAACAAGATCTAAGTCTTCTCTTCCCACTTCATTTTGAAAATAGCTGTCCATGAGGTGGTTAAGTGAGCCCTGGGATTTTGATGTATTTTTCCAGGATGACTGCAGACTCTTGAGCAAATAATTTGTTCCATATTGCTGAATTCTTAAGAAATAAAATTACTCACCCTAAAAAAGTCTTTTCAGGACTTCAAGGGTAATTTCTGCCTGGTGTGTTCAGCGCCTTTTACCCCCATCTTTGGCTATCAGACTCTCATAGAGCTAATGCAATAATTCCTTGGCACTTTTCTCTTGCAGCTGCTGACAGGGTGAACTTTTTCCTTGGGCCTGTGGTATCTGGCTGTCCGGTGGACGGTAACTGCTTTCACATTTTTATTCATTAAAGGAACCACAGTGGGAATACTTCAATGTCTCCTGTGGCTTCCGTTGAATCTTTGAGGTGATACAAACCTGATCTCATCAAAATTAATGGCTTATGGTCATTCACACTATTACTGCTAATAGGGTTGAGCATACATGATCCCCTGCAAAAATGGTGCTTATTTGGGACCTATAATACAGCACAGTTTGGAAGTACAGTTGACTGAGACTGCCCACCCAGTAAAGTGGAAATTCACAACACTTAGCAAAGATAGCTTGCAAGATAAATCTTGTGAACACTGGCTGCAAAATGCTGTTGCTCAAGCAGGTTGTGGTAAAAAAGAGCAATGATGTATATGAATATGTTTTAAAAACATACTGGTGTTAATGAAACAAAAGCCATACTTTAGACTCCACAATATAAGGGGAAATTGTTTTCTTTTAGAATAGAATCTGGCAAAGCTGGCCATTTGGCTGTTTTAGCTTGTGGTTTTCCCTCTGTCACACCTCAGCCAGGCTTCTGAAAGAGCAGAAGGGTCTAATACATTAGACTTAACTCTGTTTAGTTTCATCTCATTCCATGTGTCCATTCTTTTCAGATCACCAGTGAGGTCATGAAGTTTTGTCAAGGCTGGTATGATTCAGCCTCTGGTTGAAATAGGATAAGGCTGGATCCCGGGGCATGCACAGACAGAGGTCGCCATTTAGTGTGAGGTAAAAAGCAGAGCTGGAAGGAAATTTGGGTCAGATGGGATATTGATATTGCAGGAAGTATCAGTCAAAGTGGAGTCAAGAACCAAAGAGAGCAACAAAGGACAAAGCATGGGAATTTGTTCAGGTATAGAGTCGTCCTCACAAATTTATGGCTGCTTTTTGTTGCATTAGGGATTATTCTGATGGCTCAAGGTCACATCTTTGTAATCTTTTGGCACCTAAAATCAGTCACTCATATGAGTTTACCTAACTATACATCTATCCATTCATCTACCCATTCATTTATAAACGTGTTCCAAGTAATGCAGTGGTAGCCTTTACTGGGGACTCAAGGCTTCTTGTATGCCTCCTCTGCCAGTCAGTCCTCATGCCAAAATAATATGGAAGGATGAATGCCAAAGACATTTCTTGGGCATAGATGTTATGGAGATTTCGTTTCTTCCAAGGCCAGCACATTTAAAAGACTTGAAAACTCTTCACACTTGAATGGAGTCACTCACCCCAGGGATGCCCTGGGATCTGATACAGACACTTCCTTTCTCCTTTTCTGTGTTTTATTTTTTCTTACTCCACAACAGTAAGAGTTAAGGCTGTGGATCTTGGGGGAAAGAGAAAGGCAATCCTAGAGATTCATCTTTGGCTCAGGCAGATGGCATGAGCCTGAACAGTCCTGCCCAGTTTGCCAGAGAAGTTTATCTTGGTGTATGGAGCAAACCTCAGTGTAATAAAGGGTATTCATTTGCCTGGCCTTGAGCTCTGTGCCCCTCTTTTCAGAGATCTCTTCATATGGCTCTGAAGAGTAAGACTTTTGCTATTCAGCTCCAGGTTTCTAGCTGTAGCTCTGTCAGTTTCTACCTACTACAGAAATGGCAGACTGGCATGGAAGGCAGGAGGTTAAGTCCTGGGCTGGCAAGTGGTAAGAAGTTTCTCCAGACAGAGTTCAGTGGTATGGTGGGATGAATGACAGGTGAAGAGTGGTTTGAATGGACAGGAATGGGGAGGCACCAAGTCTGGCTCAGGAAGCTGGGTAGTAGTATAAGAAGTTCTGGTGAAGCAAAGCCCCAACCCAGTAGTAAGTCAGAAGGTTAGGCATCTGGGACACTTGGAAAAACAAAGGAAGAACAGTTTATTTTTTGAAAAGAAACCAGCTTATCCTTGAGAAAGGAACAGTAAAGAAAAGTGTAATGAAGTACAGAGAGGTGTAATACTAGCTTGAACTGAACACTAACTTGGGTTATTATTCAGAGGAGAATTTTGGCCACTTTATTTGTAAATAGTTTATATTGGTAGAATGGAACAGGAACATCTTCTTTCCAGACATAAGTTCAGAATCCAGGGTTCATCCTTTTGGGGCTGATAAAATTAACTGGTGTATAGCTGTTTGTCCTATTAATTAATTGATTAATTAATTATTAAGTGGACTCTATGCCCAAAGCAGGGTTCAAACTCATGACCCAGATATCAAAACCTGAGCTGAGATCATAACCAACATCCATGTGCCCCATCCTAGTTTTTAATGGTCAACAGGGTGCCTTCACTAGTTTTTGGCAAAATATAGGAGAATTGGAATTTAAGATCCTGAAAATTCACACTCCATGGTCTCACAATGTATGGTTGTCTACTTAAAATATTTTCAATAGTCTTTTTATCAAGTTATAAAATAATACATATTCATCATGAAAAATTAATACAGAGAAGCACAAAAAGTAAAATTAAAATTACTTGTCTATAGATAATTGCTATTAATAATTTATTAGTATTTTTTTTTAATTTTTAATGTTTTATTTATTTCTAGGAGAGAGAGAGAGAGACAGCGTGAGCAGGGGAGGGTCAGAGAGAGAGGGAGTCACAGACTGAAACAGGCTGCAAGCTCTGAGCTGGCAGTCAGCACAGAGCCCGACACAGGGCTCGAACCCACGAACCGCGAGATCATGACCCAAAAGAAAGTCGGACGCTCAACTGACTAAGCCACCCAGGCGCCCCTATTAGTATTATTTTTTAATATTTTTTCTTTTGAGAGTGTGTGCACATGTGCATGCAAGTGTGGGAGGGGCAAAGAGAGAGGAGAGAGAGAATCTTAAGCAAGAGCCATGTCCAGCATGAAGCCCAACGTGGGGCTCAATCTCACAACCATGAGATTATGACCTGAGCTGAAATCAAGAGTCATATGCTTAATCAATTGAGCCACCCAGTCTCCCCTAATTTAGATAATATTCTTTCAATATTTTTATTGTGCATTAATACACAAACTTTAGGAAAATATGATCATACTATGTTTATTTTTTCTATAATCTGCTATTTTCACTAATACACAGCAATAGCTTTCTAAAGACAGTATATATTCTTTTTAATATCATTTATATTTAATTTATCTTAGTAATCTATTTAATCAATCTGTTATTGTTAAGGAGTTAGCCCTTCTCCACTTAAATTCTTTACTGTTATTAACAATGCTAATGCTACTATGAACATAATTTGATCAATCTCCAAATATACAGTGGATGTTTAGTACTTATCAAACCTAGTACATAACTGAATATAAATATAGCAAACAGACCTAGTTCCTACTCTCATATAGGTAAAAGAAATAATCAACAAATAAACCCACAAGCATAGGTATTTTGTGGCTTCCCATGGAGGGTAGGATCACCCTAATCTAGCTGAACCTTATTTTAGGGGATAGTATGAAATAGGCATTTAATTTTATTTTTACACAAATATTTAGGCAGTTTTACTAATATCACTTATTGAATAATCCATCCTTCTCTAACAGATTAGATATAAACTCTTTATCATATATAATCATCTATTAATATGTGGATCTATTTCTACTCTTTCTACTCTTTCCATTGTTTTTTCCTCTTATTCCAAAGATCCTTTCTCTTATGCTTGTCTCAGTGTAGCACTTTCAATTATAATGACTTTGAAATGTACAATTTAAGTAAAACATATAATTATAAACATAATATAATTTTATAACTGCTTCTGCAAGATGCATTAAATTTTTTCTTTTTAAAAATCCATTGCTTGTTTCTGCCTGTTATTTTTTTATGTGTTTTTTTTCAAAGTTCTACCTACACTTTCTGGTAGGACTTAGATTAAATTTACATTATCCTTATGAAATAATCTAAGGCTCCCATCATATTGTTTCTGTACTGGCAGGGCTATTATGAGGTATCATTTCCATGATTAGGTTACTAATCAGTTGATATTTGAGTTATCAAAAGGGAGATTACTGTCTCCCTTTCCCTTTCCTCTTCCCACCCACCCTCTCTCTCTCTCTCAAAAATAAATAAATGTTAAAAAAAATATAAAGGAACACAGACAGCTTTTCAAGACATTAAAAGTGCAAAGGATAAAATGTGGGAAGATGATCCAAATTTAAAAAGGAGCATAATTTACCAAAGCATAGAGGAGATGCTCACTCCACCTGCTAACTTATACTATGAGAAGAAGGGAAGCATTGTTGAAATACAGAGAAATAAAACACCTGAATTTGCAATGCATCTAATGTTTTAAATTAGAGTACATCAAATAAATATTAGTTTTATTATTTTTTTATTCCTATCTAAATTTACAACTGACAGTAAGTTTTTAAAATCTTGACAAAAATTTTTAAAGATCATGAAACAAAAGCCACTTCATGGAGCTTCAGCTTGTATAGGCATTTTTCATAATCCTGCACTACTGTGCACAGTAAGAGCGGCTCCATCCCTCATATTTTCACACCACCTGAAATCTTTGGAGGAAAGATGAGCAATGTTGGTGAGAGGGGCCATTACTTAAAGGTTGATTAGGCTAGATATGGAAACTTGAGACACAATAGTATTTTCTAAAATTTTGCACCATTATATTCTGGTATGTAGTATTGGGGAGGAGGTGTTCAAGGATGCTCTTATGTTCTTTCTTTTTATGGGTTTTAATTTTTTTATATTTGCATATGTTTTGTAGGAGTGTTTCTGAGCTTTAAGAGGATTGCTCATTTGTCCCATAGCCTGTCCTTACTTCCACATCTGATAGTTTAAAATAAGGCTGCTCGTGGTAATGTGCTGCTAGGATCTTTTCTCTCTTCCTACGAAACACGGATGCTGTAAGAGGAAGGGCAGTTGTGATTTGTCCTTGCCTTAGATTGAAACTTTTCCTGTATAAAAATGATTGAAGGGTCCTTTGATTAAAATACATGTATATTTTGGGGCGCCTGGGTGGCTCAGTTGGTTAATCATCTGACTTCGGCTCAGGTCATGATCTTGTGGATCATGGGTTCGAGCTCCATGCCGTGCTCTCTGTTGACAGCTCATAGCCTGGAGCCTGCTTTGGATTCTGTGTCCTCTTCTCTCTGCTCCTCCCCTGCTCTCTCTCTCTCTCAAAAGTGAATAAACATTAAAAAATACATGCATATTTCTTGCTATTACAGGAAGCTTCTTAGAAGGAATCAAGGTTATGTTACTGTGATCCAACTACTATTTTCCCCAGAAACTCACAACTCTTTTTCTTAAAATTCTTCTTTGCCACACTGAAGTGTTTAATCTTTAAAACACACATAAGAAGAACCTATTGTTCATAACATTTTTTATTCGATACTTTAATGTGTGATTTCACGATAGACAAGAGCGTTTGGAATTAGGAAGTTTGGCATGTGATAATGTGTTTAGGGGGCTGAGTTATCTATGTAATTTCCTCAGTTGTGGATTTTACTTAGTCTAGACCATATCATGTATTGAAGAAATCAAACAGGACAAAAGTGGGAAGCAAAAGTATGATGAATTATATTTTATTTTGTTTGACTATTCTACCTGGCCCAGTATTTAAAGTGTTACCATAATTTATAGGAATCCCATATCCAGAGCATCTAAATGTGATAAGAAATGGCTCATTTGAGCAATAATGGCTGCTGAAAAATTAATAGTGTTGACTGCAAATGAAAAATAATCCCCTCCTAGAATAGAGCACTAGATTCTTGCTTTATTAACACTGGCTACCCTAGCAATACAGATCCTTAAAGTGTCTGATAGAGTGGGAATATGAATTGATTGGTACTTCTAACCTAGAACACTTCTTTACATAATTTAGATCCTGTTGGAAGATACCCAGAGTTTTATCAAATATTGTCATTTTGACAAAGATCAAAATGAAGATCCAGGTTTACTTTAGTCTCCTTCTGTGTTGCTTCTCGCCATGCTTAGTGTAATTTTTCATTTTTATCTTTCCTCTGCTCCTGTTTTGTTTATTTTAATATCTTTTCTTCCCCCAAAATGATTTGGATAAATTGTCTTCATGAAAATACAATGAAAACTACCTTGTGATTGTTTCTTGGGAAAATGATTTTAATTTGTGATAGAAGGTACTGGGCAGCAAATGCAACCCAGATAATGTCCATGATTGCTGCTGTAATTATATTTGTCATGATAGCAGAATGGCGCTACTTTGTCTCTTTCTTCATATAGTCATGCCATTCAACATAGATTTATAGACATTTCAGTTTTATGGAGATGGTGTATCAATGTATAAATTGTTAAATATGTAGGGCCCTGAGGTTTGAAATAATTTATGGCAGTCTGTTTTGTTTTAAAAGCACATACTTTTTGTATGAAATAAAGTCTTACAGGTAAAACTAAATCTGGACTAAAGGAGAAAGACTCTCATTATATGCTAGTTGTGAATGATATCAGTCACCATGATGGACATTTTTATTTTTTAATTCTATAAAACTTCAGAAAAATAAGAAAATACAATATAAGACAAACAAAAAGAGTTCTATTCCTATACTCCTGAGATCATCACTTTTACCTTACCTTTTTGGAACCTACTCTACCAGATGAAGATGTCCCCCTTACTTAACAAAAATGGCCATAATACCAAATTTTCTCCTTGGAAACTGTTTTTTTTTTTTTTACTTCACACTCTAACAGAGATATTGACCCAATTTTACAACATTTTAATGAGTCTCTAGCAATCTTATGAATAAATGCATTACTATTTATAGGTTAAATCTATTTTTGTTAGATTTTTATATACTTTCTTAATTTTTTTATTGTGATGAATGTGTGATAAATATCACTATATGTAAGACATTTTTGCAGATCCATAGTTATTTCTTTAGTATAAATACCTAAAGTAGCTTTTCATGGTTAAAGAGTATAGAAAATAGCCAAAGTATAGTCTAGAAGAGTTGTACCAATTTGCACTCCCACCAGTGGAAATGAGAGAGTCAATGCCTCCAAATATTTGCTGTGGAACTGTGTAATTTTATTGTAATAATTGGTAACTTGAAAAGAAAAAGAATAACATGCAGTTTTGCTTTGCCTTTTCTTAAAAATGTTTTTTTAATATTTTTGAGAGAGAGCAGAGGAGGGGCAGAAGAGAAGGAGACACAGAATCTGAAGCAGGTTTCAGGCTCTGAGCTGTCAGCACAGAGCCCGATGTGGGGCTTGAACCTATGAACCATGAGACCATGACCTGAGCCAAAGTTGGCTTAATAGACTGAGCCACCCAAGTGCCCCTGCCCTTTTTTTTTTTTTAACTTGAAAGACTGAACATTTTCTCATTTGTTTTAAGAACTTTATTTTGTGTTTCTTTTTTCTTTTCTTTTTCTTGCTTCTTTTTTTTTGTTTGCAAATGGTCTGTTTGTGACTCTTTTGCATTTATCTACCAGAAAAAAGCATATAAGTAAAAAGAGGCTTAAAAAACACAGGTGGAGTAGATGTATTAAATACTATTCAGTGTACTGGAAACAGTGGAGTCACATCCATAGAATATGGAGGGCATGGAGGTTGTAGACCGCAAAATTATTACTGAATCAGGGTGACATTTATGTGAAAAAGCTATAAGAAAGTCATTTCAAGAAATCAGAAGGCTTAGAAAATAAAATATCTGTCAATACTTAAAAATTTAGTCAAAATGTTAATTCTACTGTAAGATGGAGAAAAGTGCATGTCTAATACCTTGTGCCTGATATTTGTGAGCTTATGTATGCTTTACATATCTTACCTAATATATGCTTTACATATATTAACTCTTTAATGGTGACCACCTCCTGAAAGGAGCAATAATGAACAAAAAAGAAAAATTTATCCGAAGGACATAATCAAAGTATGTATGCAGAAAAGTAGCGGCCACTGTTATGATAATAGTGTTTTATTTAATAATAATAAAAAGATATAAACAAACCAAATACCCAACAGTTGGGGTCTTGGCACTATACAGTGGGATTGTATATGAAGCAGGCATTAAAAATGATGTTGAGGTGAGCCTGGGTGGCTTAGTCAGTTAAGCATCTGACTTCAACTCAGGTTATGATCTCACTGTTCATGAGTTTGAGCCCCACCATGGGTTCTGTGCTGAAAGCTCAAAGCCTGAAACTTGCTTTGGATTCTGTGTCTCCTTCTGTCTCTCTCTCTCTCTCAAAAATAAATAAATAAACATTAAAAAATTTTTTAAAAACTATGTTGAAAAATACTGAATGACACCTGAGAGGCACTGTGCTAATTGTTTTACATTCATTGTCTTCTTAAGTTACAACAGCTTTATGAAGCAGGTACATTTATTAACTCCATTATACAGGTAGTGTAATTGAGGATTAAAGAAGTTAATTTGCTCAAGGCCATATAGCTAAGACTCAGACAGATCTGTGCAATTCTAGTGTCCTCACTTAATCCACTATTACTTCCTCAACATACAAAGATACATAGATGGCTCCCTGGATATGTTATTACTGAAATCTGTAGGATCCTTAGCACCAAGGATTTTTTTCTTTCTTTTTTGTCTTTTCTACAATTAATAAGTATTCATTTGAATTTAGGAAGAAAATATTAGCAAACAATAAAGTAAATTTAAGAAAAATAGTAAAAAAGAAGTTTTTGAAATAAAGAAGAAGTGAAGAGTCAGAATAGAGAATTCTGGACACAGTTGAAATGAACAATACTTTCTCAAAGGGAAA
Organism: Hyaena hyaena; assembly: GCF_003009895.1. Classification (NCBI taxonomy): domain Eukaryota; kingdom Metazoa; phylum Chordata; class Mammalia; order Carnivora; family Hyaenidae; genus Hyaena; species Hyaena hyaena. The sequence continues at coordinate 1,031,334 of NW_024080800.1, read as the reverse complement.
GATGTGGGAGTGAAATAGTCTAGTCCTTATTGGCTTACAAGTCTAGAACTTTAAAACCCAAGATCAGGTTACCTGGGAAAAGTATGACGTGTAACTATTAATTATTTTTAAATTTATTTTTGAAAGAGGGAGAGAGACAGTGTGAGTGGGGGAGGGGTAGAGAGAGAGGGAGACAGAATTTGAAGCAGGATCCAGGCTCCAAGCTGTCAGCACAGAGCCTCATGTGGGGCTCGAACCCACAAACTGTGAGATCGTGACCTGAGCCGAAGTTGGATGCCCAACTGACTGAGCCACCCAGATGCCCCTGTAACACCCAAGGGACCTGACAGATTGCCAGAAGCTACATGAGTGTATCAGTTAGAGTATAACTGGGAAACCAGAAGCTTCTATAGGTATTTGAGGTGAGGGAATTTAATACAGAGGGTTTATACACATGGGCCGGAACAACTGGAAGAGCCAAACAGAGGAGAAAGGAACTGAGAGAGAAAACACAAATTGAGATGATACCTAGAGAGTAGGAGTAGCCAGAATCCATGTGTCTACACACACTGCTTTAGTGTTAGGGACTCTCTAGCCATCTGTTTCAAAATTGCTGAAGGTTTCTAGAAACCCTGGTTTCCTTAACCAGAGTTGCCACCTTCATCAGTGGTCATCATCACTGTGCTGTAGATGTTACTCTTGCTGCCAAAGTGTCACTCCCCCCAGTCACCCACCATTTCTCCTTCTACTATCTCATTTTGCCTCCTATTGGCAGAATCTAATTGGAGTCCGGTTGGCAATATGGCAAGAAAATTTAGTTTCCATCTTCCAAGCTTTCTATTATAACTGGTAAAGAAAAGAAGGGTGGGGAGAGGGACTGAGGACAAAGATTCAGGTGACTGACACTGTCTACTCTTTCGGTCACTCAGTGTCCATTCACATCTTCTACCCATATGTAATTTCCATACAATATTCTGTTTCCATCTGATTGAATGCACGCACCTCTTTTATAACAATGATGCTATTTCCTCATCTAATTCACTGAACAGTTCCTCCAGAATATTTCACATTTTATAAGCTAAATTATAAAGCTATCACTAGTTGTTTTTTTTTGAATAAAGAAATGGGGGAGACGAAGGGAAGCAAAATTGCTCAATATGTATCTACCTAATTTCTACTAATACATCTACATAAAAAAGAATGAAGAAAAACATTTATAGTTGCTATAAATAACTATAACTATAATATGACTATAACTTGTCACGAGGCTGTGTTGATATTTATAAAATTCTTCTTCCATTAACATTTCATTTTTTCTTCTTTGCTCTTAGCCAGTCTCTCTTCTCATTAAAGTTCCAAATCTTTATTCCTAAAGTGTCTGACTTACAGATAATTTTTCTTTCTTGGGTTGCTATTGTCTTCTTTTAGCCCTTATGATTGGAATAGAAATAATAAGAGAAGCATTAGGAAATCCCTAGGGTTCCAAACACAGTCTTCCTTGTTCTTACTGTGTGATAGCAACACTGTTTGCTTTTGACAGTTAATCACTCTTTATGCCATTTGATTTTGTGTCATAAGAATCCAGAAATATCTAGGTGGTCATCTCACCTTTCAGTTCAATTGAACAATTGTATTCCTTAATGAAGCCATTCATTTCCCAGGAATGGAGGCCTGTAAAATAGCAGAGTCCAATATTATGGGGGCATGGCAAAAATTCTGTGAGTGGGTTATTAGGTGTAATAGAAGAGCCACTACCGATTCTACCACTTGGTTCCATGATCCATCTTTTCAGGTCATGGAAGAAAGAGCATCATATATTGGTTATCAGTTCAAGGCATATGCCACACCTTGAAGGATAGCACCTATCCCTTGCAGATCACATAACTGAAGCATCAGTAAGCCACTCTACTATTACTTCCACCAGCTGCTTTTAGATGCAGGGACACCATTAGTAAGGATAGCGGATCCTCTGAATATGAGTACATTATTAAATTTTGATGTAAAATAATCTCGTTTTGATGCAAAATGAGCTCCTTGATGAGAAGCAATGTTGTGTAGGATGACATGATAGTACATGTGGTACTGTATTGATTTTCTAAGGCTGTTGTAAAAACAGTACCACACACTAGGTGGTTCAAAACAATGGAAATTTAGTCTCTCACAATTATGGAAGTTAAAGGTCTGAAACTGAGGTGTCATCAGGGTCATTCCTCTTGTGAAGGCTCTAGGGAAGAATCCTTTCTTGCCTCTTCCAGCTTCTGGTGGCCCCAGATATTTTTTGACTTATGGCAGGATAACTCCAGTCTCCAAACTCCAATAACTATCTTTACATTTCCTTTTCTCCATGTATCTCTCTCCTCTTATAAGGACACCAGTCATTGAATTACAGTGTATCTTAAATCCAGGATAATTTCTTCTAGGGATCCTTAACTAATTATATCTGCAAAGATCCTATTTTCTTTTTCTTTTTTTAAAATTGTTTATTCATTTTTGAGAGAGAAAGAGACAGAGTGTGAGCAGGGGAGGAGCAGAGAGAGAGAGGGAGACATAGAATCTGAAGCAGGCTCCAGGTTCTGAGCTGTAAGCACAGAGCCCAACGCAGGGCTCAAACCCACAAACTGTGAGGTCATGACCTTAGTCAAAGTCTGACGCTTAACCGACTGAACCACCCAGGTGCCCCAGATCCTATTTTCAAATAAGGTCACATTATGAGGTTCTGAGTAGATACGATTTGAGGGGTTTCTTTTTAATCCATTACAGATACCATTATGAATGAGCTATGATAGACAGGACCCATCTTATCAATCTGCTACTAGGTGACTGAATGATCCCATTTTGAGGGATCCATTTGTTCTCTGCTATTAGTAGGTAGAGCATTCAGCAGTGGCGGCAGCTTCAATAGCCTTAGTGAAGGAAGTTCCTGTTGTTGGGTCCTCCTTCCTGATTACTGTATTCACTTTGTATATTGTGCAAGCCGTGAGAAAAGGTCTCGTTGGCACTGACAGAATGTGTAATCTTGTCCTTGTGATTATTGAGAGCCTCTTCTGAAGTGGATACTCTTTAGTGAGTATTAATATGAGACCCAAATTTCCTTTTAGTCTTGCCCATTGTGAGCTATACATCCACATGCCTCTTCCTAAGCCATTCTTATCACCAATCAGATTATGTATCTTCCACGTGCTTGACCATGTGGTTAAACTAGAAGCGCTTAGTGTCTGTAAGTCAGTGAAGATCTAACATCAGGCTTTTCTCTGTCTCTACATAGTGGACAATCAGACAGGCTTCTTAAAGTCCTACCCACTAGGATGGTTTGCTGTCCCCACAGTCTTTCAAGGACTGTAATGCAATGGCGGCTCCCATCCAGAATGTACCAGCATGCCATGTGGTTCCATCTGTAAGGTAGACCCAAGATTTTTCTTTCTTAGCCAATTGTTAACATGGAACAACCTACCAGGTAGTATTTAAGGATTGAGAGAGAAGCAAGAAAGCAGCAGGAAAAGATTCTAAGAGAATTTTATTTGTCTTCAGGACTTGCTCAATTTCAGGCTCATTTCCATTTGATGATGAAATGTTACTGTGCATGTCCAACTTCATGATTTTGTGGATAAAATAGCACTCGATTCATTATGTATAAGTCAGATCCACGATTGTGTAGTATCCTTTGGTCAGACATTCATCTCTAATAGGGCTTACAGGCAAGCCAAGAGCTGTTCTTTCAAAGGGTAGTTATATGCATAAGGGCACTTGGCTTTACACCCAAATCCTAGGGATTTCTGCTCTGATTTTCTAATTGGAGGCTTCCTGAACCTTCATAAAGTTTTGCTGATTTGCCACAGAATCTTCCAACATTGTCGAATCTCCTGAGTCATAATGTTCTAGTGCACACAGAATAATTACCTCCCAAAGATATTCACATCTTAATCCCCAGAACCTGTGAATATGTTACCTTCTATAGCAAAAGGGAATTAAAGTAGTGGATGACATAACAGTGATAATCAGTTGACCTTAAAAGAAAAGATTATCCTGGACTAAATGGGTAGGTCAATGCCATTGCAAGACTCCTGAAATGTGGAAGAGGGAGGCAGGAGAGTCTGTCAGAGTGATACATGTGACTCAACAGATCTTTGCTGGTCTATGTGGTGTTCTTTGGGATGTCAAAATGGCAGAGGTTTCTAAGTCCTAGATTATAATAGAAAACTGCAAAGTTAACATAACCTAGAGAGGTAAGTCAGGGAAGATGTCCTGTGCTTCTGCCATGTAAACTGAGCTACTTTTAGTAGCCTTTGCTAATTGATACAGATAAAACATTTGCTGTATTGATTTGCTTCAGCAAATAGACCACAACTCTTTTAGGAGCTGAAATTGGAATCATCACTTGATTATGTTTATGTCATTCTCTAAGACTCGTTTGTCTTCTTCACAGGTCAAACAGAGGAGTTAAATAAGGAAATAATAACAACCACAAAATTCAGTCTTTCCCATCTTTCTAGGTGGCATTTATCCCTGTAATTCCCCCATGGATACAGAATTGCTTTTGGTTTACTCTTCTGATAGTTATGAGCACACGAAGGGCTTACTATAGTTCCTTCTTATGATAATTGCCATTGTTTTATTGATCAGAAGCCAGTAGAAGATTTTGTAATTTCTTAAATATGGCTACTGCAATTATGCCATCACATCAAGAACTAGGAAGATAAACATAAAATGGTCTATAGACCCAATGGGCCCACTGTAAGACAGGCTAGGGCCATATCTCTCTATCATTTGACAACCATAAGCACCTATTAGGTCAGGCAGAAAATAGAAATGTTTTAAGTACCCAGAGATCAGCAGTTCAAAGTCTGTGTAGTTCCAGATGATCAGATGATTTCTCCTTCACTGTACAATCATCTTGGTAAACAGCTACCAAACCCTTTGAGGGGAAGATTTAGAGGAAAAGTCAAAGAAGATACTTTGCAACAGATAGCAAGGCCCTTCCTCACCAGGCCCTGTCCTCTACCTTAATCAAGGGGCTCTGGGTCTTTGAATTGGTTTAAGACTGATAATAGGCTGAGAAGCCATGATTACTCAAGGTTTCTACTTATCAGAACTAGAGATTTTCTTTCTTTTCATATAGATTAAATAATATTTAAGTATATTTTCCATCAATTTAATTCTCAGAAACAACATGATCAGTAAGCTATCCCCAAAGATCCCTGTGTGACAAAACATTCTGATTGCCATTCTGTTCTTGCGGCCAATTAGGGTAATTGTACTCACCTTATCAATACCAGTTATGCACTCCCACCTGGCTCCATTAAAATCAAGGAGGTGTCTAGTATAAAGGCAGCATCATCCACTGTCATTCATAATATAGCAAAGATGGTTGCTGTAGAACTTTTCAAGGATGCCAGAGCTCCTCTCATTAACTCAAATCTCTAGGTTAATAATGTATTGCTCAGGGCACCTGGATGGCTCAGTCGGTTAAATGTCTGACTTCACCTCAGGTCATGATCTCGCGGTTCGTGGGTTCGAGCCCTGTGTCGGGTTCTGTGCTGGCAGCTCAGAGCCTGGACCCTGTTTCGGATTCTGTGTCTCCCTCTCTCTCTGCCTCTCCCCCGCTCATGCTCTGTCTCTCTCTGTCTCAAAAATAAATAAACTATAATTTTTTTTAAAAAAAAATAATGTGTTGCTCGATGTCTTTGAGAAGGGAGTATCTTACAGATCCTGTTGGGTCACATGAGTGTAAAATCCTTTCTGTAAATTATGTCAGGTAAGATAGAACATATCAAAAAGTTTGAATTTAGGTCATTGTTGAATTCAGATTTTGGTCAATTATCTAAGAAAATTGTTAGAATCACTTTTGATATTTTAAGCAAGGTATTGGATACACAGGTGTTGGAAGAGCTGGAATAACAAAGCAAAGAGAATGAAGATAAGAAGAGGGAAAAAAGAAGGGGTAACACTCAAGAGATCAGAAGCAGCTGTTGCCCTTGAGTGGAAACCCATGCTCCCATGCCTGCTGCTGCAATATTGGAGATCCTGGCAATTGGTTCTGTACCCATCTAACTGCCTTGTTGACCATAGGTGATGTATGCCTTTAATATATTACTGCTACTGCTGGAATGTGGAAATTGCATCTTGGAAAACCTCCACTAAAGGGGTGATACATGGACTGGTCTTGACCGATGAACAGGAGTTTTCAGATACTTTTCCAGATAGGAAAATATTTTCAGAAGCCAATTTTCCTACATAAGCTATAAACAGCCTTTGGGAATGAGGAGGAGATTAGGAGGATTTTTATAAAACTATGGTCCTGTTGGGGAGAGGAAAAATTTTACTATAACCTTCAAATTTCTTGTAGCTGGTCTTAAAGATTAAATTGATGTGAGATAGATTAGCAGAAGAAAAAAATCAAAGTTTAATTACATGCACTATTAAAATTGAGACCCAAAGAAATGACCAAGGCAGGCTGCTTTTATACTTTTTAGACAAAACACAAATGTGTTAGGAATTGACAGGACAAAGACTTATTTTGGGGAGCTTCAGATAGTAAGAAATTCTAAACAGAATTTGGGCTTGAGTGGTAAATTAGTAAAAGCAATAAGGTTTGTTTATATAACTCTGGTTCTGGTTTCCCTACCTCTGGGGATAAGGATATCTCTTTACCTCTTAGTACAGGGAGAGTACCTTTCCCGTGGGAGATTTAATTCCTGTTTTCTGGAAATAAAGAGGGGGTCAGAATGTTCTTGCATTGGATATTACCTCAATAAATTTTACTTATTTATTTTTAAAAGCTTTATTTATTTATTTAAGTAATCTCTACACCCAATGTGGGGCTTGGACTTACAACCCAAGGATTAAGAGTCCCATGCTCTACTGACTGAGACAGCCAGGTGCCCCACCTAAGTAACTTTTAATTCAAAGTAATCAGTATGCCAAAGTGGCACCTTATGGGGTGGCCTGCCCTGGGCCCCTACAATTCACATACCACAGTGTTGAGATGTTTCAGAAGAGATAAAATAAATTAGAATTTTCCTAGTATGACCTTGCAATCTGTTTTAACAAGCACATTAGTTATTCTTATATACAATGAAGTTTAAGTCAACTAAAATTTTAGGAACTTCAGCAATTATTCAGTCAACTAATTATGACTGAAGAGGAGTAGAAAACTGCAAGAAGTTTTTCCACCCACAGATGCATTTGGTTTTGGCTTAATATATCTGTGTATGTGTGTAGACAGCATGGCATTCAACAGTAGAAGATACACAATGAACTTACTGTGTATATTTGTTTTTTTTGAGCATGCTTATGCATATTCAAGTATGTGGGCCATTTTCTGTTGAATTTTAAAAATAATGATAACAACATGGTCTCTATGATTTTGGAACATAAAATCATCAAGGGCTTCTGTGAAACAGAGATGGAACTTCTTTAAAAACATCCAAAATGTTTTTTCTTACTACTTTATTTTATGTGTGAAGGGAAAATGTCCAGAATAAGGAACGTAAATGGTCCATCATTAAAAAGAAAGTACATCTAATTATATCATCTTCTGGAGATTTTCTTTCTAAACCTCATTTCAAAGTTGGAGTAGAGAGAAATGATCAGTTGCTTGTTATTTTCATCACAAGTTTGGAAATTTTTCTTTGAGGTCTCAGGACAAAAAGAAATGTAATTTTACTAGCATTTTTCTAGTTAAGGTATTGAAGAAGAAATTGCAGAGAAAGAGAAAGTTTGTACATGGGTAATTTTAATTGACTAACAAAATTAAATACTGAATCATGGAGGCCTAGTGACAATCTGTTAATAGCAGAAAGATAAAACAAATCTGAAGTGTACTGAGTTTTCATTGGGATAAGAAAAATGAAATTTTATAACATATCTTGATTTTCTATATGACTCTGATGGATTCTAAGTCTTTAAAGGTTAAGCTTTTAGAAAGCAAAGAAGTATACAGTATTTTTATCTTATTTAGAGTGGTAGCATTATTTTTCCTTTTAATCTATTTACTTAGATTTAAACTTCCATTAAGCACAAGATTTTAAGTGAGCAATTTGTGGAAGCCTTTTTGGGTTTAATTATCAGTTCATAGAGTGTCTCCTGAGCTAAATATTTATCCTCAGGCCAGGTATACTGAATGTGTTGAATTAAGGCTTGTTGTTTAAGAGGGGGAGGAATTAAATTGCCAAAAAAGTTACTCAATTTGTTCCACCTCCAAAGTGCCTGATTTACTTAATCTCACTCTGTCAGTTTTTAAAAGCATGATTATAATTGCAAATTCTAAAGCATCAGTTGTCCAAATGATGAGATCCTCGTTAAAGATGAAAGGAGAGAAAACCCAAGATAGTTAGAAAAAAATCTATTTATTGTTCTGCCTCATTTTGCTTTTTTCAGAGGTACCAAGAAATTTTGTACAGATCAAAGGAAATTAAAAATACATAAACCTGCTGAAAATACCAGAGAATCAAAAGTTTTGGAGAAAAAGAAGGTTGTAAATTACAGAAACAAAAGAAAGAATTGAACTAAATCTAAAATACTTGTTCAAAAGAGTAAGATAGAAGCAGGTAACCTAGGAAGACCTCACTTTTTTTTTTGATGGGAACTGAAAGATGACTTTACTAAGGTCAAGCTTACTGGTGATGATTAAAAACAAGAAGATAGGCCCCAAATGGAGCCACTTAGGCTTAAGCCCCACATACCCAAACTGAGTCTTAATACTTACCTATAGTTTCAGCTCTCCCAGAAACAGAATTTTAAACCAGTCAGTCAGGCACCACCTGGTCAGCTCTAGCGAGGTAATCTGCTGCCATCCTCTAAAGGTAAGTGACCTTTTTATAACCAATCCACTTTTCACTAGTATAACTTCCTGTTCCCAGGACTTTCTGCCTATACAAGCCCTTCATTTTGTACAGCTCTACTGTAGTAGAAGATCTGGGATTCAGTGAGAACTTGAAATATTAAATGAAAGCATTGGTCTCTTTTGATTTACTGCCAGTTGAGACAACATAGTAACAGAGTTGAAAAATATGGTATGCATATAGAAGTTGCTATGGAATCAAATGACCTAATACATATAAAGACGCTAGATCCAGGGTTGGCAGAGTAAGCATTTGGTATTATTGTTCAAATATACGACTAATTAAATAGGTTTGTATGGGCCAGAGAACTGAGTCGTGCTCTATTGCATTGTTTCAGTGGAGAAAGTTCAAGCAAATGGTTCTCAATTTAAAATATTAGTGTACAGCAGGATCATTACTGGGGCCACTGAAGTGACTCTGAGGTGGAGTTGACCCATGAACAATGCGTTAAACTACATGGGTCTAGTTATACGAGGAATACTGTAAATTTTCTCTTCCTTATGATTTTCTTAATAAGACAATAAGCTTTTGTTACGCCCAGATAGCAGTATCCTCAACAACCAGAGACCACCGGGGAGACCGAGTCATGCATGCAAAGGCAAAGGGCTTTATTATGGGCTCGAGCTCGGGCTCACAGACTTTACCAGTGCAGTGGATCCGTGCTGTGAGCCCCGAGCAAAGGCAGAGTAGGGTTTTTATGGGGTTTGTGACGGGGGAGTTACAGAAGTTGTGGCATGGAAACAGTGATCCAATCATAATTATTCAACATCATTGACAGCGGGTTTAACCATACACATTGTCTAGAGTATTCGTTACTTTTGGCGGGATCCAATTACAACGTTTAGAGTACCTTTAAATTCAACCAATCACAGAGGAGCCTAGGGTCTTGTTCGGCGACTAACGGGTTAACTTTAACATTAGGTAACAGGGTCCCATTTATAGTTTCTATCTATAGGCCTCTCCCTTAGTATGTGGAGGGTGGTTGCTGGCCTTTCCTGATTGGGTGTTGAAAGGGTGGTTTCTCCTGCCTTGGGCAATGTGTAACTGCCTGATAGTTTCCGGGAAGCTGAAACTTAGGCCTTCTAGTTTAGAGGGGAAACTTGAAGCCTGTCATGGAGTCAGTTTGGTTTAGACTTGTGTCCTTACACTTTTTCTTTTTTCTAACTTACTTTATTGTAAATATACAGTATATATATCTATATATACACATATATATACACACATTTTGTATACATACAAAATATGTGTTAATCGACTGTTATACTGTATTGAGGGTTGGTGCCTCTGTCCCGTGTTGTTCAAGTGTCAACTGTATTATCATTTTTTCATAATTGCTGGAGAACAAAACCTTCAGCATAGCACTGCTTTGTTTTTGGGAAATAGCATGCTTCAGTAGAAGAGTCCTGTCTTTGGTACTGGACAGATAGAAGTTAAAATCTCAATTCTGCCACTTATTAGCTGGGTGACCTTGGCCAAGTTCTATAGATTTACTCAGTCTCAGTTTTTTAATCTATAAAATATAGATCTTGTTGAACATGAATTAGGCAAACTTTGTATGATTCCAGGTACACAGTAGGTGTTTTATGTATGTGCATGTCTTCTGGTTCTCATTGTCTTGATATAATCTATTACTTAAGAATATTTAGGTTTGTGCAGGGAAAACAAAGTGGCTCACTTAAAAAACAATGCAGACTATGGGGATGTTTAATTGGCCAAGTACAGTTTCTTTCATATCCTTGTGATCAACTCTACTTTTAAGATAAGTCTTAATGAAGCGTATTATGCTTTAGAATTCCTTAAAATCAGTCTTTAACAGTCAGATTTTTGTTGGCTTTGTCTAGTATTCTTGGTTTTCAAAATGTAATTATCATTCATAGATGATAAATGATCAAATCTGAGACCAATAAAACATTTTTTTCCAATTTAGTTAAAAAAATTGAAAAAACTTTCCAATCATTTTATTTTAATAAAGACAGCAATACATGTGCTTCTGTGTTCCTAATATTAATAGACTCTCCACTGGGTAAACTTCTTCTGGTTCTTTGTGCTTTTGAAAGGTTAATCACAGACAGAGGTCTAGACTGAGGCAAAATCTCTACACTCTTGCTGAAATTAAGTAAACAAAAGCTACTACCCTGACGTGGTTCTAATGCCAGAACAGCCTAGGTAAGCAAATCAAGCCTATGTAATCCTGTAAATGCCTCAAGGTTAAGAAATTGAAACCTAAGCACCACTGATCACAAACAGCCAATCAGCCCTTCCCAAGCAAGGCAACCTCCAAAGCTAAAGTCCATCAAATAATTTCCTTAAGTTGCTTCCTATCTTCTCTTCTCCCTCGCTTAGTTTGGTGGAGGTTTAAGCACTGCCTCATTGGAATGGATTTTTGTTCAAACCCTTAAAAGTTTTAATATGCCTCAGTTTGTCTTTTAATACCTTTTACCTTCTAGAGTAGTGGTACAAAAACTTTTATGCCCTGCACCCTACCAATAAAAAATTGAGCTTTTACCCATTTGTGTCTGTCTGTCTATCTATCTATCTATCTATCTATCTATCTATCTATCTATCTATACATTCTCTATCATATACATAGTATATTAGCATGCACTGTACTACATACTATACAATGTGCCTCAAAACAGAAATAAGAAAGATTGAGAACAAGATTAAATAAGCTATATTTAAAATATTTTAGTAAGCATGATGGTTTCAGACTATCATAATTTTCTAATTTTTCATGGCACAATATACATACAGGGTGATTTTTATAAGAAATGACTGAGAATATAAATTTGTATTTCAAATGGTTTTCTTAAAACTATTGACTGATCCAAGCTGACTTCTTGTCAAATCTGGTTAGAGTCATTGTTTTACTTAGTATCATAGTTGATTGAAAGTCCCTACTTGGAGAAGGAGGTGTAACTCTTTTATTTCCTTGTTAGATACTTGTGTTTGTAGGATTAGAATTTTATTTGCGTTTTTCGGCAGGAACTTTTAAAGTGACATGACCATTTTGTATCGGTTGTTTGGATAGATAAAAAGATTGTTAAAAGCATTTACTTAGTCACACAAAAAAATGTACCATATCACAGTGAGTTGGAAGAGAACAAGTGAAGGGGGACATGGGGCTGCCCCCTCCCATCTGTGAAATCTTTTCCCTTAGGATATCTCAGCCCTATTACTTAAATGCAACTATCTGATCCATGGACAAGCTGGGAAATTCCTGGTCAACCTATGCATCAAATAACTTTAAAGTGTAATTCCTTATTTGTTTGGGGGGGAAAGATAAAAGAAAATAGAACTGTCAGTATTTTATTTCACGTTCCAAAGAATCACCCCTTTAGCCCCTGGATTGAATTTGAGAGATTGCTGTCAAGAGCAAGGTCAGTAACCCTTTTCTCTAAAAAGCTAAATAGTAACTATTTTCAGCTTTGTGAGCCATATGTGTTGTGCCACAGCTCCTCAAATCTGCCATTGTTGTGTGAACACAACCATAGACAAGACATAAGCAGATGGGTATGGCTGTGTTCCAATAAAACTTTATTTACAAAAACAGGCATCTGGTCAGATTTGGGAAGGAGACTATAGTGTGCCAACCCATGATCTAGAGAACTGTGAGCCTGTTCAACATTAATAAAATAATGAATCCCAGGAAATTACCTGGAGGAAAAGTCTCCCTTAAAAGTGGATGGTTTAGTTTAACTCCAGACTCCTTTAAAATGTAACCTCTGTCTCTGATTCATTCTCTCTCTCCACCACGCACACACATACACACACAGTAATGAGGTAGCCACCATGTTTTGAAATTAATGAGAAGATACAAAGGAAGATTCAGATATGTGTTCATTGATCCAGCTGTAACTTTGGGGAATAAGGAATAAAAGAACTTCCTAAATTGGACCGGTAATTTCTTTAAACATCTATCAAAAGCTTAAGCAAATCATGAGAACTTCAGGGAAATCTGGACACAATTGAATGAGGACAAATAAACACGAGAAGTAACAAGTTGCAAGTAAAAGGAATTAATAGAAATGGTTTTTTGACAGAGTGATGCAGGAGATCTTTGTCCAATAGACTCTGGCATTCTGTTGATGTTTTCCACCTCTACTCTATTTACATCTCCTTTCACATTCCTGGTGGCCTTTTGACCCTTTTCCTCAATTGCTCAGAAACTTCAAGGTACCCCGAACTCCCTATAAGGCGACCCATCTTGGCCAGCTTTGCCTCCAAATTTCCTCCTCACTGTCCTCTTTCCATACACAGCAGTAAGCATAGGGAATAGCAACCATCTTCACCAGTGAGGCTTCTTAATTACAGCATGATAATTGCAAGACTTAGCTAATAAAAATATCAAGAGACACTTGTGGGGATGAGCACTGAGTGTTATGTGGAAACTAATTTGACAATAAACTATTTGTAAAAAAAAAAAACAAAAACAAAACTCCATGAAAAAAAAAGATATCAAGAGAAACCAGAGGTACAGAGATTCTTGAAATGTTACACAGAAATTATTGCTTGTACAGACTTTTACATTCACTCAACTTTCCAGTGGTGTTAGGCAAGTATGATAAAATGGGACACGTTACCTCATCACGTTGAACTCGGGGCTCAGTTGACAATTTTATATAAACACCAAGAGTTCTTTGTTCATGTGGCATTTTAGTAGAAGATGTTGCAGAGAAATGAATTTTCCAGATAACTGAAAATGGAAGGAAATGAAGAAAATCAGCATTATTGTGTGCTGTTTGCCTGGCAGTGTTTGATGTATAATAAACCTGGACTTATTTAGTCTTTCAATAACTATAAGAACTAAGTATTAACATGCGTGCATTAAAAAATTTGCAGGAAAGAAAGTAGAACTCCAAGAGGTTAAGTAACTTGTCTAAGACCACTGTGGGGGGAAGGGCTGAATCTTCACTTAGGTTTGAGTTTGTCTCCATTGTCTTATGCAACTTTTCTTAATTTTTACAGTTTTGCATGATCCTATTTATAAGTATTGTCATAAATTATCTTAACAAAGGATATTAAATGTTTTTCAAGCAGTTCTTGTTAATCCAGTGTTGTCATGTGAATCATAGCCCCTCAGGGACTTTTGAAGTATGAAGGATATTTGTCCTGGAGCCCCATCTGTAGTGTTTTCTGAGCACTTGTGTCTATTTTTCATCAGTTTTCTGTCTTTGTGCTTATCAACAGGCTTTCAGCTGTCACTTCTTATTCCTGTCTCTGTGACTGTCTCTCTCAAGCTAACTACTACTACCAAGTTCCAATTTTCTTTTTTCTTTTTTTTTAATGTTTGTTTATTTTTGAGAGAGAGGGACCCAAAAACAGAGTGTGAGTGGCGGAGGGGCAGAGAGAGGGAAACATAGAATCTGAAGCAGGCTCCAGGCTCTGAGTTGTCAGCACAGCCCGATGTGGGGCTTGAACTCATGAACAGCAAGATCATGACATGAGCGGAAGTTGGATTCTCAAGTGACTGAGCTACCCAGGTTCTCTCTACCCCACTCCAATTTGTTTTAAAAAAATTTTCCGAGTTCCAATTTTCAAAGTCTAATGTCCTGATGACTTCAAAACCAGACAACCAGCCCTGATAGGGTTATCTCCATGAGATATTTTTAGGATCTGAGGAGTATGGACTATGAAGTACAGGTGTCTCCTGCTTTCCCAAAGTTTGCATTATAACACTTCACTTTCAGGAAAGACTCACTTTGGTACCTGTTTTTGTTAACTGAAAGAAATCCAAAAAGTATTTTTTGTCATATGAAAATAACATTGTTTTGCAGGCAGCCTTTATAGAGCAGTGCACTCCGAGCAGTAGAGACAGTGGGCCTGGGGCCTATGCTCAGCCTCAAGTGCCTTATCTTACTGTGTGAATCATTAACAAGATGTCTTCCCAGGTCTCAGGAAAGCCTAAGAGAGGTTATTTTTGGGGTCCAGGAACGCTCAAAAACTTATCTATGTACATTTCATGGCAACTGATTCTTTGCTTTACATCATTTCTGCTTACCCAAGTTTTCATGAGAACACTCCATTTTTGAGTAGTGGGGAAAACTTATAATTATTTCAGCTGGTCAGAGACATTTTTGCTTCCTCTCAATTTCCTTAACTGTATTCTGTAGAACTGAGATCCCTGGGTAAGGGAACTGCAGAAAATTGAGACTTTATCACTCTTAGGTGCATGTTAGAATAATGTACTTGCAACTAATTTCTTTCTTAATATTTTCTTCCTTTCCAGCTTTCCAACCTTGTCCCTTTTTCTACTCCCTTGTCTGTCTGTTTCATGTGCAAAGATTAAGAATTGAAGAAATGACATCCATCAATCTCTGAGAAATACAGAAAAATACGAGTTGAATAGAATGTTGATTTTGAGGGGAACAAGATGAGTTCTAGCTCTGAGGCAAATTTGGCTTTAATTTCTTTGGTGCTATTTCTGTCAGAGTAGAATGCATGACCTAATAGTCTTTCAGAGACTAGAGTTAAAAGGATACTCATACCTACCTTATGGAGATGTTGTGACAGTTAAGTAAAATTTCTTGGGGAAGGAGTAGCACATTGTATGATGAGATCAAATGTTACTGAATAGTATTGAAGCCATTTGGGAAAATATTGTGAACTTGATTTGAAATTAGAACTTTCTCAGGGAGGATGGGGGTAGTTTCTTGTGGAAACTTTCTTGCATCCATAGATAGTTGTGGGTAAGAGAAAAATGCTGTGTATTTGAAAGGCTGTGGAATGAGAATAACCAGGGTTATCGCTGACCCCTGCAGCCATGCCCAGAGAGGGTCTTAAGGACCTATTTCTTTCTGTATTGCCAGTTTTCAGCACAGTGCTCACTACAGAGTTGATACACAATGGTGTCTTTTGAATGGATGAATGGATGGCTGGGAGAATGGAAGTGGTGAAGAAACGGTTGTTGCCAGAAGCCAAATGTGCTGATGAGAACCTGTCTCTTATCTAATAAGCTCTCCTGTGGAGAAGGCCTGGCAAGAAAGGTGAATTCAGGTGTGTTTCAATGAGACTCTCAGTGCCACAGTGACGTGCTCTGGTTTGCTTCAGGAACCATGGTGGGATCTGGTTTTTGTTTTGCTTTTACTTTTTTTTTTTTTTTTTACATTTTTGAGACTTTTAAAATTTCTTTCAGGGTATTATTTTATTTACTTATTTATGTTTAATGTTTTATTTATTTTTTGAGGGAGACAGAGAGAGAGAGAGAGCGTGAGAGAGAGCATGCACAGCTGGGGAGGTGCAGAGAGAGAGGGAGACACAGAATCTGAAGCAGGTTCCAGGCTCTGAGCTGTCAGCAGAGAGCCTGACGTGGGGCTCAAACTCACGAACCATGAGATCATGACCTGGGCCAAAGTCAGAGGCTTAATGACTGAGCCACTCAGGTGCTCTTCAAGGTATTACTTTAAAATAAATATGAAGCTAGAGGGATGGGCTGAATGGGTGATGGGCATTAAGGAGTGCACTTGGGATGAGTGTTGGGTGTTATATGTAAGTGATGAATTACTGAATTCTATTCCTGAAATCATAATTACACTGGGTTAGCTAGCTTGGATTTAATTTAAAAACTTAGGTAGAACACTGTTATTAAGCAGACTTCTTACAGAGATTGAGATACAGGGCTGCCTAGCTCCAATCCCTGAAATAGAGCAACTGCATGCAATAAAAGCCGAGTAGAACTGCCCTGAATCCTAGTGTTAGTTTTGTTCCTCAATCACAGAATTATTACCCAGGTTTTTAAAGAATTCTCTTTACAAAGAGAAGTCTCTGCAACAGAGGATTTAAGTACCAGTAATAAAGGCCGGATGCTAGCAGGGATTTCATTTCATCACTGTTACCCTCATTATAAATGAAAAAAATATTTTATTGCTTCCTCCAGATACAGCATTTTACTATATGCCACCCTCTGTCTCATGGTACAACCTTTATAAATTCAATAAACTAATACAAAGTTGAAGCCATTAAAACTGTTTAATGGTTCCAAAGACATATATAACTACAATGTTTATAGTATGCAAGATGAGACTTAGAAACATCACAGAAGTTCAAGATAATGGTAAACATTTTTATTTGGAGGGAAAAAAGCTCTTTGTGTTGTTGAATGATTTCTAAGTTTCTCCTAGTTTATTTTCTCTGCTATTTTCAATAAATCTTGCAAAATTTTAGGAATAGCATCACTTTTGTTAGAGCTTTTGCAAACTATGCTGCTTTTGGCAAGTATAATAGACACTCGCAGTTACCTATCCAGTATCCATTTCCTTTCTCTCACTTCCTTGCTAGGGTATCCCTAATATGTTTAAGGTAAAAAAGTGCTCCATTAAACATTCACCTTCCCTGCTCTTATATTAAGGCCATGTGAATCCATTAGTACCAATGAGGCTAGGTCAAATTCTGAGGAGTGTTCCTGGGTAAGCTTTTGTCTTTCCTGACTGTTATGGGCTGAACATTTGTTTCGTCCAAATTCATGTGGTAAGTCCTAGCCCCCAGGGTGATGGTATTTGGAGGTGAGGCCTTTGGAGGGCAATGAAGTTTAGATTAGGTCAAGAGGCTGGGATCCTGCTACAAATTATTTGTAGCAGTCCCTGCAGGATTAGTGCCCTTACAAGAAGATGAAGAAGACGGGGGCGCCCGGGTGGCTTAGTCGGTTAAGCGTCCGACTTTCGCTTAGGTCATGATCTCGCGGTTCGTGGGTTCGAGCCCCGCGTCGGGCTCTGTGCTGACTGCCAGCCTGGAGCCAATTTCAGAGTCTGTGTCTCCCTCTCTTTCTGACCCTCCCCTGCTCACGCTGTCTCTCTCTCTCTCCTAGAAATAAATTTTTAAAAAATATTAAAAATAAAAAAGGAGATGAAGAAGACGAGGATAAGGATAGAGGAGAAGGAGAAGAAGGAGGAGGAAGAGGAAGAGGAAAGGGAGGAGGAGAAGGAGGGGAAAGGGAGGAGGGAGAATGAGAAGAGACAGATATCCATCCCCCTCAACTTAACCTGCCCTGGCCTCATGAAGGAGGAGGCATAGACACCAAAGAAAAAGCCAGATGCACACATAAAAGAGAAAGTGGCCATATATGAGCCAGGAAGAGAGCTCTCATCTGATGTACAATCTGCTGACACCTTGATATTGGACTTCTCAGCCTTCAAAACTGTGGGAAAATAAATATCTGTGTTTAAGTCACATAGTCTATTGTATTTGTTACAGCAGCCCTAACAGACTAAGACAGTGACAAAAGACAGTAGATGAGGCTCTTGCTCTTCCCTCCTACTTCTTTCAGCTTCAAAGATACTGTGATGTCCAAAGCTAAAGCAGACATCATACAATCATAGAGTGACAGGTGTAGAATAAAACCCAACATATTAAGGATGGAAGGAGCAGAAAAAGAGAAAGAACTTGGGTTCTTAATGGCATCTTTGAACATTTAACATGTTGTAATCATTTGCTTCCAGACGTATTGTTTCCTGGGAAAAAGAAACTGTTATTTATTTAAGCTACTGAAGGTGGGTTTCCTGCTCTTTGCAGCTTAAAACATTCATAAAAGTGAGAAATGGCTATGGTTCATTAATACTCAGCTTTGCTTATCTGCATAGAGGATTCAATTCTTGTTTCTTAGCAATTTCTCAAAGTAGCTGGATGTAATATCAAATAGAAGTATCTTCATTAGGTCAATCTTCTCAACAAATAAATTTTTAAAGGCATAACTAAGTAGACTCTTTTTTTTTAATTTTTTAAATTTATTTCTGAGATAGAGACAGCATGAGCAGGGGAGGGTCAGTGAGAGAGGGAGACACAGAATCTGAAACAGGCTCCAGGCTCTGAGCTGTCAGCACAGAGCCCGATGTGGGGCTCGAACCCACGAACCGTGAGATCATGACCTGAGCCAAAGTCAGACACTTAATCGACTGAGCCACCCAGGTGCCCCTAGGTAGACTCTTTCTAAGGAGAAATTGTTGGTGCCCCAAATATTCTTTGATAAATTTTTTAAGGAACTCCTATTATCTCACTGAATTTAGTAATGACCTTTGCAACAGTATCTCTTCAGGCTTTTGTTTCTTTGGCTAATCCTTTGCAGATGATACCAGCATAAAAAATACACTTTTATCAGAACCTGGAAGACTATTTTCTGGCAGTCTTCAACTACTGTAAAAAGTCAAGTCTGTAATGAACTGATAGAATGGGGTTGATTTTGTTTGTTGCTTTCAAGGCTCAGACATTAAAGTATCTGAAAATGCAATTCAAATACTTGCATTTGCTTATAAATTATTTGTAGCAGTCACTGCAGGACCGCATTCCACCAACCTTTTACCTGTACCTTTGCCTGTCTGTGCATTACAACACTGATTGTCTTCCACAGATGACAGTTGCATGACACTTTGTTCAGGGAGTCTTTCATTTTCATAACTGGAAATGCTTATTGATATATGTTATTCATCTTAAATGTCATCATAACATTTTCTCTTGTTTGGTTCTATTCATCTCACATTGCCCAAATCACAATCTAGTCCTGGGTACACCAGGACAATGACTGAAGTACTAGCCTTGGGACAATGGAACAATTGTACTCTTTGATAATTTATCTCTTCTCTCTTTTTATCTTATTTAATTTTATTTTTTATTTTTAAAAAAATTTAATGTTTTATTTATTTCTGAGAGAGAGACAGACAGACAGACAGCATGAGCAGGGGAGGGTCAGAGAGAGAAGGAGACACAGAATCTGAAACAGGCTCCAGGCTCTGAGCTGGCTGTCAGCACAGAGCCCAATGTGGGGCTCAAACCCATGAACTGTGGGATCATGACCTGAGTTAAAGTTGGAGGCTTCAGTGACTGAGCCACCCAGGCGCCCCTCTCTTCTCTCTTTTTAGATCACACTGAAGTTTTTGTTTTTTAAGTTGTAACTGCTCAAATTCTTGAGCTTTTAGATCAGAGACTCCAAATACTTAGTAGAGAGGTCTGGGCTGCACAGAACCAAGCCAACCAACACCAACCAACCAACCAACCAACCAACCAACCAACCAACCAACCAAAGTCTTTGACTTACATAGAGAATCAGCTCAAGGCAAAGATATGTAATAGAACACATTTCTTGTCATTATCCTCTCCATTGACTTATCCTGCTTCTTGTTCTCTTTCATAAACCTGCAGAGCCTAGTTGGTTAGTTTTTCATGTTACTTGGGGCTTTGTATTCTAAATCCTTGTACATATTCTATTCCTGCCCAAGCAAACATATCTTATGTCTCATTCATTCAGCATTCCTGTCTTGACTAAATGTCACGTCGAAGGGGAATGGGGCATGCCATTTTAAATAATGCCTTAATATATTTAAGTTCCAGAATTATTCAAAACATTAAAAAAGTGTGATCCTTTATTCAAAATAATTTATAGTTATTGGGGGTACTAATGTAAGCTATTAATAGATGTTTATAACTTGCAGAATTATTCAAGGAATGAGGTACATTCTTGTTTTCTAGCAAATGTTTGATGGATGGATTTCTTTTATGAACCATCTTAAAAATGGTTGAATTTACCTTAATGATTTCACACAGCTTCTGACCAATGGGAAAAATAAAATTATAAAAACTATTTTTTAAGATGATATATTGAGCCATAGAGAGATTTAGCTACTTTCTTTCTTTTTTTTTCAATGTCATACAATGACTTGTTGGTATGGATGGAACTGAATTTACCCCATTTTCAATCCTGCAAATTACTGCAGATTTTATGATTCTGTTTTCTTGCCATGACCAATATTTATTGTGAAACAGTCAAGGTCAGATTTTCAATTCTATCAGTGAGCAATTGCATGGAAACCCACTGGATTGGCTAAGAGGTGAGTAATCAGAGTTAGCCCCAAACAGCCAGATTGACCATGCAACAATTTCTTCCTAAATGTGATCATCTGTAGCCTAATTCCTGTTAAGTATAAATCAATGTTATTTAAATAGCCTCCTGAAAGAACACTGTATCACCTTCTAAAGACATTTGTCTTCAGCTGGATTGATACCTAATGACCATATACTCTGAAAAATAGGACCGTTGGAGGATTTGCTATAGATTTTGGTGTGCAAACTGCAACCATTTGAATTCATGTAACATATATTTCAAAACAAAACTCCTTCTTTTAACTGAAACCCAGATAAAAGAAGATAATTCTAAGTTATAGTGTCAGGAGATCAGTAGAAGAGTGAGTGGAAGGAGTGGGAGAGCCTTGGGAAACTTGAGTATGTGGCCTGTGTGTCAATACTCTCATACAGATGTTTCCACTTTTGTTGCTATAAAGAAGAAACCAAATATGACCATTTGTCAACACCTGGAGAAAACTTTAAAGAGGTGATTGTGCAACACATAAAAGGATTTTCTAAGCAACAGTCTGTCAGGAACAATCACTCAGTTTAAGAAAGGGAAACATTAAATACTCAATTTAAGAAAGGGAAACATACAGAATTGCTTTGAAGGTTGAAATAGCCAGCTGATTAAACTTTTATAGTACATAAAACCCCATAATTCCTCTTTTCAACTGTTTCTCCTTTTGAGTTGGATTTATTAGGAAAATCCATAAATTATCAGGCTATCGTCAGCATAGTAAATGCCTTGGAAAGCTTGAATCATTCTTCTGAATTTTATGAAATTATTTTGAAGCTGGAATTCATATACAGAAGAAAGGATCTGAGGATCTCTGCATATAACTTTTACTTCCCATGTTTGAAAACATGGGAAAAAGATGTCCAAATTAGTATTGTTCTGACCTCTGCTCTTTTCTATTTAAAAGATCCTGTAGAGGATCTATTTTTCAGATAGTATTACTTTCAAAGTTCAGAAGTAAGGAGAAAACAGTCTCTATTTTCTTTTCTTATTGCTGTAAAACACAAAAGATACTTTGAGGAGCATTTTATCTGAGCAGGACTTTTCTGTATTCTGGATGCTGTTTGTCTTACACAATAGGGTTTGAGTATGTGTTTGCTGATTAGTATTTCTGATTAGGACATAGATAATCATCTGAAGTAAGTGCTGCTGGATATTTTTGGACTTCACATAAATATACATGAGTGTGGATGGCAGGAAAATAGTAAATAACAATGCAACGCTGAATGATTAGAGTCTAATATGCTATGTTGTCAGGGAAGAAATGTGGGTTCAATTTCCAGTTGTAGCCTTTTATAACTCACCCAGAGTTTAGTGCAGTAGGGACTGACCCCGTATAAATGCGTGTTTGGTGTTTTGCTACCAAACCAGAAAAAGAATCAGATTTCTAATTCCAGAATTATTCTTTCTCCTCAATGTTCATTTGTGTTTTGAAGTATGTGATCAATTATACTGATGCCTTTCTGTTGGATGTTTCTAAAGGTCTTCCTAAGGAAAAAAAAAAGGAAGATAGAAAACAAATAAATAAAAATTTACTGTGTTCATTAGACTGAGACATTAATCATGTCATAACTTTGAAAATGAACGAACATTTTAAAATTTTGACTTCTTTTTCAATCCATCTTTATGCCAGGAAGCAAACAACTTCCTGTGCACTTGTGATTTCGTCTGTTATTCTGCGTGCTAGTGTTGCCTGTGCCGGGCTGGGTGTCCATGTTAATTCATAGACTGCACCCTCTTCTCCCTGTGCACAGCAATTTCCCTGTGAGTGGTGGTAGGGACGGGACTGTGCATTCTTCTGTTTACTTTATAGTTGGTGAAGCTGAGATGTAGGGATGAAGACATTACTCTTAAGTTATGGCCTGACTCAATGCCAAAGACAAGAACTCAGGGCATTCTAATTCCCAGTTCTATGAAATACCAGCTTTTATTTTTCTCTTCATCTTAGCTTCATCGTCTCTTCTGTAAATCAGGCCCCGTGGCCTTACCACAACACTGACTGCCAAACACCTGCACTTAACACCCTGTAAATGGGCTGTCAGGACTCGCCGGACAAGAGTCTAAAATAAATGGTCTGAAGCTTGCTTCAAAGAAGACAAACTGACCCCATGATTTTAATTCCTGTTCCATTCCCAAAGCCCACTGACATAACCAAAGGAATATAAAAACATGTAAAAATCTGTCTGAGCTTCAAAGCAAGGAGGGATGCCCTCCAACGTGTCAGAGAAATCTCAGCAAAACACACTATAAGTGACAATAAGCTCCAGAATGGGCTCTGACCAAACTGTGAATCACTGTGTAGGAGAGAGTAAAGGCTGCCTCAGGGAATAAGTGGATGCAGTCCTAAATAGAGCATGTGCTGAGAGCTGTGTAGGGGGAAGGCAGGAGCAAGCCCTCGAGAAGTTAGGGTGGACAGCAAATCTCAGTTCTTTCAGAAACTGAGGATACATGAGTGTCAACAAATAGTGGTAGGCATCCGCATGCATTCTCAGCTAACATTTGATACAGAGGGAATGAGTTTCAAGGAACTGCCAACGGCGGGAATGATACCCTTTCAGGGCTAGATCATATACTGCATACCTTTTGTAGAATTGAGAGTGAAATTTCAGGGTCAGAGCCTGTCTAACAGTTTTCACATACACTAGGATCTCTGACTAAATGCAATGCCTCCATGATATTAGACCATTTCCTCTCCTTTTAGTCCTCGGCTTAAAGGTGAGAGTCTTTGTCTGAAGGCTTTTTGCCCCAGAGCCACCTGCTCCCTCAGTGCTAGCGAGAAGTGAGAGTAATGGCGGTGAAGGGCTGTCCAGGTCTATGGGCTTCTCTCCCAGAAAGTTGGAAACATTTGCTCAGGGCACAAAGGGCAGAGATTTTAGCTGATGTTGAAATGTTTACAGCCTTCCAGTGCTTAATGCCAAAAGGCCTCTGTTTTCAGGTAAAGATCTATTAAACCTGCCTAGTTGGAACCCATTTAATTTCAACAAACCTTAGCTTTCCTCCTGACCTGTAAAGAAGCCATCAACATCTACAAGGTTCCTGATCAGATACAGCACAGGATTTGCATATGTAATTTATTCTCTCCCAGGACACCCATGTAGTCTTCTTACAGGAATCTTATGATTCCTGGTCTCTAGGAACAATGGTTTTTACATGAAACGTAAAAATATTTTATATAAGGGGCAGCGGGGTGGCTCAGCCAGCTAAGCATCTGATTCTTGATTTCAGCTCAGGCCGTGATCTCATAGTTTGTGAGATCTAGCTCTGGGTCAGGCTCTGTGCTGACAGCATGGACTCTCTCCCTGCCCCTTTCCTAGCTCATGCACATGCTCTCTTTCTCAAAATAAATAAGTATTTAAAAATTATTTTACATAAAAAACTTAAAAAAAATTTCTTCATAAAGTGGAAACATCATTCCATAGATGGTGCCAAGGGGAATTTGGTGGCGTTTGGCACCTTTTGGCATTTTCTTGGTAACCCCCAATAAGAGCGAGAGGAGTCTAGCAGATGGTCCTGCCCATGTCTTGTTTCTAACAAGAGAATTCAAATCTGTTAGAAAAAGGAAGGCAATATACTCTTGCTCAGTTTGAGCAATATACTCTCAGTTTGAGACTCAAGGGTAAACTAAAATGCTTTATCACAGCTGTAGAGACCCTGGACTGAGGCTCCCTCTGCCCATCCCCACCTTCTGCATCCTCACATTCTAACTCTGATCTGTGGAAGCAGACACGGCAAAGCCGGTCTCCTTCTTTCCCTTATATGGACCACAAAGCATTTACAAAGAGAACAAGACATTCTTTTAAAAAATCTCCTTTCCTAATTCTGGACAATAAACTGTTCTTTTCTCCCGTCCAACCACCAACAGTCTCCCACACTTGAAAGATGAAAAAAATGGAGGAAAATCAACAGATATATAAAAAAGTCTCAGCCCTTCATCAGAAAGGGATTTAAAGAATCACAGCAAAAATCTCCCTATGAAGCAAACTTACTACATGGAACTGGAGATAACTTCTGACACTTTAAGTTGTGTTTTTGAAAGAGCTTAAAAGGCCATTGCATCTATGAAAAGGGAAACATTTAAGGTAAAGAATGATAAAAAAAAAAAAAACACAGCTTCATGCTTTATAATATAAAAATACCACAATGGATCTTTCCTACACTCTGAATTTTATGAAAATAAAAATCTCCCCTCCCAAGCATACAATATTGAACAGATGCAGCAAATGTATAGAAGAAAGGTAAATGTGAACAATAGAACACAGAGGGAAAACGTTAACAATGATACAGAGATGTTTACTATGAATTATAAAAAAGGCTCATGATGAACTTACTCAGGAGATTGAATGTAATGTGACTTCCAGAGAGAGAAAAAACTAGTGCTGAAGAAACCATAAAGAAAAAAATCAAGTTTTCCCAGGTTGAAGATAACCTTGAATCTTCATATCAGTTATGCAATTGGGAAAAGTTAGTTAAAACAGTCCATATTTGGAAATCTTGTTGAAATTTCTGTATCCAGGCAGAAAATTCCAACGACTGCCAATTAAACTTCTTGGAAATAGTTACAGAAGATAATGAAATAACACTGAGTTTTGCAGCAAAAATCATTGTGACCCAAGAATTGTGTATCTGTCCAAAGATTATTCATGTGCAAGAGCAGTAGAAAGGCACTCTGAGAGATGAAGGAAATCAGAAAGCAAATTACCAATGTGCTGTTTTTGAAAACATAAATCAATAAAATATTTGTAACTTACCGAGAAATGCATTGAAATGAAGTTATGAATGAGAAAGATGGAGAGATTAAAAAAAAAAAAAAGGCTCCTAAGTGAATGCTGTACCTTCCTTCCATCAGTTTCCTGAGTGGATTTCTCTTTAGCTTCTGTGGCATGGTCACTTCATCTTGCTATGGTGGTCTCCATGGCTAGTCTGTTGATTATTAATTTAGTGTTCACACCACTTTGGACTTGAGAATGGTTTGAGAAGGCCAAGCTTGCCTTCTGGTGGGGTTGGAAAGCAGCCTGGGAAGTTCTCTCTGGATTTCTAAGCAAATGTGGGGCAATAGTTCCCCTTTAAACTTCATTATTACCCCAGATTATATAACACATCTCCCCTTCTTTTAGCTAGAACTCAGGAATGGCAAATCAGGCCACTCATCTGGTCATTTTAACCCATGCCTCCTCCTCTTCTCTTTCTCCCCACTCCCTCACACATTCCTACCTGGAGGAGTCAAGTTTCCTTTAATTTTCTGAGTTGTATCTCCCCTCTTCCAGATTCCTGCTAAGCCTTATCAGAGTTCAGTTAGACCTCCCCTAGATTAGAAAAAAATTCTCCAACTTTGATTGTTACTATGCTAAAAGAGGGAGATTGAGGGATTTGAGAAATCCTTAGCAATACATTATCCTGACTTGTCTAACTATTCTCTGCTCTACACTTCTATTTTGACAAGCTTTATATTTCCTTAATCTTTCTCTTTAAACAAGTGTGAATGTTGTCCTGGGCACATCAACACTTAGGGAGGACACAGCGAAAGTTTTGTGTTTGGAAAGGCAAAGTGGAAAGCACATTAAAAATTGTGTGTGTGTGTGTGTGTGTGTATCTGATTTCATTTTGAGAGTTACTGGTAATGTTTTCTAAAAATGTTTTCCTATTTTAGAGTCTCTTTTATAGTATGTATGTCTATTTTTCCATGCTTTTGTCGAACAATGGATGTTATTATTTTTCTTTCTTTTTTGTTTTTTTTTCACTTTTTGTCAATCTGATAGAGAAAAAATATCAAATATCTCTTATCTCATTTCTTATCACAAGGAGGATTGTATCTTTTTATGTTTATGGTTTTTTTGTTGTTGTTATGTCTACTTCTTCTGTTAATGGCATATGAATATCCTTTCCTAATTTTCTACTAGGTTATTTAACTTTTCTCATTGATGTAAACTTCTTACTGATTATATGAGGATGTTAAACATATAAACACTCAGAATGGTGTCTAATATATAGCACGCATGCAATATGGATTGTTTTGGGGAAATATAATAAAAACCAAAAATCTCCCAACCCAGAAAACTCTCCATGAAGATAGTAGAGAAAGAAAACAGTTTTATTATTGAAGAAGCATCAAACCATAATCCCATGCACATCACAGGCAATCTGATAAGAGATTGCACAAACAAGAATTTCACCCCCTTATACAGCCAAGCAAACACAACCCATTCCATACATGTTCTCAAGATAAACAATAACTAGATCTGAGGTTAGTGGACTGAACAGACCATTTGTCACACACGGTTTATCCTGGATTCACCTGGTAATTGTGATGACCATCAGTGTTAGCTAATTGACTTTATCCAGAGGAAAAGCAAGGTTGTCATAGCTTTATGACAGGTAGTTTTGCAACATGGAGCAAGGTTCCTACTAAAATTAGGTGCTAGCCTCCCAAGAAAATAGGGAGACAGGGGTGCTCTCTCCCTTGATGATTACATTTCAAATAGATGGCTCTCAGGTCCTTGAGAAAGACAGTTTTGGATCATAAAGCTGACAAAAGGCCTATCTAGTTTTCAAAAGGATTTATATATATATATTTCAAAGACATGAGAAAGTACCTTACAATTACAAGTGTTCTAAAGTCAATGCTTTAAGAAAAAAGAAGGAAAATCTCTTATTTTCAACAGGAAGAATTAAGCTCCTTACTTTTAGTTTGTATTTGCCCTTACAGTTGCTGATAATATTATCATTGTTGTTATTTGAATGTGCCTTTTAGATTAGGAATATTACATTCCACTTTACTATATACTCAGTGAAAACAAAGCAAAACAAAAAGGAAACAAAACTCAAAAATGCTGGCTTTTGAGGTCTTACCCAGCCTGGGCACTGCTGTCACTCAGATCTCACCTAGATGACACTCCCCAGTTTACTCCCCTCCTGCCACAGGGGAATATACTCCCAGACTCTGTTCTGGCTGTTGTCTTTTCTTGTAACATCATCCCCCAGATATGTGCAGTTTTATTCCTTGTCATTTTTCAAATGACACTTTCTTACTGAAGGTTACCTTGACCACTCTATTTAAAATGATATGTTCATCCTGGTCCTGGCACTCCCACCTAGAAATCCGTATCCCTCTCCTTGCTTCAGTTTTATCTATAGCACTTATCATCTCTCTCTCTTTTTTTTAATAATGTTTTTTATTTATTTCTAGGAGAGAGAGAGAGACAGCGTGAACAGCGGAGAGTCAGAGAGAGAGGGTGTCACAGACTGAAACAGGCTCCAGGCTCTGAGCTGGCAGTCAGCACAGAGCCCGACGCCGGGCTCGAGCCCACAAACCGCGAGATCATGACCTAAGCGAAAGTCGGACGCTCAACCGACTAAGCCACCAGGCGCCCCAGCACTTATCATCTCTTAATAGACTAGAAACTTTACTATTTATTTTGTTTGTTCTCTTGTCTCCTCCCTCTCATTAGAAGGCAGGGGGCAGGGAGACACAAGATATTGTCTATTTTCTTCACTGCTTTGTCTCTAGGGCTGAGTAAGCTCTCAATAATATTTTGGAATGGATGAAAAAATTGATAAATATACATTGACATCTTCATCGATTTTTCATTGTGTACATAGGGTGTTTCATATAGAAATGTTTTCATCGTTATATAGCCAAATCTATCAATCTTTTCTTTTATGGTGTCTGACTTTCAAGTCTTCCTTAGAAAAATTTTTCAAGGGGCACCTGGGTGGCTCAGTCAGTTAAGCATCTGACTTCAGCTCCCAGGTCATGATCTCACAGTTCATAAGATCAAGCCCTGGACAGGGCTTTGTGCTGACAGCTCAGAGCCCGGAGCCTGCTTCAGATTCTATGTCTCCCTCTCTCTTCCCCTCTCCCAATCACCCTCTGTCTCTCTCTCTCTCTCTCAAAAATAAATAAACATAAAATGTACCACGTACCATGGTAATATAAAATGTTAACAGTAGAGGAAATTGGGTTTATAGTTTAGAGATGTCCTTTGTATTATGTTTGCATCTTTTCTGTAAATTTAAAATTATCCTAAACTAAGAAGAAGTTTATTTAACGGTGTTATCTTTTCTCTGATCATGTTTACAGTTTTGATTTTAGTTTTGGATTTTAAGACTATACTGGAATGGGGCTCCTGGAAGGCTCAGCTCGGTTGGTTGAGTTTCTGGCTCTTGATTTTGGCTCAGGTGACAATTCCAGGGTCATGGGATCGAGCCCTGCATCAGGCTCCGTACTGACCATGAAGCCTGCATAAGATTCCCTCTCTCTCCTCCTCTGCTCCTCTTCTCTGCTCAGGTTCTCTCCCAAAATTAAAAATTAAAAAAAATAGTTTAAAAGACTACACTGGAATGACTTTCTTGTTGTTCTTATATTGTGTGAAGTAGAAGACATTTTAATTTTTCCCTTTAGGACAGTCAGTTGTTACTGTTTGAAATGCTGTACATAACATGTATTCATTTAAGGAAGTACATTCTTATTTTCTTAAAATATCTGAACTCTTCTCATACATTTATTCTTTTAGATTAATTTTATAATTGGGTCAGTCACCAAGTTTTATAGAAATTCCCATTGTTATTTTGATTTTGATTGAGATTGTATATGTACAGGATAGATATTTTTGGTAAAATATTACTGCATTAAATTAATATACTTAATGTTCCTTATATGCAAAGATATTATAATCAGTAATAAAAAAGAATATGCAAGGTACATGAACAGGCAAGTTAACTGATGAGAAATCAAAAGATCAATGGCATACAAAATTTATATAAGAGATTTCAAGCTAAAGAATCATCAATAAAATACAAATTAAAAAAGAGTCAGCACTGTTTTTTTCTCAAGTGGAAAAGATTAAAATGAGCAATAATGCCTGGCTCTTGCAAAGATGTAGTTAAATAGGGTCTCATATATTGTTGGCAGGAAAGTAAATTTTGTACAGTCTTTCTGGAAAACAAATTGGTAATTTCTTTCAAATTCTCAACATTTTGAACACACATTTATCAACTTTATCTACTTCTGAAGATCCCTCACAAGAAATAATCATGCAAAATATAAATTGTAAAAACACTTCCCACAATACTGCTTTATAATAGTGAAGATAACCCAGTTTTACATTAAGGCATAGTTGAATAAAATTTGTTATATATGTACAGTGGAATCTCTCTCTATACAATTCTGTATCATGATAAGCCAACCAGAACAGGCTTGGTAGGAGTGCCATGAGATTTGTTCACATATGAGGAAGAAATATCATATATAGATTTTTCATGGACTGAAATAAGTATGGATTTTTAAAAAGGCAAATTTGCATGTGGTCTCTAGAACATAATCTCTTTTCCCCCTTTGGGTAAGCTGAATGACTGAAAGCTATCAAAGAGAGCTATTTGTCTTTGAGCAAACTAACCATTATCAGGAAAGACAAAATTTCAATTATTTGTGGCTTTTCTAATTCAGACATGGAGTATATGTGATCTATTTGGATCTGTTGGTTGTGGGTGTCCTGCCATTGACACCCACACTTCAGGTAATTTTCCAGGTCTGTACCACTCTGTTATGATGTCTCAGCTTCCCCTTTAAGTCAACCTCTGATTCCAGTGATCTTAAGCTGACTCAGAGAACTTAAGTTCTTTTTCAGTGTACCACTATCAAGGGGAGGTCACGTTGGTATGACAACTACTTAGCAACAATTAAGCACCTGGGCATCAGATAGTAGAGAGGCAAGAAGTATAGGGACAACAACAGAAATGTTAGAACTCACTTCATAGCCAATATTCTAGTTGGGCTAGGCCTAAATGGAGAGTAGTTCCATGGGTTAGTTTGGTCAGTCTTAGATGACCAAGTGCCTCTGTTTTTTTTTTGTTTTGTTTTGTTTTGTTTTGTTTTTTAGTTGACTGAGTTCACTTCAACGAAAGGAGTTCAGGTTCAACTGTGTATGCATGAGAGGGCCATCTGTTAATGCAAGAATATTCCTGGGAGTACACACTGAGCGGACGTAAAGTATTCTTTATGATAACAGGTCAGTACCAACTCCTCTCTGGACTTAATTTGTCTCATTGTGGAGGACCATTACCTTAGATGAAACTAAATAGAGCATGTGCTAATTTTGAAATAGATTTTTCATAAAATGACTGGACTATAACTATTCTTATCTTTGATGTTTCTTAAGCCCCTTTGCAGCTCTGGGGGATATCAGTATCAGCAGTTAATTGTACAGTACTAAGGTCCAATTAAAATGTATCAGGGTTGGGAGGGGCCAAGATGGAGGAAGAACATGGAAGGTTTTTTTGTCTATCTCATCCCTGAAATCCAGCCAGATCAACATTAAACCATCTTGCACACCTAGAAAACTGATTTCAGGATTAACACAATAATCTGCACAACCTGAACCACAGAACTCAGCAGGTATGCGGTGCAAAGAGGTGAATTGGAGGAGAGAGAAGCTGTGGAGGGCAGGGAGCTGCTTTTGCTTGTGGAGAGAGAACTGAGAGAGGATGGGGAAAGGGGGTGGGGCAGTGCGGCGGTGGGGGAGAGTACAGAAAAGCATCCCCCTGGCCTGAGAGTAGCTGGAGAGAAAAAAAGAGTATGCAAGAGACTGAAAGAAAAAGGGAGAAAAGAGAAAGGAAAGGGTTTAAATTCCATTAAGACCCTATAAACAGGGGAAGCACAGAGTCTGAAACTCCACAGCTTGATACCTGGTGGTGCTCTGGAGGGAAGGGCAAATCCCCAGAAGCAGAGAGTGAGGTCCTTGAGGTCCTGGGGCCACATAGGGAGAGGTGGTTCCCCTGCTGGAAGGACATTTGGTATGAGGCTGTGCAGGCACACCACTGGCAAAGGTCCCAGTGGACCCTGGAGAACAAATACATTTTCTGGTGCTGGAACAAAGACATTAAGGGGGAAGTCTGATGCTAGATGTATGTTTTGATTTCCCATAATCCCTGAAATGCTGCTGCTACATGATCACATGAACTTTTTCTGGGGTGCGCTGACACCCAGCCACAGTATCTGGACATTGGCAGCAGCATGGTCCCGTGACTGTTTCTGGGGGCCGGTGGGCTCATTGCTCAGTGAGACCTTCCCCACCAGTTACCACCCCCTCCTCCCCAGGGTTGGAATGTGTCAAAGCCATAGTCCCTCAGAAGTGAGGGGTTGGGAAACACAGCCGCATCTGAGATAAAACTCTGGAAGGAGGTGCTGCCTGGCAGCCTGAGAGCTTGGTAACAGACAGTTTACAAACGAGGAGTGGATAGAAATCAGAGACTAAGGGGGGGTGCATGATTGACAGTTGGGGAGAGCACAGAGTTCTGACACTAGAGACTATGTAGCTGGGTGACGCCATTTTCACCCCTCCCGCGCATGCCCATATGTGCCCACACTCGCCACAGCAATCTACCCCAGTAAGCTAAGCAGCTTAGTAGTGAAGGGAGCCATTACACTAAGCTGCATCCAACTGGGCCAACTGCAATTCTGAGGAAGAACACCACAAGTCTCTCTGCCTGCTTAGTTTACTGACTATAAAGTGCTTCATAGTTTGACTTCTAGGGGAAACTGATGTAATTTCAATCATATTTTGATCTGTTCACTGGTCCTTCTATTAAATGTTTTTTTTTTCTTTTTCTTTCCTTTTCCTATTCTTGAATACAGAAAGAGAAAAATCTATTTTTATTTTCCATTTTTATTAAAAATATTGTTCTCTAATTTTTTTCTACTATATATTTTACTTTTTGTAAAATTTTCAAATTCTACTTTACTTCCAGCATTTTATTATTTCATTTTATTCCATTTCATTATATTCATTTTTTCAAAATTTCAAATGTTTTCCTTTTTTCCCCCTTTTTTCTCTAATTTATCAAGCTCCTTTCGACAACCATATCAAAACACACCTAGGACCTAGCATCATTTATTTAATTTTTTTGTGTTGTTTTTAATTTTCTAATTAATTATTTTTTACGTTATTTACTTTGCTTCCTTCCAAATGATGAAATGAAGGAATTCACCCCAAAAGAAAAAACAGGAAGAAACGACAGCCAGGGACTTAGCCAACACAGATATAAGCAAGATGTCTGAACCAGAATTTAGAATCACCCATACTAGCTGGGGTCGAAAATAGATTAAAGTCCCTTTCTGGGGAGATAAAAAAAAGTAAAAGCTAGTCAGGATGAAATAAAAATGCTATAACCGAGGTTCAATCTTGAATGGATGTCACAGCAGCAAGGATGGATAAAGCAGAGCAGTGAATCAGTGATATAGAGGACAAATTTATGGAGAATAATGAAGGAGAAAAAAAGAGGGAGACTAAGGTAAAAGAGCATGATTTAAGAATTGGAGAAATCAGTGATTCATTAAAAAGGAACAATAACAGGATCATAGGGGTCCCACAAGATGAAGAGAGAGAAAAAGGGGTAGAAGGATTATGTCAGCAAATCATAACAGAAAACTTTCCTAACCTGGGGAAAGACACAAACATCCAAATTTAGAAAGCACAGAGGACTCCTATTAGATTCAACAAAAACTGACCATCAAAAAGGCATAGCATAGTCAAATTCACAAAATACTCAGGCAAGGAAAGAATCGGGAAGGCAGAAAGGGATAATAAGTCCTTAACCTACAAGGGAAGACAGATCAGGTTTGCAGCAGACCTATCCACAGAAACCTGGCAGGCCAGAAAGGAGTGGCAGCATATATTCCATGTGCTGAATCAGAAAAATATGCAGCCAAGAATTTTTTTATCCAGCAGGGTATCATTCAAAATAGAGGAGTGATAAAAAGTATCCCAGACAGACAAAAATTAAAGGAGTTCATGAGCACTAAACCAGCTCTGCAAAAAATTTTAAGGGAGATTCTCTGAGGGGAGAAAAGTGTAAAAAAAAAATAAATAAAAAGAAATAGAAAGAAAAGAAAAAAAAAAAAAAGACCAGAAACAACGAAGATAAGAAAGGACCAGAGAACACAACCAGAAACTCCAACTCTACAGGCAACATAATGGCAATGAATTCATATTTTTAAGTACATACTCTAAATGTCAATGGACTAAATGCTACAATCCAAAGACATAGGGTAACAGAATGGATATGAAAACAAGATCCATCTATATGCTGTTCACAAGAGACACATTTTAGACCTAAAGACACCTTCAGATTAAAAGTAAGGGGATGGAGAACCATCTATCATGCTAATGATCACCAAAAGAATGCTGGAGTAGCCATACCTGTATCAGACAATCTAGCTTCAAAATAAAGACTGTAACAAGAGACAAAGAAGGGCATTGTATCATGATTAAGGGGTCTACCCACCAAGAAGACCTAACAATTGTAAACATTTATGTTCCAAATATGAGACACCCAAATATATAAATCAATCACAAACACAAAGAAACTATCGATAATAATATCATAATAGTAGGAGACTTCAACACTCCACTTACAGCAATTGACAGGTAATCTAAACAGAAAATCAACAAGGAACCAATGGCTTTGAATGACACACTGGACCGGTTCAACTTAACAGATATATTCAGAACATTTCATCCTAAAGCAGCAGAATACGCATTCTCCTCCAGGTCACATGGAACATTCTCCAGAATAGATCACATACTGGGACACAAATGAGCTCTCAACAAATACAAAATGATTGAGATCATATCGTGCATATTTTCAGACAACAATGCTATGAAACTTGAAATCAACCAAAAGAAAAAATGTGGAAAGATAACAAATATTTGAAGACTGAAGACCACCTACTGAAGAATGAATGAGCTAACCAAGAATTTAAAGAGGAAATTAAAAGGTACATGGAAGCCAATGAAAATGATAACACCACAGCCCTAAATTGCTGGACACAGCAAAGCCAGTCATAAGAGGAAAGTATATAGCAATCTATACCTTCCTATAAGAGGAAGAAAGGTCTCAGATATGCAGCCTAACCTTACACACTAAAGAGTGGGATAAGAACAGCAAGTAAAACCCCAAACCATCAGAAGACAAGAAATAATAAAGATAAGAGCAGAAATCAATGTATCAAAACAAATAAACAAACCAAAAACGGTAGAAGAGATCAATGAAACCAGAAGCTGGTTATCTGAAAGAATTAACAAAATTGATAACCCCCTTGCCAGTTTGATCAAAAACAAAAAGTAAAGGACCCAAATAAATAAAATCAAGAATGAAAGAGGAGAGATCACAACCAACACATCAGAAATAAAAACAATAACAAGAGAATAATATAGGTAAGTATATACCAAAAAAAGGGCAGTATGGAAGAAATGGACAAGTTGTTAGAAACATATAAACTACCAAAACGGATAGTAAAGAAATCGAATGAGTAATCAATAATCTCCCAAAGAACAAGAATCCAGGGCCAGATGGCTTTCCAGGGGAATTCTACCAAACATTTAAAGAAGAGTTAACACCTATTCTCTTGAAGCTGTTCCAAAAAAAATACAAACGGAAGGAAAACTTTCAAACTCTTTCTTTGAAGTCAGCATTGCCTTGATTACAAAACCAAAGACCCCACTAAAAAGGGGAACTATAGACCAATTTTCCTGTTGCACATGGATGAGAAATTCTCAACAAGATACTAGCCAACAGGATCCAACAATACATTAAAAAATTATTCACCACGACCAAGTGGGATTTATACCTGGGATGCAGGGCTTGTTCAATATCTGCAAAACAATCAATGTGATACAACACATCAATTAAAAGAAAGGGCAAGAACCACATGATTCTCTCAACAGATGCAGAGAAAGCATTTGACAAAATACAGTATCCTTTCTTGATAAAAATCCTCAAGAAAGGAAGGATAGAAGGATCATACCTCAAGATCATAAAAGCCGTATATGAAAGACCTACCACTAATATCGTCAATGGGGAGAAACAGAGCTTTCCCCCTAAGGTCAGGAACAAGAGAGGGATATCCACTCTCGCCACTGTTATTCAACGTAGTATTGGAAGTCTTAGCCTCAGCAATCAGACAACACAAAAGAATAAAGGGCATTCAAATTGGCCAGGAGGAGGTCAAACTTTCAATCTTCACAAATGACATGATACTCTATATGGAAACCCAAAGATTCCACCAAAAAAAATGCTAGAACTGATCCATGAATTCAGCAAAGTCACAGGATATAAAATCAATGCAAGAAATTCGTTGTATTCCTATACATCAAAAATGAAGCAACAGAAAGAGAAATCAAGGAATCGATCCCATTTACAATTGCACCAAAAATCATAAAATACTTAGGAATAAATCTAACCAAAGAGGTGAAAAATCTATACACTAAAAAGCATAGAAAGCTTTTGAAAGAAATCAAAGAAGCCATAAAAAATTGGGAAAATATTCCATGCTCCTGGATAGGAAGAACAAATATTCTTAAAATGTCATCACTACCCAAAGCAATCTACATATTCAATGCAATCCTTATCAGAATGACACCAGAGTTCTTCACAGAGCTAGAACAAACTATCCTAATATTTTATGGAACAAGACAAGACCCCAAGTAGCCAAAGCAATCTTGAAAAAGAAAACCAAAGCTGGAGGCATCACAATCCCGGACTTTAAGCTGTATTACAAAGCTGTAATCATCAAGATTACTGGTATGGTACTGGCTCAAAAACAGACACTCTGATCAATGGAACAGAATAGAGAACCCAGAAATGGACCCACAAACGTATGGCCAACTAATCTTTGACAAAGCAGGAAAGAATATCCAATGGAATAAAGACAGTCTCTTCAGCAAGTGGTGCTGGGAAACCACTTGTGTAGAAAAATGAACCTGGACCACTTTCTTTTACCATACTCAAAAAATGGATGAAAGACCTAACCGTAAGACAGGAAACCATCAAAATCCTTGAGGAGAAAGCAGGCAAAAGCTCTTTGACCTTGGCCACAGCAACTTCTTACTCATCACATCTCCGGAAGCAAGGGAAACAAAAGCAAAAATGAACTACTGTGACGTCATCAAAATAAAAAGCTTCTGCACAGCAAAGGAAACAATCAGCAAAGCTAAAAGGCAACTGAAGGAATGGAAGAAGATATTTGCAAAACACATATCAGATAAAGGGTTAGTATCCAAAATCTATAAATAACTTATCAAACTCAACACCCAAAAAACAAATAATCCTGTGAAAAAATGGGCAAAAGACATGAATAGACACTTATCCAAAGAAGACATCCAGATGGCCAACCAACACTTGACAAAATGCTGAACATCACTCATCATCTGGGACATACAAGTAAAATCACAATGAGATACCATCTCCCACCTATCTGTCAGAATGGCTAACATTACCAACTCAGGCAATAACAGTTGTTGATGAGGATTTGGAGAAAGAGGATCTGTTTTGCACTGCTGGTGGGAATGCAAACTGGTGCAGCCACTCTGGAAAACAGTATGGAGTTTCTTCAAGAAATTAGAAATAGAACTACCCTATGACCCAGCAATTGCACTACCAGGTATTTATCCAAGTATACAGTTGTGCTGTTTCGAGGGGCACATGGACCCCAATGTTTATAGCAGTGCTATCAACAATAGCCAAAGTATGGAAGGAGCCTAAATGTCCATCAATGGATGAATGGATAAAGAAGATGTGGTGTGTATATACATATATGTATATATGTATATATATCCATGTGTATATATATATATGTATATATATATATCCATGTGTATATATATGTGTATATATATATATCCATGTATATATATATGTATATATATATATCCATGTGTATATATATATGTATATATATATATCCGTGTATATATACACACACACACACACACAATGGAGTGTTACTCGGCAATCAAAAAGAATGAAATCTTGCCATTTGCAACTATGTGGTTTGGACTAGAGAGTTTTATGCTAAGTGAAATTAGTCAGTCAGAGAAAGACAAATATATGATTTCACTCATAAGTTGAATTTAAGATACAAAACAGAAGAACATAAGGAAAGGGAAGCAAAAATAATGTAAAAACAGGGAGGAGGACAAAACATAAGAGACTCTTAAATATCGAGAGCAATCAGAGGGTTGCTGGAGGGATTATGGGAGAAGCAATGGGCTAAATGGGTAAGGAGCATTAAGGAATCTACTCCTGAAATCATTGTTGCACCATATGCTAAATTTAAAAATAAATAAATTATAAATAATAAATAAAATATAGATTATTTTTAAAAAATATTACGGTTAATAATATTCGTGTGCTGAATATATAAGGGAATATGATGATTAGTTTTGAGGTGAAAAGCAGTGGACTTTTGGGTATGGCATTTGGACTTCTGGGTATTACCAGAAGATCCTTAATAGAGAGATCTGGGGCTGAATGACAAATCCAGCAGTTGGAAAAGTTGTCAACCAGTGACTGGGGAAGGTGAATTAAGGAGTTCAAAGTCTCTGCAGGAACAAAAACAGTTAAGACAATAGCTGAAAAAAATAGGGGAAGAGAATCATAACACTCTATCTTGAACCAACATAAAGAAAAGGGGCAGGCAGTAAGAGAAGACAAATTAAATGCAAGTCCTTTGTCCTAAGCATGCACTTTGATTTAAAAGTCCTTGAATGAAACTTTATATTCTATTCTTCTGGCAGCTATTTGTTATTTTAGTGAACCTTGGAGTTGGACCCCTGGAGAAAATAGACTCCTAGGTTGTAGGATTTTGAGCAGTATTTATATTCGGAAACAAGAATCTGCCATGTATGACTTGCAGCATAAGCTCAGGATCTGTGGTAAAAATAGAAAAAATACCTGAAGTGGTCCCTTTAAGGCAGACTTTTATTTCTCTTTCAATCCATCCTCCCTCCTTATTTGTTATTATTCAGGGGTATGTCCGGGGATACTTAGAAGTACAACTTGCACCTCCTGGGCATATGACTGTGATATTAATTTTTGTTAGAACCTTGAAAGGTCAGAATTGAGCAAGGTAGAATGTGTCAGAGGTTGAGTCAATATGAGTCTCTCAGGTTTTTTTCTGTAATAATTACATATGGTGAGAGTTTAAGGGAATTTTGTGATATAAATCATGGTTTCTTTAGGGTAGAGTTGGAACTTCAGGCCAATATAGATTAAACTCTTCAAATTTTGACAGTTCTCTTTTATTAAAAAAATTATCACACAGTAAAATTGACTTCTTTTATTTTTGTGTATAGTTCTGTGAATTTTGACCTCTGTATAGACCATGAAACTATCATCACCATCAGGATGCAGGACAGTTCTGTCACTCCAAAACATTCCCTCATGGTCTCCATTTATAGTCACATCCCTGATCCACTTCACCCCTGGAAACCACTATAGTTCTGTGTTTTTGAAAATGTCATATAAATGGAAGCATACAATACATAACCTTTAAAATTGCCTTAGCTCAGCATAATGCCTTTGAGATTCATCGACATTATGTGTCAATAGTCCATTCCTTTTTCTTGTTGGCCAGCATTCTGTAGCATGGATGTACCAAAGTTTGTTTATATTTTCACCTATTGAACAACATTTGGATTGTGTCCAACTTGGGGCAATTATGAATAAAGTTGGTATAGAATTTTATATAGAGGCATTTTTCTTATTAGAAACTGGAGGAAAGGCTGTCCTTGTTATAAAGTGGCAAATGATTCATCTGAATTCTGTCGCATTTTGTGAGAAGTAGAATTTGTAAGTGATGAACATTTAGTTGAGGAGATTTCTAAGCAAAGTGCTGAAAGTATGGCATGGTTTCTCTTTGCTGGAGAGAGATAAATTGAAGAAGGAATTGTTAAGAAAA
Source organism: Hyaena hyaena (assembly GCF_003009895.1). Lineage (NCBI taxonomy): Eukaryota > Metazoa > Chordata > Mammalia > Carnivora > Hyaenidae > Hyaena > Hyaena hyaena. The sequence continues at coordinate 991,937 of NW_024080800.1, read as the reverse complement.
AAAGATACAAAAATATGAAGATTTGGAAAATTTGCAGCTTATCCATGCTGCAAAATGTAAGAAAGCATGCTCTACAGAGAACATCAAGGGTATGGTAGACACCCATTTGCTAAAGAGATTACAGGTATGATGCATCGATTCAATCAAACATCTCAACAGAAGTAAGGAATAGAGATAAGTTTCTCCAGGAAAGATCTGCGGAAGACTCTCTTTTCTGAAGACTTACGGGACCCCTTTTGAGTTGGAGACCAACAAAGGTTTTGAAAATGTTAGAGCAGCAGAAATGCTGCCAGTTTAGATTAAAGGGGACAGAGACTGGATGAAATAAAGGAAGGTGGCTGCTGGATTTCTGGGATTCTAAAAAGTAGGCCAATAGACTCATCTGTCTGTGAATATGGGTTATACATCAAGATAAGGGAAGAATGACACTGAAGGTGGTTTAGAGGTCAGCAAAGTGGCCACTGTCACCATGGATACAGAGGGAACAGTCTGGGGGGCTGATGCTGTCTCCTCTTCAGTTCTTGAGGTCATGACCACATTCTAGGTTTCAGAGGGTGGGCCATCTCCTCAGCTTCTTCTAGGAGAAACTAGGATGCCAATAATCAGGGCTGAGGGGAAAGGTTGCTACTCTTGTACTTTCAGATGTCAGAGCCACCTCAGTTGGCCTGGAGGACAGATCATTGAACCAAACAGAATTATTCTCAAGACCGAAAATTTAACGGGTTTGGGGTGCCTGGGTGGCTCAGTCAGTTGAGTGCCAGACTCTTGATTTCGGCTCAGGTCAAGATCTCATGGTTTGTGGGTTTAAGCCTCACATCGGGCTCTGTGCTGTTAGTGCAGAGTCTGCTTGTGATTCTTTCTATCTCCCTCCCTCTCTACCCCTTCTCCACTTGCTATCTATCTCTCTCTCAGAATAAATAGACATTAAAAAAATCTAATGGGATTTGCCCTGGTAGGTTTCACACTTGGGACCTATGGGTCTTTTCTTTGATTTCTCCAGTTTGGAATGGGAGTATCTATCCTAGGAGTGTCCCACCATTGTAGATTAGAAATAGATAATTTATTGTCTGGTTTCACAGGTTTATTTTATTAAATTTTTAAAAATATTTATTTATTTTTGAGAGAAAGAGTAAGAGAGTGTGAGTTGGGGGAGGAGCAGGGAGAGAGGGGACACAGAATCCGAAGCAGTTTCCAGGCTCTGAGCTGTCAGCATAGAACCCGACGTGGGACTCAAATTCACGAACTGTGAGATTTTGACCTGAGCTGAAGTTAGATACTTAACATAACAGACTGAGCCACCCAGGCACCCCATGGTTTCATAGTTTTAAAGTTGGAGAGGAATTTTGCCTCAGGATGAATGATACTTCAAATCTCACTCGGAACTTATTTAGGTGGTATTTTTGACTCAGAGTTGATTCTGGAATGGATTGACTCTGGGGGCTGTTTGGATGTGGTGAATGCATTTTATATGTAAGAAGAACAAGAATTTTGAGGGGCCAGAAGATGAAGTGCTATGGGCTATATGATGATCCTTCCAATTTGTATGTTTAAGTCCTAACCCTTGGTACCTCAGAATGTGACTATATTTGAAGGTAAAGAGATAATTAAGTTAAAATAAGATCATTAGGGTGGGCCCTAAAACAATATGACCAGTGTCCTTTTAAGAAGAAGAAATTTGGACACAGGTAGGTGTTAAAGGAAAACAACATGAAGACACAAGGAAGAGGGTGGCCATCTACTAGCTTTGGAGAGAGGCTTCAGATGAGATTGGGTGCATTCAGGGTGGTATGGCCATAGACTAAGGAGAGAGGCTTCAGAAGAAATCATCCCTGCTGAAGCCTTGATCTCAGACTTCAAGTCATCAGAATTGTGAGAAAATCTATATGTTGCTTCAGCCACTCAATCTGTTGTGTTTTGCTATGTCAGTCCTAGCAAACTAACACAGTAAGCTTTCATAACTCTAGGGTTAATACCCAAGAGTGGGATTGGTAGGTAGTATGGTCAGAGTATATTTTACTTTATAAAAAACTGCCAAACTATTTTGCAGAGTGGTTGTACCATCTTGCTTTCTCACCAGCAATGTATGAGGGCTCCAGTCCCTCTGTGCTCTTGCTTCCAGTTGGTATGGTCACTATTTTTAAAAATTTAGCCATTCCAGTAAGTGTGCTATGATGTCTTATTATGGTTTTAATTTGCATTTCCCTAATAGCTAATGTTGAATTTCTTTGCCAATTTTTACATTGAGTTGTATCTGTATTGTTGGGTTTTGAAAATTATATATATATTCTACAGACAAGTCTTTTGTCAGATATATGAGTTGCAGATATTTCCTCCCAGACTGTAGCTTATTTTCATGTTCTTAATAGGGACTTTTGAAGCACAAACGTTTTTAATTTTGATGAAGTCTTGAGCTCTTAGAGAGAACTGTTAAAATTTCTTTTGGTTGGAATTAGCCAGGAGTAAAAGTTAGGGCAACTAATTCCATATTTGATTAGAGAGTTCAGCTATCAAAGTTTTACTTGCCCACATAATCTCTGCCTTCTGTCACACATGCACATGCGCGTGCGTGCGCACACACACACACACACACACACACACACACACAGAGTTGTTTTAGTCTTCCACACTAGGTTGATGCTACAATATAGCATATTGCCAAACTAAAACTCTATCTCCTCGGTAATGTACATTAAATTGCAATCAAATTTAATTAATAATATCACCAGCTTTCCACCCATTTGGCTTCATATCAGAATACTTTTTAAATGAATTTTTGACAACAGATGATGTTGACTGGGTGCCCTCTTTCCTCAGCTACCACAGTCATTTCTATTTCCAATGCTGGTGCTCATTTGATTTTGAGGGAGCAAAATCCTGAAGGAATGCTTCCATATGCTAAGGCAAAGGAGACTGTTAACGGCATGCTTGTGGAAGGTGTACACTCTCATTTCTTATTCCCTTATTGGAATTTTTTCCTTTTGGCCTCTGAAATTCAATTTAATATGCTTCTGTGGATTTCCATTCTAATATATTTCACATGTGGCAAAGACTCCTTCTAGAATGATTCCTATCCATATTCTCTCTGTTGCTCTCACTGTTCTTGATTCTTCCCTGCTAAACTCACTTAGATATTATGGTGAGCAATGGCCAAGATTTTTTTATTATTGAGAGAAAATCTGGTAATTAATATGAGATGGAATCACACGATCCAAAGTGCTGTTCATTATATAGGAAGCATCTTTCTAGGAGATACATTAAAACAATTTACTCATGTCACTTGTGTAGCATATAGGTAATCACCGTATCATTTAAACGGAACTTCATGTTGTTCTACACAGAACACATTCTAGGATTTGCTCTACTTCCCATAGTGGTTGGACTAGAGGCTATTTTTTAAAAATTTAAATCCAAGTTAGTTAACATCTAGTGTAATAATGATTTCAGGAATAGATTTTAGTGATTCATCACTTACATATAACACCCAGTGCTCAACTCAACAAGTGTCCTCCTTAATGTCCATTGCCCATTTAACCCATCCCCCACCCAACAGTCTGCCAGCAAATCTCAGTTTATTCTCTGTATTTAAGAGTCTCTTATGGTATGTCTCCCTCTCTGTGTTTCTCTTATTTTTACTTCTCCAGAGGCTATTGTTGAGACCAAATGCTCAGCAATATTTCTTTAATGGATGAAGAATGGTAAACAAACATTTTAGTTTAGGTAATCATATAATTGATTCAATTAGATAACATAATAACAAAGTTGAGGTTTGAAGTTTAGCCCATTTGAGAAACAAGGAGTGTCATTCTCCTGCTATGTAAATAAGCACCCACCTCCCCCACAAATGGTCTTCATGAGATGGTATTTCACTAAGTCCTGTGTTTACAAGAATCTTAGAATGTCAGAACTGGTTCCTTCAAGATTTCCTTACCCTACCTCCTCATTATACCTCATTTTGTAGGTAACAAATAGGCACTAAATTCCCAGAGGTCTTAAATACTCCCTTGACCACAGTTTATGCAGCTTTCTCTGCTCGAGCAGTAGTGGCACTCAGGTCCTCTTGTTTCTGGTGCCTTTATTCACAGGGTGACTTGCAAACTGCCACTCTCATGATTCAAGAAAAAAATGCCTTATTTTCAATAGCCAAAGAAATTCTACTCTAAGAGACATGACTGTTGTATAAAGTAGAAAAAACTAAAATTTGCCAGACTGTTATTATTTCAGTCCCTCTACTTGGTCTCTTTAAATAATTCCAATCTCTTTCAGGTCAATAGTCAACCTTTCAGATTTCTTCCTTTTCTCCCTGCTTCTCCCAGCAAAGCCCCTGGATTTTAGTGGGAGTGGAGGAGGGCCTTCTCTGGTCTTAGGTGGCTGGGGCAGGGAGCCCTGCAGTTGTGTACAGGAGCCCTAGACTGCCACCTTTAGAGTGGAGGCAGGTCTGTTTTTTGTTCCTCTTTTGAAGTCTCCTGGGTTCCACTGTTATCAATTGGCCTTTGTGGACACTACGTGGATACCAGCCACTAAAGCTTGTGGTTCTCAGCCACTTGCCTCTTGTTATAAAAGCATCTTTGCCCAAATCCCACTGCCCTCTCTTTGTGGCCCTCACTGGGGCTTCTAGGAACTTCTGGGTCCACTGCAGGCTGCCCCAAAGCCATGGGAAACCACAGCATTGTTTTGGGCCATCTATGTAGGTTCCATCCCTCCACCCATGTCATGGGATGAAGCAACAAACGGCATATGGTGCTTCCCTGGGCCTTGAAGCTACTCCAGTCTGTAGCCAGTGGGTTTCTGGGCCTGATTTCCCCACACTTAATTTGAGTGCTTTAATCACAGCTCTCTCTTATGAACCCCATGAGGGTTTGTAGTTAATCACATTTGCCTGCTGTTCTCCTTTCTCTTTTCCATGTCTCCTGGCCTGGAAGGCTGGGCTAACACCCTTTTATTATATCAAATGCTTTCCCTTACAGCATATCCTGAGTTTAAAAATAATCCTATTCTATATGTCAAAAGCTGAAAGCTACTTTTTATTTCCTTCAAATTCCTGTTGTGATAATCCGTATTCTCCCGGGGACTCTGGAATAACAAGGGGGATCTTACAGGCCAAGAAAAGCCAAAGAAAACAACTTAAAATATTTATAGAAATAATATTCCCACTTCAATAATTCAGTTATTTCACTAGAATTTATTGATTTCTTGCCATGTGTCAGATATTAGGAAAGCAGAAAAAAAAAGACACAGTGTGTGGCAAAAAGGGAGAGGAAACAACTAATGACAATACTAGATACTGCCAAAATGGGATCTTATAGAAAGGATACTGAAGATAGAAAAAGTTTATGTCTATGTGCCTCAAGGGAGTCAGAGAAAGCTTCTTGGAGGAGGTGACACTTCTATGAATATGCTTCCTTGGACATTTGCCATTGGTAACAAGAGGATGAGAGAGAGTGTTGTAGATCCATTCAAACTGGTCCTTACCAACAATAGTAATGACTAACAGTAGACAACAATAGTTTACATTATATAACCTCTATCAGAAACAAAGTGGTACAAAAGTCATTTGCGCAGAGGCACCTACCTGGGTGGCTTAGTCAGTTGAGCATCTGACTCTTGATAGCGGCTCAGGTCATGATCTCCTGGTCACGACATCAAGCCCCTCATTGGTCTCTGCACTGACAACGCAGAGACTGCTTGGGATTCTCTTTCTCCCTCTCTGTCTGCCTTGCCTCTCTTTCTCTCTCTCTCTCAAAATAACTAAAAAAAGGTGATTTGCACAACACAAAGATCAGATATTATTGATTTATAGGACTGCACATATCCTTTAGGTCAGTGTTATCTTCAAAATATAAGGTAAAGAGACATTCATTCATTCATTCCTTCCATAACTATTTATTGAGTACCTACTATGTGCTAGTACAGTGGATATAGAATGAAGAAGCAAGAGAAGGTCCCGCTTCAGTCTCTTCTAGAGAGGGGTAGTGATAAATAAATCAACGGGAAGGATGGATCAAGGTATTGACATGTATGAAGAATGTGAAACAGGATCGTGTGCTACATTGTGTTGGGGTGGGGAGACACGCATGTAATTTAAGCTTGCTTTCAATAATAATAATAATAATAAATGACCAGAACCTAGATATGCTAGTAAAAAATATGGTGTGCCTGTTTGGCTCGGTTAGGCCTCTGACTTCGGCTCAGGTCATGATCTCGTGGTTCATGAATTTGAGACCTACAATGGGCTCTGTGCTGGCAGGTTAGAGCCTGGAGCCTGCTTCAGATTCTGTGTCTCCCCCTCTCTCTGCCCCTCCCCCACTCATACTCTGCTTCTGTCTCTCTTTCAAAAATAAATAAATATTTAAAAAATTAAAATACATATATACGAGATGGGAAGAGTGAACACAAGAGGGCCAGAGGATGTTTGTCCAAGGGAAATTTTCACTTTCTGAGATTAGCATTTATCTTGAAACTCTTTCTTTTTATGGATTCTGTAGGAAAAACCACTGGCAACTCTAGTAGAACAACAGCCTGAGTCTGCAGTTGTGTAAGGATGGGAGATTCTTCTGGGAGAGAGCAAACTCTACAGCTGATCCTGGTCTCTCTCGGGAAATTTTTTTCTGTGATGTTGATTTCAGGAGGATGCTGATTTCCCTTTCCCCATTCTGAAAAGTCTGGGCATAAATAATTCCCTTAATTCCTTTTTGAACAGCTGAGAAGACCCTGGTTTAATGTTAATGCAGTCTTTCCTGAAGGTTGAGGAAAGATGAAATAAGAGATTCAACATAGACAGTAGCATGCAATACAGAATTCTAGCTGTCTGGTGTACCTGGCTCCTGAGTCTTTCTCATTACATCCCTGAAGGGGCTGCTGTCCTGCGTTGCTGCAGGCGCCACTCCACCTGGCTCCCAGCCCCGTAAGTGGGTTAGCAGCAACTCTCTGGCGCGTGCCTCCTGGGCGTGTCTTCCAACCTGCCGAAGTTCACCAAGTGCCAGACCTAAACAGCAACAGCAAGACACCTGGAGAAATAGTCCCATCTCCTTCCATCCTAGGTGTGCTTCCCAGATTCTCCTTTTCTGTCCCATGCTTTGTCCCTTCCTAGACGAACTGTCATTTCCTGAAAGGGAACTCCACCCTCTCCCCAACTACCTGCAGACGTGTTGTCTTATATGGTTAAAAAAAATCATATGCAAATGACCACAATTCAACATTTCCCCAAGATATAAGGGGTAATAAGGTGGATTACAAGATTTCCTTGTAACCATGCCTGAAAAGTACTGTGGACACTCAATTAATTTTTATTTTATTTCTTAAAACTGAGATATAGTTAATATACCATAAAACCCACTCCTTTAAAGTGAATGAGTCAGTATTTTTTAGTAGATTCAAATTGCTGTGCAATCGTCACTGCTAATTCCAGAGCATTTTCTTCACCTTAAAAAGAAACTCATTAGCATATGCATTTCCAGTCACGCTCTGTGTCCCCCCGACCCCCAACCACTAGTCTACCTTCTGTCTTTGCGGATTTACCTATCCCGCACGTTTCATATACGTGGCTTTTGGCGGAGGTCGCTGAGAGGACGTGACCGCTGGCTGACCCTGGAGTTGCACTGGGGCAATTGCAGGCTCCTAACCCCTCCGCTGTCCCTGGAATGTGCATTCAGCCTAGTCTTCCCACACTGGAGCCCATTCGCCTCGAGTGAAGTGCTGTTGAGACGGACTTCTGGACTGTCCCCTTGACTCGTGAGCAGCACCAGGCAATGGCGGGCTTCTCACCCCTCCTTGGTCCTTGGAACGTTCATTCTACTTGCCTTCCCTGCAGAAGATACACGGATACAGTTCCGAGATACTAGAGTGTTGTGACTATGTCCAGGGTATACAGGCTTCGTCCCGTTAAGGCCTCTCTATAAACTTAGATTCGTGTGGGCAAGTGCACAGATCTACCTGTCTTGCAGCCGCTTAACACAAGCCTCAAAAGTAAGTTCATTTGCTATGTTAACACCCTCCCCCAGCCCCTGTGCTCGCCAGTATTCTGCGGCTGGTTTCAGATTTCACCCGCGAAGCTCCCATGATGGAATCTTACAATCAGTATATGTTCTTTTGTTTCCAGCTTCTTTCACATAGCCTAAGTTTTCGGTTCATCCATGATATAGGGTGCTTCAGTGACTTTTTATGGCCGAATAATATTCCGTTGTATGGCCGGAGTGCCTCATTGGTTAAGCATCTGACATCAGCTCAGGTCATGAGCTCTGGTTCCAGAGTTGGAGCCATGCTTAGGACTCTGTGCTGACAGCTCAGAGTCTGGAGCCTCCTTCTAATTTCTGCGACTCCCTCTCTCTCTGCCCCTCCCCTGCTTGCACTCTGTTTCTCTCTCTCTCTCAAAAATAAATACCCATTACATAAAAGAAAATTTAAAAATTTTGTATGGCTATACATTTGTTTGTACATTTGAAAATATCCATTCATCAGGTGATGGACATTTGGGTTGTTTATACTTCTTTGCTATTATGAATAATGTTGCTATGAACGTTCATGTGCAAGTTTGGGTGCACATTTACTACCAATTTTCTTGAGCATACATGTCAGTACATGAGTCGAGTTCTTGGGTCATATTGTAACTTTATGTACAATGTTTTTGAGGAACTGCTAAATTGTTTTCCAATGTGGCTGCACCATTGTACATTCCTACCAGCTGTGCCTGAGGGTTCTGATTTCTCTACATTCTTACCAACTCTTGTTATTATCCATCTTTTTGATTACAGGCATCCTGGTGGATATGAAGCGGTATCTCATTGTGGTTTTGATTTGCATTTTCCATTAGTACAGGGAAGCTGAGCTTCTTTTCATGTGTTTATTGGCCATTTTTATATCTTCTTTGGAGAAATGTCTATTCAGATCCGTTGCCAACTTTTAAATTGGGTTATTTGTCTTTAAATTGCTGAGTTGTAATAATTCTTTACATATTCTGATTACTAGACCCTTATCAGATATGTGACTTGCAAATATTTCTCTCGTTCTGTGGGTTGTCTTTTCCCTTTCTTGATAGTGTCCTTTGAATCACAAAGATCTTAATTTTGATGAAGTTCAATTTCCCTCTCTTTTTCTTTTTCCTGGTTGGTTGCTTGTGCTTGAGGGGTCATAACTAAGAAACTACTGCCTAATCCTGGGTCATAAAGATCTACATTTATGTTTCCTTCTAAGCGTTTTTAAAGAATAAGGAGTAATTTTTTTTTTTTTTTTTTTTGGATAAAAAGTGAGGAAGAAATTTCCATACAGAGGAATGGCAGGTGAAAGTCACAGAATTGTGAGTGGCTTTGATGATTTTTATAAGGCAGAGGTAGCTGGGGCACAGCCTACCATTTTCTCATATAGTGTTTAATTTTTGCACAAGTTGGCATTTTTTACATTCTACCAGCAAAATGTGTATGTTTTATTTTATAATGTGTTTTAAGAGGCCTGGGCAGACTGCTTTCTTTGAACACAAAGTGTTATATATTAGCTTAATGTTGCCTGCACCCTGGTTAGTCCTACCACATACGTTGCCAATAATAATGAGGAAGAAAAAACCCAGAGGAAGAGTTCATTTAATTTTTATTGACCGTCTTATATCTCAAGAATTTCATCAAGCAAAGTGACAACATACATTGAAAGTCTGTGCTGAAAGTCTTAGCTGAGTGAACAAGAATGAATCAGCACAGTAAATAAAACATTGTTTTTTTTCTTGGCCTGATACCTCAAGGTCATTGTTAAAAAACACAAGTACTTTTGAGTAGTGGTTGTTAAACCTGGCTGCAGATGTTTCTACATCTGAGTAGATTTTTTCCTAAGGTCCTATTCCAGAACTAATGAATCAGAATGTCCAGTTTTTTGTTTTGTGTGTGTGTGTTTTATTAAAACATGTCCAGTGATTCTCATTCTTAGCCAGGTTGGGGGACCATTGCCTTGCTCCACAGCTGTCCAGCTTGTGTTGATGGCGCTTCAAGCCAAATTAATACAAATAAGAATGAATGAATATTATTTTCTAGAAAAATGCTACACTGTATCAGAAATATTTTCTTAATCAATTAGCAAAGGTACAGGAGAAGGGAATTTAGAGAGTTAATGAAGCAAGTCCATTGCACTCACTTAGCTGCAAAGAACAAAAGCTACGATCACATTATTATCTACAGAAATCGGTCTCTCAAAAGTCCATAAATATATGATGATTGCAGTTAATGATCATAACTCAATAATGAAATCAGCCATAACACTGAGACTCTACAAGATTAACAAAACATGCATTTGTTTGGACTCTGAGCATATTATCATTTTATTGAATAGGCTGAAGTCAATGGAAGAATAATCAGGAATCAGTTTTATTTTTCTCCCATCACTGCCTTTAGGCATTCCCTGATAAATTTTCCTCCTCTATCCCCTGGACAGAAACTGGTAGAAGTCTCAGCTTTTCAGTCACCATTAAGGGCATGAAAAAGTCCAGTTTACATCCAGTTCAGATTCTCTCTTCTCAGAGAGTCTTGTGGCCTGACTTGTGATGTAGGGTACTTGGGGCATGCAGGGGAGGGAGGTTTGGTCAGTTTTATCCTTAATTACCAATTGTCTTGCATCTAGCTTCTCTAAGGTAGGGGTAGGGCATCGGGGAACTCTAGGTAAATTGACAAATATTTTAATCTTGTAGCCATTTATAATAAAATATTTCAGAAAAAAGGCATGAAGGAAATTTCAACACCTATGTACAACTATCCAGCTTAAGAAATAGAGCATTACCACCACTATAGACTCACAAGCCCTTATTTGAAAACTTTGGGGTAAGATGTGTTTCAAAGTTTGGGTTATTTCAAATTTTGGAAAGACCAATACTATCTAAATACCACATATAATATAATACTTCCAGTGAGGTCTGGGCTGTACCCCTAGTTAAATACATTTACTATTTCTACAACCTAAATGTTTGCCTATTAAGCCTAAGTGGGATAACTTCAGTCTTTAAATTCTCATGTCAGGTCAGGTCAGGTCAGGATTTTTTTTTCCTCCAAATAAGTTAAGATTTTGCAATTGAAGCAAGGGCTTTAGATCTACATAATGAAAGCACTCTCTCTATGTATTCCTCTCTGATCCCCTTTCCTTTCACTGCAATGGGACATGTCTCTCACACTGAATTAGAAGTTTATAATTCTCAGGCATTCCTTTCCAACTTCACTATATATGCTTGTCTTCCCCGTATTGTTTTGTGTTTCAATAATTGAAGAGGCAAGTTTTCACACGACAAGAGTTATTATCTGGAAATTGTGGTGCCCTCTCATGCTCAGTGTCCAAATGAAGGCTCTTTAGTGTATTTGCTTCTTCCCTCTACCCCCTCATTTTATTGAGATATAATTGCCATATAACACTGCATCGGTTTTAGGTGTACAATATAATGACATAATATATGTATATATTGAAAAATGCGTACTACACAAAGTTTAGTTAACATCTATCACATAGTTACAATAAAATTATCTAGATAATATTCAAACATTCCCTTTTCTTATATAATTTTGATATCATATTTATTGAAGTATAGTTTACATACAGCCAAATTTATCCTTAAAAATGTAGAGTTATATGAATCTTGGTGATGAATATCACGTAACCACCACCGTCATCAAGAAATAGATATGCCCATCATCTTAAAAAGTTCACTCATGTCCCTGAATAGTTAATCCCTTCCTACACTCTCAGACTCTGCCAACCACTGATTTTATTTCTGTCCCTGTAGTTTCTTTTCTAGAATGTCATATGAAGAAGATTGTACACTATGTAGTCTTTGTGGCTGTCTTTTTTCATTTAGCATAATGCTTTTAAGATTCATCCATGTTGATGACGTATCATGCTTTTTGTCGTTGTACCTGTTGTACCACATTTATCCATTTACCAGTTGATGGACACTTGGGTTATATTTGGCTTTAGGCGATTATGAATAAGGATTTTATAGATAGTGGTGTGTATGTCTTTGTGTGAAAATATATTTTCATTTTTCTTGAGCAGTACTAAGTAGTATTAGAATTCTAATTGTTTCATATCTTCCAGTCCTTGGTGTTATAAATTTAAAATTTTTTCACCCTTCCTGTAGATTTGTAGTGATATTTCATTGAGGCTTTAATTTGCATGTCTCTAATGACTAACGATGTGGAACATTTTTGTTGGTGACATGTCTTTTCAGATCTTTTGTATATTTAAAAAATTGAGCCTTTTTACTTCCCTAGTTGTGGCAGTCACCTCTTTTCCTCATCCTCTGCCAAAAGTGAAATGCTTCTTTTATTGCATCTGTCCTTGGAAGGACCCTTTGGAAGTTAGTTTACTTGGTTGCCTTTAGAACTTCAGCTTTCTAATGACCTCAAGAAGAGTTATAACTTTGTAGACTATCTGGATTTTTCTTACTGTGAGGGTAGGAGTGTTGTACTATTGTGGCTTTGTAGATCCAGAGTAGAAGTGGCACCCTCTCCTGTAATATTTGTTTTCAGTAATCAGATTGTTTTTTTTTAAACCTAATATTATGTTACAATCCTACAAAGTCCATAACAAGATTTAGATTTTTAAATTTGGCAGGTGTCTTCAAACTGTCAATCAGTGCGTTTTAAAAGTCAAATATGGTACCTGCGACATGATGGTTACAAAAGTAACTGTTGATTGTATCAATTAAAAAGTTTATTGGGAGGAAAGGAGATGGAGTCTACTAGGAAGACAGCCTCATAGGTGCATGTTTGTGAACTGGGGGAGATGAAAATGGTCCAGGACACGGTGGCACAGAGGGGAGGGATCCCCTTCTGTGGAGAGACAAAAGGAAGAGAAAGAGTCGCTGGGGAAATGTAGGACTGTATCTGGACAAGAGAAAAACCCTCAGGCTGGGACAGAGAGGGATCCTATCATCACATCTCTAACTGCAGGGCTTTTGGAGGGAGATCCCGTCTCTAACTGTGGGGCTTTCTTTGAACTGGGGCTAGTTGCCCTGTTCCCGTGCCTGAGGACAAGGGGAGTTCCCTCTGGTTTTGGTGGTACCTCAGTGGCACAGTCGGCATCAGGAGGAACAGGTTCCCTGCCCTGAAGTGCAGCAGCTCATGGGATTACACTTCAGGCAGCATCATTAATGCGCATGAGTGGGAGCTTGGAATGCACCTGGGTGTGAGGCACCTTGGCCCAGCTTGTCTGTGCCTGCGGCATAGTGAGGACGGATCCAAAGGAGTGATTTTGGACACCTGGTCCGAGAAGGGACTGGGGGTCACCATTTTCCTCCTCACAACAAGGCGGGACCTCAGAGATTGGACCCCGGGGCCCACAGTAGAGGTGGGACCCTCCTACACCAAACCACACCCATCTGGGCTGAGTAGCTGCTTATTTACCAGAGCCAGATAGATGCTGCAGAAACCGACAGCATCCCTCCCCCCCAGACCAGCACTGCAGCATTGCCGTGATTAAATCTAGGGCTACTTCAAGGAAGAAACCAAAGCGCACATGGTGGAGAATCCAAAACATCATGACGAGTAGGGAAATTAAATAATCAAAGTCACAACAAGAGAGACCAAGTGACACCCTTCAAAAAACACCTCCTGAACGGCCAGGCCCTGGACAGTGTATAAGCCTCCTTTAATATAACAGTACTCGCAGATGCAGAGCACATAACAAGCCTTTAAAACTTACAAGAGACAGAGAGCTAGCCAAAATGATGAAACAGAAGAATTCTCCTCAAAAGAAATTCCAGTAAGAAGTGAAAGCTAAGGAATTGCTCAAAACAGGGGCACCTGGGTGGCTCAGTTGGTTAAGCAACCGACTTCAGCTCAGGTCATGATCTCACAGTTTGTGGGTTCGATCCACATGTCGGGCTCTGTACTGACAGCTCAGAGCCTGGAGCCTGCTTCTGATTCTGTGTCTCCCTTCTCTATGCGCCTCCCCTGCTCATGCTCTCTCTCTCTCTGTTTCTCAATAATTAGTAACTTAGTTTAATAAGCAATTTAATTTAAAAAATTAAAAAAAGAATTGATCAAAACAGATATAAGCAACATAACTGAACAAGAATTTAGAACAATAGTCAAAAAATTAATCGCTGGGTTTGAAAAAGTCATAGAAGACATCAGAGATTCCATTGCTGCAAAGATCATGGATCTTAAAAATAGTCGTGATGAATTAAAAAGTGCTACAAATGAGGTGCAAAATAAAATGGAAGCGGTCACTACATGGATTGAAGAGGCAGAGAGGAGAATAGATGAATTAGAAGATAAAATTATGGAAAAAGAGGAAGCCATGCAAAAGATAAATTCATCCAGGAGCATGAAAGGAGAATTCAAGAAATGAGTGATGCAATCAAATGGAACAATATCCGTATTATAGAAATTCCAAAAGAAGAAGAAGAAGAGAGAAAGGGGCTGGAGAGGTACTTGAACAAATCATAGCTGAGAACTTCCCCAACCTGATGAAGGAAGTAGACATTGAAATCCAAGAGACACAGAGAACTCACCTCAGACATAACTTGAATCAATCTTGTGGGTGACATATCATAGTGAAACTGGCAAATACAAGGATAAAGAGAGAATTCTGAAAGCAGCTAGGGATAAACGGGCCTTAATATACAAAGGTAAACACATAAGGGTACTAGTAGACCTATCTACTGAAAATTGGCAGGCCAGAAAGGAATGGCAGGAAATCTTCAATGTGATGAACAGGAAAAATATGCAGCCAAGAATCCTTTATTCAGCAAGCCCGTCATTCAGAATAGAAGGAGGAGAGATACAGGTTTTCCAAAACAAACAAAGACTGAAGGAATTCCTCACCATTAAACCAGCCTTACAAGAAATCCTAAGGGAGACTCTATGAGGAAAATGTTGCAAGAACACAAAGTACCAGAGACATCACTGTAAGCATGAATCCTACAGAAAAGTTTAGAAAATTATGAGAACATTTCTAGTGGGCGCAGGCAGAAGCTGTAAGCCTCCATGAGAAGCCAGGTTCCCAGACATTTCCATCACAATGCTGGACACTAATGCCTCATCTTTGTGGGAGGTGGCTGACAGTCCTGGCCACGCATCAGAACGTGGCTTTAAGATGAGGAGACCATGTGTAGATACTTTGAGACTTGAATACAAATGTTTAGTCACAGACTTCAAGCCCTAATTACTAAATGGGTCCAGTTGTCTTTCTGTGGTTACTTCTAGAAAGAATGTCAGTCCATGAATTTACCAGCAGAGATTAGGCAGGATATAGGACACTTAGTACATCTGAGAGTTCTTTTTCCACCATTCTTCCCTCTGCCATGAGGACTTCTTAACTTCCCTCTTATATTTAGACATCTTGGAGAAGTGAAATGGGAAGGGTAAAATCTGAAGTGGTGAACATTTTCAAAGGTACAAAATAGGACTTAATTTCAGATTATATTAATTAAGAAAAAAATACATGTATTGGAGGTTGGAGGGAAGAGTGGGGTGGGGAGAGAGAGAGAGAGAGAGAGAGAGAGAGGAGGTAGGGAGAAAGGTATGCATTAAAATCTTTTTATTCCAGGGAAGATAAGTCAAAAGAGATAGAGTGTCACTAATTTCTTCTTTATTAAAATGTACAAATGCTCAAAGCTCATTAGATACAGTTTGGAAAATACAGTGTGGCACAGATTTTCAAGTTATCAGATATTCATCTCTCTACTTCCCGGCTAATGGAAACCTTATTTTGTCTGTTCTTTGTTTTTAGAGTCCAGCAACCGAAAGAACTCATATAAAACACACACACACACACACACACACACACACACACACACACATACATACACATTCATGAAAGATTGCCAGCAAAGGATATAAAGCAGCAGGCACAGGAAGACATAAATTTATATTACAGACATCCAAAAGATCCATACACACAGATTCTAGAATCCTCTCTATGTCTCAGGGTTGTACTTCATCTCTAGCTCCCAAACCACTAAAATATTATGATCTCAGGGAAGCCACAGTTTCATTCAAATAGGAATCTTTTATACTCACTCCTCTGGCTACAGAGCTGAAACTAGGCTATGTGAACATGTTCAGTAGCAGAAACTGAGACAGTATACAGAAGCCAGATGCAAACCACCTATCTGTACATTTTTTATATGAGATATTAGAAAGCTGTCACAGGCTTCATTCTCATTATATTTTGAATACTCCGTTAGTACAAAATTGTTAATCTCTATTCAGTTCTGTTCTGTTTTATCCATCCAGTCCATTTTATCTCATCCCACTGATCTCATCCATCCCATCCCATTCAATGCTATCCCATCTCATCTAATTCCATCTCATCTCATCTCATTCCACCCAATCCCATCCATCCTATCCCATCCCAAGAATCAGTAGTATGGCTGCAGGCACCCCTGGAAATGAATGTAAGGTTTTGATAGACCAGTTGAAAGTTACAGTGTAATTATACACTGTGATTAGTATTTTCATCTAGTTTGGACAATTCCAAATCATTGTCTCTTCATATCTTGCTTTTTGCTCATTTTGTGCGTTCTCTTTTCTGAGACTTCAATTCTAACATGTTAGATCTTTTCATCATGTTCCATATATGTCTTTTTTTTCCTGTATTTTTCTCTTTGTACTTTTGCTCAGAGATTTTGTATATATACACAAGGTATATATATCTTATATATATATATCTGATATATGTATATGCTATTAAATGGCTATTTTCTCATTCACATTTCTTTTCATCTTTTTCTCTGGTGGATATGATCTGTTGTGATACCTACCCATTAAATTTTTAATTTCATTTTTTTCATATAGAATTTTCATTTAGTTTTCAATATAAACACTTGGTCTTGTCAGCTTTTCTCTATTATCAAACATATTAATCTCAGGCACTTTTTAAAAAATTTTTTTAATGTTTTAATTTATTTCTGAGTGAGAGAGAGAGAGAGAGACAGCGTGAGCAGGGAAGGTTCAGAGAGAGAAGGAGATACAGAATCTGAAACAGACTCCAGGCTCTGAGCTAGCTGTCAGCACAGAGCCTGATGCAGGGCTTGAACCCATGAACCGTGAGATCATGACCTGAATTGAAGTTGGATACTTAACCGACTCAGCCACCCAGGCGCCCCAAGCCCAGGCACTTTTAAATGGCTATCTGTTATGCTGATAATTGAATTACCTCTGAATCTGATTCTATTGTCCAGTTTTTCTTTCTGTTCTTGTATTTTTTAGTTTAATGACATACATTGTGTAGATGTTCCAGATGATAATCACTTCCTCCAGGGAAGGGAGAGGAGTCACCCTTCCCTCTCATAGGCAGATAGACAGGGGACACATTATATCAATCTAACCAGGCATTGAGCTGACTGAAGGCTGAGCTGCAGCTCTTGCAAGTGTCCATTTATTGCCAGTTTGCTTCTGTTCTTATTCTCTAATCCTCAAGAAATTTCAGTTTAACTCCTCCTCCTCAGTGGGTTATGAACTCCAAATGTTTATGTCCTCAGATCTGGGATGTGACTTCTGAAAAATTTTTCTCTGCTCTTCAATAGCTTTCTTTTTAGCTTCTTTCCCTGTTGATTTTAAGAATTCTGCCAGTGTTGGAAGGGAAAGCCACCAAGTGTCAGGTTGCCTACCCAGAAATTACTCTTTCATGAAGATCTTGGCCTCTGAGGTCTTGGCTGTCTTGTCAGCCATGAATATAATTTTGCTCTTTAGTTCTGTGGAATTGACAAAAATTCTGAAAGATTCTATGTCTTGTAGCCACAGATTTATTTTTGGATTCTCTTTATTATTATTATTATTATTATTATTATTATTATTAATTACTATTATTTGCCACTAAGCATCCAAAAAGCCTAAAAGGGTGAGGGGAGTCATACAGTGTCTCACCATTTCTACAGTCTCTTTTTTTGTGTGTGGTTTTGACTTTTTATGGCCCGATTGTCTCAATAGCTCTTTTATAACTTCAAACAGATTTGTTTATTTATTTTCTTATTTAATTTTTAGAATTTTATCTAGCTTTTTTTCAGAAGAACATGTTTGCCTTAAGGAACTCCAGTATAGCCAGAAACAAGAAATCAATTCAATGTTTACTTTTTCTTCTCACTTACCAGCAAGAGGTTGGAATTTGGGTGGGAAAAATAGAAAAATAAAGAAATTGCTAGGTTGAATTTAGACTAATAAGGAAATTCTATGTTTTCCCTATAGTAAAGTTATAGTGTTATTTGAATTTATGATATACTGAACATAATTGTTATAATTTCTTACACTGCAAATGTATGTGCAAATTTCTTATAATAAAAGTGATGCATACTGTGTAAAAATTAGATAATACATAAAATTTTAGAGAAGACAAACATCTCACAGACCACCCCTATCAGAATTATCTGCTGTTAAGATGTTAGTGTATATTCCTATATTCTTTTTGCTTAGTGTGATGGTCTTCCTTGTATAAATTATGTCCTATACAATTAACAGTTTTCAATGGAAAAGGATATGAAATGTTGCTGGGTAAATGTTATTGGTAATTTTCCAGTTAAAAATATCCATAATGAATCAGGCACTCACTAACAACTTTTAAATAGGCAGAAAAACTTACTCAAGTACTTTCATTTAAAAAAATGTTCCCTCTTCTGCATCTTTTATTTCAGCAACTGTTAGCTACTATTCAGTGATTGAACATGGCAGGTAGTGTGAATGAACTGTGGGATGATGGCCGGGGGTAAAGAAAATTATTGTCTAATATTTTTAAAGGAGAAAAACACAAGTATCTAAGAGAACAATGGAACCATTTCACCCTTGGTTAAAAATTAAATAAATGAATATATTTTAAAGAATTACTTAAATAAAGCCTTAAAAGTAAACAGTCTTCAAATTTAGCTTAGAATTAAATATGCATATGACATATATTTGCTAAATTATTAGAGAAAATACAGGCACAATTAAATAAATGGAAGATAAAAAAGGTGTTAAACATGTCAGAAATGGGGCCAAATGTAATGTAACAATAGGTAAAAATAGGAACAGCTCATCTCTTAAAATAACATCTCTTTGCTCAGAAAACAAAATCTATCTATATCTTTCTCACAGAAGAGAATATATTTACAACAAAATGACACAGACTGTTTATAATAAATGCTTGCCAAAAGTAAGTTTGGTAAATGCAAGTAAAAACATTCAAACATGTAAGATAAACTTTGTAGAAAAATTGTTAAACAGGATAGTGAATATTATTTTATAATAAAGAGTAAAAATCATAATAAACGAAGCATCATGAACCTTTATTCCCCAGGTAAGATCACATGGAAACAGAGAAAGCAAAAACTGCATACAAGGATAATTTGACAGAAATACAATAACTGGGGATACACTAAAACCTCTTTCTGAGTCGTTGTCAAATAAAGTAGAAAAAAATTAATCTGGATATAGAGTATATAAAAAATGTTGGATGCTAGAACACAATGGAACAATGCCTTCAAATCATTTTAAGTACATAATTGTGTACCTAGTCAAACTACCAGTCAAACTACCAGGTAAAATAAGGTCATTTTCATATACTCAAATAGTCAACGCATTTCCCTTTCAGCCTTTTTTTTTTCCTTTTTTGGTCAGGAAGCTACTAATATATGTGTTTCAGCAAAATGACAGGAAAATCCAATAGAATTGACTTAGTGAATACATCAAACTGTGGACTCTATGAAGCGAAAACACATTTTCTGAGTTCCTATGTCATATTTAGAAAAAGACCCTATTTTTGAGTTTAAAAGTGAGTCTTAGTAATATTCCCAGATCAGAAATCATAAATATCATATTCCCTGAGCATAAAATAATAAAATTATAAGTAATTAAGGAAATGTCAGCTAAAGAATTTTAAAACTTTGAAATTTAGAATATAAAAACTTTTCACAAATAAGTCTCACTTCAAAGAGAAAATCAAAACTTTATTTATAGACTATTTAGAAATAAATGACACAGATAATGCGTATAGTCTTAAATGGTTTTATTATTAGAATGAAGGTAAATAAACCAAGCTTTTTACTAAAGAAGTTATAAAAATGGCAATATAATAACTTTAGGAAAAGTAAGAAAAATAACTTGATTTAAACCAAAGATAGCTAGAAAGTGGAATAAAACTAACAATAAATATTACATGAATTTAATTTAAGACCTAGTTATTTAAAACATCTAATAAAAATATAAACATCTGCCAGAGCTAATAAAAATGGGGGATAAATGCACATTAGGAATATAAGAGAGGAATATAATATACAAAAATAGGGAAATTTCAAAAACTATAACACAAGGCTATGTACAGTGCTGTAGTAAGATACTCAAAAGTGTTGAAGAAATGGAAGCTTTTCTAGGCAAATATTAATGAATAAAATTGAATCAAGAGCATAAAATCTAAATATAGAAATGAAAAAGAGTGAAGAAATTATTAATGTATCTAGCCACATAAAAAACATTAACCTAAATGATATAATGGGCACTTTATAGCAAACATTCAAAGAAAAGTTATTTCTCATAGTATTTAAATGTTTATTTATTTTTGAGAGAGAGAGAGAAAGAGCAGGAGCAGGGGAGGGGCAGAGAGAGGGAGACACAGGGTTGAAGCAAGCCCAATGTGGGGCTCGAACTCACAAACTGAGATCATGATCTGAGTGGAAGTCAGACGCTCCACCAACTGAACCACCAAGCGCCCCTCTCATAGTATTTAAACATGTTCCGGGAGAGTTCAGGCTACTTATTTCTACTACTTAGTAGATTTCAACTACTTAATTGAACACATGCATTTGTATCTTCTCTCTCACCAAATTTCAGGACCATAATATATAGAGATGAGAGTGAAAATAAAAAAGGAGGAGAGAGAATGAAGAAAGGGAATGGCAGGAAGGACAGTAGTGGACGGTGAGAAATGTCAGCTTGTATTCAGAAGATGGAGCATGGCTGCTGAAGGGAACCTATCTTGGCAGAGCAGAGGAAACCTGAAATCTCAAGACATGGCAAAAAAAGGAGACTGAAGAGATTTTCCCAGCAGAACTCAGGAAAGACTCTGCATCCTGCAAGGCAGTACAAAGTTTAGTGCTGAGTACCCACTGATTGGTTGCAAGTCCGTGGAGTAATTACAGTGATTTCATGCCCACGTAACAGCCAGTAGCTACTCACAAGCTACTCACTCTCTGATTGCTTCCTCAAGACAATAAATCTTGTTCTAAGAAAAAATAGAAATCGAGGCCCTCTGGACTCAGGAAAACTGGGAATGCTGAAGGAAGCACTGGAGATGGATGCTATACTAAAAACACGACAGGAGTTCTTCCACCTTGGCTTCCTCGGCTCTTGTCCTCTTTTTCCCTCTCGAGTCTCCAGGATGTATACAGTCAAGGTCAGAGCTGCTCTTTGCTCTTGACACTGGAGAGTGGAGGATTATCCTTTGGAGACACTGAACAGTCCCAGAGAAAAGACCTGAGAGTTTTTCAGTGAAAAATCTGGAATGTTACCTCCTTGTATTGTAGTGACCAACATCAATAAACCTGCCTGTGTCTACAAAACTTTCAATCAACATTTTATCGACTTACTCATAGATGAAGAGACAGCCAAAGAATACCAGATATTTGAGGAGTGCTTTTAACTTTAAAGACAGAGTACAAAATAAACAAACAAATGAAAGCCCGAATAGGGAAAATGACCTTAGAAGAAATAAGGAGCAAATGTGGGAGCAGAAGAAAAATGCCCTGCCCTCTCAAAATATAAAACAGTCATTAATATGTGCAGAGAGATAGGAGAAAAAAACTACACGATTAAACATTGCATTCATGAAGAAATGGCAGATGTCATATGAAAGGGACCATTAGAACCTAAGCACTTTTAGAAACTTCAAATAGAGTAACCCCATCAATTTATTTGAATAGTTGAAAGAAAAGCTAGGGACTTTTGTAGAAATTAGAACACAAAGACAAAGAAATTGACCACAGGATGTGAGAGACAAAATTTGTGAATGAATGCATGAAGTCCAACATCCAAATAATAGGCGGTGTAAGAAAAGACAACTGAGACAACAGAAACTATCAAAGAAACAGTGTGTGAAAAATTCCCACAAGTGAAAGATCCAATTCTGCAGATAGTAAGGAGCCATCTGTCCAGTTCAGTGAATGAAAAAAACACATCCTGAGCCATGTCATTGTGACACTTTAGAATACCAGTCGTAAAGAGTAAAATCTTACGCTCCTCAGAAAAGAAAAACAGTCATAACAGTCACCTATAAATAAGTGGTTATCAGATGACCCTGGAATTTTCAAAAATAGAACTGGACGCTAGAAGACTATCAAGCAAAATTTTCACATTTGAGTGAAAATTATTTTTAGTGGACGATTGTACACACAACCTACTAATCCAGTGGTAAGATACGATTAAAGTACTGAAAAAAAAAGATCTCTCATGCATTTTTTTCAGAAGCTATTGAGTTTTTTAGCAAAATGATGAGGAAAAACAAGACAGAAGAAGAAGATACAAGATAAGAAATAGTGCAGTAATCATAGAGGAGTAAAGAAGGAAGTCCATGGATGACAACTCTTCACCAGGCCTACAAACAAATACCTCATGGGTCTGGATTTAAGCCCTGAAAAACATTATTGGTAGGTCAATGGATGCATTTTAAAAAGTTAGTGAAAAACACAGAAAATACTTACCAATGGGAAAAAACCAGTTATTGATACCAGAAAAAAATTGTATTAGAAAATAAGCATGATTGTAGACCACTGTGTCTCAGTTCTACATCACACGTACCCATAAACTATTTATGTAACCAAATAATGTTGCCATAATTATGTTGAATGTAGGGTAACGGAAAGTTGGAGGGTATGTAAACCATAATTCCCATAGCTAGAAGTTTATAAATAATCTATTTGGTAAGCCAAGAAACAACAGTATAAGCAGTTATATAAAAAGGTGGAGACAAATAGCAGAAAAAAAGTGAAGAAAGCTGAAAGTAGGCATGGGACTAAGGTGTAGCAAAATGGCTGGTCAGAGGACTGCCTAATTTCATTAGAGGACTTTCACTAATTTTGTCAATATTTTAATTACATTCATGCATTATTTGATAAAGATAAAAAATAACTTGAAAGAGGAAATGAATACAAAGTATTTTAGAGCATTGGAGATGTTGGCAAAAATCCTAACTCCTTTAAGAAAGTTACCTATCAGTTAAAGACCTAAAGATAATAATACACAATAGAGAATCTCAGCTATAAATGTAAGAGTCTTATATAAGTCTCAACTATAGATGTAGGCGTCTCAAGTAAAATATTAAGAAATAAAATTCATGAAGCAGTAATAAACAATGACCAAGCTGAGTTTAGTCCAGGAAGCAAGGAGGGATTAACATTATGAAATAAAAAAAGGACACAGGCTCTTCCTAATAGGCACTGGATAAAATTTAACACTATTGTTGTTTGAAAGAAAAGTCTTAGTATACCAGGAAAAGAATATTGCATTGATATGCCAAGAACATCTGAAGTAATCACTCAACATTACGTCTGAACTCCAGTCACTCCTAATAGGCACTGGATAAAATTTAACACTATTGTTGTTTGAAAGAAAAGTCTTAGTATACCAGGAAAAGAATATTGCATTGATATGCCAAGAACATCTGAAGTAATCACTCAACATTGTCCTTAACAGTGACACTCTAGAAGAAGTACCTAAAATTAGGCAGAGATAACTATGATTATCTCTATTGTTATGGACATTTTGAGCAAAACAAGAAGGCAAAGAAAGACATGAATGATGTAAATATTGAGAAGATAGCAAATTATTTTATCTGCAAATGATATATTTGTCTACCTGGAAGACACATGAAAATAAATTGTAAGGCTGTTAGAATTTCTAAGAGAGTTTATTAACACGATTTGTTATAAAATAAATACACAAAGCTAATAACCTTTCATATTAATAATAACTAATTAAAAATTATAATCAGCATAAAATACCTTAAGTATAATAGCAAAATTTAAAAATAGTTAAGAATAAGTTTGAAAGAAGCATGGAGGAATTATTTAAAGAGATCTACCACATTTTTCTGGAGGGTTAGGTCTGGTTGTATAGGACAACAAAGACAACAAAATAACAGTGACTTAAAATACCAGTTCTCAGACTTTGGCTGCAGTACCCATTAGCCAGAGGTCATACAAGGGTTCTGGAATAGATAAAGGTGAAGCATACTGTCTTACTTTCCTAGGGCTACAGTAGCAACTTACCACATTTAGGAGTGTCATATACAGAATAGAAATTGAAAAAAATTTAATAATTCATGTCTGGGTGATTTCCAAATATTCACCCATTATACACGAGTATTTTTATACAGTCATCTTGAGTTCTTTCTTTGAAATGATATCTCAATGCAAGTTTTTAATCTCTCCAATTCATTGTTTTGTTATGACTCCTGAGAAGAAGGACACCTGTCTGTTGATGAAGTCTAGGGAAATGGTGAAGTCCAAGATTGTCTCTGAGGGGAGCCTGGAATGGGGGTAAATTAGACTTTGTGTCTGGCCTTTCACCTTTTAAGCCCAAACACTTAGACAGGGTCTCCCTTTGACTATTTATCGTCCTTAAAGTTGTTTTTGTTTTCACCTGGGGTTTATTTCGTATGAATGTAGAGGGTATAGAGGAGGGCAGGGAGCTGCTGAGGAAGGAAGGAGAAAGAAGTTCTATTGCCTACGAAGGCCCTCTCTTCACTCTTTGGGGCTTGCTCTGCTCCAAAACACACTCCGTCTGTGCAGAATGTATATGTAAAGGACAATTCTGCTCGATATTCCTAGGTAATGGGGGATATTGAGGCTTCTGGACTGGTTACAGAATATGCATAAAAGCTTCATATTATCTCCTGCATCAGGTCTCCGTGCCAAACTTTTCCCTAGCTTTGCCTCCCTGGGTGACTGTCCAGCTGCCTGAGTCTTGAAGCCACTTGATTTTGGCAGGAGTGTGTGACTCCCCCCTCAACCCACTCCCCTTCCAAGAAATAAAAATAACACCAGGGCTCTCGGGCTGTCACCAGTTCGCAGTACCCCAGGGAAGCTCCTGTCTGTGATGTCGCATTCATTTCTGAACACTAGCATTGTGCTTTGAAATGCCCAAACAAAATGCACAGAGAAACACTTGGTGAATAACAATGAAACCAGCAGCATTTAGTTCTGTGCGCGGCGGTCTCAGTTACGGTATTTTTAAAAACCTCTTTGCCAAAATTGGTTTAGGTTTCAAGACACGTTTCACCCTTAGTCAAATATAAAGGTCACTCAGTGAACAAAGGGGGGATTGTGTGTTCTTGGTGATCACAGATGAAGCTGGAAAGGCAGCCTCTTTCAAACAAAATGAGGTAGTAAGTGGAAAATGAAGGCGACAGAATTCTATAAAGCAGCGCTCAGCGACAAGGGATGCTGGCATTTTTTTCTTGACATAAACACAATAACACATGGAGAAAAGCCTATCAGATGAGAGTGACCCAGGTGCTGTATAAACAGATTTTCAGACAGGCAGTTGGAGCCCCTTGGTATCTTTAGTGTTTCCCACTCCCTGCTACTTTATCCTTTGTCAGATTCAATACAGCCTTCAAGGGCACTGGAGGAAGAAGAAAGAGAAAAATGTCGAGGGAAGGGAAAAGAGGAGGGGGAGAAAACAGTTTCCTCTCCTTGCCTTTGTTAAAGAATAAAAGCACACAACGTGTAAAAATCATTTACTCTCTATCCAACAGCGCCAACATGTTTGACACTGGTTTGCTGAGAGCTTATAGAGAAACTGTGTTACATTTTATTCACATAAGGGTTTTGAATTATATAAGGCTGCTTTGAGATGCGCTGTTGGGTATGATCTCAATAGTGAAGCTTGGAGGAAAAAATAATACCCAGCAACTCTTCAATGTTCATATGAATCCTGAAGTGGAGAGAAGAGAAGAACCGGTAAAAACAAAAATATTTGCTTACTCTTACTGATACAATACACTTTATGTTAAAGAGAAAATAAAAGTTACACTTTGAAAAGGACATATGTCCAACTTTTTCCCAGTGCTCCCCCCTTCTACCCCCTACACCCATTAGGCTAAGGGAAATGATATCTGACTGTAATAATCAAATATAGCAGGATTCTAGAGATCTGTCCTGCAGATGATATATTTTGAAGTATTTTCTCATGGAAAATACACAGATATGTTTTTATTTTTTATTTAATTTTAAAAATTATTATTATTTTTAAAAGTTTTTATTTTAATTCCAGTTTGTTAACATACAGTGTTATATTAGTTTCAGGTGTACACTATAGTACACATGTATGTTTAAAAACATTTTTTTAATACTTATTCATTTTGAGAGAGAGAGAGACAGAGAGACAGAGACAGAGAGACAGAGTGAAAGTGGAGGAGGGGCAGAGAGGGAGACACAGAATCCGAGGCAGGCTCCAGGCTATGAGCTGTCAGCACAGAACCCCACGTGGGGTTCAAAGCCACAAACTACGAGATCATGACCTTAGCCCAAGTCTGCCGCTTAACCAACTGAACCACCCATGTGCCCTCACATGTATGCTTTTAATTGACAAACACACATATTTGATTACAGTGAGATTAGAAAATACAGATGAAAGAAAAAATAAATACAAGCATATGTAGCTCTATTTCTTAGAGATAGCATCTATATTTTTTATTATTACATTTTATTATTTATCTGTTATGAGCAGATATATACATAACACATATATTCAAATATCATACAATGAAAATAGTTATTTTATTAATGCTATTTAGCAATCTGCTTAGTAAAATATGTGGAAAACTCATTTTCATGTCATCATTTTATGTCATCACTACTTTATTATTAATAGTTGCATAGTATTCCATTTTATGAATGGGCCATATTATGTATAAGAAATACTCTATTTTGGATGTTCAATTGGCTTATGATTTTTTGTTATTTTTTAAGTTTATTTACAAGAGAGAGAGAGAGAGAGAACCCCAGGCAGGCTCCAATGCAGGGCTCGAACACTCACAAACCCTCATCATGACCTGAGCCAAAATCCAGAGTCAGATGCTTAACCTACTGAGTCACCCAGGAGCCCCTGTTATTGTTAATAAGGCTGCAATAAATACTTTTATTTTCTTATGATAAATTCCTAGAAATTAATTGCTGGGTGAAAAATAATCTGTAATTGCTAGTGACCTGTTTATACATTCATAAGATTTAAAAATTTATCTTTATATTTAAAGTTTTATCAAAGTGTATCTTTGTTATTGACCTCATTTTCTTCTTTCAGAAGTCCTTATCTATACACATATATGGACATGTACACACATTACTATATATGAAGTCTATAGAAGAAAAGCAATAATTAATAACTACTTTTATAATGTATATACATAGCGTACTGTCTTCCTTCCTTCCTTCCTTCCTTCCTTCCTTCCTTCCTTCCTTCCTTCCTTCCTTCTTTCTTTCTTTTCTTCTTTCTTTCTTTCTTTCCTTCTTTTCTTTCTGCCTTCCTTCCTTTCTCTCTATTCTTTCTTCCTTCTTTCTAGAAAAAATGTAATTTTATTCAGTGTGTCTATCTCTATATCTCTCTTTCAGTCTCTATTTCTCTTATCTCCAATAGAAGAAAAACAATAAGCTATAAGAAAGAGATAAAAATAGAATTTCAAGGATATATTGAAAAATCCCATGAATGTATAAATAAAAGAAAACAGGTTACCAGTGATCAAATACCATTTTTTAGACATCAACTTAACAAAAATCATTATTGAGGATTCAGGAAAACAAGTATGTATGTATGTATGTGCATATATGTATATATAAATCTGTATTTTTTGGATAATGTATCATTTCTGTCATTGCTTCAATCTCTAAAATATTGTAACAGCACTTTTCTTCCAAATTCTCAGAGAATTTCTTGCACATATCGTTATCTACTAATTTGCTGAGCCAGGTCCTATAATATTCAATTTTCTGTTCACCACCTTGTCTGAAATATAAAATCCTGCATTTATGTTACTCATTTCCAAACAGTCCTAATTGATAGCTGATTTTTCTGGGCTCTGTGGATGCTTCTTCTTGTTCCATAGATAGAAAGTTCTTTGGAATGTATATGAGAATATGAATTTGACACTTTAAAAAATTTCTTCTGTTTCTTGCAGCTCTGTTTATGAGAGAAAACATTCTAATTTCTAAAATTAGTCATTTGCTTTGGAACTGTCGAATCTTATTGTATATCCAATGATTTTCTTTTCCTTTTGCTTATTCTGACATAGTTTGATGTTTAGTTTTCAGTTTGATCACATCAACAGTTGTGTGGGGGTGCATTTTGAGGATTTCAGGTGGAGATGAAGGGAGATGGGTGATACTTAGACATAGCTCAGTTATCCTGAGTCAGATCACATGACCTGATTAGGAAGAGGGGAGAGGGAGCTTGAAGTGCAGAGAGTGGTTGGGGCGACAGAGAACTTTGTCTCTGTGTTGAATGATTACATTTCTGTGAGGGTCTCGGATACCTGGAGTAGGTTAGCTGATCCAGTGCTCACGGTTCTTTAATCAGAAAGGCTGTCAGCACTTGTGAGGAGTCAGCATTGCTGTCCTTCTGTATTACCTCCTTCTGTTTTCCGGGCAAGTTGTAGTCAGAAGTATCAAGGATGGATCCTGACCTCATATTGTTTTTGGTACCTGTAACTAATGCTTAGATGTGCTCATATGACTTATGTTTAAAAAATATATATACTTTTAATTTTGGGATATCTTTGCATTTACAAAAGTTGTTTAAATAGTAGTGAGCTTCTGTATACTCTTCACTTAGCTTCCCTTAATAAGTTTACATAACCAAGGTACATTTGTCACAGCCAAGGAAATTGACATTGGCATAAAATATTGTTAACTAAATTATAGATTTTATTTGGATTTCATGTTTTCTCACTAATGTCCTTTTTGTACTTCAGGAGCTAATCCAGAATATCACCTGGCATTTAAATATAATTGAGTGTGACCCCCTAGCAGAGGCCACCAAACATTTTCTGACTGTCACTCCCTTATGAGAAGTCAATTGAGCTTGGTTTCCAGGTAGATGTCTTTTGAATCGAATTGTGGTTTGACCATCCTCCCCACTTTTTTAATCACTTTAGTCCCTGCTTATTTGTTTTAATAGAAATCTAAATTTCTTGAGACTGTGTAGGCCTTTCTCTAGTTTCCGAGGATAATACAGATTATTTTCTGTTTCTGTTTCTCTTTCTCTCTGTTTTATTTCTTTGAGAATCTTAGACTCAGGATCTGTACCATCATCTTAAGCCAGAGGCACTAGCCATGTCTCTAATACCATTTTCATTTGTGAGCACAGAATTAGTAATTTTGCAATGTATAAAATGTATCATGTGCTCTGGAATCTGGAATGCAATCACTAGGTAATTTATTGCTTTTCACATCCAAATGTGCTGAGCTCAAATGAAAAATCATTCTCACAGAGAGACTGCACTACTGCAAAGTCCATTCTGAAGGAAGAGTTCTGAGGCTTCAAACCAAATCATTCTTTCATTTGCCTGAATCTTCCAAGGCCTTGTCCTTGAAGGCACACATAGAATTCCTGGTATTTGATAATAATTCATCTACTCATGTATTATGTTGTAATATTCATGGATGCTTCAAGTCTGACACCAAATACCTTTCTCCAACTTTCATGTGGCTAAGTGTGTTGTTACATCCCTCAGGGTGATTGTAATTCATGGAATCCAAGCAGATATATGTCCCACCATATGTTGCTTTTCACTATGTTTTTAGATAGGCACCTAATGTGGTCATCAATTTCCTCATGCACTCTCAGTGGATGGAATGTCCATTTTGGAGTTTGTTATTCACAGTCTATCACATGCATCTGAATAGAAACCTAGCAGAAACACATGCACCTACAGAACATTATGCTTTTTTGTATTGGTCCCGCACCAGGTGAGGACACTACCTATCACCTATCTATTCTGCTGTGGTCATGGGGCTTGATTTACAGTTGGCATTGTCCTAATTTTCTGTTTCTGCCTCCTTTCTGGGAATGCGTCCTCTGACTTGCTACAACCCTTTGGACAATTTCTCTTTATATTAAAGTCTATTAAATTATAAACACATTAGATTCCCCAATCTTTTTTTTTTTCCTGCAGGAAAGACTAATGTGGTTTACAAATGAGAATTAATGTACAAATGAATCCCAGGGTATATACTGAACAGGGGTGCTGTCAGGTGATTATGAATGAATTTTTAATAAAGTTGGCAGTGTCTCAGGATTGATTCAATTGGTGTTCATGCAGCAACCAGTAAGCATCATAGTGCAAAATAGCAGTCTATAAATATAAAAGAAAAGCCAGCTTTTCCCCAAAGAACACGCAAAGTTTCCAAGGACATAAAGAACCCTCCAAAATAGCGTGGAGGAAAATATTGAGGGAATTGCTAGAATCCTGCTCTCTTTCTTCTTTCAGGTGGGCTAAGAGTTGTACAAACCAGTCCCACCTGTTGGAATCTTGCATTTACATCCTACTAGTTTTTTTTTTTTTTTTTTTTTTTTTTTTTTTTTTTTATCTTTGCGGGTGGTATTTCTCACCCCCTGTCATCCAGTGTTATGTTACTGACCCCATTTCTCCTTTGGAGATATTCTTAGAGACTCTTTGAACATTTCTTATTCAGTTCTTTTTTTAAGCAAATTGCACATAGGGGAGCAAAATGATTCTTGGACATGGTATTTTTCTCCCTGTGTAAGCATTATTATTTTTTTTCTGGGTCTCTGGTCCTTTGAAGAAAGAATCCTATAAAGTTGAACATCTTTATTTCAGAAACATAGACCAGTTTCCTCATTAGAGGTTTTCAGGGATCAAAAGGGTAATAGCCAGAGACCATTTTAAGGATTCCTTGCAATGGAAGAATTCATCTTTGGAAATAACCAACAGATCAGATGAAAGACAGAAGTCACTGGAGATGCTAAGGGTCTATAGATAGATTACTACCATGACTCCAATTTATTAGAGGGCTGTGGAGGGGGAAAAATAAAACCCTTATCTCACTTTAACATTCTTGTAAATACTTTGAAAGACAAAATGGTAAATACTATAAAATGTAACTTTGGTAGATTTGAGATAGTTGCAAATTCTTTGCTACTCCCTCCATTTGAGAAGTGGAGTAAAATTCTCTTCCCCTGAAATGTGGGCTGGCTTTAGTGAGTTGCTTCTTCGATAGAATGTGACAGAAATGCTATTCTGGGATGTCTGAGACTGGGTCTTGAGAAGCCTTAAAGTTCTGCCCAGGTATCCTGGAAGCCAGGTGACTTCTGTGCAATGCCACTACCCTGAGAGCACTAGGCTGTGAGAAATGGGGAGGCCATGGAACAATGAGACACTGTGTGGAGACAGAGTGGCTGGAGCTCTGAGACTCCAGATATGTGAGTGAAAAAGCCAGAGACTGGGCATACGGCTTCCAGCCCTGGTCAACCCAATGAATGCCTTGTGGTTCAGATATGAACTGCCCAGATGAATCATTCCTGAATTTCTGAACAAAAATTGCGACCAAAATAAAATGGCTTTGTTAAATCATTATCTACAAGTTGTGTCATTGTTATATATAGACCATAAACTGAAACAGTAACCAAATCAAGTAAAAAACCCAAACAAGCTATGAGTAGATATTTAAGGCACTGAACTAAACAGATTAGTTGGACAGTTAGGTTAGTACTCATGTATTTTTTTTATGCTATTACTCAGATCACTAAGGTTACAAAAAGCCTAGCTTGGAAATCTAGTCCTTCAGAGAAGATCACAGGTGCAGCTTCAATCCACACGTGAGACGGTATGCTGAGCCAACATGTCTGTACTCCAGGTCCAAGTTCACATTTCATGTAGATGTCACCCAGGACTGCAGTGAATAATTCCTCATCAAGTTTGGCACAATCCCAGAAACACTGGCCAAGCAAAATCGAACACTAAAATTGTGGCCCAGCCATTGTGAAGCATTTCTTAATCAGGTTCATTGCAGTTTCTGCGCACATAGTCATATGGTTAGCACGCTGTGTTGACATCCCAGTGTCTAAGGGATTCTGAGGTAGCTGCATGCTTTCCCTGGTAACATATATTTATTGATAAAAAATTTTCTACTTCTTAATGAATATCAACAAGGAAATCCCTAAAAAGGACAAGAAAAGAGTAAAACTCCCAATTTAATTGCATGATTTCTTCTATTGTTTCCTGTGTTTCTCTACAACACAGAGAAGTGCCAGTTTTAAACAGTCACTAAAAATGTATGTAACAATTAGCCTTCAATTTCTAATATGCAATTTTAGCTTTTACTGTGCTTTAAAGAAGCATCCTCCTCCTTGTGACTTTTTGATAGCATTTAGCTACTGCCTTGACTGGTTAGGGAGGAGACACTTACTGGGCAAACAGGTCAAAGAAAGTAGATTGCTATTTTCTGCTCTACACTAAGCTAAGAGAAAATCCCAGGAAATAGGTAGGTCTCAAACCACCTATTATGCTCTGACAATTTACTTTAGTTATGGCTTTGGGAAATTTAGATTCCTCCTCCCCCCAACCCCCAATTTAGATCTCTGCTAGGCAACCTCCAGTTCAGACTTCACACTCATGCAGTTGAGAGATTTATGTCATTTGAGGATTTGTTCTGATCCTCTTTTGACATTTGCAGGAAGGCTTTTTTTTTTGTCCTTTTGGGTAGGTGATGGAAAGATGACTTATACCAAATGATGATTACGGATTAAATCGTAGACATTTGAAAGTCTACTGGTGCCATACTATGTTTTGGGGGAAATATGTATTGGGACTAATAGAACACAGAACGCCAATCATGGACATGCCTTGCTAAATGGCTGTGTGTGTGTGTGTGTGTGTGCTCTGCTTCTCTATTACTACAAAACAAACTTCCCAAAATTTAGTGGAGTAAAAGAAGGTATTTTATTTTGCTCATTAATTTATGTGTCAGAAGTTTGGGCAGTTTTGAAGGAAGATTGCTTGTCTCTGCTCCATGATGTACTGAGGAGATTCAAGCAGCTGGAGGGGGCTGAGACAGCTTAGTGGGGGCCATAGACTGGGACCCTATTCTATACTTCATGTCTGCTGAGACTGGAAGGCCCAAGATGGCTTCTCCACCCAGGTTTCTGACAGCTGTGCTGGGGCAGCTGGACATCACTCTTTCTTTATATGGCTTCTTCATGTAGTCACATGGACTTCCTTGCAGTATGGTGACCTTAGGGTGACTGGCCTTCTTATATGATTGCTGGATTCCCTTAGAGCAAACATTCAAAGGACCCAGAAGGAGCTGCAAAGCTTTTAATAATCTTGGCTTAGAAGTCCCCAAATATCGTTCTCATCACATTCTTTAACTCAACAAAGTAACTAAGGCCAGTTAGATTTAAGAGAAGTAGAATTAGATTCTATCTCTATGGAAACAATTTGTAGCAGACAGTTTGTGGTCTTTAAAAATCTACTGTGATGGGTACATTGTAAAGGCAGGTACCAGTTGCTTTGGGAGACCAGGCATGACCATTTATTTATGGGTAAAGAGATGTAAATGAGGATGCTGATGATGGCCTCCTCCTTTGGCCCCTAGACTAGACTAGGGGTCATTCTTCAGACACTGTAACAAGGGGACATGGGAGGTACACAACACCAATCTGATGAGATAGCAGCATGGACAGTGGAGAATGAACTCTTGGGCAGAGCCAGTCTCTCAGGTTCTCTGGACTTCTCACCATATGGGCAGGGAAACTTGAGGGAGGAAAAAAGTTCACATTTTAGTAAGTTTGAATCTAGAGATTTAAAAAGTATTTTGCAAAGACATATGAAGGCATAAAGGATATGAAGGATAAACCAGGTTGGCGAAGAAAGATGGACGGTCACCATTATTTGAACGCCTGTGTGGTTGTTATTTGGTCACACATTTGTATTACTAGTCAGGAAGTACATTAAATAAATATTTATTCTCATGAAGATTGAACTCCTAACAGCATTTGTATTTAAGTAGTCACCAAGTTTATCTTTATGCTGAATATTTAGCAAAACATAACAGAGAAGACAACATTAAATGCTATCTATATGTTTGAATGTCTGTACGTATATGTGTGTGTTCTGCAGTAATGCATACATATTTAAAATATTAATGCCAATATCACTGTGGACGCAAAATAAAAATTCTTTTTAGAACAAATTTTTGGGGTGCCTGGTTGGCTCAGTCGATTGGGCGTCCGAGTTCGGCTCAGGTCACGATCTCACGGTTTGTGGGTTCGAGTCCCATGTCGGGCTCTGTGCCGACAGCCAGCTCCGAGCCTGGAGCCTGTTTCAGATTCTGCGTCTCCCTCTCTCTCTGACCCTCCCCTGCTCACGCTGCCTCTCTCTCTCTATGAAATAAATAAAACATTTAAAAAATGTTCTCACAGACCGTGAGATCATGACTTGAGCTGAAGTCGGATGCTTAACCGACTGAGCCACCCAGGCGCCCCCTTAAAGGTTTTTAAATGCTCATATTTATTTAACATTTTTTCACAAATAATATACTTTTGTAAACATTAAAATATTATTAAAGGATATACATACAAAATGACGTAGAAGTATATATAGTAACTGATTTCCTATTATGACTCCTCTTACCCAAATTTTTGAATATGTTATGAACATGTCTAGACATTTTCTTTTTTTTTTTTTTACAAATAGTTTATTGTCAAGTTGGTTTCCATATAACACCCAGTGCTCATCCTTACAAGTGTCCTCCTCCAAGCCCATCTCCCCGCTTCCCCCTCACACCCATCCGTCCTCAGTCTGTTGTCAACATTCAAGAGTCTCTCATGGTTTGCCCCTCTCCCTCTCCCTCTCCATTTCCCCCCTTCTTCTTCCCCATGGTCCTAATCCTCCTATACATGCAAACATATGGTATTTGTCCTTCTCTGCCTGACTTATTTCACTCAGCATAACACCCTCAAGGTCCATCCATGTTGCTACACATGGCCAGATTTCATTCTTTCTCATTGCCATATAGTATTCCATCGTATAGATAAACCACATCTTCTTGATCCATTCGTCCGTTGATGGACACTTAGGCTCTTTCCATGTTTTAGCTATTGTTGAGAGTGTTGCTATGAACATTGGGG
Source organism: Hyaena hyaena (assembly GCF_003009895.1). Taxonomy (NCBI): domain Eukaryota; kingdom Metazoa; phylum Chordata; class Mammalia; order Carnivora; family Hyaenidae; genus Hyaena; species Hyaena hyaena. The sequence goes on along the minus strand of NW_024080800.1, from coordinate 956,865 downwards.
TACATGTGCCCCTATGCATCAGCATTTCTGCATCCCTTGGGTAAATTCCTAGCAGTGCTATTGCTGGGTCATAGGGGAGTTCTACTGTTAATTTTCTGAGGAACCTCCACACTGTTTTCCAGAGGGGCTGCACCAGTTTACATTCCCACCAACAGTGTAGGAGGGTGCCCGTTTCTCCACATCCTCGCCAGCATCTAGAGTCTCCTGATTTGCTCATTTTTGCCACTCTGACTGGCGTGAGGTGGTATCTCAGTGTGGTTTTGATTTGTATTTCCCTGATGAGGAGGGATGCTGAGCATCATTTCATGTGTCTGTTGGCCATCTGGATGTCCTCTTTGGAGAAGTGATGTCTAGACATTTTCTGGAAATCGTTCTCCTCAATCACATGCTTCCTTTATTGGTTTAAGGAGACATCAAAGTCCTTATATAAATGAACCATTGAAATAAACCTTGAGGACAGATTTCTTATATTCTGCCAAACACAATCATAAAATTCATTTTTAGTCTTCTTTCAAGGGACAGATTTGTTTGCCTGAAATTTTCTAAATCTATTAAAACATTTTTTAATGTTTATTTTTGAATGAGAGAGAGAGAGAGAGAGAGACAGAGTACAAGTGGGGGAGGGCAGAGAGAGAGGAAGACACAGAATCCCAAGCAGGCTTCAGGCTATGAACTGTCAGCACAGAGCCCGACACAGGGCTTGACCCCACGGACAGTGAGATCATGACCTGAGAGCCGAAGTCAGATGTTGAACTGATTGAGCCACCCATGCACCCATCTAAGCCCATTTAAAAATAGAAAATAAAATTATGTAGACGTTTAGAATTTTTGTTTGTACAATTCTAGATATTATAACTTTTTGCAGTTTATTCCTCCTTCAAGTCCAGCAATGCTTTCTTTATAATTTGAAGGTAATCCTTAAACCAATCACAAGCAGAGCCAGGATTCTACAGAGTGCATGGGTCTGGTGGGAACTTTTTTTGGCTACTTGCTTTTGTAAATTGCATGAGTCAGATAAAATTTCTAAACTGGATACTGCCTTTTTTATGTGGTGTCATTCAGTTTTACAGTAGTAGACAACATTATTTCTCTGTGGTTAATCTCTTATGTTAAACCACCATCTTTATGAAGAAATAGGTCTCAGTGGTAACCAACAGGCACCCAGTGAGGGAGTAGTATCTGTCTCACTCATTATGGCCAAAGGAATAATTTCTTTCCACTTGGCTTCATGAAATTTGCTTGTATAATTCTCTTTACCAGATTGTCGGTGAAGGTTCTCTCACCCACAATGAGCCCCCATCCTGGGCGCTTCCCTGGGACTAACATTTTTTTTCTCTAGAGATATAAAGAAAAGCATTACCCGGTCTGAGAGAATTTCAAAGTGTTTTCTACTGTTTCTAGATTTGAAATCTGTGCTCTTCTATCACCAACTCTAGGTCAAGTGGATCGACTTTCAGTACTTTCAGGAATCAGCCTCCTAGGGGATGGGTCTCAGGATACTCCCGTTGCGTTTGTGAAGCCAAGTCATTAGTTCTGATTTAGAAGTGGCACCTGGACTCAGGATTAGCAAATGATAACTGGTAATAATTAGAATAGAAAATTGCATAGATTTAGTCCAGAGGAGAAATCATTTTACTCAGGTGTAAGTCTATATTTATCCTGATGATGTCTCCAAGTCTCTGGTTCCCGTGATGCTTACAGACTTCTTTGAGTTTCTCACATCCGTTACATATTAATTGTTCAGCAAGCATGACAGATCATCTTAAGCTTGCTTGTTGCATAATATTTTGGCAGAGAATTTCCTTGGCTTAAATCTGTGGTCATGGAGCAAAACTGCAACCATTCTTCCACTACCTGCTATTGGGGTTAGCAGTTGCCTGCACAGTGTCATTGTCAACCTACTAACTCAAGCACATATAATACTATTAGTAAATAGAATCGACTGATTCTATAACAATTTTCCTATTGACTTAATGGGTGCCAGAAAGTATTATGGAGTTTTAGAATACTACAAGAATGCTATTATGAAATGCTGCATCCTTATGGGACAGTTGGGGAGATTTCTAAGGAGTTAGTACATGAAATTGGCAAAGATGAGAGCCTGGAACATAATAAGAGCTCAAGAAATATTAATGATTATTTTTGTTGCTACTATCCTACTCTCTGATTGGTGCCAAAGGTGGATGCTAATTATCATTTTCCTTTTCTTGTAGCCATTCATTTTAGTTTTTTTGTGTGTGCAAATGCTGAAATATAGTTCCCAACAGGAACTGACCTCAGTAAGCAGGACCAGACTCCAAGTCAAATTTGAATTGTATTCTTTGTTGACACTGTATGAGAATAACATCAAAATCCTGGCCTGGTCTGGGTAAATGATTAATTATGAAATAATATTTCTGTGTGGAAATGGTACACAGGAAATACTAAAGAAAAAATTAAATGTCAGTCTGTATTCAGTGAGCTTAAGAACTTCCTCCTACTCTGAATATCTTTATGTATTTGACAAAAACAGAGATTGATTATTCACAGAATTGAAGAAAAACACTAGAGTTGCCAAATGAAATTTCATTACACATTTGGGAATACACTTGTGTTAGCAAACTGTGATTCAAAAATGTTTTACAGATATGTTGTTAAGAGGACTTTGAGGGTCAGAAGTTTAAATTTTTCTTAATATTCAGATAATTGGATATGGTTGCTTATTGCCCCCATGCAATAATGTGTTAGAATATATATAATATCCCACCAAGGAATAATATGTACATAAAGTACATGTGTATTATCTAATTTCATTTCTGGAAGACTTTATTAAAAACTTTGTGTTTATTAGACAAAACCGTGGATCTGCTACATGCCTGGACAAGCTCTCAGCTGTTTATAGCAGTAAACACGGATGTAGATGGCATCTCTAAAGCATTTCTGGATCCTGGGGCTCAAAGGGCAGAGAGCCCTGGAACGTTTTCCAAACCTGAAGCTGGGGATTGCTTCACAAAGTATGCCTTCTTAATGAGAGTGTTCAACCTAGGCTTTTATGAAAATTGTTCCAATTAATAGTCTTATATGATGGATATGGGATTGTGCTTATGAATTTCCATTCCAGTTCACTTTGTGCAAGAGCAATCATCCTTAAAGGCTCATAATTTCTTTTAATTGGATATTTCATTACCAGGCAAGGGTACAGAGAGCAAAACTAATTTTCCTCTCCTTTTATTTAGCCCACTTGATTTGGGAGTAAGTGCTTATGATGTAGGTCTAGAAAGCAATCATTATTCCTGATTCTAAAATTAATTTGCTGAACAATGGAGAGCAAATTATTTCTTCCTTGGTACCTCAGTTTCCTGTTTGGTAAAATGGACTGTTGACAACTAAATTTCAAAAATAAGAAAAATGAGACATTAAGGGGAACAGGCTCTTCTCCACTTATACTCTAAATATATTGTTATTCTCATTTAGAAAACCTGTACACATCTGGCTTCCTTTATCTCTTTTTTCTTGTCTGGAGCTGCCTGTATGCACTTCACTTCATAAATTTAAGATGGTGGGAAAAACAGCAGATTATGATTAAATACTTTCAAATCAGTCTCGGTTCCATTTTTATTTACTTGACCATACAACCTTGGCTTCCTAATAGAGCTGCTTCAAGGTTTGGTTTCCTCACAAAAATAAATTTAAAATGGATGGGAGACCTAACTGTGAGATAGGAAATCCTATAGGAGAAAACAGGCAGCAACCTCTTTGACCATGGCCACAGCAACTTCTTACTTGACGTGTCTCTGGAAGCCATGGAGATAAAAATAAGAAATGAACTACTGGGACCTCATCAAGATAAAAAGCTTCCGCACAGCAAAGGAAACAATCAACAAAACTAAATGGCAACTGACAGAATGGGAGAAGATATTTGCAAATGACATATCAGATAAAGGAATAGTATCCAAAATCTATAAAAACTTGCTAAACTCAACACCCAAAAAACAAATAATTCAGTGAAGAAATAGGCAGAAGACAAGAATAGACGTTTTCCAAAGAAGACATCTAGATGGCAAGCAGACCCATGAAAAGATGCTCAACATCACTCATCATGAATGAAATACAAATCAAAATCACAATGAGATACCACTTCACACTGGTCAGAATGGCTAACATTAACAACTCAGAAAACAACAGATGTTGGCAAGGATGTGGAGAAAGGAGAACCCTATTGCACTGTTGGTGGGAATGCAAACTGGTGCAGCCTCTCTGGAAAACAGTGTGGTGGTTCTTTAAGAAATTAAAAATAGAACTACCCTATGACCCTGCAGTTGCACTCCTAGGAATTTATCCAAAGGATACAAAAATGCTGTTTCAAAGGAACACATGTACCCCAATGTTTATAGCAGCGCTATCAATAATAGCCAAATTAAGGAAAGAGCCCAAAATCCATCAACTGATGAATGGATTAAGAAGATGTGGTATATGTACAATAGAATGCTACTTGGCAATAAAAAAACCTAAATCTTGCCATTTGCAATAACGTAGATGAGACTGGAGGGTATTATGCTAAGTAAAATAAGTCAGAGAAAGACATATATGATTTCACTCATGTGAAATTTGAGAATCTTAACAGAAGAACATAGGGAAAGGGAAGGAAAAACCAGATAAAAAGAGAGAGAGAGCCAAATCACAAGAGACTCAAATACAGAGAACAAACTGATGGTTGATGGGGGTGGAGGGATGGTGAGGTGATTAAATGGGTGGTGGGCATTAAGGAGGACACTTGTTGGGATGAGCACTGGGTGTTATAAGTAAGTGATGAATCACTGGGTTCTATTCCTGAAGCCAAGACTACATTGTATGTTAGCTAACTTGAGAATTAAAAAAAAAAAAAAAAAAGACTTGGTTTCCTCATTTGCCCTGTGTCCTGTTAGCCCTTACCAGTCACTGTTTATTATCTGCTGCACCACCCAAGTAGCGTTCTGTCCCTGGTAATACATATGGTTATGAGGCCTCCTTAAAGAAAATGAGGACTAACATCGGTATCTGCACTTACCTCCAGCAGTCATTACCAGGGCTTAGGCCTCCTCTGTCACCCACCATCCTCCGATCATCAATTCTGTGCTGCTCTTTCCTCCCCAGTGTCCCCCTCTATTCCCTCTAAGATCTGCAGGATCTCCAGTCCTTTGATCATAGTTTTTATCATGATCTACCTATACTCTCCTGGACTCATTTTCTTCCCTGCTCAGATCAAAGTCCACTGTGCCAGTAGAATCACTGCCTTGCAAGTAATCATAGTTCTCTTGTATCTTCCCTACTCAATTTTATTTTTTTGAGAAAAACTCAAACTTGGAAGACCATTATTTTATATATCTTCTTCACGTTTATACCTATGTAAGTTGACCATTGCTGTGTAAAAAGTTACATGATTAAAGCTTCACTCTGAAGCAATGATCTCGATTCTCAATTTGGCACCTAATGTAGCTCTCAAATCTGACTATATTTCTCTACGTGGTTCACTTTTCTACTTGCCAATCAGTAGTTATCTACTCAAACCTTTAACACCTACTCTTAGCTGAAAACCTTGCCTCAAACTTTATGGAGAAAGTAAGAGTCATAAGAAACAAACTCTTGTGTTTTCCCACCAGGAACCCTACAAATCTTCCTAAATTTACTTCCATCTTCTCTTTGCCCTTTCTTTTATTGAAAGAAAATTATTCTTTTTTTCTACTGGATCATTTAATTTAGAACTTCCATACGTCAAAATTCAACTGACGTATTTCTGTCCTTATTTTGTTCCATCTCTCCCAGAATTTAATAGAGTTAACTATGTTCTGCTTCTAAACACACTCTTCTCTTGCCCTTGAGGACACCTCTGCTTTCCTTTCCTTCTCCTTCACTGGCCATTCCTTCTCAGGCTCCTTTGTTAGCTCCTCTTTCTCCACTTGACCATATGTGAAAGTAGTTGGAAGTTCCATCCTGGTTTTAATTCCTTAGGTTATATTTTTCTTCATCAGGTGGTCTTTTTCTTTCTCTTAGATTTATTAACATTATTTATGTTGAGAAATTAAAAATCATCAGTACACATTCTAGGTTTATATAGTCAACTTTCTACTTTTCATCTCAACTTGGATGTCTTAGAGGTATCCTTAAATTAACAGGAACATTAACACTATTAACCAGGAAAATTAAACTCTGGCCTTCCATCTCAACAATCCTGTAACCTTGTAACTTCTCCTCCTGGTAGGTGAAAATATCGTCTTCCCTGTTGTTCAAACCCAAACCCAGGTATCTTATTTTAATGTGAGCTTTCAGTAAATCCATACCATTCTCTTGCTGAAAAATTTTCATTGACTTCCATTTTACCTAAATTAAATCCTAACTCTAAAGTTTTGGCCTACACGGCTTAACATGATTTAGCTTTTCAAATAAATCTGTCCCAGAAACTGAAGTTCTCTGTTCAGATCTGGTCATGCTGGTCTGTTTTCACTTCCTCGATCCTATTAAATTCTTTCCCACCTCAGGACTCCGGACTGTTCTGTTCTTTTGGTTTAGAAACTCTTCCACCGGTCATAGTGTAACCAGTGTTCCCCAACTTTTCTTTGGATCTCAGCTTAAATCTCTCCAAAAGGGTGTTTCTAGCCACCATAACTGAAATAAAATATACTCCCGTCCTCACTCCGTTATTCTCCATCTCAGCATTTCCTTTCTTCTCCATGGGAGTTACGATGACTGTTTTAGAATTATTTATCGGTCCCTTAACCTATTTTGGGTATCGTTTCCCCACTAGTATCTCTGTCCCTGAAGGAGGAACACGTTTTTCTTCTTGTGGTTTCCTTCCAAGCGCCTGGCTCATTTCCTGAACATAGTAGTCACTCTATAAATATTCATTAATGAATGAATTAAATAATGAATGAGGAAAAAGGCCTATAGAAAGTTAATATGAGGGTCAAATGAAATTATGTAGGTCAAATACCTTTAAAAATATGAAGGTATTAAAGCAAGGCATTTTTATTCCACTTTTTCTATAGTGAGTGATAGGCCTAGGATGATTTCCATCTTCCTATCTTGCACACCACCTTTGTGCCCTCATTCATAAATCTTCACAAATTCCATCCCATGCAGGAAGCCTGCGCAGACCAGGTGGGTTGGGAGAAAATTCTCACCTCCCTCACATATTTATGCCTAGCAACTGTCTTTCCCATATGTCCAATTATGTCTACAAGACAAGAAAAGTGAAAATTATGTGGAAAGAACCCAAGAACCTTAATTAATTCTAAAGGATGAATGTTAATTCCTTTCATTTGTGTACGGATGTCAGTGCAAGTGTGCCTCACATTGGTTTGCAGCACGGGGTTGGGGCAAGGTTGAACTTCATGACTTCTAAGTCTTCATTCACCCTATGATCAAGTTCTTTTAGCATTATGGGGGATATAGACCTAGCCACAAGACAGGCTTACATGTTTAATAAAGAAGAGCTTTTCTTTCTTGTTCACTAGGTTTATTTAATCACTATATCTTGCTAGTGGGGTCCTTTCAGTTCATAGATTGATTAAAATCCTTTTATCAATGTTCCTTGCTCCTACAAGATAAAGCTTATACCCCTGGCATATCACACACAAGGTCCCTTGCGAACCAGAACCTCACTTTCCATCTATAATCTATTTCTTTTTTTAAACCTCTTTTCTACTCATCTCAAACTCTTCTGGATACTTTGAAAAACGTATGGTTTATTGGCTATAAACCTCAGGCTCTCCCATGCCTCCTCCACTTTGTTTATTTCATGCCTTTTTCCTGAGAGCTCTTAGTCTTTTTTCCCCATCCACTTTGGAAAGCATCTATTTATCCTCAAGAATCTGCAAATTTAACCTTCTCTATCAAGCTTTATTTAAAGTCACTAGAAAGAGTTAGACACTCTTCTGAGGTGTCATATCTTCAGAATAGTCCTATGAAATATCCATATCCACATTCATATTCACAACCTCCAGGGTACCACTCACATATTATTCTATGAGAATTATACTATTCGGAGCACATAGTACATAGTCTTGGCCAGATGTGGTGACTCTCTATGTGATATTTTTATGTTTATCTATACATGGTATACGTATCTCTTCATAGTACAGCTGTCGATGCTAATTCTTTTTATTACACTCTCTATATTTACTACTTTTTCTTATCACTGTAAGATGAAGTATTGTTTCCTTTGCCTCATGGAAGCATGGTAGAATTTTTAGAGTGACATACTCGACCTCTCTACTCTTTGCTACTTCCATCTCTCAGTTGGTTATAAATTTGGGGGTAAAAGACTACTCTTACCTATAGGCACTTTCAAACCTCAAGACAAATCCACAGTTTGGGTTTTCGCTGAAACACAAACATTGCTTTACTGGGTAAAGCTTCATGGATAAGATTTAAGATAGTCAGAGTTAAAATTAAAATGTGGTACTTTAGCTAATAAAAATGTTTCAGTTTTACATATTGGAAACTTTTAAACCTTTTTAGTGAAGCTTATTCTGCAGTGGTCCAATTCTGTTGCTTTTTCTCACTGAAATGTCATCTATAATTCTAAGCAGTGAGCCAAGATTTAAAATAGAGTAAAGCAAGTCTAAGTCTTGTGATCAAGGTTTGGAGAGCATTTGTACTTTATTGGCAATCATGTCACTTCTAATAAAAAGCAGAGTGCTCCTATAAATACAGAAATCAATAGGGTTTTTTTTGCCTCTGCTTATTTGAAAATTCTATCTAATAACAATTGTTCTTCTGCTAGGTATTGAATATTAACAAGCTAAAGAGGACAGATACTTCCCTTACCTAATTTGTTTGAGTTTAGCATTGCCAGTGGCTAGAGGGCAGTGATAATGAAGCTAAAATCACAGGTTTGATGTGAATATTCACCAGTAACTTTCCTCTGGTATATGGCCTCAATTACACTGTTAACCCTGGGTGACTTATGATTGTGAACTGATTATCCCAATAAACACTGAGAGGGAATAAGAATATATGGCTGTAAAATCCACTACCACTAATGTGAAAAGAATCCATGGTTTAACCTAATGTAACTTACTCCATTTATTAACAGATTAAGTGAACTTTACCAATTTTATGGCATCAAGTGTAATTTTTATGTTGATAATGTTCCAATTTATGTCTCCTCTTTTGATTACAATTCCAATGCATGTTGGTGATATCCTCATTTAGTATCTCTTTAGCATTCAAATTTATAATGACCAACAAATCAAATCAAACGAAACCATCAAAAAACAACAAACCTTGTCCCTTTCATTTCCTGCCCAACCTATTTTTTTCCTCAAGTCGTTGTTCTCATTGTCTTCTTCTTCTCCTTCTTCTTTTTTTTCTGGGGGGGAGGCGGGGGAGCAAGTGAGCAAGGGACAGAGAGAGAAAGAGAAACAGAGAGAGGGAGAGAGAGAAGCAGAGCCTTTTCAAAGTGGTCTTGTGTTCATCTGATGTGGAACTCGAACTCACCAACTATGAGACTGTGATTTAAGCAGAAGTCAGACTCAACAACTGAGCCACTCAGGCATCCTCCTAAAGTCTTATTGATCTCAGTTAATGTCTCCACCACCTACCCAGTTGCTCAAACTCTAAACCTAGAAATCATTCTCAATTTCTCTCTCTTTTTTTTAAATATTTTTATTTATTTCTAGGAGAGAGAGAGAGACAACGTGAGCAGGGGAGGGTCAGAGAGAGAGGGAGACACAGACTCTGAAACAGGCTCCAGGCTCTGTGCTGGCAGTCAGCACAGAGCCCGACACGGGGCTCGAACCCACGAACCGAGAGATCATGACCTGAGCGAAAGTCGGACGCTTAACCGACTAAGCCACCCAGGCGCCCCTCTCAATTTCTCTCTTAATGTCATCCCTCAAAACCACCCATCAACTAGTTCTGTCATATACCCAGTTATATCTAACCGATCTCTGCATCTCCATTGTCATCACCATAGCCTAAGCAACCTAAATTATTGCTATAAACTTCCAACTAGCTGCCTGCTTCCACTTTTGTCTCCATTTAATTTATTCACTTCGGGGCAGTCAGTTACCTTTAAAAATGGAAACTTAATTACAGAACTCTCCAGTGACTTCACTGTGCACTTAGGATAAAATTCAAACTCCTATGCATTGCCTATAAATCCCTAACTAAGCTGATTTTTGCCTTCTTTTGTGACCTCACTTCAGTTTATCACTTTCTCTTTCTTGCTCAATGCATTCTAGGCACTCTGACCTCTTTCTGTTCCTTAGACTCACTGAGTCTTTTTTCTTATAGGCCTTGAACCTGCTGCTTCTTTCCCTTTAATCGCTGTGTCCCCAGATTTGATTTCCCCACATTTGTTTTCTTATTATTCAGGGCTAAGTTCAATTTGCCATTGCATCACTATTTTATAGTCTTTGCTAAGACATATTCTAATCTGAGATTATTTATTTCTTTACTTGTTTATTTTCTAACTCTTTTAATAAGAGGGTAAACTCTATGAGAATACAGACTCTGTCTGCCTTGGTCATGCCTCTTCTATATATCCAGTCTTCAGAGAAATATCTTAAATCTTATGGGCCTTCAATAAATATATTTTGAAAAAGATGAATGTTGGCTTGCTGTAGGAAGATTAGGGATCATCAGGGACAAATAATGCTTCCCATTTGGTGGTCTGGTACCTTGCTCAATTAATAGTTCTCTTTACATCTTCAATCATTTAAAATTTTGAGGTTTTAGCCTGAGTCTTCTGAAAGGGCACCTGGATGGCTTAGCTGGTAGGCATCCAACTTTTGATTTTGGCTCAAGTCCATGATCCCAGAATAATGGAATTGAGCCCGACGTAGGGCTCTGCCCTGACAGCATGGAGACTGTTTGAGATTCTCTTTCTCTGTCTCTCTCTCTCTCTCTCTCTCTCTCTCTGTCTCTCTCTTTGTTTCTTTCTGCTACTTCCCTGCTTGTGCTTTCTCTCTCTCAAAAGAAATAAACATTAAACAAAACAGTAGCTATAGATTGAGTCTTCTGGACAAGAATGATGAAAAAAGTTATGTTTTTGAGAAGGTCTGTGGTACAAAGTGAGCTAAATGTAGCTCATGATGAATTCCATGAGAAATATAAGATGATGCACCTATAACTGGAAATGAGTAATATTACATATTATCATGAAATTGTAAGAAACATGCAGAAGGTATGAGCTCAGAAAGACTTGGAAAAGCTTAAAGAGATGCTGTGAGTTTGAGTTAGATGAGATTGAATAGGAAAAGGATTAGTTATTTGAAGATTATGTGCATTTGTCAGTTTTGAATCGTAGGGAAAAAAGTCTGGGGTTTATTCTCCTTTGCAGAGGGACATAGAAAGCAGATAAAAGTGTCACTTCCCCTGGGACACCACTGCCTTTGGTGGTGTTTCCTTTCTCTATTTTCTTTGGAATATTTGTCTAAAACATGTGTTTCCCTATTCTTATTATCTGTTTGGTGCTTTATAACCCCCAGAGAACCTGAGGGCAGAAACCGTAACTTAAACTTGCCCTTTGCACCCCCTTATTGGAGACTTCAATGTTAGGCATGTGATGGATGCGTAAGCCATCTTTCTCATAGGGTAGCATAAACATTTTCTGTGATGATACAAGCATTCTGCCTTAACCAGCACTGTAATCCCTCTAAGATTTCTATTGCACTAATTTTTACATACAAGTTTGGACTATGTGGTAGCTACAGAATCCCTCTTTGCTCCAGGGAATTTGTAAGCAGAGGCATGCATCTAAAACAGAAATTGGCTGAGTTTGGCTGCCGAGGCTCCTAATGTGCCATGGAGTGCTATGAACTTGAAGGTCTTCAAATTTCCCCACAGTCTGAAAGTAAGAATTCTTTGTGGAGCAGGACATCAAGTGAACTTTTCCCATTATCTGAAAATTGCAGCCAATGTATTGTGCCGTCAGGGATTAACCTTGCCCAAAGAAAGATTTGGCCTTTCTCCCCAGCTCTTTGGAAGTAACTTCTTAGCCCTTGGTGTATCCTGCCTGATAAGAGTATCTATTTACCTGGGAACCATGAGCCATGCCAGCTAGTCTGTGCTAACAATATGACTTATAATGGAAGTTTGACCTCTGGAAGGGTTGGAGACTAAGGTTATCTATGTGTATTTGACCAACCCCAATAAAATATTTGGACACTGAGGCTCAGGTAAGCTTCCCTGGGTGGCACTACTCTGTGCATGCTGCAACACACCATTGCTGGGAGAAGTAAGCACTGTCTGCATGGCTTTGTGGGAGAGACAGCTGGAAGTTTATGTCTGCAACTCTCCTAGACCCAGCCTTCAGTACCTTTTCCCATTATTGATTCTAATCTATGTACTTTTGCTGTAATAAACCATATACATGAATGATAATAGGTTTGCTGAGTGCTGTTAGTCCTTCTCGTGAATTATTAAACCTGAAGTTTGGGGACCTCCTCTATTATAGGCACAAAGCCCCCAACAAAAGGCACAAGTACTGCCCTGCCAAGCTGTCAGACACTTTGTCTATGGGACTTACTGAGAAGTGAGATGTAAGTTCAATACCATTAGGCGCCAGTTCTCCTAAGAAGTCTGAGGAGCAGCTTGTGCGGCTGTGTGGGAGTGAGCAGACATTGGCTTTACATAGCGTGCAGTGTTGTGGCAAGAGACTTCTACACCCCCTGAAGCAAGCAAAAGGAGTTCTAAAGAAAATCAATCATCAAGTTTAAGGGTGCTGCCAGATACAGAGACTGGCCCCTACTCTTGACCAAATGCTTTTGTATGGATGGTTTCCAGCCTCCCGCCCAGTGCTGTCTTGGCTGTAGTAGGTGGGAAGACTCTCAAGACAGCCTGGCTTGAGTCTCTTTAAAGTCTGGGGACACATTTGTCATAAAGATTAGTGCTGATGTCTACTTCTGACCTATGTAGCTTGGCAGGAAAGATCTGCTCTGAGTATCTCATAGAGCAGGACTTAAAGAGATGGATGTACTCTGTGCCCAGCCCCTGTGGCTCTCAGAGGGTGGTGTGGGGGATCTCAACACCCCTAATGGGTCATGTGAAAGAAACTGGAACTGAGAGAAGGGACCTGCCACACAGGACAGTCTGGATGGCTGCTCAGAGGAGCGCTGGTAGTCTCAATCCCAGCGTAGCCTTGTGAGTGAGTACCTCCGGCAGGACCGAGGGAAGATGTGGTTGTCCTCTAAAAACATCCCCAAGGAAGGAGGAAGCTGGGTGATACTGGATATCATCCTAAGAAAAGCAACCACGTCCATTCAGAGGCCAGCATACTACCTTGGGCTACCAACAAACAGTAGATGTAACAAGGAGGCCAGCACCGTCCTGTACTGCAATATGTGACAGAAGTCAGCCCTGTTCTCTCCCATTTCTGCTCACTGCCCCTTTCCATGTCTTAGCCAAGGAGTGGAAGGGTGCCACAAGCAGTCACCTCCTCTTCCCTACCTCAGCCACATGCCTACCCTGCACTATAGGATGAGAAGCGTTTTGGAACAAACAGGAGGCTAAAGTTTTAAAATGAATTGCACATGTTCAATAACTGAATATAACTGGAAATGTGTAGAATCCAAGATATCATAAAAAAATAAGACAGGGATCCAGCATAGAGTCATAGAAATGTATGACTTAAATAAAATTTATATTTATGTTTCCCCAAATGGAGACTTCTAACCAAATCAGGAATATTTTCCTTTCCCTTCTTTTCACCCCCCTCCCTTCCTCTCTCTCTCTCTCTTTTATTTATCTTTAGATATCTATTTATCCATCGGTCTACTATCTATCTATGTATCTATGTATCTATCTTCATCATCATTATCATCTATCTCTTATCTCTCATCTCTTTGCCTCTCAGCATCCCTGTCTCTAAACACTGATGGCCAGAGGTAGCAAACCACATGCCATACAAGAATTTCCATTTATTCTAGCCATTGAATGACAGAGACTTTGATTTTTAATTTATTACATTTTTTCTGTAGAGATTTGTTGAAGAACAAAAGAAAAAATGACTATACACTCTTTTCATTATATTGCTTTTTAGGAGACATACTTAAAATTCAAGGAAGCACGTGCTTCTTTGGATGTGTTAGCCTCAGATCGCCCTATTGTTAAGTTTGCAATATAGATCTGATTTCAGGATGGATGTTTTTCAGCGTTGCTCATCATGGTGTTCAGGATGAAAGCTTTCCAAGTGTGTCCTCTTAATGAGACAGCCCAGACAGGTGGCCAAGGCCGTGGGTAAAGAACTCTTCTCCTGGATGAAAATGATATCTGTGAGATGTTGTGTAATGTCATGATCCACATGGAATTAAAGCCATGAAAGATTACACATACTTTAGGAGGTGTTCTTCCTACTACCTTAAAATACGACACTTTATGTAAGAAAGATCCTGAACTTTTTAACAAGCTGCACTCATTAATGACTCAGGTTGCATTGAAATCCTAGGTATCTTTAACCCCTAAATTACATTTGTCAAATAGAAACAATTTAGTCTTTTAGGGTCTCAGTTTCCTAAATTAAAAAAATATAAATGGTGGGATTAGGTCAGATGATCTCTCAGAAGTTTCCAATTCTAAAGTATGATTATTTGAAGCAGCTTGTTATGGGAGTGGTGGGGACCTTTCACTTCAGGACCAGCTGCATGATGAGCCTGTTATATCAACAGGATGCCGGCATAGCTGCAGCAGAGTCCAAAAGACTCACAGGCTGGGTGGTTTCCTTGTAGATTTTGGTCACCAATTCTCAAACAAGGAATCACAGAAAAATCATCTCATCATCTTCACAGTTGGAGAGAATTATTGTACTACCCAAATTAGGCCAAGGACTGAGCCACAGTGGGGACTGAACTGCCTCCTTAAAAGCTGCAGTCTCTCCAAGTCAGGGTAAAGGGCATCATCAAGGGAAACCTGCATCAAGGCTAATGAGGACCTTGCTGAAAGCAGCCATGGGAATACTTTAGAAAAGCTGCCTTCCTGCCAGTGCCCGAATCTAAAGTCTACCATTCTCCAGGAAAATAGACTTTACTTGTGCCTCCTACCTGCTGCCAACCCACTAACTTAATTCAGAGGGAAGGAGAGCTGGTGCTCGCTGTGTCTGCACCACACCTTCCTTCCCCTTTCACCTTTAGGGCAGCACAGTGGGACTCGCTGCAGACCGACAGAGAACCAGCTGTCTCTAGATACTATTTCGGAACGACTTGTGTGCTCTGAACACTTCTTGCTGACCACTGCCTTCATGTGCACAGAGTTTTTGTTTGCTTGGTTGTCTGCTCAGTGATTCCACTCTAGACTATAAGCTCCCTGAGGGTAAAGATCGTATTTGCATTCTTGTTTCTTCCCCACCGTGTACAGTCAGTGTCTAGCACTGGCCCCTGAATCATCACTGAAGCCCAAGAAGTGTTTGTTGGGTGAGTGAATGATCTTCTCTAGATTATCAAGAAGGATTTTATTAACCTGGAAGGTCTTATCCATATCATTTTTGTTCATTGAACAAGTTTTGACTGAGCACTATTACAGGCCAGGCACTAGTCTGTATATTGTATACACAGTGATGAGGAAGACTGACAAGGAAATCCATGTCTTGCTTGTATTCTGGTGGTGAGGAAATTCTTAACCAGTAAAAATTGCATATATTGAAGATACACAATGTGATGTTTTTGGTAGTGTGAAATTATTGCCACAATCAAGCTAATATCCATCACCTTGCATAGTTGGTTTGTGTATGTGTGTGTGTGTGTGTGTGTGTGTGTGTGTGTGTGTATGTGTGGTGAGAACATTTGAGATTTACTCTCAGCAAGTTCCAACTGTATAATACACATAGAAGGGGAGTGGAAGGGCCTTCTAGTCATGAGCTAAGATAAGAACATGGGGTAAAGGGTAAATACTATTGCAGGGCATTGTATAATCAGTTAGCCACTTGAGAATAGGCATGATGGGGAGTTGTAGGCATGGGTGGGAGCAGACCACTAGGAATACAACCTTCATACTGTGGATAGTCAATAGTATCAAAAGGTCAGTAACAGTTAAGCAGAAGAGGGGCCTGATCAGTAGTGTTTTGACAAATACTTACTCTGGGATATTACACAGGATGGATTGAGACTGGAGAAATTGAAGGTGGGACATCTTTTAAAGAGGACACTGCAGATACTTGATGTGACAGTGATTGAGAACTAACCCAAGGCAACGTAACTGGGAAGGAGAAGATAGACATGAAAGCTATTGTGAAGAAAGCTGATTGCATTGGATGATGGAGAAGGAGATATTCTACATAGAATGCAGTTTGGAAACAGTGTTAATAGCTGGTTCAAGGGACTGGCTGATATGCTACTATTAGGAATTCCTGACACAAGCCCTCTACATTCAGTTTCAGAGGTTGTTGAGTTTGATGTGCCATAGACATCCAAAAATATTGATATCTAGGAGGTGGTTAAAAATGTAGATTTGGAGGTTAAAAAAGTGATGGAGGCTACATATATGACTGAAGGGGACAGGGAAGTGACAAAAATAAGTGATACAAGGATGCAAACACGTAACATAGAAATGTATGAACTAGAGACTGTTTTCAATTCAAAAAGTGAAAACTACAAATTGAGCACCATAATTGTATCTTTCATAATTTGTTATTTCTTGGAATGAAGATATGAATGTTAGTCTTGCATTTTGAATTTCAATGTGCAGTAATATTCAACCATAATGCTTTAAGTGGGAGAAATGTTCAATTTTATTCATTTTCATAATTTAAAAATAACTAATATGGATAATTCTGAATATGGATAGTATTTAACACAGTTGTTTTTGTATTTAGTGTAACATCATCTTGTGGAATTCTTAGATTTTAACAACATTATATTTGGTTTTTAGTCCTTTGTTGCACTTCACTTTAATAGCTTCTGTTTGGTTCTTCATTCAAAAAGGAAGGCTACCTGCAAAATGTTAGATCATTTTTATAAAATGTAAAGTCAGATAATGTTTTCTGGAATTGAGTCCTCAACTCTGCAATTTTGAAAGTGTAGTTGAGGCAATACTTTCTAGAAGCCAATTTCAGGATAGGAAGGTGTGATAGTTATTATTCCTTGCCCAAGACCTTCCCAAAGCCACAGTTTTTCTAGGAGTAAGTGAATGGAGTCCTACATTTTTGTGTAGGTACATATATAAATACCATTCAAAGAAATATTCAGGGTTTAGATGGGTTGTAATGTCAACCCAAAAGATTAAACCTGATCCAGTTTTGACTGGTAAATGAGCCTGGTGGTTTTTCTTGGGTAATACAAGCAAGTATATATGTTTTTGAATAGTTTAAAAAATATCCCAGCTCCATGTCACCACTAAGCCAGATACTTTCAAACAGTGCATGTCTAATTCATCAAGCCAACTCCTGGGTTGTCTGAGATTCAAACAATCTGTATAGTAATGGCTGCTTTGACAATGAGTTTCATTTTTAACTTTAAGCACAACGATCTCTCTGGTGAATGATGTAGTGTTCTATAACCTAGGAACATGTTGCTATCCTGAATTAAACTTGTATAGCTCTGACTATTATAGGGCCTCTGTCTGTAGTCTTGACTACTAATTTTGAATTTGTCCAACATGAACATTTTCCTAACACACAAAAAAATCATTTCCTGATGTTATTCCTATCATGGGCATTCTGCCCAAAAGTCCTTTGGTCACATCAAAATTCCTTTTGACATCATGAATAAATATAGCTAACTGTGTGGTGTTATTTATATCTGTGCTTTCATCAGCTGCAATAGAAAATGCCACAAAAGATTTAACTTTTTCATGCACTGTGTCCTATAAATGCTTAGCCAAATCTACAATGCATTGAACTACAGTATTTCTGGCTAGACATATTTTTGCAATTATTTATTTCTGCTTAATGCACATAATTTCTGATGCATTCCCTAGAGACTTTTTATTTTTTAATAAGTTCACCACCTGAAGAAGGTTTTAAAGCCTGAGGAAATTTTCACTTGACACATAGTGACATTGCACTGTAGCAACTCTTATTTTATTTACCTTGAAAAGTTTAGAAATTCCAGTCCTTTCTTTAAAGTTCGTTTATTTCTCATCACTCACCTTTTCTGTATACTGATCATAGTTTGCATTATGGTTTGTCTAATAATAACGTACTAAGTCATATTCTCCTAACACTCTCTTTGCAGAGTGAACATATTATATACCCATATTTCTTGAGCTAGCCCCAGTGGCATTTCTCACCTTGCCCCATTTTAGATAGTGTCATGAGTATCAAGAAAATCTGTTTACTATGCAAACCAACAGAACTAGTGGCATAATGGCGAATAGCCACTTCATTCTTGCCTTGGATTCTGGCTCAACAGGGAAGAGTAGGGACTGTGGTAGACTGGACATGGAATTCCCATATATAGGGGATTCCAAACATGTATAATATACCTAGTTGTTTTCAGTTATCGATTTCTTCATCATTTGCATTTTGGTTAGAGAATGTGGGCTGTGTGATACCAATCCTTTGAAATGTAATGAGACTTGTTAAATGTGTGGTGCAAATATTTGGGACATTTTTATAAGGATTCTATATGTGCTTCAAAATAATGTGAATTCTGCAGCTATGGATGCAGTATTCTATGTAAGCTCACATGTCAAGCTTGCTAATATTCACATTTCCATGTGTGTACTGATTCTTCTCTACTTGAGCTATCAGTTTCAGAGTGATGTGTTAAAATCTCTCATTTCACTGCGAACTTGTCTATTTCTGCTTATGGTTCTGTCAGTTTTTGCTTTATAGCTCATGTTTCGATGCTGTGCAGTTAGTTGCATATATAAGTTTAGAACTCAGAACTGATGAATTAAGTGTCTTATGACACCTTTCCCTTATTCCTTGGAATGCTTTGTACCTAATGCTTCCTTTGTTTCTTGTTCATATACCTACATCAGTTTGTTTTGGTTAGTATTTGCCAGACATATCTTTGACTTTCAACATTTTTGTGACTCTTTATGATTTTGCATATTAGACATATCCCTTGTAAATGCCACGTAGTGGGATACATATAAAACCTGGTGCTTGTTGCTCATACTGGGAATTCACCTTGCTATTTTATAACAATGAATTTGAGATTGTGTGCTCTCTCAGTTTTTGCTTTTTAATTTGAAGTAATTTCAAAATCATAGAGAAGTTACAAGAAGGTACAACATCTGCATACCCTTCACTCAAATTCTACTTTTCTTAGCATTTGACCACATTTATTTTTATCATTCTCTCTCTTGTCTATCTGTATAGCTTTCTCTATATTTTCTGTATCATTTAGGAATAAGTTGCAGATGTGATGCTCCAGTATCTTTAAATTGTTGAATGTATACTTTTCTAAAACAAGGATACTTTCCTCACAACAGCAGTGAATCCATCAAAATCAGGAAATTAACATTGGCACAGTACATTCACCCTACCCTCAAACTCTATATTTAAGTTTCTTTCTACTGGTCCAACCATGTCATTGATAGCAAAAATCGAACAAAGGATCAAACATAATACGACTTGCTTCTCTTGTTTCTTTCCTTTTTGGTCCAGCATTTGGTATGGGATCCTGTACGGGATTTAGTTGTCAAGTTGCCTTAGTCCCCTTCACTTTGGAACAATTTCTCAGCCCTTCCTTGACTTTTAGGACTTAATATTTTTAAAGTGTATAGCGTACTTAATTTCATTACATGTTTGTTAAATATTTCCCATGATCCAATTCAGGTTATGGAGTTTTGGCAGAAATATCACAAACTGGATACTCTCTATTGAATACGGGGTTGACTTGTTCCATTACAGTTGATGTTCACTTTTATCACTTGGCTAAAATTGTGTCTGCCAGATGTCATTACTGTAAGATCAGTGTGTAAATTATTTTCTACTTATTAAGTATCATAATTAATACATATTTCTTAGAGAGCTACTTCCAGATTGTGAAAATATAATGTTCCTTATCAAACCTCACCCACTGGTTTGAGCATCCATTGATACGTCTGCTTTTTAATTTATTATTTTCCTGAAGGATAGGGAGTAGAAAAAAATGGAACCACCAGAATCTAAATGAATTTTTTATTGTTCTCTTTGAAAAATGGATGGGCATAGAGTTTGTTATTTTCTAGAATATGGTTTCACCGTATGGTCCACCTGCCTTTGGAGTGACTTCAGGTGTTTCTTAACTCTGTCCTGCCTGAGATCTGCTGAGTCAGAATCTGAATGGTGGGAAGTGAGGATCTTAATTTTTCAGTTTCCTAGATGATTCCTGACTCTAGAGAATCACTCTAAAAAGAGACTCAAGTGACCCTTGTTTTAAGAATTTGCCTGATGCTTGCAAATTGTGGACAAAAGATACAGAAGTTTCATTTAATGTAGCAAGTTATAAAATATTGCATCAGATATGCCGTTGAGACAGGACGGATTTGTTCTGCTTAGGATGCTCACATTCTGCCCCCTAATACATGCATGTGCAGCAGACCATTTAAGCAGAAGGCTGTTCTTCTCTACATAATCCAACAAGTGAAGTGGAAAAAAAGATACCTTTCTCTGTAGTTTTAAGGCCTCCACCCAGAGTCTACACTTTGTATTTTTGCTTTGTGAATATCAAAGCACATGGCATTTCAGTCCTATCTCGTTTATTCAAGCCTCCCATCTTCAGCTCCTTATTTCCTCTGCTTTCCAGTAGCAAACACACTATTATCCATTGAGTTGCTAGGTTCTTTGTCTCTTGAAAGCCTATGTGGCTGTGAATCATGAAAGAAAATTCTATTTTTGTGTATAACACCTTTTTAGTGCTGTTTTAGTGCTGTTTTACCTTGGAAAATTTATCTGAACCACGGTCCCAGACCTGTTACTTCTGGCCACTTTTATTACAGTCGCTGGTATGAATTGGCATCCCATGAACTTTTCACAATTAGAGTCCTATTTCAGATCTCCCCCGAGTGCCATAACTTTGCCCAAGTGGATTTATTAAGTACCCTTTAATCAGCTCAAACCTAAATCTCGTGAGTTAAATGCAGTCTTGGGCTTCCTCAGTTAATATTAATGCCTTTTTCATCCAGGCTTTTCTGTAATTCAACCATAGGGTATTTCTTTGCAAGGAAATTGCGTACCAAAAATGGCGTTCAAAATTTTTCCTGCTTTTAGGTAGGTTGGCGGTCTTTTTGAAGTAGTATTTATTTAATATGACAGACACATAGCTTAGAATTATTTTTCACTTGAAGACTATTCTTCATAATTCTGAATAGAAATATTGTCATCTTAAATCAAAACATAAAAGATGGAGGTATAAAGGAAACCACCTTAGGATAAGAAATTTGAACACAGAAAAATACCCCTGCCATTTCTTGAATTTTAATCAAAGAGCAGAATGATGAAACAGCAAAAGTAGTTTGGTTAAAACGTATATATACCTGAGTGTTTATTAATACATTAACAGGTTATTTTTTATTTGTTTCTCTATTGCTTGCCCCAAACTGACTTTACATATATGGCATATCATTTTGACACAGCTGATTTTTATAGATGTAAATAGATGCTCTGAAAGGCTAAATAATTTCCTCTAATATTAGAAACAGCCGCACCAGTCTAACTTTAAAATTTTGCCTCTTCTTTTCAATCATCTTATTCATTATGATTCACATCACATTAGGTGCAGAAATTATGGTTCTTGGTGAAGCCAAATATTAGCATAAATCTGAACCCATTGGGTTAAAGTGACAGAAAATTGAAATTTTCTTAATTTCAGACAAAAAAAGAGTTATTGCCAGACTTTCCTTTGCATCAAAAAAAAAAAAGATGATTCTTTACAAATATTTTTCCTTTCCTTGCATAGGAGGTTGTGATTAGGAAATTATATTTGTAAAGTAAAACTCTATGTGCTTAGAGTTGTACTGGCAAACCTAAGTGCTTATTTGGTTTCTTCCTATGAATAGGAGCAATGCTAGCAAAACCAAATAAATAAAGGAAAAAGGTTATAAATGTCCCATTATTTTGAGTCATTGGCAATTTGTACATCCTGGTGGTATATATGACCAGGTATATGTGTGCCTACTATTTGTGCACCCAGATACCTATTTCTCTTTTCCCTTTCCTTCCCTTCCCCTCCCTCCCTTGACCCCCTTATCTACTTCCCTCCCATTTACTTTTCTTCTGTCTCTCCCTCTGTGTTCTATTTCTAGTTTTCTCACATGATACTTAGAAATCAATACCCACTTATATTCAGTGTGCATTGTGGCTCCTCCAAATACCTTCATCTTCTTTCAAGACACATATATATTTAGTCACTTTGCCAGGCCTTGGCAAACGAAAAATAATCATGTTTTCAATTTCAGCAAAAATTCTGATTCACTTGACATTTAATTTACCAATTACCTTGGAACCTTCCAAGATAAACTAAAAAAAATAATAATAAAATCACCTTTTCACTTTGAGGATTGAAGGCCTTTCAAGCAAAATGCATTTGTGTTACTAAGAAAGAAGCTATGACAGAAAACCTCGTTTTTAGTTGTTCATTCTTATGCTTTATTTTTATGACATGTGATTTGCTTTTAGTAAATTATAAAAGCAATTCAATATATTATTTAAAATGATGAAAAAATACACTGAATAAAATGAAAATTTACCGCTATTCCATGAATGTGAAAATTATACTTAAGGGTTATTTCCTTTAAGTTAGTTCCCAGTTACCTGTCAGGGCTGTCAGCTAAAACTCCAAAGGATTCTTCCTTGTTTCCCTTCCTCATCTCCACTGGATTATGTATCCTGTTATGTGTTAACATAATTCTCGGTGCTACTCATTCATAGCACACAAACACTTTAGGTTTTGTGGATTATTTATTATCTATCCACCTGAGGCACAGAAGCTATCTGAGTTGTTTGCTTTGATGGCCTAAATCTTAGCAAAAGGAACAGATAAATACAAACATACAAAACATTGAATGATACTGTATTAGTTTTATAATCTATTTAAAAATTAGCATATGCAATATCTCTTATTTTTAAATACTTTCTAAAACATATATATATATTTCTCTTGTTTCTAAATACTTTCTAAAACATATATATATATGTGTGTGTGTGTGTTTCATCTGTATCTGTATGTAATAACTATTGGTAGATATAAATGTAGAAATTTCCATTTTATGTATTCAAATATAGTAATTTTTCTCTTGATAGAATCTATCTATATTATTATACATTATAAAGACTTACATATATGTTTACCAACATTTTTCCCAATATTTTTGGGATTTTTAAATTATATTTAAACTTTAACTCTCCTGGAATTGTTTTTTTAAACTTCTTGTTATGAAAATGTAGGAAAATAGTGTAAGGAGCTCTCATGTGCATTATAATGAGATTCACACTTATAAATTTATGATCAATCCTGTTTCATTTATACCCCTACCCACTCCTTTCTTCCTTTTTTTTTTTTTTAGGTTTATCTATTTTGAGAGAGTGAGACTGGGGAGAGAGGGTGAGAGAGAGATCCCAAGCAGGCTCCTCACTGTCAGTGCAGACCCCAATGCAGGGCTTGAACTCATGAGCTGTGAGATCATGACCTGAGCCAAAATCAAGAGTTGGTCGCTTAACCGATTGAGCTACCCAAGTGCCCTCCCCACTCCTTTCTTCTTGAGTACTTTGAGATGAATCCCAGATGTCATCTTATTCATCTTTACATATTTCTTTAGGTATCTCTAAAAGGTAAGGCTTCTTTAAAAGGGTATAACCACAATGCTCTTGTCATAGCTAAAACAATAAACGATTAATTATTTCTTATAGTATTAATTCTTTTACGTAGTAAATGAAGTAGGGGTCTCTATTATTTTCCCTCTGGATTCTTACTGTCTGTCTCATCACCAATTTTTGAACCATCCATGCTTTTCAGTGTAGTTCTTTCTTTTTGAGGAGCCTCAGTAGAGAAGACTGCCTTTCTTTGTGTTTCTGTCTTTTGGCCCCTTCGGTTCATGCATTTGGTTATACTAGTTCTCTGCCTTCTTCCTGCAATCTTTCAGTGTCAGGGTTAGTTTTAAAAATCTGGGGCCTTTGAGCTTCCTTTGGATGCTGCTGATAAGCTGTTACCTACTTACTTTATGTAGTGTGGAGTTGAATTCCAATTTGAGCTGTGCCCTCCTCTACCATGGTCAACATTCATCTCAGTGCACAACCTTCCAAACTGGGAAGGTTGAATTTGGATCTTCCAGTTTCCTTGGTAGCTTCCTCCACACTGCACAACTTTCTCAAGGGGAGGAGCTACAGATTATATCTCTTTGATTTTCTTCAATTTCTCCTTTGCACTGTGACATATATTCTTCAGAGTTTCCTGTTTGGGGCTGCATTTTTTTCTTTCCTTCTATATCAGATATAGGCTCTCCCATTATTAATGTTCTGCTGTCCATTTTAATAGAAACTTGGCTCAGGAAGCTGGATATATGAACCTACATGATGTTACAGGAAGCCCCCTATGAACTTTCTTGGGAGAAAATACCTTATGGATTAGTTCTACAGAGGCAAAAGCTGGTAATTGTCCAATAATTCAAGAAGCTTCAAGTCTTTACTTATCATGTTAAGAAACACCTTTGGCAACTTAGTAATAACAGCCAAAATAGCACTCTGAGATCAGGTAATGACTTACATTAATAAATGAAATGGCAGCTCTGTTCAACCCAAAATACTAACTTCTTTTTTTGCTCTTGTTCTAGCCCATAAAACTTTGTTTTTACCTGGCCTCAGATTCAGATTCTGTGAAAGCCAAGGTACAACCTATACTCTGACCTCTGACTATACAGAGGATTCTGTAACTTGTGAGAAAGAGCACACAATTAGAATTGGAAAGACTTGATTTTCTTTTCTTTTCTTTCTTCCTTTCTTTCTTTTTAAATTTTTAATGTTTTATTTATTTCTGAGGGAGAGAAAGAGACAGCATGAGCAGGGGAGGGTCAGAGAGAGAGGGAGACACAGAATCTGAAACAGGCTCTAGGCTCTGAGCTGGCTGTCAGCACAGAGCCTGATGTGGGGCTTGAACCCACGAACCATGAGATCATGACCTGAGCCGAAGTTGGACGCCCAACCAACTGAGCCACCCAGGCGCCCCATGATTTTATTTTCTTATCCCACCTGTTCTAGCTGTGTGCCTGGAGCATGTCAGCTCACATCCTTTAAGTTCAGGGTCATTAACTGTAATATGGGTTAATAATTGTTTCAGTCATGGGATGGTTGTGAAGATTAAGAGATAGAATAAATATCAAAGTTTGAAATGTATACTAATATTAGTTCCCATTATGAGTGGGTGTTTTGTAAATTAAGATGGTTGATAATAGCTGGCCATCATTGTGAGATTTAAGATAGTTAGAAAGGAGAACATGAATGTCTGCTTTTTTTTTTTTTAACCTGTGGGAATCACTGGCCTAGTTAGTTTCTGAACCCACTTACAGCTCACAGATTTTATGATTCCATAAACTAGAGAGGTTTTAAAGCTAGTGTATTCTTGTGTAGTTTTCTCAGGTTAATTGTTAGTTACTACAGACACTGTATGAGACTTAAAATGGACTTGTATGTTGGGTTCCCTGGGAAATAGACTCCAAGGAGAGATATGCATGCAGAATGTGTAGAGACTGCTTTTAGGCAACAGTCTTTAGCAATGGAAACCTGAGTAAGGGGAAAGGGCCAATAGATAGCAAACAGGCAATGTGAATAGGCTCATTAAGCAACCCACCTCGAAATAACCATAGGCTCTAACTGACCAATTACAATAAGGCACAGTTCCCAAGATTACCAAAAAAGGGAAAATTCCATAGTTCCTCCCTCTGCTGTTTAACTGTGGCTTCTCACCACTGCCTTGTCACAGATAGTCTCTCCTTTGCTGTCCTGCCCACCCCCACACCTTGAGGAGTATTCAGTAAACTGCTATCTCTTTTGTTCTGCCTTGGGTGAATTCTTTCACCTCCAGTGCCGCCAGCTCCCACCCAATTGGATGCTACACAGAATTTTTATTGGAGAGTGCTGGTAGGGACAATGTTTTGAGGGGTGAGGGATGGAGTTTGGATTGGGGGAGAGGTTCAGCAGGGTGAGATGTGCTCACAGCAGAGGCTTTAGTCAATTCCACCAGGAAGGAATCTTGGAACTTGTATGGCCCTTCTGAACTGTTCTGCTCTGAAGCAAGGGAGCTCGACCTTAGTATCTTCATCCTTCCATCACCAAAGGATGCCTTAGGAGAGAGGGTGTGACCTTATTGGAGGTCATTGGCCAAGGGCTGAGCTCTTAGGTTGTCAGCCATCAATACTCCCAGCAGCTGAGGGCTTGAATACCTCCAATGTCAAGGTAGATCTGTACAGTGAACACCATTTACTACAATTGTCTTTATCTATGAAACACTGGTTGGCTACTGGGGAGGTCTCAGTTTATCTTCACAAATTGCCTTCCCCTTTGTTTTCTGTAGCTTAATTCCTTAGCATCTAGCATTTATATAAGCGTTGGCAAAGTAAATTCACCATTCTGAGACTTAGTTTCCACATATAAAGTATATTATTCACATCGTTGTGTGTGTGTGTGTGTGAGAGAATTAAATGAGATTCCATTCATGTTTTAGATAAGGCAAGTTGCAGATCAAGTGCATTGTGGTCTCTGTTGGGAATGAACATCTTGAGACATGACTTTGGAGTTCTAGGACATGAAAAATTATAATGTTTGATTATAAAATACTCTAATCTGATTGCTAGGCCAGAATGATAAGAAAAGGCTCCTTTTTGCTTGGGTTTGAATGATTTCAAATACATTTATAGGCCTCAATTCCTCTTCTCTGAGGTCACAGAGGCCAAGGTCAGCCATATACCTGGGTGCTGCCCAGCTTCCAAAGGGCACATTTTAGGAATTAGACTGATTTAGAATTTGAGTAAAAAAAGAAAAAAGGAAGTCACCGCATGGCTTAAACAGTGGTTTGGTTTAATTGATATTCCTATTCCTGCTTTTTGATCATCAATGAGAAGTGGAGGAGATGCCAGAAATTTAGGGGGCAAGATGGGTATTTTTTATATTGCTTCGACTCAATCTTTGATTATGGTAAACGCTGTGAATTCTTAAAAAAATTTTTTTTAGTTTATTTACTTACATAGAGAGAGAGAGAGAAAGCAAAAGCAGGAGAGGGGCACAGAGGAAGAGAGAGAATCCCAAGCAAGCTCCGCACTATCAGCACAGAGCCAAATGTGGGGCTCGAATTCAAGAACCTAGAGATCATGACCTGAGTTGAGATCAAGAGTCAGATGCTTAACCGACTGAGCCACCTAGGCCCCCCAACCCTTTGAATTCTTTAAAGGAAGATTAGTGGGTGTTAAGGACTAACACTTAAATAATGACCTCCTCCTAGGAGTTCAAAGTACAAAATGGCCACAAAGCCTCTGGGTATTGTAGTCTCGTGCCTCAACTGGAAGACAGGAAAGCAATTCCTGATTGTTGCTTTTAGATCTTGACCTTAGTTATAACATAATCTCATGTATATGGGCTGTGTTAATATCTTGTGAATTGACAAGCATGCTGCTTTGGATAAAAAAAAAAGCAACTAGCTTATACTGAATTAAGTGTTTTTCTTAAATTACTTTTTTTGAATTGATAAGTTTATCAATTGAGGAGTTCTCTTAACTGGGCTGGGGGATCTTCTAAATCCATTCAAATATATTTATAGGCCTCAGTTCCTCTTTAAGGTCACAGGAGCCAAGGTCAGCCATATACCTGGGTGCTGCCAATAGATGGCCATGTATCTTCACCACTGGCCAGCTAGTGGCATCTAAAACACCAACATTTTCTATTGCTTTTGGGGGGAGGGGGCTAAATAGAGTTGTTCATTACAGTGTAACTACCCTAGAGATAAGAGTACAAAAAGTGCTTTTCCATTAATAACCTTGGTAAAATCTGTTAATTTTTTCCAATCAGAATTAGCTTAGAACAAATTTTATTTATTTGTATTTTTTAAAGTAGGCTTAGGAGCCCAGTGCAGGGCCTAAACCCATGGCCCTGAGATTAAGACCTGAGCTGAGATCAAGAGTTGGGTGCTTAACTGGCTGAGCCACCCAGACACCCCAAGCAAGTTTTTTTTAAATGTTTTATTTATTTCTGAGAGAGAGAGAGAGAGAGAGAGGAGAGAGAGACAGCGTGAACAGGGGAGGGTCAGAGAGAGAGGGAGATACAGAATCTGAAACAGGCTCCAGGCTCTGAACTAGCTGTCAGCACAGAGCCCAACGCAGGGCTCAAACCCACAAACCATGAGATCATGATCTGAGCCGAAGTCAGGTGCTTAACTGGCTGAGCCACCCAGACGCCCCAACAAGTTTTAAAAATAAAGAAAAAACATAGATGACAGCAAAATACAAGCTGCTTGAGACTGCCCTTTCTGAAACATAATTTTGAAATGTTCAAAAATTTGTGTGTCATTGTGAAAGAACATTGCATTGGAATTTAGAGGCCCAAGTTCTAGAAGAATCTCTGTTCTGTGAACTTTGGCAGAAGTACTTATTCTTTCTAGGTCTACACTTGTGTTAAAATTCAGGACTTTGGACCAGATCAGGAATCAGCAAATTTTTTCTGCAAGGGCCAAATAGTAAATATTTTAGGCTTTGGGGGCCAGCCTGTCTCTGATGCAACCGCTCACCCTGCTCCTATAGCAAGAAGGTAGCCGAGACAACAGGTGAATGAATGGCTATGGCTGTGTTCCAATAAAACTGGATTTACAAAAACCTACCACTGTCTGGATTTGGCCCAGGGCTTATAGTACGGTGACCTGTGCACTAGATAATATTTTCCAAGCTTGAGTGATTGTTAGAATTCCTGAATGTATCAGGTATTTGTTGCCTGGCATCACAATACATTGTGAGTAGAGTCACAACCAAAAATCTCAATTGCACACAGCAAAAAGGTTTATTTTATCCTGTGTCTGTGACTCCACTGAGATGGTCCTACTGGGCTTGGTCACATGTGTTCAGCTCAACTGGGGTTAGCTCTGCCTCCTGCGGCAGATGTATGGGTCAGCTGGGACAAAGGGGATGGTTCTCTTCCAACATGTTCACTCTGCAGGTATTCTGAAGCCACCACAGATGCTCTCTCTGTATCAATGGTACAGACACAACAGTACAAGTGTGAACATGGGAGGCTTCTTAAAGACCTAAGTTTGAAACTGGCACAATGGCAGTGTCACTTCTGTCCACATGCCATGGTCCAAAACAAGTCATGAGGACTGATGCAAGTCAAAGGGTAGAAAAGTACATTCTACCCAAGATGAGGTCATGGCAAAGGTCATTCAATCAAACTGGGGATTTTTTGTTTTTAGTTTTTAAAGCACACTATTGGGCCCCATTCCAGAGGTGTTGAATCAGCTGGTTCCTGGCTGAGTTTAGATATATGTAGGCGCTTAACCATCTTGATGATCAGTCATTGCAGAGAACCACTTGATTAGATGCCTTCTCAGGCCACTTGCAACTCCATTTCATTTGATTCTATGAAATGAAGAATTTCTATTTTTTTAAAAGTGCACTTTGTACTCAAAAGTTTTTAAATGTGATAGCCAGGCTCTGCAGTCACTTGGCATTTCAGGGTCACAAAGCAGGCTGACCACGTCCTTGATGGAAACTCTGTTCACCCCCACACAGAGCTCTGACCTGCTTTTTCCTCACCAACTCCTCCACCTCCTCCCCAGAACCCTCCTGGGGGGGCCGGCTCATCAGGCACTTATGGAGGCATTTGGTGATGGCCATCAGTCGGCACAGCTGGACTAAAACCAACTCATTTCACACTGCAGTGGCTGGTAATCAAACGGTACTACATGCTTTATTAATTTGTAATCACCCCTCCCCCTCCCTTCCCTTTTCTTTTACTCCTAGGTCACTTAAAAATTCCTTGATTGTGCAACAGTGGGGAATAATCCTTCTCTAAAAAAGGTGGCATTTTCATTATACAGTTGCTAAACTCAGCATCTTGGGGGCATTTCTCATGAATATTAAATGCTACATTTTAAAATTTATATTTGGGGTGATTTTTCTTTTCTCATTTGAAAGAAGCTTTTAATTGTGGCATAATGGCTGGCCTGCCACCATCAATATCTGTGGGTCAATAGTATATTAGCAGGTAGCAATGTTAGGTCTCTGTTAAGTCACAGCTGTGGTTAGGGGGAACATGGATGCCCGGATAAGCTCTTTCATGAAAGCTGATGTCAGCATGTCATTGCCAACCACAGAAGAATTATATTCATCATTTGGCTTGCTAAAATAACATGAATTTCTTTTCAAAGTCCATACTTTTAAATTGCCAGCATATGATTTATGCAACACTAGAATTTGTCAGCTGGTTTAAGCCTACAGAGACTTATGTAGGCAGTGGGTGGGAAGAAAATGCGCGATGCAGAACCCAGTACTTTTTTTATGTTAGATATTACTCATTTTTATTAATACATTACATTTATATAGAAACGTTCTTTCACATACCATGAAACATCTTTAAAAATGAATTTAATGAATTCTACTAATATAACCCAGAGTAATTGTGCATCACCGCCTAGAGGTGGCTAGAGGTAGCCCCAAACAACCCCAAAACAACCATTTGTTGTGTTGATGCTATTTTTGAGTGACAAGTAAAGCAGTATTTATATTATGTGTAATATTTGTGTCCATTGTTTTGTGAATATTTCCAGCCTGGGGAAAAGAATTCACAAAGCACCCAAACCCTCAGGAATCATTTAAAAGATAAGAAACAGGTAATAGAGGGCAGTGATCTTACAATGGTCAGCAGACCTTTTTTGTAGGGGGCCAAGGTGTAATATTTTCACCTTTGTGGGCTCTGTGATCTCCGTTGCACTTTTCAACTTTGCCTCTGTAGCATGAAAGAGGCCACAGATAACACATAAACAAATAATTATAGCTATTGTCTTGTTCCAGGAGGCAAATTAATACTCAGAGACTGAGTTTGCCTTTGCCGGCAATTTATTGAACACAGGTTCACTGCAGGCATTTCATAGGCCAGTAGCATACAGGAAAATGGTTCTTAATAAGCAAAAAGAAATAACAGACTCCAAGCCAATGATAGATTAATCATACTGTTATTCCAGGCAAGAGAAGATGGAAGGAGTAAAATCTAAATTTAGTTGAGGGGTACCTTTATATGTGTTGGTCCTAGGGAGAGATGGCTTAGTCAATTCAGAGCTGACATCCAGCTGCCAGGGCAAAAGTACAAGTCCCCTGTTGCTATGGCACGTTGCTAGGGAACAATGCCACTGGCATTGGCAGGCCAGAGGGTCTTTCTTGGGGGTGCTTTTCAGCTTTCACCACTGCCCATAAAAGAGTTGCCTTTACATCAGCAGGATCTAATTGCCCCAAGGTCTTCAGAGAGCTATTTAGGTCAACAAGATGTCTTGCCCAGACCGAACACTTTCAGGTATTCCTCACAAACTCCTGGTATTTATAGTCAAAATGTCTCCTTGTCATAGTTGCTTCTTCATATATTTTTATTGATAAGCCCCAGCAGTCCCCTCAGCAGCTGAGCTGAATGCTTATCAATGACAACAGATGAGATGACAATATCCTGTCACAGCTTATTTCACTCTTAATCAAAACAACTTTACTCTTAAAAACAATTTCCTCTTTTGTCATAAACAAGTGGATTTGGAAGCCTGTCAAACCAGTATACAACAGCTATAGTCCAATAAAATTTTATTTACTAAAACAGGCAGTGCAAGACACCAATTAAAAGGCAGAGATTGCTAGACAGCCAATCATATGTCATCCATAAGCAACCTACTTTAAATATAAATACACAGATAGAAGAAAAGTTACGGGCCTAGAGAAAGATATATTGAGCTAACACTAATCAAAAGTAAATGGGAGTAGCTATATTAATTTGAAACAAAGCAGACTTCAGAACAAGAAATATTATTAGGGATTAGGAGGGCCATTACATAAGTATAAAGAGGCCAGTTCTCCATGAAGACATAACAATCCTTAATGCATACGTGTTTAACAATAGAGCGTCAGAATATATGAGGAAGAAACTGACAGAACTGCAAGGAGAGGTGGACAGAGCCACTTTATAGTTGGAGATGTTAACTCCCTCTCTCTGTAATTGACAGATACAACAGGCAGAAATTCAGTAAGGACGTAGTTGCACTCAACAGCACCATCAATCAGCTAGATCTAATTGACATTTATAGATTATTTTGTCCAACAAGAGCAGAATACACATTTTTTCCCTCAAGTTCGCATGGAGTACTCACAAAGATAGACCACATCCTGGGCCATGAAACACATTTTAATACATTTAAAAGAATAGAAACCACATGCTGTGGCTCTCAGACCACAGTGGAATTATATTAGAAATGAAAAGACAGATAGATAGTTGGAAAATGCCAAAATATTTGGAAATTAAACCACACACTTCTAAATAATGGCTCAAAGAAGTCTCAAGAGAAACTTAAAAATATTTTGCATTAAATTAAAATGAAAATACAGTTTCTCAAAATTTGTGAGATGCAGCAAAAGCAAAGCTTAGAGGGAAATTTATAGCATTCAATGCACATGTTAGAAAGAAGAAATACATAAAATAAAAAAGAAGCAGTGGACTAATTAAACCCATGACCATAGATTGTTGACTGTTTATCTGAAGGATGATCCATTTGATCCTAAAATAAGCCAAATTATTTCACTCCATTCTATGTTTACAAAACCTTGGAGAGCCATCCTAAACCACGAGGGCATCTATTAAAAGTGGAACTGAACAATAAATTAGACAAAATAAATACAGACCTAGAATAATGCTCCTCAGCATCTGTCCATGGGTGATTGGCATTGGCACCCCTACCAAGCACTCAGCTCTTACCACCTTTTCTAATCTCTCTTTGTACCTATATTTCTTCTTTTTAAAAAATGTTTATTTATTTTATTTTGAGAGAGAGAGAAAGAGAGAGAGAGAGAGAGACTCAAGCAGCACAGATCCTGACATGGGGCTTTATTTCATGAATGGTGAGATCATGACCTGAGCCCATATCAAGAGTCTCATGCTTAACCAAGTGAACAACCCAGGCGCCCCTGAACCTATACTTTTGACAGCTCCTTCCCTCCAACAATCTCAAACTGATCTTTCTTCTTGCCCTCATTACAATTTATATTCTTTATGCAAGGTTCCAAATGATCTTCAAAAA
Organism: Hyaena hyaena; assembly: GCF_003009895.1. Taxonomy (NCBI): domain Eukaryota; kingdom Metazoa; phylum Chordata; class Mammalia; order Carnivora; family Hyaenidae; genus Hyaena; species Hyaena hyaena. The sequence continues at coordinate 923,746 of NW_024080800.1, read as the reverse complement.
ATCATTCATCTGCTTAAAATTCTTTGTTTTTCCCACTGCCTTTGTGATTAAAAAAAAAAATCCTTAATACCTGCAAGGTCTGGCTTATTCTAGTGCTGTCCTCTCTCCCCAACCCAGTCTTATGCTTTTGCTCCCCTTCACTTATTATTCCCCCAAAATATTTTCTTCTGGTGCACTGGGTATCTGCAGTTCCCTAGAAGGTGTCTTTACATTCCTCTCTCTTCTTCTAGATAATTCTTCCTTGCATTAATTTCCTATAGCTGATGTAACAAATTACCATAGCCTTGGTGGCTTAGAATAACAAAATTTAGTCTGTTATAGTTCTGGAGGCCAGAACTCCAAAATCAGTTTTACTAGATTGAGGTTAAGGTGTCAGCTCTGAGAGGCGGATTTGTTTCCTCGCTGTTTTCAGTTTCTAGTGGCTGCCTGTACTTCTCAGTTCGTGGCTTCTTCCATCTTGTAAGCACATCGTCTTCTCTGACTCTGACTGCTCCTGCATCCCTCTTACAGGGAAACTTGTGAGGTCATTTAAGTGCCTATCTATATAATCCAGGGTATCTCCCCATTTCAAAATCTTTAACTCAATCATATCTGCAAAGTCCATTCACTACCAAAGCTAACATTCATAGGTTCTGGATATTAAGATGTGGACACTTCTGGGGGACCTTATTCAGCCTACAGCCTACCACACTATTCATCTTCCACATCTCTGTTTCTGTGTCTTTCTCCCAGAGAGGACGACTTGACCTTCCAATCTCCAACCTCCAATGTGCTCCCTCACATTGTCTCATTCAGCAAACCCTCTATTTTTATTTCACCTCAATTACTTTTCAGTTTAACACTTGCCTCTTTCACCATACTTCAAGCCAAAAAGGTCAGAGAACATGTCTGTTTTATCATTGTTGAGTAAAAGAACTAGTGAGGTGGGGGTGTGTTTTCACGTTTGCCACCAAAGGGCAAAACATGGTTTCCCTGAGCAACTTGAATTTATGATAATGGCATTAGAAGTAACATTTTCCTTTTTTACCTCGTTCAATTTTTCCAGTGTACTTTCTTTTACAATAGGCTGAGGGAAAGCATTTTTAGGAAAATTTTCTTTCTGGTAAGAGAAAAAAAAACAAACAAAATGAAAAACCCCAAATTAAAAGCCCTGTAAGTATAGGTTAGTTATCAAGCGTTTTCACATTTAGTGCACTCTGCCCTCTTCTCAAAGAAATAGAAACTATAATATCTGTATAACAACAATCCTTACCAATTATGGTTTTTTTGCATTTGCATTTTTATGGAAGTATATTTAACATACAATAAAATGTGTAAGTATTTACCATTCACATTTTAATTAACAACTGAATGCTTCAAAGCTAGCTCTTTGGCAGGTCTATAAAAACGAAAATAAATGACCTTCAATTTTTAATTACTTTTTTATGGCTTAAAGCACTATACCTGTTTATGGTAAAAACTATGGAATAGAAAGAACCCCAATCGGAGAATAAAAATCATGAAGAATGTCACTACCCAGCAATCATTAGGCTTTATCCTGAGTGGCTAGGCATCATTTTTGGTCCTTTTTATGAGCTCTCTCCTCACTTTTCTCAGATAGGTCTATCCAGTCCCAGCTATAAATACTGTTTACATGTCAGTGACCCTAGAATCTATTATCTCCTGTCTTACCTCTCCCTGGCCTACGGAGCACTTGGCATCTCTGCTTGAATGTCCAATGGACATCCCAAATATAACATTTGCTGAAATAGAACGTTTGACTTTTGCTTCTTTTCATTGCCCTTCCTGGTCACATTAACATTTCATTCCAAAACTCTAGGATGTGCTTTGAAAAATGATACCAAAAAAATCATGGAAGTAACTTAAATTAGTGCATAACTAATAAACTAGTCAGAACTGAATTTAAAAAAAATTTTTTAGATTATATATTTTGAGAGAGAGCCGGGGGGGGAGGGGCAAAGAGAGAAAAGGAAAGAGAATTCCAAGCAGGCTCCATACTGTCAGCACAGAGCCTGATGCAGGGCTCGAACTCACAAACTGCAAATTCATGACCTGTACTGAAGCCAAGAGTTGGATGCTTAACTGACTGAGTCACCCCGGTGCCCCAAACTAGTCAGATTTTAACACCCAGGAAAACAACCAAATATTCTGTAAGAAAGAAAGAAGTTAGTGTCTGGTAAAGGTCAGATGGTAGAGAGAAAGATGTCTTTGAAGTGTTGGTGGCTAAGTCAAGTAGCTAAACATTTGAGAAAAGGTGTAGGTTCTCTAGCCCTTTGTCTCTCTTTCTTTGTCTCCCATTCTCTTTCAAGTTTAAATTCTCCAAAACTGTGCATTGGAATGATTCTACCAGTTGTTACTCAATATAGAGCATCTAATTGAATAGAACATTCACAACCGGCCTTTATAGCAACAGGCCAGCCTAGATCTTTGGGCTTTGGGTCAAATATCTCTGATCAGTTAGTTGTAGCTGGGGTTGGGCTAACTTCATGGGTATGTGACCTGTGCAGTAACATGTGGTTCCCTGCCTTGAAAGGCTCCATGCTTGGTTTAATGCTCTGCTTTCACCACTATCTGGAAATTCTTTTTTTTTTTTTTCAAATAGTTTATTGTCAAATTGGTTTCCACATAATACCCAGTGCTCATCCCCACAAGTGCCCTCCTCCATGCCCATCCCCCCCCCCACATCCATCAGTCCTCAGTTTTTGTCAGCATTCAAGAGTCTCTCATGGTTTGCCTCTCTCCCTTTCCCCCACCATTTCCCCCCTTCTTCTCCTATCTGGAAATTCTTAATAATATTTGAACAAGGGACTTTGTTCCTTTTTTATTTTGCACTGAGTGCCACAAATTATGTAATCAGTCATATTTTACTGAGAATGATCAAAAGAGCATTAAGGATCTTTTCAGAGAGGAGCTATGGTGTGCAGGCATTCTCGGGCTTCCAGAAAAGCATCATGTAACTTGAATATACCTTGCTTGGATTCCCAGAATACTAGTGAAAAAGTAGAAACAATACAATAAAAATTATTACATTTGGGGACGCCTGGGTGGCTCAGTCGGCTAAGCGTCCAACTTCGGCTCAGGTCATGATCTCATGGTTGGTGGGTTCGAGCCCCGCATCATGTTCTGTGCTGACAGCTAGCTCAGAGCCTGGAGCCTGCTTCTGATTCTGTGTCTCCCTGTCTCTCTCTGACCCTCCCTTGCTCACACTGCTTCTCTCAAATCTCTCTCTCTCTCTCTCAGAAATAAATAAAAAATTAAAAAAATTTTTACATTTGTCCATAAAATTTATAATCATTCTGCTAGTAAAAATAACTAGCAATACAGTTAAAAGACCAATGGAAATCTCAGTGGCATATATGTTCTTCCTATGGCCATCCTGTAATATTTTTAAAATGTGAAACTGCCCAATCCATCTAGAAAAAATGGTCAAATGATATAAATAGCTAACTAACATAAAGGAAAGTTAAAGGTAAGTAAACACATGAAAATATATTTAACCTAGTTGGCCATCTTGAGAAGCCTTAATTTAAATGATGCACTATAATTATTTATAAAATTGGTAGTGTTTAAAAGTAATAGTGTGGTCATCAGCAGAAGGAAAAGGGAAAAGTTTATCTGCTAGGGAAAAGGTTAATTGGATGGAATCAATTCAGTAATAACCATTTTCTTAAAACATGCATATTCTGGCAATACTACTTCTGGATATTTGTCTTAAGAAAATAATTACTTTTGCATGCAAGACAAAACTAGACAGCTGTTTTGAAACATTTTTTTAATATTTGTGAAAAGTTGATCATACATGTACACAATAATAAATATATTTTACATCATATATTTGCATATATATACACACACCAGATACAGTATGTAGAAGAATATATATTAGAATTTAAATAGTGGTTGGTGAGGTTATAACTGATTTTAAAATTTGCATTTAAAAATTAGAAGGAGATACTATATAAGCAATTATAAAAGTTATTTCCAGAAAATGTAAGCAGTGACAGGGTAAATCGAGGGAAAATTTTATCAGGGAAAAGGAAGCAATTTCCTCGAAGGCCTAGTTCCAAGTTTTCTCAAGTGATTTACCTCCAGGAATAAGTTCCATCCACTCCAGCATTCCTGGTCCTCAAGGACCTTCAGATTCCTTCAGTGCATAGAAGAGAACCACAAATAGTGCCGAAAGTCTTAAAAATGTTGTGATCAATAATTCAGCAATTTTACTCCAGGACTTTCTCTAAGCCAGTGATTTAAAAATTAACAGAATGATTCACATGTAAGAAGATTTATCATTCCATGAATTATGATGAAAAATGGGAAATTTCCTGAAAACGAAACAAGAGCATATTGCTAGATAAATTATGGCACATTCAATGCAATTATTTAATATCCCGTATCCAAACAGTGTTTTAGAATATGTACATGAACATGTTAGCCTTTGTGAAAATGAAGGGAAACCTCATTTAAAATTGAGTTAGGCAGGCCTGAAGGGGGCGCTCTCATGCAAGGAGGGAACTTTTCACATAAGAATTTTATCTCCTGCCTTTAATGAAAGAAAGGAAGACCCCTTCCTGACCCAGCAACAATGCACTAACCACCATTTACAGCCAGTGAGAAACCATTGCAACTCAAACTCTTCCTCAGTAAACTTTTGTTCAAAACAACCTCCCCCAATTTCCTTAAAGCCTAAAGATAAAAGGCTTTCCATTTGTTTCTTTGGATCTGCCTGTGGTTCATCGTAGCTTGCTTGTCCCAACTTGCAATTCCTCTGCTATTCCTGAATAAACTCATTTTTACTTAAATAAAATTACCCTTTGCTCTGTTTCAAGTTAACACCTTCCAGAATTTATTTTACAAAAATTTAAGCCCATTAAGAATATCTTGGTGGGTCCTTCTGGTAGGTGGAATATTGGCCTTCCAAAGATGTCCACATCCTAATCCTCGGAAACTGTGAATATGTTACTTTACATGGCATAACCACTTTACAGATGAGATTAAGGTTAAGGATCTTTAATTTTTTTTTACAGTTTATTTATTTTTGAGACAGAGAGAGACAGAACATGAGTGGGAGAGGGGCAGAGAGAGGGGGACACAGAATCTGAAACAGGCTCCAGGCTCTGAGCTGTCAGCACAGAGCCCTATGTGGGGCTCAAACCCACGAACTGTGAGATCATGACCTGAGCCGAAGTCGAATGCTTAACTGACTGAGTCACCCAGGTGCCCCATGGTTAAGGTTATTTAAATGGGGAGACTATCCTGGATTATTTGGGTGGGTAATGTAACCACAAGGGTCCTTTTTAATGGAACAACTTTCCTCACTATATTTATGGAGAGATATTGTTGGCCTTAAAGATGGAGGAAGGGGCCATGAGCCAAGGAATGTGGGTAGTTTTTAGAATCTGGAAAAAACAAGGAAATGTATTTTCCTCTAGAGTTTCTACAGGGGACTACAAACCTACTGAAGTTTGGTTTTAGTTTATGTTGGGACTTCTGACCTACAGAACTGTACGATAAGTTAATGTTGTTTCAATCCACTATGTTTACAGTAATTTGTCACAGCAGTTTAGAAAACTAATACAGTTCTTCTATCAGAGAGAGAGAAAGAGAGAGGGGGAGAGATTCTGTTTAGATTGGAAAAATAGTTCCTGAGTTTGGAGAAAACATGAAGTTATGAGAACAGAGAGGACATGGGTTGGAGAGATGGCAAAATCCTGGGGGGTAAGTTAGCACCATGAGTCTAGACATATAGGATCAGGAATGGCTGTGAAGAAGAGTATGGAAACAGTGGAAGGCTACAAACTCGAAGGGGCCATGCAGAGACAAACAAGGAATGTCACAAGGTGATGCTAATTTTTTATCTATTGCTTCTTTCCTCCAACACCTTGATACTGCATAAACTCAGGAACTCACCTAATCCTAGAGAAGGAATAAAGTGAGGGGCTCTGAAAAGATTGAGGATAAAGATGAAATTTTCTTGCCAAACCAGAAAAGGGGCTACAAATTATATGTTGAATAAAATTAAAGAAGTTATATTTTTGCACAGCTGAGTTTATAGCCTGACAAGATAACACAAGGTAGCAGTTTATCAGAGCAGACTTATAAGAAACAGAAATCTAACCCTGTATCAAACTTTGCTAATAACTTCAAGTTCATGGAAGATCAAGAAACACAGACAAAGCAAAGAGAGGTCTGAGACATCAAGGGTGGCTCCCCAAATACTTCCCCACATGGATCTCACTCTCTTTAGCTGGAATAATAGATGGGGTTGCCAAATGAGGTTTTCTGGGTATTTCACACAATGGGCAATTATGTGTGAATTATGAAACATTGCCATTTTATACTTGCTATTGTATAGTTAATGTGACATTCTTAAAGGAGCCATGACTCATAGATTTATTTATTGTCTGTAAATGGGTTTATTTATTATAAGTGATCCTTTAGCCATAGACATTATGTTCAGAACATTGTTAGATAAGGTCTTTTTCTCTTAGGAAATATCATTAGTCTAATTACCCAAAGACCCAGTGGACAAGGATATTAGTTATCTTTATTTTTTTATTTACCTTTTTTCTTTACCTCACGGGCACCCCTTGTAAAGAGAATGGATCATAAGTTAGTGGCTTTAACTCCTTTCTTTCATCTGATAATTTGTAACAACTATGGTAACTATTATTATTGATATATCCCTAAAAAGAAAAGGGCTTTAGAAAACAGTAGTCAAGTTGGAAGACAAAAGATAATGTGGAACCTACTTTTAAGTACAATTTTCAATTTGCAAGTTGTTCTCAATTTCCACACCAGGTAATGAAGTTATGATAGTGTATAAAGCATTAATATTTGTGACCAATTTAAAGTCAGGGGAAAATCTGGGATTGTCTTTGTTGTATAGCTGATCTGTAGAATTGCATAATGGATTCCTTGATAGCACAGATTTGAAGTGTCAGTTGGAGTAGAAACCTTGCTTATGGCCCACTCTCACAAGGGGTGTGTGGGGCGGATGAAATGGAGAAATAGGTCACCACTATGTCCTTTTTGTCCTAGACCATTTCTGTGGGATTTAGCGGGGAGGGAAAGTTATGGGACAAGGCAGAGAAGGGGCAATGAATGCTGTGACATAGGTGTAGCCTTTTTTTTATTGAGAGATGTGAGCTCCTTTTGAGACAACACCTGCTATCTCTTAAACAATTTTCTTGACTTTAGGAGTAAAGAGATGTGGTTGAAGCCAGAGTAATGGATTATCTCCTCGTCCTCCCCAGTTCAACAAACACACACACAGCATAGCACATTCAATTTTTTCTTCACTCTAGATTCTAGAATAAGAGGAGCTGGGTTGGGCTTCATGCCAGAGATTCTCTCCTGGGTCAGTGGGAGAGGAGAAGACCTCCAGCAGGTTTCTAGATAAAATATTAAGAATCATCACTTTAGGACTCCTTTAATGGCATCAGTCACTCGTATGTGACAGACATATTCCCTGAACTCCATCTTATTTTCTACCGAGGACCATAGTAGTTTATGTACAGACTGCAAGATCACCTAGAAGTATTTTCTGTTCCAGAATATGGATTGAAAAAAAAATACACATATCCATTCTATTTCTTATTTATTTGTAGTCTCTTTCTATTTTAAATGCAAATCAATAGGCTTTAAGCTACTATTGGTAAAATAGCTTTTTCAGGCGAGTCAGACTGTAAGCTCTGTTTGACTGCATTGTTTCTATGCATTTTGAGTTCTCAACCAGTACCGACTTGCCTATGAAATTTTGGAACATAGCCCATTTGTAGCCTGGAAATGTAAATAAGTCCCAATATAATTATCAGACTCACTTATTCATAGTGTCATTCCCTGAACTAATTTACATGTCCATGTTGTTTGCAGCACACCCTTAAATGACCTGGATGCCCCCATTAGATTGGCCTGTTTCATCCCAGCAGGCCATGACACCCTGAAACATTCAGCTTAGAATTAATAATCTACCATGGTAATTAGCAACTCAGTAGAAATGAAAAGATCACAGCTAAAGTCATAGCTATTTATTTAAGAGCAAATTATTAAGTAGGTGTTCAAGATTGTTTCTATGTGTTCAACCTCAGGGAGTGTTCTTGTAAATTGCAAGTTTGCTCTTTTCAACATAAAAAGACAAAACAGCAGCAATAAATAAATTCCTTGGAGGGAAAATATAGACATTCAATTTGGATGGTTGGCTTTATCAAAAAAGTATTGTCTTAGTTGTATATGAAAAACAGACACTCACTTGCACACGCTCACACAGACTCACACAAATGCATATACACAAAGGAAAAGCAGTGGCTGGTAGTGTTTTTCAATTGATTCAACTCTATTATATCACTGAAGGTTCAATGGCAAATAAATCCACTCTAGAAAAGTGGAAATTTACAGAAAAAAGTGAACAGTTCATAGATGAGTACAATCCTCATTCTTCAATTTATTACTGTATGGTTGTGAAAAATATGGCATTTAAATGCCAATTATTTTATTATCACCATTGGGTGATGGTCAATGAATGATATTCCTCAGTACAAAAAAATAGAGTCAAACACACTTCAATGCCATATTTAACTGGGACCAGGATGTTTGAAACTGTTCTGCTCACAATAAATACAATTCAAATGTTTTCTTTTAGGAGGGAAATGTCCTCTGCAATGTAGATACTTGTAGCTAGAACAGAAAATCACATAGTTTAATTTAGATTTATTAAACAAGTAATTTCATTTTCCCAATGTATTAAAGTTTAAGAGAAGTCAGACACTTGGGGATTTTGCTAATCCAATTTTAACTGGTATTCCCCCTAGATTTTATTTCCATTCCTTTTGTAAAGCCTATCTGTTCAGATGTATATAATGCTCCTTAGATTTCCTTCATCTTGTCCACCTTGCTGTTCTGGCTAAAACTGCTGGACTCTGAGCATGCCTATGTGGTCCTATCACGTGTGAAGTTGGAACAGCTAACCTTATTAACCCAAGTTTGAAGGTTTTTCTTACTGTCAACTTTAACAATCTAATAAGATAAGAAAATAGGAGAGTGAGAGAGGGAAAAACAAAACAAAGTTTCAATCCAGAAGTCATATATTACTTTTAGCCAAGAAACCTCTCCAAGATTTATCCTGTGTTCTATGCTGCAAGATGAGAAAAAAACCGTATTTTGTTTCTTTCTAAATTATTTCCCTCAGAAATAGATCTTTGTCATGGTTTTTTCTAATGGTTTCACAAAAATACTACTCATTTTTCTTGCTCGTTTTCTCTTTTAGTTCATTTTGTTTTGTATTTTTAGGAAGAGATCTCCAGGACTGTTAGAACATTTGATAATTGCTGTTTGTCAGAAATAACCTGCTCTTTAAGCTACTGGATGAAGAGGAAAATAATAAGAAACATATACATGATGAGTCTTTGAAACCTTTTGCCTGAAAAGACCAATCTCACAACAGGATATTATTACTCAACACAGTGACAGTCTTTTCTGATCCGATTGCACAGAATTATTTCCTTCTGCTCTATTCAAAACCACCCATTGGCTAAAGAACTTCTTATCTTTTGACAGAATAAGCTCCGGAGAGAGTAGAGTTGATAAAAGAAGTTCTATCAAATGGTTAAAGCTGAGAATTAAGTTAGAATTTCCTGGTGTAAGTTGGTCATACAGAGATTTTTATATTTTTAGCTCTTCTTGGTTTAGTTATCACAGCTGAAAAGTATTGCCAAGCCATGAAATAGGATTACTGATCTTCTTACTATTAGTGAATTCTTTTTAATCTTCAGAGGAGTATTTTTGCATGGGGATAATAATTTTTCCTCACATTTGATGGTGTTTTGCAATTCATTATCTATTTAGTTCTGTCTTCGATACTGTTTCTGTATTATATCAATCTCTATCTCTTGGTTTTCCAACATAAAAGCTAAAATAAGTTACTATAGGGAGGGAATCATATTTATCACATACTTCAGGTATATCTCCTCATGTCTCTGAGGAAAAAAATACTGTACAAATTGATAGTTATAAAACTTTCTAAGTTGGTCTGACCAACTGGGAATATGTTGTGTCAGCTGATAAGCCTGACATTCTCTAAGCTTCCGCATGCTATGAGGTGAACAATCCTATAATGCATTTCACTAATTCACCACAATGTATTCTTACCTAATGTCTTTTGTCTGATTTTTCTTAATAGTCACTAAAATTTTCTTAATATAGATCTGGTACTTTTGGCATTGGGAAAACTTTTCATTTCCTTCAAATGCAAGCTCAGAATAAAGAGACCTATTGGTGGCACTTATGTGTCTTGAATGAACTTCATTTCTTCAGTGATTTACTGGAAAATGAGTAAGGATATGATATACCAGAAAAGATGCCCGAGACGAATTTTATTTTATTTTATTTTATTTTTTTTACAAATAGTTTATTGTCAAATTAGTTTCCGCATAACACCCAGTGCTCATCCCCACAAGTGACCTCCTCCATGCCCATCCCCCCTGCCTCCCACATCCATCAGTCCTCAGTTTTTGTCAGCATTCAAGAGTATCTCATGGTTTGCCTCTCTCCCTTTTCCCCACCATTTCCGCCCTTCTACTCCCCCTTGTTCTTCAGTTAAGTTCCTCCTAATCCTCCTATATGTGCAAACATATGATATTTGTCCTTCTCTGCCTGACTTATTTCGCTTAGCATAACACCCTCAAGGTCCATCCATGTTGCTACACATGGCCAGATTTCATTCTTTCTCATTGCCATGTAGTATTCTATCGTATAGATAAACCACATATTCTTGATCCATTCGTCCATTGATGGACACTTAGGCTCTTTCTATGTTTTAGCTATTGTTGAGAGTGCTGCTATGAACATTGGGGTCCATGTGCTCCTGTGCATCAGCATTCCTGGATCCCTTGGGTAAATTCCTAGCAGTGCTATTGCTGGGTCATAGGGGAGTTCTATTGGTAGTTTCCTGAGGAACCTCCACACTGTTTTCCAGAGGGGCTGTACCAGTTTACATTCCCACCAACAGTGTAGGAGGGTGCCCGTTTCTCCACATCCTCGCCAGCATCTAGAGTTCTCTGAT